>NC_081170.1:4183686-5383686 GCF_012432095.1 Onychostoma macrolepis
TAATCTGTTAAATTTAATAGAGGAATATTTTCAATGTAAACCTTAAAAACTGACTAATATCTTCAGATTTCATTTCGAGCACATAAGTTATTTCAGACAGATGGGGAAAATATTGTGGCTAGAGACTATAGGCTCTGCAGTATGTCAAAAATAGAAATCGCTGTCCATCAACTGAAGGTGGATGCTCAGACAGATTTATTGATGTACTGTACCGGGAGTGATAGAATTTCAGGATGCTGCTTCCATTTTTTTTTTCTTTTGACTTGTAACTAAATTTAGCTGCATGAGAAGAAAGCTTTGTTGTTATATACATACAGTATAAAGGGCCTGAGTTTCGTAACATTGGTCAGCTGATAGTGACAACAATATTACTGCGAGAATAAAAGTTAGGGCTTCTTTCTTTGCATATACATTTGGGCGGTGTTATGCAAATCGTCCAACATAGTGACATAGATACGTGTTTAAAGCGTGGATGAGTCTTAACTTTTATAAAGAATATCTCTTTGGGTTTGAGACTTCAGTCTTTGCAATTTTACGGATCTTATATGCACGAACAGCTTGTAACACTCCAAAGACAAAGGAAAACTTGAAATCACATCATATGACCCCTTTAAAATGATATAACGTTTATTTAAAATACATTTGTGACCCTGGACCACAAAACCAGTCTTAAGTCGCTGGGGTATGTTTGTAGTAATAGCCAAAAATACATTATATGGGTCAAAATTATTGATTTTTATTTTATGCCAAAAATCATTAGTACATTAAGTAAAGATCATGTTCCATGAAGATATTTTATAAATTTCCTTCTGTAAATATATCAACTTAATTTTTGATTAGTAATATGCATTGCCAAGAACTTCATTTGGAACACTTTAAAGGCGCTTTTCTCAGTATTTTGATTGTTTTGCATCCTCAGATTCCAGATTTTCAAATTGTTGTATCTCAGCCAAATATTGTCCGATCCTAACAAACCATACATCAATGGAAAGCTTTCAGATGATGTATACATCTAAATTTCGAAAAATTGACACTTAAGACTGGTTTTGTGGTCCAGGGTCACATTTTTCCCCTTATTTTTATTTATTTTATTTTTTTAAATAGTTTTTAACTGATTAACTGATTGTAATGGTAATAGTTGAACAAACATGTATAATATAATTTCTTAAATGCCAAATAGTTAGTTTAAAACTTTTCAACTAGCTTCCTCTATCCTGCCCCCCACACACACACACACACACACACACCATATGCCGTTTATGAATGCTGTAATAATTGTATATGGAATTAGAGTGAATTACATAAAGCTTGCTCAATGAGCTTGGAAACCATGGGCTTTATATGAAATATTACACAACATATGAGAAAATATAATGAAATATAACTCATTACAAGCAAAATTTGCACACACAGAAAAGTCAGTTCTACAGACTTGTGTGAAAAGAAAAGTTTAGGGATCATGGATACAGGCCAGAAACGTCATGCCACAAGACCTACTTAGCATTTGTAATCTTCAAAGAAGTAGTAAATATGCATTTCAGTTCTAGTTATGTTTGCACGTCTCATAACATTAATAGTCTGGTACATGCAACGTGTGTGAATGTGTGCAGGGGTGATTTATTATGTCTCTTGTTGCATTTGACTGTCTGTGTTTTGTGCAGTAGCTCTTATTCTTCTCTATTTTTATGTCTTTGGTGTGACCTTTGTGTTGTTCCCATGCTGCTGTTTGCTGAGTGTTAATTGTAAATTAATCTTTGCGATTTAACTTTCACTTTTTCTGCTGTCTCTTCAGATGAGTGGGAAAAATAACTATGTGCGGTACGGTAATGATTTATAAATTGACAGAGCTGATGGAAGAACCCCTCTGTACGTACATTAACAGCAGTAGAGCCCCGGTTCATTCAGCTTAACCTGTCGACTGTTGACTAATAAGAATAATTCGCCCAGATATGTAACTTCTGTCATCATTTACTCATCTTTCGAAACCTTTCCAAACCTCTATGTTGTTTTTAAGCTTTTTTTTCTGTGTCAAAGGTCATAGTCAAGGACTGTGGAGTAAAAGTTTATTAATTAAAATGATCAACTAAAAAATTAAGCTGAGGATTCTGGTTGCCATTTGAGATTTCTTTATTGCTAAATCCTGTTCTAAAGTAGATTTTTGACGAAATCACATCCATTGCTCACATAGAAGCTACCGAAGCATTGTTTTTCACAATAATTTTTTTCTTGAAATGGCAAGGCAAGGCACGTTTATTTATATAGCACATTTCATACAATTCAAAGTGCTTTACATAAAAGGAAGTGAAATAGTCATTAAAAAAAAAATAATAATCACAACAATAAAAACAAGTAATTAAATAAAATAATTTTAATTAAAGAAATGTTAATTTTATTTTCCAAATATTCTCGTATTGCTATGACTTTGTTCTTGTAATTTAGACTTTAATTAAAAAAATATTACTATTTTAATCTCACTATAATGCGACTTTATTCTCAAAATAATATGACTTTATTTTCATAATCTAATATTTGATTGTGGAACTAAAACGCTGTCATAGTCAAGCACCAAAAAAAAAAAATGTAATAATACTTAATCTAATTTGAATTTGAATGTAAGGAATTATAATTAAAATAAATTTACATTTCTATTTGTATCCATATTTAAATTCAACTGTAATTTTAACCAGAAAAGCAAGGTTTTTCAAGTCTTAGATCGATAGATAAATAAATAGAATGACTGAAATTGCAGCTTTGTTTTGTTTTATTTTTTAATGGGAGGAACTAGTCTTTTAACAATTAATCAACATGAAAATGTTTCTCTTTATTTTTCACATGAGAAGTACAGATTATTGTGTGTCCAAAAGTTTGAGCACTAAATGGGCTTTAGATTTGTTGCATTCATTGTAAATAACCTGATCATATAGTTAACTTTTCACAGCTCTTCACTCTTCAGAAAACCTGTCCTTTTTCCTCATAATTTATCATCTTCATTTATGTCGGCTTGTTTATTTCTAACCCCCAGAACTCAATTTCAGTTATGACTGTGATATCTGGGGGCTCAGATGCTCTTCTTTATAAGTGAAATGACTAGCACAACTAAAATTAGTGCCATAGACCACCTGTGAACAGCAATAAATTAGACAACGCTAGTTTTATAGAGCTAGAAATAAAGCTCATACATCAATCGAGTCCTATCAGCGTATCCCAACTTGTTCTGATCTAGTTCCTTACGAGCTTTTCCGTCACTGTCCGATAAGCATCGTCTGCTAAGGGTTATTCAGCTCGTCAAGTGCTTTTGATCATTGACAACACGCTAACTCCACACGCACGCGGAGACGACAGAAACGCCGCACCTCGTGGCACATGTGTGTGATCATGCATGCGGACGCAGCCTCGGATTGAAGTGAACCGTCTCGTTGCGTCTTGCTGAGTTGTATGCCCCTGCTCCCAGCACAATGAAATTACATGTTTGTGATCTTCATCTCACAGACGTATTCAAGGCCCATTTATTTGGAATTGCTTTTAGTGTAATCCAATAAAGACATTTTTTCATTTATTTCCATGGTGAAATTTCTGCTGAGGCGATGTGGGCCAGCATTTCCTTCATTAGCAGTAATAATAACAGTAATAGCAATAACCGCATTAAAGGCAATTATTACACTGATCCTCATCATCATCAACATCAATAATGTCAAAGTGTACAGCACACTGGGCATTAGTCATTTATGGAGAGGATTAAATCGGCAGGAATATTACGGAAGGGGGTTAGCCGGCAAAATGCACGAGAAATGAGAGGCCTTCACTGCGAGAGCCATTCTGTCTTCACTTGGCCTTTTATGTATGAATGCTGTGGGGTGGGCGATATGACAAATCATATATAACAGAAAGATTCATTTTATACCATGGTAACAGTATATATCACATTGCTGAAAATTTAACCCAAAAAATGTATTAATATACTGGATAAATGTATATATAATATGATGCCTATTGTGGGTAATCCACTGAATTAATGATGTTTTTTTTTTTTTTTTTTTTTTTTTTTAAGGTGGAACTTGTGTATGTCTGTGTATGTAGTGTTTTTGCATTCATATCCAACTTGTTTTTTGTCTTCGTCCATCAAGTTCTATATTGAAAAGAAGAAATAATACAACAAAAATATTTCATTCAATGAATTACCCAATGTTTATCCAATATATAAAACATTTTTGGGTTCGGTTTCCAGCAAATAATATATAAATAAATATATAATAACTATAAATATGGTATATTTGATCATATAGTTAAGTATAACTATATAATATAACTAATATGATTTATTTATATAAATATATACTTTATAAAATATTAGAAATATATATTTTTTAAATGTATTTAATACTTTTATTTAGTAAGGATGCCTTAAATTGATCAAAAGTGACAGTAAAGACAATAAAATAATTTTTCAAATAAATGCTGTTAGCACAGCTGTTATCAACATTGATAATAAGAAATGTTTCTTGAGTAGCAAATGAGCATATTGAAATCATATATGAATGATCATGTGAGACTGGAGTAATGGCAGCTGAAAAATTGCGTTTTTTAAATTGTAATATTACTTTTACAATATTAGTGTTTTTTGTTTGTTTGTTTTTTTTTTTTACTGTATTTTTAATCATAAGAGACTTCTTTCAAAAACAGCTTGCTGACCCCAAACTTTTGTTTTAAGAAATGCATTGTAAAATAGCTGACATACACGCTAGACCTAGACTGCATCAGTACCTCTCTGTTTATTTATATGCTTGTAAACTGAATAACACAGGCAATTTCTTCTTCTCCTCTCCTAGCAGTCCCAAAACACTCCATTTATTTTGGATTGTCTTCAGGCGTTGTGTTGCATATCAGGAGCGAGATAACAACAACAGCGAAGGTAACCGGGTCAGAGAAGTCGAACACACAGGCCGAAACAAGACCAAAGGGACCGGCGGTCAGAACATCTCCGCCAACTGGCTACCTACACGGACTCTCTGAGGCTTGCAGGAACACGGATCTGCAGCGATCGTTAGAGCAGCAAACTGTTTCCTGCGCCGGGAAAAAAATAAATATTTGAATATTCTCAGGCGCTCCTAAACCAGCTTAAATTGGATCATTTTATTGTGCCGCTCCACCCTGCCAAAATGCCAAGAGAGTGTGGGTCTTGGCGAAGGCCGGCACTCCTGAATCTTCCCCGCGGCCTGCTCGCCCCCCCACCCCTCTGCACTATCTGCTGACACAGAGTCTTGCCCCAGGCCGAAGCTCTCCGCATGGCCAGCCCCCTGCTGGGAAAAGATGCACTGAGCTGGAGAGAGCTGGAGGCGTCCCAGCACACAACTGGCCAGCAGGCCACTCAATGCGTGACACCTCACATATGTGTGCGCCGCCCTTTTATACGGTATGTACGGCACATTGAGTGTTGCTACCTACCAGTAAATAAACATAGTTTTGCTTTGCACTGAGTATACTTCATTTTTACTGTACTCTTTGTTAAGAGCAAATCTTGCATGATAACAGTTTGTTCAGTTAGTACTTTCATACTAATCGCTTGAATTCAGTTAACAGGAAATTGTATCACATTCCATAGAAACGGGGGAAAAAAACTCTGAAAATATGCATATTTTTAAATCCTTATCATTTAGTCATGATTAACAGTCAAGATTATGGCAAAGATCAAAATGCATTGGTTAGAAAGTGTAGGAATGCTGTAGGAAAAACTTATTGGGAGTATAGTTCAAATTAGGGGTGGGCGATATGGAAAAAATATCATATCACGATTTTTTTTTTTTTTTTTTAATATCACGATTCAGGATTTTATCACGATTCTTTGTCATGTTGGTTTTACTATTTTGTAAGTTGTCTGAGCATTACAGCCAAACTAATTTCCCTATTATAAAGACAAAACCTTTCAAGGTAACAAAAAAAAAAAAAAAAAAAAAAAGAATGGCCAAACTGGGCGAAGATAAAAATCTTTGTCATTATTTTATCTTTGTTATTAAAAAATAAGAACAAAGATATACATTACAACTGCACATAATATACAAATAAAACAAACAGTGCTTTATTTTCAGATACAATAGGTGTATTTAGCAGGAGCATTCAAGAAATTGAATGAAGAAATATAAAAATAAAACACTATATAGATTGATTCCTAAAGCAATTGTAGTGAGTGATTTTTCTCATTGCATATTGTTGTTCTTTTAACGTTAAAGGAATAGTTCCCCCAAAAATAAAAATTCTCTCATCTGTCTGTCAATTCTGTCATAGTGTTTTATTTTTATACCATCATTTACTCACTCTCATTTGTAAAGTGGTCTTTAAAGTAAATAAGCTTGAATTCAACTCAGTGGAACCTTGAATTGTATTGAAAGTGAAATCCACGACAAAAACACTCTCTCTAAAAGAAAAAAAAAAAGATCTGTTTGATATATATTTATCTGTTTAATATGTACTTTGAATAAATATATGTTGTATATGTGTTTATATTGTATTGGAATATAGTTTTTTATTTAAAAAAAAAGGAGACATAGAATTATAAATGCAAAACATTATTTATTTATTTTTTAGAAACAAATGATCATTTATCTAATTATTTAACCAGAATGACACCCAAAAAGATTTAAAGCATTTTATCGAGTGGAGCACAAATTAGCAAGTTATTTTATTTTTAATGCTAAATATCATGTCAAAAAAAAAAAACAATTTTTATTTGCTGTTACTTAGCACCAAAATAGTTTGGCAAGGCTTGATGTTAATCAGAATCATTACACCTTTTTTTAACAACCAGTGTGGCCTGAGGCATTTTAACTTAATGCAGACTTATAAGTAATATTTTTAACCTGTGTTTTAGCTTCTTGATTGCATAACTAGCCTGGAAGTTTAAGATGCAAGGTGTTTTGCATATATAAATAGTCCCGGTCACATATAAAGCACATTCGCTGGTGTCCAGCAGACTGCAAAACTTCTGAAATTCACACTAAAGCATAAAGACATTCGATTAGTCTAGAATAACAACCAGAATATAATGACACATAAGTACTTTTCATTTTAGTAATTTGGTATTAGATCTTTACCGAATTGTAACTTCATATTGTCATTAAAACAGAGACTAGATTTGCCTGATTATATCCATTTTGCTTGGCTTTGCTTTTAATCACCCTTGTCAATTTTAAACACTCATTTATCTTTCATCATGTAACCTAAAGTATTTCCATATTTTTCTCAGCAGTCCCCTGCACTTTTTCTCCTTTCATCAAACTTCTCTCATCATCAGTTCACCGTAATTGGCTCATTAGATTTCTGTTAATTAGCCTATAAAGCCTAATGTTTTTAAAGCACCTTGTTTCTTTTCATAGCACTCTGTTCTAGATCTATTCTTTTTTCACTTCCATTAGCTCATTGTGCAGGAAAGAGATTTTCAGCATCAGTTTACATTTCTTACATTTTTGAGTTCTGTAGCACATGCACTTTCCCGTAATGCAGCATTGAACAGCAGTGACCTTGTCTGCGTTTCATGCTTTCTTGCCTACAAACAGGGGGAATATTGCATTTAAGCGGTTCTTTCTGTTCAGCTTTGTTGTACGAAACGCATCACATTCCACTGCCTTCCAATTTAGAGTCTCTTTGTATGTGTCAGCCGCTGCGTTCTTCCCTCATATTTAACTGTGAGAAAGTTCTAAGAGTCAGTTTGTTTGTAAAACAAGGCAATTTAAACGAGCAGCTGGCACCAGAGATCAGCGTCTAACAACACTTTTTCTGCTTCCTCCCTGATGCGGTGCAGATCGATGTCTAGACATACATCTGTTGGTGTGCCCCGCTAGTCTTCATGGAACGGTGCATTGAGAGGCATGCATTGAGAGTGTGTGCGTCTGCTCTGTTTGCACAGACTCATTTAAAAAGCCAGATCCTTCGGAGGGCCGATGAACGACAAATCAACAATCTGCTTGAAGACGCTCCAATCAGTCCAGCGTTCCCTTATACTTGTTGACGGTAACCTCTGGTGCCCTCTCTCTTGGCCCACCTATGTGTCATTTGATATAGTTTTGCTAAGCTCTGCCTTTGGAGATTTTGATATAAATACTGCCGTTTTACTGGTCGAAGAAATAATACGAGATGCTCCAAACTCAGGCTGACTCAAACAGAGCCACAGGTCTACGCATTTCAGAGGGATGAACCTATAAATGGTTTACTCATAAGTTAAAGTTGGAAAAAAAGTATTTAGCACCACCTTTATGCGCATTCTGCAAACAAAACAAATGCATTAAAGTGTCTCCATTTTTCGGATGCAGCATTGCTTCGAATGCGGAGGCGTGCATTACCAACCGTGCATCATTTCCTTTAGCTTCCCTGGCACTCCATCTGCAATCCTAAAAGTATTTCAATTTGACATACCCAAAGCATTTTGTTGAAAATAATGCGTAACACTCTGTGCCGAGTGGCCGTTTTGTAAGCCGCTAACTTTCCTTTGACTTTGCGCTTCTGTTCGGGCCTCAGAAGCCGCTTGATGTGAATGTGAACACCGCGTCGGAATCCCGTCACTCTTTGAGTGCAGGAACGCAGCTATTGTTTGAGATTGATCGGTCCTTGGCCCAGTTCTGGAGGCTTTGTAGGGGCCTTTCGCAATTCAGCATCCGCGTGCGACATAGCTGTAGATTTTTCCCCAACTCAACTTGTGACCACATTTTCTTACTTCAGATTGACCCCACTGATCCTCCTTTGTGCTGGAGTGAAGATTAGGGAGCGAGCAAGACGGGCTGAGGGGCTGCCAGTGGCTCGGCAAGCCTTATTCGTGCCTGAAACCTCCCTCCTGCAACATTCCCAGTTCCGGCCCATGCCAGTCTATATGACTTATGGAGTTTGGGCCTTATACTGCCAATCCCACTTAGAGTGCATTTTTCTGATAAACAAAAGCACATTCAAGCTTTAGCTTCTCATTTCACACTGTGTGCTTTGGCTCGGGGCAATGCTTTCCTGGAGCCCTTGGCCTACAGTCCAAAGAATGGCTCCAGTTGGCTTTCCTTTAAAAAAAAAAAGAAAAAAAAGAAAAAGCAGCCACATGTGGAGGATTAGACTCCATCTTTCATCCTCCACGCTCTCTACTCGCCCTCTTCTGCCCAAGCCCACCGGCTCCCCCTCAGCGCTAACGCCTCAACTCGCGGACACACAAACACCCACACGCGTATCCGCACCTCCAGCTCCCGATCGAAGTTACCTCGGCAGCCTCGGTCCAGCTCATCTGCGCCCGTGCCGCAGTAAGAACTTCTTTGGCAGCAGCAGAGGCAGAAGTGAGTCTATTTAGGGCACTTGCGAAAGAGAATTTGCATTATCGGTAGCGCGTGTGCTGGTCTGAACTGGCCAAATTCAAAGCTTCTAAGTTTGCAAGAAAGTTTCTCCTTTGTTTCCCTTCACCGCCCACTGGCCTTTGTGGATGCAGCCGAAGCATTTGCAATTGTGTGCAAATAGTTCAGAAACATGTTAAGTACGCTATAGTACGCATATGGTGCTTCTAACAAGACGATTGTTGCGATTAACATATTCCATATTTTAAATGCACATAACCTGTTACATGAGAAACCCGCACCAGATGGAAAGATAGAGTGGTGCATGACAAACATGACTCTTAATACACCCACTATTAAAAATGCTGTGCCTCTGATCAGACAATAGGCAACCCTATTCTAACCCTTTGTCTTCAACTCGATGGGAATATCAGAGCGGTTATTAGAGGAGGATGTGAAATGATAGCTATGTTGCAGGTTGACCCCCGGGGCATGGGCTGTCTCTGGGAACAGATGTGCCACCCACTCGCAACAGTTGTACTCTTCCCACAGTGCCCTGGTGGGAGTAGCTTGGGCAAGAAGAGGACAGAAGATAATGCTTTTGGTAAACTGCTTCGCCGCTTGCGATCGCGAATCGGGTGTGTCTTGGGCAAGGTCTCGGAGGTCAGAGGCAGGTCAAACTTCAAGGCTGAGTGTGAATCTAATCGGAGAGATCTGTGGAAGTAGAGTGTGTGTTTTTTTTGTTTTTTTTGTTTTCTTTGTAGCCTCCTCTGGAAAGTGATCAGAAATGACCATTTGCAGAGTCCATTTAATTGGATGAGACTTACCAAAGGCCAATCTCAAGACTAAGGCGCAATGATATCCGACTCTAACGTTTCATTCCCACATCATTAAATTGGATGCACTGGGTGACAGCTTGACTCTTGGGGAACATGGCCAGACTGATGAAATGAGATCATAAGCGAGATAAGCGTTGTGAGTGCAGGGACTAAGTGGAATGAACGCTGTTGACACATGAACCGAGCAGTTGCACACGACTTTGTGCGGAAATTCGTGTGTCAATACAGTCGCTCATTTTCTCTGATCCCTTCGCACGGTCCCACTTCGCACCGGCTTCCCTCTGTACGCCAGCGAATGAGAGTGGATTATTGGAGTCTTTGGGTTTGCAATCACCTATTTCTCTGAACTTCCTCGTGTCTTTTATTTCCAGGTATATTGTTCTTGAACGGGGATCTGTGGCGCTTATTTATTGTATTAGGGAGCAGTAATTGTGTTTTATTGTCCGGGAGCTTTATTGGATGTTTTGCCAAAACCCAGCAGGTTATCTGTAGATAATGGCAAACTTCCTCACAACTGCTGAACGATATGAAGAAATGACTTATTAAGAGTCGCCCCCACATTTTTTTCCATATTCATTAGACAAACTTTTTGTGTTGTTTTGCCACTTAGCAGAATGTTAACGAATCTCAGCTACAAGCTGAATAAAAGGCTTGAATTTTCCAGTTTATCAGTGTTTAAGGTGGGTGCGCTGCTTCGCGTCCTCGGTGGCCGTTCCAAGGAAGGCGAACAGAAGGGACCGCTGCTGCCGAATGCACATTGATCAGCTTCGCCTTCCTCCCCCTTCTTATTTATTTAATCTTTTCAGAGCTAGATTTGTAGATTCATTCAAACTCTTGAGATCCCGTGTGTGTTATTCCCAGAGGGCAGAAATTAATTCCTCCTCCTTGTCGTCCTCCTCCTCCTCTCTTTCAGCACTAAGGTGCAGTGGGCTCTCTTTCTCTCCCCTCCGAGAGAATGCCGAAGAGGAGGAACCAGTCCTGAGGGAATCTTGTCTATATAGTATTTCATCCACACTTTAATCCGCTGCTATGTTGAATGGTTCATAGGGAATAAAAGACAAAGCTTTTGTTTATGATTCTAATATTAGCCTCTTGGCATTTCTTACATAAATGAGAGCCTGCCCTACGGCAACACTATTGATTTCCCACATCCACAAAAGTCAGCCTCCGTCCTTACAAAATAAGGCTCAAGAGATTATGGGGAAATAAAAAGCGAGCCGGGCTGTATTTCTGTTATTTTGTCAGAAACAGATTGACCGCTAATATGAATAATTCAGCCCGCAACTCCACTTTGTGGACTCGGTAACTTTGGTAAGAACCGTCAGGGAAATTTGTCCCAGATTCGTTATTAATTAGAGCGGTGGTAATGATTGTATAAATTAGATACAAAAGTTAGCTATTAAGCCCGTCAGATGTAGCTACTTCTCGAAGCATTAAGGGGTTTGTCATCTATTTTAAATGCATGTGCACTTTATTAGCGTTCCTGTCATTAAGGTTTTTTTGTTTTACTTCACAATGAACAAAATTTATTTAAATCCTCGCCGTACAGACACATCAGCACGTAATCCCGCTCATACGTGCGACTCGTTTCAGACATGCAAATGAACGTATTAATAAGCTAATAAACATCACAACTTCAGCACGGTGTCTTTATTAGAATCATTAAAAAAATATTAAACGTAGATTACACCTCCTAATGCATAAGGCATTTGCATTTTAGAAAACGAAGGACAAAAGCTCCCCAGTTCTTTTATTTTGAGGAAGCGCTTGGCAACCCTGAAATCAGCGACAGGTCTTAGAATGAAAGAACGACAGGAAAAGATAGAACTGTAATCCCAATCAATGCACTTCATAAAGCACCTTCTTCCTAAAATGTGTGACTAATGTGCACAAATCTCTGGGTTTAAAAGCTGTCAGCGGAGATGGCTAGAGTTGTTGCTTTGCCATTCATCTCCGCAATGTAATAAACCGACTCGTTTGTTTGTTCTGTTTGCTTTCTTCCTTTCGTTTTGTCTTTCGTCTGAGCAAATGTACCTTGAGGTCTTGTGTAGGGTTTCCCTTTTCAAGCTGAGCCTCGACAAGCCTGCGTGCTTCGTGCTTCCGTAATGACATTAAACAGGAACATTTAAAGGGCTTTCGGCGAGAGCCGCATTGTCTGCTCTGAAGGCTTCCAGAAAGGGCTTTTATTATGTTGTGGATTTAATGCCAGTGTGTGTTACCTGATAACATTAAAGCAGAGAAGAACGAAGCAGGAATATTCCCACGCTGGCAGAGCTTCAAGAATATTGACCACCAACAGGATTTCAGCTGATGCCGGGCATGTATATTCATGGGCACAGAAGCGCCTGATCACCGCCAATGCAGAATTATATCTGGGGAGGTTTAATTCATTAGCTCTCATTTCTTTTTATCTAGCTTTTGAGTGCGAGGTTAGCGTGCCGGTGCCGAGCTGGATAAATATTGTTTGTTGCCGTCTTCCAGATGGATGCATGGATGGATGCGGTAGACGCTCGTGCCCTCCTCGTTTTACCCAGCTCTCCTGGCGATCTTCGAGTTGAGTTAAAAGGAGCGAAACAATGACACATTAGTGAAGTATTGTGTTCCCCGGGGTGCATTAAATGCTTCTTGCTTTGTTTTAAAACTCATTTAAGCGCCTCAATCAGGGAATGTCGAACGCGGACTTGTTCAGGTGTGCTTTTGCTTTTCACTTTTTAGGAGATGAAGTAAATTAAACTGATAAAATGAAGTTTACTTCCAGCTGAATGGATCCTTCCCGTAAACCTAGGAAAACTAGTCATTTTCACCGGCGTGTCGGAGGGAGAAATAATGACAGTGTTTCGGACTTGTTTGATCATCCCTAGCAAATCTGAATGGTAAATTTATTCCGCAGGTGTTGCACATGGAATAATGTTTTAGCATAATGAGGATAAGATGTTGATGGGGTACAGTACTCAGACGCTCAGTATTTTAGACACAAAAAGCCCCCCGTCATTGATCCGTGCTGAAAGCCAACGATATATTCGCTCCAAGGTTGTTGTTAACCATCTAAAGTTGCGGTGTTTTTTGCAGGAGTGAAGATTCATTTGCAGGTTGTATAATTGCAGGCGCTCCACGTGTGCCCTTCTCATTGCGGCAAAGGCCTGAAATATACTCTACGCGGGTACGTCAGCGCAAAGGCTTCTAGTTACTCAAGCTCAATTTCTTGCAGGTCAGACACAAGAATGTGCTGCGTTCTTAGTGTTTCTGCATGGGGTGTTATAGTGGGTATTAAAATAAACTTAAACGGACAGTTTTTTTCTTTTAGGTCAACTACTGTCAAGGAGGAATGAGAAATCTGTTTGTTTATAGCCAGCTACCTTAATAATTTAGAACCAACTTTTGGCTCTGTTGCCTCTGCTGGTAGATGTTGTAACTACACCATTATGTAGGGGGGAAAAAAACACATTTCACGCCTGTTCAAAAGTAGGTGTATATTTTGATAAACTATAATATTTTGCATGCATTCATATAAATATTTTGTTATAGTATACTGTTAATGTTTTACCAGTGCGCTTTCCTTTTTTCCAGATACAAAGTGACTGCTGTACATGACATTTGCTGCCTAGGTGATTGCCTAGAAAAAACAAAAACTTTCCAGAACTGAACAAAGATGGCAGCATAATGGCATTCGAATGTAACTCTATCGCCCCCTTGACATTACAAAGGTACAGCGTTTGAAATATGTTGCAAGCCATCACTTTTGCATTTATATTTGTGTAATATGTTTATTTATAGTTATATATTATTAATTAAAATATACTAGCATAACTATTGGGCCAAATCCCAGGCAACAACGCTACGACTTTGCTATCTGAGACAAAAAAAAAACAGGACAATGCAAGAAAAAAATTAAAAAAATAATATTATATTATAAAAATGTAATTTGAAATAAATGTATAAACAAAGTTATATATAAGCATTTATTTATATTCATATATTTATATTATATCTATTATTAAAATATATATCTAGACTGGGCTTCAGACTTCATCCAATCAGGGACGATGCTCATTTGCTATAGTCTAAAAATATTGCATCAAGCAGATGAGGTGCTGAACTCATGGTTGATCCCACGTGTGTTTATCTCGCCCATATTACTCTATTAGGCCAGTAATAGGAAGCAGAGATAGTAAAGACTCAAGCGCGGAGAGCAGCGTCTAGGAATCTCTCCACTTGGGTGTAAATTACAGAGCCGCCTGGGGTGTTCTCTACCCTCTCTCACTGGCACCTTTCCCCGTTTCATCTGCACACACACACATGCACACGTACAAGACAATGACTATTACCCGACACACCTGGGTTCTGGGCCCCACAATCTTCTTAATATCTTTTAAATCTTCACATAAGGTATGCCTTCCATAGGGCTTACAATACCATTTGCTCTAATAAACTCTTTTGGCAGAGGTGCATGCAAGCTGCTTCCGCGGCCCCCAGAGAGAGGAACGTAACGCAGAGGGTGAGGCATCCCAAAATATGAGGATAAATCGCAGGTAATCCTGCAGGACCGGCGCCCTGGTAATCAACACTCTTCCAACTGGAAACATTTTACAATTCTTCATCTTAATTTAACTTCTCTCTCTTTTTTTTTTTTTTCTGCCGTTCCTTTACCTGGTAATTCTTAGCAGCGGGTGCAATCATTTGCACTGGCGTTTGAAAGGAGAGGCTGCGGAAACGCGAAATGGAGAGCTTTTAAAAAGGGGGGGGGAGGGGGCGATAAGCAAATCAAATTAATGACAATGAGTGTTTGTGGAGAGAAGGCAGGCAGAGAGCTTGTTTGAGCCCATCGTGCGTGCCATGTTAAACACTTCACTCGCCGTGGAGGGGCTAATCCAGTCTCCGACAGCTAGCTGATTATACGAATAAACTACACACGCTCGCCGCAGAGAGAAAGGAGCATCCCTCGTTAACGTTCAAGCTCACTCCAACAAGGAAGTAATTAAGACGCCACCCCTTCCCCCCCGCAAACCAAAAAAAGGAAGAATGATTTTAAGTGTTGTCTAATAGACCGGCTTGAAGGTGTTTATTTTATATTGTCTCGGTGCAGAAGTCATTATGCGGCTGAAGAAGGGCTTACAGGGAGCTAAACGCGGCACGGCGAGGCAAGTTTGCGGTTGTTGAATAAAGTCAGATGGCTCGGGGCTTGCCTGCGACACTCGCTCTGCGATGCGCTCCAGAGTTGCAGGAGCATATGAACTGTCGCTTGTTGTTTTAAATAATAGATTGCCTCCCCTAATTTCCTGCCTGATATTTTTGGCAGAGTCAAGAGTCTTTTGGATGGGCAGCATCTGTCAGACCTCGGCGCAGGCCAAGAAAACATTCCCCACCCGAGCTGTAAGAGGAAAAAAAGCTTGTGTTAAGCTTGAGTATTGCGACAGTCGGCCACCGGCTCTGCAGGTTACGTGCGCTTCAGGAGGCTGATGAAACAGAACTTTTAATAGATTTCAAGAAGTTTCCAGTCCTCTTTGAGTACTTTTCTCATTGGTTTTATTTTTGTGTGGAGCGCGCGTGCGATTGAGGGTTAAGTAGTTTAACAGTGATTACAGTGGAGTGATATTTGATTATTATCTCCTGAAACGGCAACTCCTCCGGCTTTCTGTTCTCTTAACAATAGTTTAATTGTTAGTTTGGACACCCACTCAATAGACAGGCAAAATGAAGAGCAGTAATGGAAAAGAATTATGGGGGGAATGGCATAAAATGAATACATTTATAAAAGCACCTGCATGTCTGTGTTTTTTTTTTTTAAATGAAATATATTTTGATTAGCCACGAGAGCGTCTTTACCGTGACCCGTTCAATCAATAACACGTGTTGAAATTTGTAAAGCAGCTTCGCAGAGCTTTATTTATAGTGAGTTTGATCATTTTCTGATGACCACTTTGCACTCATGCTGCAGTGTGAAATGGAGCTCAGATAAAAGTGGTTTCTCTGTGTGTAACAGTTTTTCATGCAGAATATTGTTTTTGATTTACATTCAACAGTGAACGTAGGCCTAAAACTTAGTTTATAAATATTAAGAATATTTAGAGTGTGCTGTGTACAGTATAAGATAGATAGATTGATGTATTTTATTATATATTTAAAGTTAAGATTAAACTACACATTGTTATATAAGAAACTAGAGTTGCATTTTTAAAAGTGTTTGTATAAAGTGCATTTTTATAATTATATTTTGATATTTTTATTATATAAATGTAATATATTTTTAATATTTTTAAAACAATTTTTTATATATTTAACATTTAAACTAAACGTATCATAAGCAAGAAGTATGATTTTTATTTATTTATTTATTAATTATTATTATTGTTGTTGTTATTATTTATTTGCTGTCTGCAGTTTGTTCCTTCTCTCTCTTCCCCACACTCATCTCCCTTTAAAAATCAGCAAATTAGCTGTTCCTTGCATAGTTTTTTTTTTTTTTTTTTTGCATGACATTTCACAAGCAAAACATAAGCATAGCAACAAAAACATTAGCAAGTTTTGTTTGTTTGCATTAGATGCTTTAGTTTCCATTACTTGTTTTTCTGTCTATTTGGTCAATGTATCGTATTATTTGTGCAGATTACTGTTTTCGGGTCATTTTGAGTCTTAGCCTGTTCAGTGAGTTGTCTGGTGAAGTAATTTTTGGTGTGTGTTTCAGTCTGATCAAATCACCAAGATGCAATATAAAATAGCGTTTACTGTTTATCGTCAGTATACCGTCGCTCCCGAATAGCGGTGCAGAAAACACTGATGCGTGTGATTATGTGTCTTTGCACGCACGAAACTTCAATAAAGACAGACACCCTCCGTTTCCTCTCTGGCCAGAGGCTAACGTCCCGCCCCCTTGGCCCCGCTAGGGCCAGAATTCCTCCACGAGTGTGTGTGCGAGTGAGCCACGCTGGGATTGCTTCAGACAAAGGTGGCACACTTGCCAGCTGCATCCCTATACCACCTAAAGCGACACATTTGTTCCCCTTCCTCTCTGCCTCGTCGGTCCACCAGGGTGGCGTCGGCCCCAGCACTGGAGTGGGGCCCTCAGGAGACTGGAGAGTGAATAAAGAAAACATTTTTCATGCTTTTTTCCACCTAATGCCTTTTCCAAAAAAAAAAAAATTGCGGGCTTCCGACACAGAAGGTAAGGTTTACGAAATTCTGAACGCTTGTTTTGGAGAGGCTTGTTGTTGGTACCTGATTCTTCTCTCTCTTTTTTCCCCCCTCATCTGCCTTTAAAAATCAGCAAATCCATTCGCTAAACAGCTGCACCTCTGTACTGAACAGATAACAACCTGGGCCAGCCCGGCTCTGCAGCGAGTCAAGGCTGATAGGCCCAAATCTCTGGCCTTTTTTTTTAAATGCTAATGACGGAGGAACACGTCCCAAGCCAAAAGCGCTCTTGTAGATCTGTCAATTGCTATTTTGACAGATATTTGCTTGTAAGTACACACAACACTTGTTCCCCGTGTCTTATCTGCGGCGCTGCAGAACACTGACCTACATTGCATCAAGCACAATATGATGCACAAACCCGCGCTGCTCAATACCATTTTTCATTTTCACCTTAAAAAGCGGATGGAGCTCAATGAAATGGCTGAAAATCCAATAAACAGAAGGTATTCTCTCCCAAATAAGAAGTGTGTCATTTTTTAAAAAAGGAGAATCTCTCTCATCTGAAAGCATTTGAATGCCTTCTCAAGGGTTTGCGCGTTAGCACTTGCTGGTGACGAGTAAATATTGAACATAAAGATGCAGCTGCTCCATTTCTCTCTCACTTACACACATATACGTGTACGGCAGAGGAAGGGAGTAACTCGCAGATTTCAGCCAATTTGTATTTTTTGTCACTTTGCCTATTTGGCTTTTGCCATCAGATCCCTGTTTGGTTTTTGAATTGTGTTTTGTTTGCAAATGAACGCAATTCAGTTACACCCCCACAGCGAGGAACGAGTGTTGTTTTTATACAGTAACGTAGTAATTTCCACTTAACATTTACAGTACTAGATAGATAGATATTATTAGTATTAATCTGTCGTCTTGCATGGCATGTAAAAACAAAACAAAAAATAAAAAACTATAAACATTTAAAAAATGTTTTTAACATTGATAAGTATTTATTTTTATTTTAAGGCCATATTTAGGATTTGTTTTTCTTTTTTGTCAATATATTGAAATATTTAATTATTTAATGTTATGCTTTATAGAGGCCATGCGATAGCTTTGTTTTGACCGGATATTATAATATTTAGTTCTTGAATATTGGTAAGTTTTGTTTCTTGTTTATTTAGAGGCCGTGCATTTGTTATTTTTTGGTCTTGTTTTGCCAATATATTGCAATATTTAACTTTTTAATGTTACTTTTTGTTTAAATGCCAAACATTAGTTATTGTCTTATTGGAAACAGCCATTATTTTTGCAATTGTATTTTGTGCTGCTATGAATTTTGAATTCATTTCAGTTCAAAACACTGCGTATTTACGCACAAGATTCATCCCAGCTTCAGTTCCATTCTAAAAATCAATGGACTCTTTGAGGAACCATTGGTTACAGCTGAAACACCACTAAAGATCTCACTCTCTTTGTTTCAAATGAAACATGGGAATCTTTAATGGTTTTTCCCATCTCTAACTGTAAGAACGTAGGGGGGGGGGGAAATATCCAGCCTTTGAATAATGCGCAAGGTAAAGAAAAACATGAAACTAGCCCTTGAGAAAGAGGTTTGAGGAGAGTAAACATTTTGTTCCCGCAAACAGCTCGATGCCAATCAGCGATTAATGAGGTGTAGTTGAAAAGCAGCGGCTGAGGGAAGTTAAACTGAGCTGAATTAAGGAGTAATATCATCCTTCACGCAGGTGCTCGCCGAACGAATAACCGCTTTAATTACTGTTATTCAATCACTGCCTTTTTTTTCGTCCTCCACCCCCCTTTCTCTCCCTCCATCTCTGCTATGGCATTATCGTTTTTTCTTGTCAATTCACAAACGCCTGTCGCAAGACAAACGTGTGCGCGGCTGCCGGCGGTGCCCGGCCATATGTGACCTAAAAACACTTCCTCAGCGAGCGTGCATTGTTCAGAGCTGTGAGGAAATGCACCTACAGTCAGTCTTCAAACTCAGTAAGCTGTTATCTCGGTTTTGCGTTATCTGGCGGAGGAGCACGAGTTGCCCTTTGATGGGCGCATCTGCACGTGATATGTGCTCACCATGCAGAGGGTGGAGGCGGGCGGGAGAAACGAACACCTGCTACTGTATTCAGCTCCACAATGGGGATCATTTAGTTTAAGACACGTTTGTTCGGTCGGGGACAAGAGGAGGGGTACAACTCTGTCGCCTCCAACAGGTTGGACGACCCTGGGCGCTAGCGGGACGTGAAGATGCTTCTGCTAGTCAAATGAGAGCGCTGTGAAAGAGCACAGCATGACTGTCTGTCTGTCCGTCTGTCTAGCTCTCTACCTGTCTGTCTTTCGTTTTAGTTTGCTGTCTTTAATTATCTCCCTGTATCTATCTATTTGTCTGTGTTTTTTGTTGTTGTTTTTGTTTTTATCTGTCTGTTTTCTTAGTTGTGTCTGTCTGCCTGTCTATATATATCTGTCTGTCTTTATATCTATCTAATATATCAGTCTATATGTCTGTGTACTCTATGTCCATTTTTTTTTTTTCTGTTACGACTCATATGTTTCAAACAATTTATTTGAATTAAAATGTACATTTTGTGAAGAAATTCAGAACCAGGCACATTCTATTTTTGTCTGCAAGACTGCACTTAGACCAAAAGATTTTAAAGATCATGAGAATTACCATAATGGCAAAATAGTGACAATAATAATAAAAATGTACATTATTTGAATGTCTAAAAAATACTATATATATAAAGCATGTGTTGCTTCATTTGATTTTGTTTTGAAAACAGATATAGACATCTCAAGATAATCTTTCTTATAGCAATACAGTATGTGTGTGAGTAAGATTTTACAGAGATCAAATGATTTCTCATGCTCAAGTTACAGTACACTCTTTAAACACACATTATCAGTCACTGAAATGCATTTATGAGAGAGGTACGCAAAAGAGAATCATTTTGTCACTCAAAGTGCCAACTAACCTGTCAATTAAATCACCAGATTCCCAGCCAAAGAACGTCCAGCATTAATCTGCACTAAATATAATGACAGATCAGTACTGAACTAGACACACTGTTCAAATATTTGTCCAGTTAAATATTCAGTGCTCTCCTGTTTTGGGCAGTTAAAGTGATTATTAGTTGAATCTCTTATACACACTTGAAACGAAGAGAGAAATGATGTGGTGCGGTCTGTTTGTTTGTTTGTTTGTTTTTTGGCTGTCTCTGTCTATATATCTGTCCATCTATGTATCTGTCTGTCTGTCTACTCTGTCTCTCTGTTTGTATATCTGTCTGTCTGCTGTCCATTTGGTCTATCTGTCTGTATATATGTGTCTGTCTGTCTGTCTGTTTCTCTATCTGTCTAATCTGCCGTATCTGTCTGTCTACTGTGTCTGTCTGCCTGTATGTCTGTTTATATATCTGTATCTGTTTACTGTCTATATCTGTCTACTCTGTCTACATATCTATCTCTCTATAAATCTGTCTGTATACTCTGTCCATCTGTCTGTATATAGACAGTCTATCATCTCTGTCTGTTTATATATCTGTCTGTCTTCTCTGTCCATTTGTCTGTCTACTCTCTGTTTATATTTCTTTTTGTCTATGCTATGTTATGGATCTGTCTGTCTTCTCTGTCTGTTTGTCTGGCCACTCTATCTGTACACCTGTCTGTCTGTTTATATCTGACTATGCCTGCTCTGTCTATTTGTCTGTCTAATCTGTCTGTCTACTCTTTCTATTTGTCAATCTCCTCTTTTTGTCTGTCTATGTCTACTTGGTCTATGTCTCTCTACTCTGTATGCTCTTTATTTTTGCTCTATCTATCTATCTATCTATCTATCTATCTATCTATCTATCTATCTATCTATCTATCTATCTATCTATCTATCTATCTATCTATCTATCTATCTATCTATCTATCTGTCTATCTGTCTGTCTGTCTGTCTGTCTGTCTGTCTGTCTGTCTGACTGTCTACTCTGTCTGTCTACTCTGTCTGTGTATCTTCTGCATCTGTGTGTCTGACTGTCTTCTGTGTCTATCTGTATATTTTTCTGTCTGTTTATCTATCTGACTCTCTGTCTACCTACCTACCTGTCGTTCTTACCATATCTTCCTCTATTTCAGCAGTAAAGTACTGTAGTTCTCCTCAGTAATGTACAAGGCACTCAAAGGTGATAAATCACTTTGCAGAATGTGCTTATATTCAGTGTTCTGTGAGGTCAGGTGACTCTGAGATGTTTGAGGAGTGAGGTCATGATGTTTAGCAGCGTGCGACTTGAGTCGATTAACACTAAACAAACGAGGTGCCTGTGTAAGGATGAGTCTCTCCGGAGCCGAGCGCTGACAGGCCCCTGCTCCCGCGGGAGAGCTGATAGAGATGTTATTACATGGCAGAGGAGCTTCCCTGACGCTCTCAGCTCCTGTTATATAATATCTGAGCATGCTGAGTATTACATATTATATGTCAAGCATATGCTGTGAAAATCATATGATGTGTCACTTTTATTTTTCTCTATTGCATATACAGTGAGGTCCAAAACTTTGAGATCACTATATGTATATCTATATATATATATAATATGTCCCAATTTACCTGAATGTGTGTATTACAGAATAAAAAATAAAAAATGTTGCATTTGTTTTTTCTTTAGTACTGCCCTAAGCTGTTTCACCTAACAGGTACACTCTAAAAACAAAAAGGTGCTATATAGCACTAAAAGTGGTTCTTTGGCTCGTAATCATAGGGGAACCACTTTTGATGCTGTATAGCACCAAATCTTGGTGCTTCAGTGGTTCTTCAGCGTTCTTTGGCATGACTGAGGGGCTATATAGCACCGCTACCAGATACAGAACCTGTTAATCTCCTGTATGGTTCTTCAGCGGTTCTTTGGGGTGATTAAGGTGCTATATAGCACCACTGCCGTACAAAGAACATGTTAAGCCCCTTAAAAGGTTCTTCATGAGCCAAAGAACCACTGTTGGTGCTGTTTAGCACCATTTTTGTTGAAGAAATACAATGCAATATGGCACCTCTTATGGTTCTACATAGCACCATTATATCGCACCAAAAGTGGTTCCCCTATGATTACGAGCCAAGAACCACTTTTAGTGCTATATAGCACCATTTTTTTTTAGAGTATATTTGCATATATTCCACAAGAGAAAATAATAAATGAATTTATTCTAATTAGGCGGTTTGAACGTTTCCATCCCATTCGTTCTTCTGATGGTGTGTGACTTCATTAATGATCAGCTGTTTGAGTGTTTTGTGATAGTTGTGCACGAGTACCTGCTTTGTCCTGACTAGTGAAGCTTACATTTACAGTACGTTTATGCATTCGGCAGACACTTTTATCCAGAGCGACTCGTGTTGCATTCAAGGTATGAATGTTATCACATTTGAGCTCTTCCCAGTGGTGGCTGTATGATGTTGAGATCCAGTTTTTGGATAATTGTGTAAATTGCTATTATTTTGTCTTCTGGGAAATATGTGAACATCTTACTGCCCTTCAGAAGCTCCAAAATATTTACATATTTCCCTGATAAGATATTTCTCATATTTCCAACTCCTTTTAGAGCCATTAAAAAGTGATTTATTGCACCTTTGAATAACTGTATGGCGTTTCTCGTTTTGTGGCGTTCTCTCCCTGTCACAAACAATCCAGGGCCGAGCTGAGACCCCCTTGGACCATACTCTCCTCCCAATGTTACAATCACAAATTTTGGTGCTTATGTCTTAACAATGTACTTACAACTCCAGAACACACACACACACACACACACACACACACCTGTGATGCATGCAGACACCCACACATACTCGTACATGGACATGATCTGAAAACAAAGCCCTTCCATAGCGAGTGTCACTGTCATCCGCTTTTGTTTGCCTGTCTTCACAGAAACATTTTCATTGAGAAAAGACTATTGTTTTGCTGTTGTCTTCTAGAAATTCAGAGTAGCAATTTGTTCATCTCACCATTGAAGGTTTCTGCTAGTATGCATTTTTGCAGCAGGCTTTTTTTCCGTTTTACCCTGTAAGTCTCTTTTGTCTAACAAGATTAAATGATTTTTGAAACAAAGTTTCATCCTTGAAATCAGAATATGAGTTGTAGTTTGTAACACCACTGAAAGCGTCATGCCCATACATTATAACAAGTTTTGCCAAATTCATTGCATGCTTGCTGAAATAGAGAACAATGCAACATTTAGTGCTCGTTTCTGTTTACATGTGTTGAGTCTGTCTGTTTTCTCCCACAGTGGAAGACACTGGCTATGATCGGAATGGCATACTAGTCATACTATAAATGCAGTATGCATTCTGTGTGCAGTATGTAAATTGTCTGGAATGCTGAGATATACTACATTTACCAACATGTGCAGCAGAGAATACAGTACATCCCACAATGCAATGCACTTGACATCAACCACAATTTTAAATCTCCTTCTTGACTCATTATTTAATTGGATTTCCAAAAGTAATTTTATTTTTTTTATACACAAGATTTGATTAAAACAAAGTGATATGTTGTAAGAAAAATCTGTAATAAGACTGTAGAAAATGTAAAAAAAAATCTGTAAAAATGTACTGGTAATTTTCTGACGGAAAATTAGCTGTTAATTTACGGACAGCTACTTTAACCCTAGAAACCCACACAATGTTATGCGTACTTTAAAATACTCGTAAAACACCTGTGAATATGATACTAACTTCATGTTAACACAGTATATTGGGCCCTATTTTTGTTTTGAATGTCTTGACTCATTGGACTGGACTGCTAAACAAAAATCTTTTTAAGCAAGATAGGATTAGATTCAATTAATGAAGTCACTCCAATGCAAAAATAAATAAATATATATATAAATTATAAACATCGTTAAATCAAGATACATTTACTTGATTATAAATTGAAAATATGAGGCCTTGCTTTCTGAGAAACTGAACAAAATTGAGTTTATGCTTACAAAAAGAACAAATATTTGTCATTGGGGTATGAAAATGTATTTTCCCTTTGAATTGGGTCCATTTTTATCAGCCCATTGGCATTTTGTTTCTGTTTTAACCAAAAACTCGCTTCATTTTGATCATTTTCTCTTTGTTGTGATGTGACAACAATAGCTTTGTTTCCATCCACATACTTTGGCAAATTTAGGGAAATTGCGTACAAATGCTGGATGGAAACTTACAGATTATTTCTGTTTTGCATCAGTTTAGCTGGAAGAAGTGATGGTTTTGTTCTCTTGAACACTGGACAGAAAATGTTTTTGCAATATGTTTTTTTTTTTTTTTTGCATACATTTGCAACTTGGCTGAAACATCGCTAATGTAGAATACTATTTGAAATGCTTATCCATGCGTAATGAATCATGTTTCAACGTTTTAAAATTTCGGTAAGTGTAGGATCTCCTCTGCCGGCCCCAGCGTTCGCTTCTGTCATGTTTGCACTAATTTACACCTGTGCAACATTTGAATAATGAAGTGCATGGGTAACTGCTAAATGCATTCTTAACTATCTGCAAAGACGCGTATCGCAGCGTCTTATGCCCACATTGTTTCTCTTAAACGTTATGATTAAAATGGAGTAATGGCTCCATCGGAGCTCATTGGTTTGTCAGCGGTGGGTTCTTCGGTGCACCGTACATCTCTGAACTCCTCGCGAGTGGTAATGCCCCATCCGACAGCGTGATGGAGAGGTGGGTGTCGTTACCGTATGTTTAAACAGCCGAGAGAGGCGGCTATCATTTAGTCGAACGAGCTCTCTGTGTGTCTGATGAGATGAGATGGAGAAACCCAGGGAGAGAGAAAGAGACATTTCAGAGGAATTCATTGACAGCAAATAACGTCACTTAATCAAGAGCGGTGGCACTTGTTTACCTTCCTCTCTCTCTGCGGCCGGTGTGCACTATATTATATGAAGAAATAATCGCATCCCGATGGAGAATAAATATGGGCTCTGTATATTCGAAATCAGCAGCAACGTTTATCAGCTTGGCATGAAATAGCAAGTGTATGAAGTTCTAATAGGCCATCGGTTGCCAGTTAAAGATGATTTTAATTGACCAATGGCAGTGTTCGGGACACTTGTTTGAAAAACTACAACTATGCTTGCAATAACATGCTAACATACTGCTTTTGCTGCTGTACATACTGTAGCATTTGGCTGTGCACTGTATGGAAATGTTCTGTAATCATAGAATAACTGTGACCTACTACATTTGCCAAATCTACAGTATATGGAGGAGGCTGACTTTGAAATATCATACTGGCATACTTCAATAAATATTTTACTATATCTTATTATGGAAGAGATAGTATACTATTTCAAATTGGGCAGATATTACTGTGTATTGCACTGTAGAAAAAAACTTACTGTAGAAACAGTTTCACTCAGAAATTGCTAGTAAATTTCACAAACAAAATGGCAAGTTTTTAAGTAAAAAACTAAAATTGTATTTTCCAGAATAACCCATATGTAATATCAGCCATGCCTAATGGCATCTCTTTTCTGGTCTATTACTTGATCGGATTGTCAAAAGGTTAGACATTTTTTACACAAAATTATTTATTTTTAAATATATAATATTCTTTTTCTTTGAAGAAGGCTTCAAAATTGTAATTACATTGTAATTATGTTTATTTTTGCCCATTCCATTTGGACGTTATTTTAAATTGGTAAAAATCATATTTTCATGATCTAGCATGATGAATGGTCATACTCATCTATATTTGACTTATTAGTATATGATGCATGTTGGAACTACTTTCCTCCTCGCACTAACAATAAGTGTATTTCATTTAACAACGTTTGTCAGTACATGCAAAAGTCTTGATAAAAACAGTTCTACTGTCACTCTTCCATGGAGACGTCAATGTTGACCATGTCAACTAAATGCTTTCCAGTTTCACAACCCATTTTACTTCTATATTCTGTTCAGAATTCCAAGTAAAACAGGATATTTAAGTATATATACTGTAGGATATGAGTGGGAAAAATGTCAGTGCATTCAAATGTCAATTAACCTGAATTCACCCCTAAACATATTTAACTGAAACTGACGTAGGAGAAAGTATTTTAAGACTGATGTCTGTTCTCTCAGGTTCCCATGTGAACATATCTGTGCTGTGTTTCTCAGCATCAAACGTGATGGTAAACGTCAAGCATTTTGTCTGTTCTCTATGCACTCTGCAGAAACATTTAGTATAATGTCAGTGGGAAACTCAGCATTTTCACGTCTTGCATAATTTAAGGCTTTCTGGCTATAGACTGAGAATCGTTCAAGTCTGAAGCGCTGCGGTTTGTACACATGAGCGACTTCGCTCTGAGTGGCCCCTCATGTTCAAAGGTCTGCGGTGGTGACCCGAGCCGAATGATTGCCGCCGCCGTGACAGCCGTGGTGGCTAATGGAGGAAAGTGAAATAGACAAAAGTTGGGTCCTCCTTTACTGTACGCAAACCAATAATGAGTTCCAAATGTTTACTATGCAATCCCCAGGGGTGACAGTCTTCACTAAATAAATTCATGCATTTAGAAAATGCGTCTTGTAATAGACGGCAAACTGAATTTTAAAACATGGCCCATATGTTAATGTTCCTTAATGCAGGAAGTTTAAAGGAGTGAGATTTGTTTGAAGAAGAAGATGCATCGTAATCGCAGAATGAAGAATCCGGTTTGCTTCGGCAAATTGGGTGAAAACCACATGGAGCGAGCAGTCGCGCACACAACGCGGTTGAAACGCCCGCAAGTTCTGCACGGCTCCATTAATTAGCGATCTGTGGCCACGAACTTAAATTATACCATGTCAAATTACATTCTCTCCATTTATACTGAAAAAAAAGCAAAACACTTGTTACCAAAATACATTCTCGAGCGGAATTGTTTGCACTTAATTTGTTTAGATTTTATTGCAGCGCGTGTACAGCCTTTCACTATTTTGTTTAACAAGATTGCAGCGTTTCCTCCTGTTCTGTTGCGCTCAGTTCTTCTAGAGATGGCGGCGTTGCATCCACAGGCGGCCCAATAAACTGTTCAAACTGAAGAATCTACTGTGGCTTTGGGAAATAAAATTTTCAATTTGCACAACCATTGGAGAGCTGTTTTCAGCCCCGTCTCTGGCCCTTCTGAGACATCAGGTGATGCTTTTCCAGGCAGTGCTTTTAAATTATGAATATTTTGCTATTAGATTTAGAAGAGAAGAGTAAAACGTACTAACTCAGATGTCCGGATAATATCATCTAGTTAAATGGTAACAGCAGGCCAACAAAGTGCAGCTTTCTGACATACACTTACTTTTCTTGTCATTATGTGTGTTCTACAGGTCTGTTTGCATTCATCAAAAATGATTATCAGGTAATGACTCGGGGATGAATACGTCTGTTTAGTATTAGTTAACCCATACTGGTGGATGCCATAACTTCATCTTTGTCTGTTGTCAGCCGTTCAAAAGCAATTTAGCAGAATAACAGAACACTCATTCATTCATTCATACTTTCATTCCTGCATTCATTTGTTCATTACTTGTGGAAGACTCTTGAATGCATGAAATTTAATTGAATGCATAAATCTATTTTTTTTCTGTTGTCACAGTAACTTAAGCTTTCTCTGTTGTCATCCATTCTAAAAGTATATATAATTTTTTTTTCATTTATTTTCTTTAACTTTTATGTATTTATTTATTTGTTCATTCATATTGGAAGACTCTTAAATACATACAATTTAAGAAATATTATTTGTTAGCAACACATACATACTTTTTTTGTAAATTTTTCTTCCTTTTTTATTTGCAATTTTTTGTTTTCATTTTATAGTTTTTGTTTCGCAGGAGCCCTATTTTTTTATTTGTTTGTTTTTGCTTGTGGAAGACTCTTGAATGTATGAAATTTTGTGAGTGCATAAATCTTTCATTTTTTTGTCTTTTGTCGCAGATCATGATAGACTGTAAAAAAAAAAAAGTTGGCTCAACTTTTTTTTCTTTTTTTTTTACAGTGTGGTTGCTAATGAAGGCTTTTTGCTATTTAAACCCAACTGGCCGATTTCCTGTTTCATTAGGAAATACATCAATATGAGCTTTTTTATAACGTACTGCTAATGTTTGACTTAAAAAAAATAGTTCACCCAAATATCAACATTAACTCTCTTGTTGTTCCAACCTGCTATTTTAAAAAAGAGAGATATTAAGACAAATAAACAGCATAGAAGCATCACAAAAAAAGAGTGTATTTGACTTGTGTGCCATATTCCAAGTTTTCTGAAGTGCTATGGCTTTGCAGAAGAAACAGTTTACTTATAATCTCCTCTGCTGTAGCTCACAAATCACATTTTCTATCATTCACACAAAAACAGTGATGTTTAACCCAGCAGCTCAAACACTGTCTAACATTTTGTTTTTGTAGAAGAATGAAAATTATACTGGTTTGAAATGGCACAAGGGTGAGAAAACAAAAAAACAACATTTTCACTTTAGGGGGAACGATCTCTTTTAAAGACAGTTTCATTCTCCCATTTTCTAATTTAACTAAATCAGATAGACTAATTGAAAAAGGTAAATGGCTAAATGAATATAATTTATTATTTTACATGACCTATTGTTTCATCAGTGAGTCATCGAGCTACTTTTAATCCTTTAGCCTGACTTAGCTTGAGTACTTTTAATTAGGCCTAATTAATGCACTAATTTATTCATTTATTTTGCGAGGAGTATCAAACATCTTGAAGTGAGTGATCTTCTTGATTTGCAGTTTACACCACTGCTCTCTAGTGCACTTTTTTGGTAAATGTATGTTAATTCTTATTATTATATGATACATTGGTCATGAGTACATGACTTATGCTGCAGCACTTTCCACAAATAAACCCATTTTAGTGCCCACTACGTTTTTGTATTTTATTTAAAAAAACATTAAATTCTCAAATCCTATTTTTGTGAGAATATTTAAATTTATGTGAACTATTATCTTACATATATATATATATATATATATATATATATATATATATATATGTGTGTGTGTGTGTGTGTGTGTGTGTGTGTGTATATATATATATATATATATATATATATATATATATATACATATATATATACACCTTTTAATTATAAATTATATATACATGTACATATGTACGTAAACGTATGTAAGTATTAAATATGTGTATATATGTGTTAATTGTTTATTTTGTACCATTATGGCATTTTTCTTTGTTTTGTTTTGTCACATTCTCCATGTTGATGTCTGCTTCTAAATGTTTGCAGTTTTTTGATGAATATTTATCATCAGAAAATAGTATTACAAAATTAATACAAAAGGAAAATCAGAAAAATCAGGGTTTTCGTTTGCATTTATACATGTCCTGGATTTTGCAGGGATGGAGATGCCTTACAAAATGAATAGAAAATAAAACAGCATTTAGTTTGACCTCCTGAATTATTTTTATTATTTTTCTTAACATTTCCTTAAGTTTAAGCACTTTCCTTGCTAAATGTATTGAAAAGGGGACAGAAAGATTTATATATATATATGTTTTTCAGTCCCTATTGAAAGTACCAGCAGTTGACAAGAAACCCACACAAGTGTTTTGTTTTTATGTGGACTTGGATTGTTTTGCTCCTTTTTAAAGCGCGATCAGTGAAAAAAACGTGGGAAGATCAGCAAACACAACATCAGCCAGTAGTCGCCATCACGTCCCCCCTCAAAAATCACTCTAAATTCTGTCCTCGCAACATGGCGGAAAACGTTGCGGAGAAAAAAAAAAAGAAAAAAAAACATCTATTAGTCTAGTAATTGCACTGTGATTAGCAGATGTGAGTGTCTGGCATGGAACGGGCTTTCCTGGAGTTTGGAAGACGTGGAGCTACTGCTGCATCCTGATACAATACAGCAGCCTCGGCAGCCATACATCCTTCATGTCTTCCTCTGTCTCTCCACCCACCCCCATGGGTTTCCTCTCCCATCCATCCATTCGCCTCCTCTCCTCTCCTCTGCCTGTCTGGATCTCACCCAGCTGGCTTCATTAGACTCTTCACCATCCCAGATCTGCTGGTTTTGTCTGTTGCACATTTTTTGACTGTTTTATCTTAAGCGCTGTCCATCCTGGAGCCTCATAAATATTTCCCTGGCATTTCTGCATCTGCTCGAACTGGCTGCTAATGAAACAATTCATGTGTCCATTGTACATTTGTTTTTTAATTAATCTTTGTGTCCTGCGTTTATTATTATTATTTTTTCCCCCTTATTTAGGGGGGCTGCTCATTGTTTGCGAGTGAACGGAGAAGCGTGAGGTGGAAGAAAAGAGGATTTCAGGTGGTTTTTACTTTTATAAATCATTTCAGCATTCACTTTTTGTTGTTTTCATCATGTTGGACGCAGCACAAATGTTGAGATGATGGGATATTTCAAAGCAGTGTTGACAGATTAGTCTCTTTTTAACTTTATAAAAATGAATATGCTTATAATAGAGTACAGCAGACTTTTATAAATATGTTCTGGTCAAGTTCAGACACTTACACTTTATTTACACAATTACCCATATGAATTATTAACTATTATGTGAACAGGTTTTTTGATATAAGAAAAAATTTCATATTTCCCAATTTTAAGGCATATGTGATAGGACGTAAATTGCCTCAGGCAAAAGCCTGTGTCATGGTTTCTCTATAGAATCATTTCAATTATTAATTATTTCCTCTCATCTTCACATTATATAACAAAACAGCCATCTTTCCCTCAATTTCCCTTTATTAGCTCACCTTCTGTCATTCTGACAATCTAGTAAACTCCAATAATTCCAATAATCAGGTCTAAGGATAATCGAATTCATTGTTTGCATAAGTTCCTCAGCCATTCATGTGAATGCCATTCATTCTAAAGTGTAACAGTTAGACATAGCCTAAAAAAATAAATAAAATTTATGTAAAATCATAATAATATGTTTTCCTGTTCTTGTAGTCTCAGTTATTTGTTATTGTGTCAATAAGCAGAATTAATTGGTTTCAGAAAAAACATGAACAAATTTTTTTTTAAATGTATAAAATCACAAATATTCTACTACTAATAATGATAAATGCAATATTCTTCTTCTTGTTGTTTTTTTTAATGCTGTAGTCTTTCAATTATTTGTTATTGCGTCATAAAAGCATATAGGTCAAAGCATGAAAAAAAATGATATAATAATACTATATATATATATATATATGTTTTTGTTTTTATTTTTGTAGTCTCCCATTTATTTTTAATTGTGTCAATAAGCAAAATAAACAATAATTAAAATAGGTTTCGCATTAAATGAAAATGTTCAATAAATATGTATACAGAATATTATATTTTAAAAGTATATATAGTCTTTAAATGGCTTGTTGTTGTGTCATAAAAGCATATATCCCCACAAAAAAAAGTAACATTAAAATAGCTAAAAATATTATATTAGAAATAAAAAATGTACTGTTGCAGTCTATCAATTATTTGTTGCTGTGTCGATATGCACAAATAACATGAATTAAAATAGGCTCTGCATATTATCAGGCATAAAAGCAGAATAATTACTGGTATAGTGCCGGTTGTAAAAATGAACATTGGTTGATCTGTTGTTCATAAGAAGTAAAGCATTCTGGGTAGAGGGTGGTGGGCTGGTTGCCGTGGCACCTGACAGTTATGTCGCCCGTGTGTGTGTGTGTGTGTGCATGCGTGCAGAGAATGGCAGCCAGATGGTGGTGGTGGTCTCAGGAGAGGGGAACTGGGGCATAGTTGCCACCGCTGGCATGCGTAGCCCCATCCTGACCTCCCTTTCTCTCAGAGTCTCGAACCGCGTGTCTGACAACGCACGCTGCGACCTAGGAAGGAAACCACGTAGATACATAATGCATTTATGCAGGAGATTTCACCGATAACATGCAACACGCATAAAAACAAAAGCAGACCCACTTAAAACCTCGCATCTCGTCGTAACGCAAGATTCTGTCATTTCTCAAGTGGCAGATCAGCCTGCCGCGTTTGCCAAAAGTGGCATAATGCATAACACTTTGAAAGTGTTGTTCTACATCTTTATTTGCCGAATCACAAAAGCGGCCAAGGTGACAGGAAGAATGGGGCGATGTGCACAAAATGCAAGGTCCTCGGCGGGCCGCAGCTGCACCGGGCCAGGCTTTGATTCCTGCGTGAGGTTGCTTTGTGAAATGATCTAATCCGATGGGTTATTTATGGAGTGTCATTATTTATTTATTTGATTATTTTGTAAATTATTTATCTATTGAATTATTAATCCATCCTCATGACAAGGCCTGAATTATGCATGACTTAATTTGAGATTATTGCATTCAGATGCCACATTGTTGCAGTGGCGGATCGCGTTCGCACGTCACACGTGGAAATTAAATCACCCTCCCAGGCCATTTTGTCTTCATTTGAAACAGAAGCTGAGACAGGTTGCTGCAAGAACATCAGCCTGTTATCAAAACAAGAGCCACTGCATTTATCTTAATGCCAGAGACGTGCTCTGACCTTTCGCAGGCCTGATGTCCCTCTGTATGTACAGGCAACTTCAAATCCCGTGAATTATTTGTCAGGAGAGGGGAAGGTTTGGCCATCTTCACATAAATATTTAGCAAGATTTTCCTTCGCCATAACTACCATCAATGGAATTTGCAACTAAATCCGTTTCATTGGAAGCACGACCTTTGACATTAACAACATTTAAGGTCTCAACCACCAGTGAAAATAATCGTTTCACTTCAGCATTGGTTTTCAAGCATCTCATTAGCTGTCGTTTGTTGTGTTATATCATTAGCCATTGAAAACCCCACCACTAATTTTGAGCCTACAATTAGTGGTTTTATATTGATGTTAATATTTAAATCCCAATGCTTTTTCCCCATATTTAGGCAATTTTCATTTGCAGTGTCAATTATGTGTGTGTACTCATTTCTGCTGTATATTAATTCAATATTTGTGGCTTCAGCTTATTTTCAGATATGCACTTACCATGCTGAATTCATCTTTGCTGCAACTTTCTTTATACTGTAGACAGTATGACATGCAAATTACATTATCAGTAGCAGTTAACTTCTGTAGTTTAATTTCAGAAAGTAATAATAGGAAGTGCATTATACGCATGCTTCCCATTTATACGTATGTCGAATCGTACTTGTGTTTGAGCACGAAACTTTCTGCGAGTTACTTTGGAAGCATTGCTTTCAGACCAGTTGCGGTTTACATGAACTGAATCCCAGACTATTTTTTTGAATGGGTTTTGCATGTGGACCAGAGAAACGGACCAGAGATCCCTTACAAAGCTGCTCTGGGTCGCAGCTCAGAAAAGCACTTTCATACCAACCAAAAGAACTGAATTCTGAGGTCAAACGAACGCACCAAAAGTGTGAAAATGTCCAAACAAAGGGACGCCAAATGAACGTAACATTGGTTTTATATACACTACAGGTCAAATGTTTGTAATAATTAAGATTTTTACATATATTTTTAAAAAAATCTGCATTTACTTGAATAATACAGTGAAAAAGTAATATTTCAGTGTAATTTTTTTTTTTTTTTTGTACTTGAATACATTTTAAAATGTAATTTATTGCCATGATCAAAGCTGAATTTTCAGCATCATTATCCAGTCTTCAGTGTCACTCTGTCATTCTAATATGCTGATTTGATGCTCAATTATGATTTATTCTTGGTACTCAATTATTAATAATGGAACAGAAAATGAAACAGAAAAATATATTTGAAATAGACTGTTTTGTAAAACTGTAAATGTCTTTACTGTCACTTTTTAATGCACATCATTATTGAATAGAAATATTAATTGATTTTTAATCTTTGAATTTTAAACTTTTAAAAAATAGTGTGTCGTGGGTTCCACGAAAAATATTAAGAAGCACAAATGTCTTCTACATTGATAATAATAAGAAATGTTTAAAATTGTACTGTATTTTGGATTAAATAAATGCAGCCTTGGTGAGAAAAAGAGACTTGTTTCAACAATTTCAAACTTTTGACTTTAGTCTGGCAGATCATTTTGTATTAAAGACAAAACGACGTGAGCTGATGTTTAAAAAATGTTAAGAATGCAAAGTTGGAGCGCATGTGCTCTGATAATTCATTTGGACCAGTTAGTTTGGTGTGCTGTCAAACCGCTTTTAGTCACTTTTTCAAACTACTTGACAAACTAAACAAAGTGTGACAGCATTTGTGTCATTTGTATTGCTTTGCAATTAACCCCAGAAAACCCGGAATAATAACCCTGAACCTAAAGCAAATAGAATAGCAATTAACCCAACCATATGGAGTTTGTTTAGTAAATTGCGTTCGGGTTACAATGCGAAAAGTAAAGGTGAGGCGTTCTGATAACCTAGATCTCAAACTGGTTCCTTTCCTCCCAATTTTTGTCACAGCACACCGTCGATTATCATTGTGGATTATTTCAATGCTTTGGTTCTCCAAGGATGCGGTTTCTCTGCTACTTGTGGAGCTGAAGCGTCATGTTTGCTTGTCGGCGTGCATCTGTCTCTACTCGATGCTTAATTCAAAATCCGTGTGTCTGATTTAAAAGCACGACTGCGGGTCCTTCATCAACACTTAGCGCTCGGTTTAAAACTTGCGAGACTGTGCCTTACCTATAAAAAGTGGAGGAAACAGTAAAGCAGGAGACGTATTGTTAAGTGTGCTTCTCTCTTCTCACTCTCGTCGTAATGAAGCATTCATTATGATTATTTTATAGGCCTGAAGTTTTTAAAAACTACAAGAATGCATTACTCTGCATAATGAACAGCTGTTGTGGCAACAAGCACATACATTATGCATAAAAAATTATTTCAATTTTGATTGTAGATGCTGATTTATTGAGACAAGTCTAGCTTACTACCATAATGGAGTTGGGATATGCTTCTGTTGTGTTATTTCCATAATTAATATCAGGAAGCGTGTGCTATATGCATGCTTCGTATTTATATGTCGAATCGCACTTGAGCCATAATAAATACGGGCTTGCGTTCTAGCTTAAAACCGAAGTGTGTTAATTATGCATCAGACCACAACTACAAAATAATAAATACATGATCTTTCGTATTTGGCGCGAGCCTTTTAAATGCATCCAGAGATGCGCTTTGAGGCTTTTTCGCTACGATGTGCAATGTGCCGTATATACATGCATGTTCTTTTTTGAAGAAAGTGAGAACAAGTGGTGTTACGACGCAACTCTGTGGGGAAGAACTTGTCATTTGAAGGAAAACTGTGAATTGAATCGGCAGTGCCAGTTGACTGTCAGGAGGTTTTGCGTGGCGTAATTGAGATAATACGATCACTGGAAGTTCGTGGAAAGCCGGAGAAGGTGAAGCAACGGCCCACGTCTCGATCCCGAGGTCCACGTGCAGTTTTTGACGCATTTTACCGCCACATGGGACAGAGCACAGTAGAATTAATGATTTGAAGACACGTCGTTGATAAATAATTTATTCTGGCCCCAAGGATGGTTAGGAGCAGAGTAAAAGACTAATAAATCATTTGTGGCGCTGCTAGTTGTCACTTTCGATTATTTCTGGCTTTGTGATAAACTGCTGCACCTGCCAGCTGCTGTTTTGAGTCAGAGCGGCCAACTTTCCCCAAAAGTAGTCACCCTTTCTTCAACCAGCACTTCCTTCCTGTGTTGATGATTCATAGCGGCTGACAGCGGAGCTCTATGAGTCCTGTATGAAATGATATTCCCCAGAGAGTTTTCCAAACCAGTTTAGGGATAAAGTGTGGCATATGGGTACACTTTAAAAGTATATGACCTAACTGGGGGTCTATTATCCCCACAGGACCAAAACAGTCCTGTCAGTCATTTGCGCTTAATTGGGTTGTGTTTATAGGTAGCTAATGAAGTGGCTTTTATTCCAGCTCAGTATGAAGACCGAAGGAAAGGCCCACACAGGATATGCACATATTTTGTGGTTTTTCTATGCTGATTATGGGGGAAAATAGGGTTTGATTGAAATATGATGAAATGTGTTCAGAGTTCTGGTATAGGAAAGGTATTTTTAAACCCTTTTTAAAAGCAACTAGATATGTGTCAAATTCTGTTGTCACCTATGGATTGGTATTTGCATGCTCAATACTTATTTTTACATATTATTTGTAAAAGTATGAATATAAAATATAATGTATATTATTTATTACATTTAAAATTACATTTAATTTAAATTAATTACATTACATTTTAGACTGATAAAGATTAATAAGAAAAAAAAAACAATTTTCAGTTTTCTTTTAATAAAGTGAGAGTCATGCCTTCTCTTTTTCTTACAATATCCTATGAATATCTATAGACTGGTGTTTATATACATGGCTGATTTAAAATTTAAAACAAATCAAATGTTAATATAGAGACAAATATTTTATTTTATATAAATATTAAATTATAATAAATTACAGTATAATATATAATATATGTTAATATTAAATTAATATATTTAGATTTAATATATTTTTATATATATTTAAATATTAATGTTAATTAATATTTAATTCACATTTTGATTTAATTTAAATTTATTAAATAAAATAAATTTTTAACAAAGAGAGAGTCAAGTATAGATATATTGTAGATGTATATGTTATATATTGAAATACTGTATTGCAGTCTTTTGAATTGAATTTAAAGCTTTTGGAGATTGAAAAAAAAAAAGAAAGCTAACAAATCTTTTTCTTTTTAATATGGCATTTTAATTTCTGTCTGCATTAATCAAGCACCCCTGCCGTACATTTTAATGTAAACTAAAAAAAAAAAAAAGTGTCCCGTTTTTATGTAGCTCAGCTGGTAGCACTAATAACGCCAGTGTCACGAGTTTGATTCCTAGAGAATGCACAGACTGAGTAAAATCCATAGCACCGCAAGCTGCTTTAGATGCGTAAATGTAAACATTTCGCCCTTGTTAATCGCACATCTCGAATCATTATTTGCATAAAGCCTTGTTTTTGAGCATCGGTTACTTCTCGCCCTGGGGGATTCACGGCGATAACGAACCCTCGAGCGGCATCCAAACCCCGAGAGTCGTCGTCCTCGGGGACACGGCAGCTCGCCTGAGCACGTGACTCGGATTCTTACCCTCCACGTTTCAAAAGAAAGTGATTCAAATGTTAATTAACTGTTACTTATAGCCGACGACCTCCAGCGCATTTGCCACCTGTGCCGGAATGAGGCGAAATGGCCCTTGAAGCCTGGAAGTGTTGAGCAAACAGTCCTCCGCACAAGGTGCAATCACTGCACGGAGAGATCGGCGTGCCACCGGCGGAAAAAAAAGCCTGCGTCTGCTGTGCGTGGAATCTTATTAGGTAATGACAGAGTAGGAGGTAATCAAGTTGAGATTGTGTCTTTCTCAGAAAGAGGACAAAAGGAAGCACTGGAATGGAGGAGCTCATTCGAAGAGATGAGATGAATGTATAAGCAAATTGAAAGCTGAAAAATTTCCACGTGGATCTCTCTTGAAAAAACGGCCCTCGTCTCTTCTGCTTTTCTTCGGCCCCCCGAATTAGTTCCTTCAGAACCTGTTAAGGGTTGAAAGGAAATAATATGTTGTGAATTGTCTTCTCTCTGAACTGATTAAGTCAATGCTTATAATCATAGCTCCTTAAAAAACATGTCTAGTGTCAACCCATCTCGCCCTTTTTTTTATGAACATATAAATTACACTGATTAACACTGTTGAGCACTGGTATGTATTTTCACTTTTATTTCAATACAACAGATTGCATATTGTAGCGATGTGAAAATATGTTACGAGGTGTAAAAATGTCTTTTTAATTCTGTGCCGCAACAACACGTTGCCATTGTTAACATTCAGAGACGTGTCAGGACGTCCATATTTTGTCACACATTGAAATGAAACCAGCACGCGGTACGGAGCGGCGGTGTGCTTGGCAAGCAGCCCATCGGTGTTTACCACGCCACTGCGACGCCTTTGTTTTTCATTGCTTTGCTTTGTTTTACGGCCCCGTTCGCTTCCAGAGAAAAACTAGCGCCACTTTACCAGATGCCACTACTAGTTCTCGGCTGAAAAAAGACTTTTTCTGTTCCGATTCGGGCCGGTTGGGTTTAAGCGGGGTGATTAAGAAGATGGTGTGTGTGTGTAATTTTGTGCATGCTTAAAAACTTTGTCCTTTTCTATCTTAATATGCAGATACAACTAGATATCTGAAGGCTGATTTCCCCAAAAAAAGTACAAAAATGGATGACTGTGCAACATCTGTTTGGCAGACCAGTGGCAGACAGTAAGAGTTTTTTTTAATCATTAACTATTAAAATAGATACTATTATGCAAAAATTGAGTCACTAATAATTTTTTCAAAATATTTTTTTTCATCAAATATTTTCTATTCAGCAAGGATGCATTAAATTGATCAAAAAGTAAAGACATTTTCCAATTTAAAGATTTATATTTTAAATAAATGTTCTGAAAATAATGTATCATGGTTTCCACAAAAATATGAAGCAGCACAACTATTTTCAGCATTGATAATAATCAGAAATGTTTCTTGAGCAGCAAATCAGCATATTACAATGATTTGTGAAGGATCATGTGACACTGAAGACTGCAGTAATTATGCAGAAAATTTAGCTTTACATCAAAGGAATAAATTATATTTCAAAATATATTGAAATAGAACACGCTTATTTTAAATTGAAATAATATTTCACAATATTACTGTTTTACTGTATTTTTAATCAAATAGTATAGGAGAGTATATGAGAATTCTTTTAAAAATGTTTTAAAACAACATCATACTAACCCCATTTTACATATTTATATTTAAAATAGAATATTACTAAATTGAATATTTATACACACACATGCATATATATATATATATATATATATATATATATATATATATACATGTATATATGTGTGTGTATATGTGTGTTCGTATGTATATATACATATATGTACACACACACACACACACATACATACATATTTACATACATGCATATACAGTATATATTTTATATATATATATATATATATATATATATATATATATATATATATATATATATAATTTATTTCTATAAAACACTGTTTACAGTATATACACTATTTAAAAGATAAGACGATAAAGTCATATATGAACATTAAATGCAGTGACTTCCAGGCTTGTATTTACAGAAATCCGGCTGTAACAGCAGTGCAGAACAGATGCAGGCCAATGCACAAGAGCGTCCCGTCGGTGTGTGAGAGTAGAAGCGCTCTTGCAGTCAGGGCCCGCTGGAAGTTGTGCATAGGCAGAGCTGCATTAATTGGAGGTGTCACGGCCTTCACCGCAGCTTTCACGCTTCACTCCCCGCCTAATGTAAATTAGAGGCTACACAAGTTATCCATTTGAGATATCGAGCTGGTATAGAGATAAAGCCATGCACTTACTCTCCGCAGGTGCCCGGGGACCACGCTCCGTTTATCTGTCACCTGCATTACTGCACGCAGCCACTCGCTGCAGGTGCCATCAAATATTAAACGCTAACCTCCTTTCCTTAACTGACCAAACCAAAGTGGTCACTTGGGCCCCGAGGCGAGCCGGAGAGTTTTTCTTCTCTTCAATTTTCTTTTATTTCAAACCAAAACAAAGCGTGCTCATCCGAGGCAGGCCTGCTTTCAGGAACGGTGATCTGTGAGGTATTTTTCAGCTCAGAGAGTTCATTGTCACTGTTGCCTTTGGCTTGCTTAGTTGGGGTTTAAAAGACACTTTAATATTCAGTAATATCATCAGTTCTGAAACTGAAAATCTGAACTGAATTAAGCTGAAAAACTGAGCTAACACTATAATTGAATTTGTGTATAATTAACAACTATTGCAACATCGACACTGAATAATGGCATTGTTGTCTTTTTAGAGCTGCTTTATAGCTGAATCATATTTGACTAATACAGCAACATTGACACTGATATTGAACTGACTCAAGCTGTCTAACTCAACTGACTTCTGTAGAGTGGTTTAAAACTAAATTAAGCTTGTTTGATAATTGAACTGAATTGAATCAACACTTGACTGACTCGAGCTGAATAACAATACCATTGTCTTCTGTAGAGCTGCTTAAATCTGAATTGAACTCATTAATTGATTAACTTTATACAGTTGTTGAAATTAATTGAACCAGCTTGAGCTAAATAAAAAAGCACATGCTATTCTCTTACGTAGAGTTGCTTTATAGCTGAATCGAATGTGTTTCATAATTAACGAATTTTGCAACATTGACACTGTTAGGGGCCATTCACACAGAACGTGTTTTTCCATTCCAATGCACTACTTTTCCATAGTTTTTTTTCTGTGTTAACACGCTAAACGGACCTGTATGACCGTTGCGCTTGCGTCTAGTGTATTTGGCAGCATCTCGCATGAGCGCTGTGTTTTTAAGATTCTGTTTCAATTTTAGACTTTTACATGTAGCGCCGCTCATCAATGTCACTTCCAAAACAGTGGACCAATCAGAAGACCCCGGAGGCGGGGCAAGCGTTGCGAGCTTGTTTACAGTAGCAAGTTAGCATGTCAGCTGTTTTATTTGATGGAAGCATGACAGAGGAGGCACTTATAGTGGCTGTGTCCAGATACCCTGAATTATGTATCATTTCTTCAAGCGATTATCACATCATCTTTCTTAAAAAATGAGCCTGGAGAGAAATACCTCTGTTACTGAATAAGCTTGGCAATATCACGTCTCAAAAGCGTGTCTCAAGACCCTGCACTTTTTAAAACCATTCCTGAGCGCTGCGTCTCGCGTTTTTAGACACAAAGATGCATTCTGTGTCAATGGCCCCTTACTGAACTGAAGTGAATCAACATTGAACTGACTGAATAACAACACTATCATCTTCTGTAGAGCTGCTTAAAGCTGAATTGAACTCACTAATTGATGAACTTTATACAATTAATGAACTGAATCAACACGAAATAACTTGATGTGAATGTGAAGACACTATTGTCTTCTGTAGGGTTACTTCACAGTTGAATAAAATTTGTTTCATAATTGATGAATTTCGCAAAATTGATACTGTTAATGAATTGAACTGAATCAACACTGAACTGATTCAAGCTGTCTTCGATAAAACTACTTGTATCTGAACTGAACTCACTTGCAATTATTTAACTAAATTGAATAATGGTTGAATTAACTTGACCTGGATAACGACAATATTGTTGAATAGGGTTGCTTTACAGTTAAATCAAATTTTTATTGATGAATTTTGCAGCATCGACACTGTGACTGAACTGAATCAACATTGAACTGACTTGAGCTGAATAGCGACACTTTTGTCTTCCGCAGAGCTGCTTATAGTTGAATTGATTTTTTCATAACAAATTGTGCTGCATTGACGCTGTTATTTAATGGAATTGATTCAACAGTGAACTGAATAACGACACTGTTGTCTTCCGTCGAGCTTCTTAAAGCTGAATTGCACCCACTAGTTGATGAACTTTATAGTTATTGAGCTGAATTGAATCAACATTCAATCAACTGATTTGAGCTTCATAATGACATTATTGTCTTTCGCAGAGCTGCTTATAGCAGAATTGAACTCACTAATTGATGAACTTTACAGTTGTTGAACTGAACCGAGCCAACTTGAGCTGAAGAATGACACTAATTGTCTTTTTAGAGCTGCTTTACAGCAGAAAAAGCAATGTTTCTCATATTTGCATCATTTATGGTGTTATTTTCCTGGTTAATACTGTGAAGCTGCTTTGAAACAACCTGTATCGCGTAAAGCGCCATAGAAATATAGGTGGCTTGACTTGATGAGAGTGACACCGGAGGGATTTCCGCCACCAACTGCGAGACCTCGCTTAACGCTACATTTAGTCAGCAATTTCGGGAGTTTTACCTTGGCTGTTTTAGTGCTTTTAAATGTTGTCTTATCTCACACATGATCAGAGAGACCATCTGCCCTCAGGCCCGTCAGAAAGGCGGCGCAGCGCCTCCGTCGGCTTTGGCTTCCGGCGACGGACACGTAAGTGACAGCAGGCCGCTTTACGTCTGCTCGCTGACACGCGCCTAATCTGATAACGAATGGGGACAGGTTGCGTTCCCCGTACCTGGCAAGTACTTCCCAACCTGCGTGCGTGGATTTCCTCGGATAAGACCCGTCTTGGCAACCGCTGGGATCCTCTGGAGAATAGTTATAGGGTGATTAATCATTGTTTAGGCGCGGAGTGTGTGGGAAGAATGGGAAAGCGGCGTTTCACACCTCTGAGGCAATTAATCCCTGTGATCTCCACCAGGTTTGTCTTGTAGATAAGTCAGGGTACAAAACTGTTCCTAATTTATCAACCCACTCATGCCATCCGGCATAAAACACACAATTTATTTCCAATCATTTATAGTCAAATTTTAAAAAGAGTGACTTTGCCACATCCAAGTGTGCCTTATATTAGCTTCATATAAACTAAGTACCCGAGATTACAATGGGAATCTTGTTTTATTGTGCACATCTGGTCGAGTCACAATGCATTTTCTCATTTGCAAGCTAAATTTTGGAGCGAATGTGGCATAAATCATTTTACTAATAAGAAGTGTTAGTGACGTGAAGTCATCTCGGAACAAAGGAAGAACATATGGCCTTAAAATCACGTCGAGGTACGTAACCTGTGAGAGGATATGATATTAGGAAAGATCATTCAGCAGTGTGTCAAAGAGGAACTTCTCCTTGACTCTCGATTAGACAAATTTAATACTGTTATTCAGCAAGGACACAATAAATTGATCAAAAGTGAGAGTAAAAACATTTATGATGTTACCAAAGATTTGTTTTTCATCAAATAATCATTATCTCATGGTTAAATGTGAAGCAGCACAACCGTTTTCAACATTAAGAATAATCAGAAATGTTTCTTGAGCAGCAAATCAGCATATTAGAATGATTTCTGAAGGATTATGTGACACTGAAGACTGGAGTAATGATGCTGAAAATTCAGCTTTGCATCTCAGGAATAAATTACATTTTACAATAGATTCAAATTGAAAACAGTTATTTTAAATTGTAATAATATTTGAAAATTTTACTGAAAATATCCTATGTCAGGCTTTTTCTTTGCAGATGACGCTAGGAAAGATCTTCAAGTAATGGCGTTTCGCATTTGCCACCATGTCAAAGAGAAAATTATCCTTGACTCTTGATTAGAAGAATTGAACACTTTTATTCAGCAAAGACATTTAATTGATCAAAAGTGACAGTAAAGCCATTTATAATGCTAAAAACAATTCAAATAAATGCTGTTCTTTAAATCTTTCTATCTATCAAAGAATCCTAAACAAAACAAAAAAAACGTGTCGCAGTTTTGCAAAAATATGAGCATTGAGAATAATCAGAAATGTTTCTTGAGCAGCAAGTCAGCATATTAGAATGATTTCTAAAGGATCGTGTGACACTGAGGACTGGAGTATGATGCTGAAAATTCAGTTTGACATCAAAGGAATAAATGACATTTTAAAATATATTCAAACATAAAACAGCTATTTTAAATTGTCTAAATATTTCACAGTTTTACTCAACATAAACTAACCTCCGCCCGGCTTTTTCTTTGTTTGGAAAAGACCTTCAAGTAATGGCATTTCCCATTCGCCACTGTGTCAAAGAGGAAATTCTCCTTGACTCTCGATTAAACACCACGTAAAACACGTCGCCACTTAAACGCAGTCAATGCGGCAATTATAAGATCACAAAGCCTATTCTTCGAGCGCGTCTAAGGCATCAGCCCTTCGAACGATATAGTGATGGATGGACTAAAAATGACACCATGCGTTTCTTTATTATGAGCGCGCTCATTCCGGGTCTGTGCGCGTGGATTCCAAATCATATTTGCCTCCTAAAATAAAGGGGGGGTTCGGTGCGCGTGCCAATAATAGTAAAATGCTTCGAGTTTTAATTGCATCATTACGTCCCCAATATCAGCAGCTCGCCTGCCAATATCAATATTGCCAAGGCATGGGTGGAATATAGATGGCCCAGGGTGAGCGTGGGTATCCTCAGAGCGGCCTGTCTGCCAGCTTCATCTCTCCTGCCCGCTGAGAAGGGAGAAAAGGAAGTAGGCCGGAGATCAGCTCGTCTTTCTATTGTCCCTCTGTATTCCCTTAATTACTGATGGATCTTGTTTGGCTTTTGATGGCAGCCTTGGATCTGTAGTTGCAACACATAGGAATAGATGCATCCGGTGGGAAACATCGTATTACGGCCGTGCTTGTGTGTGTGTGTTTGTGTGAGAGAAAGTGCAAACAATCGAGGAAAGGAAGGAGAAGACGGAGGTGCTTGTGTAGTGGTAGACGGCAGACCAAACAAAGGCGTCTGGAGGAAGGGAGCATGACGGTGCAAATTGCCGGTGTGATGATCTCGTGCAGGGCAGGGTTACACTTCCCTGCTGATCTCTCAAACGGTCCTCTATGTGTGTATCTGGCTGTGTGAGCTGGGCTTTTCAGCTGAGGTTATGACAGATGCATTGTGGGATTGCATAGGGACCAAAACTGAGTTTCAGGTTTAGACACAACAGGCCAGGACAAGCTAAGGGTCACTCTCAAAATATGGTGATAACTAGTCATTTGATAAAAATGATCAACATTTTTTTTTAAATGATGTGAATTTGTCAAACACTTGAAAAATCCTTAGTCCTCTTTATCCTTTAATGCGTTTTTTTTTTTTTAATTCTTTCTTTCTTTCTTTGGTTTTCCCATGTTAAGCATTAGTGTATGTACGTATGTATTGGTTGGTTGGTTATAATTATTAATTTTATTGTTTACTCATTTTGTTTTCCCAGGTTAAGCATTAGTGCAAAAAGTAATTTTTTGTTTATTTGTTTGTTTTGTTGTTATTTTGTGTTCCCAAGTGAAGCATTATTGCAAAAATTATTTATCTATTTAAAATAGTTATTGTTGTTGTTCAATCATTTTTTTCCCCAGGTTAAGCATTAGTGGAATTTATTTATTTACTTATTTATGGTCTTCTTCTATGGTCAGTTTTCTTGTTCTGGTCAACAACTGAGAGCAACAATTAAAAAAAAAAAAAGTCATAGCTAGCTACTGTAAACTAAATAATAACATTCCATGTAATGCACAGACTCTAACGCCCCCTTGAGTCTTAGAGCAACACGTATAATGTGTTGGCCATGTGTGTATTTGTTTCTGAAAGGGGTCATATGATGCGATTTCAAGTTTTCCTTTCTCTTTGGAGTGTTACGAGCTGTTCATACATAGATAAGATCCCTAAAGTTGCAAAGACTAAAGTCTCAAACCCAAAGAGATATTCTTTATAAAAATTAAGACTTGTCCACACCCTCCTAAAACGGCTCATTCAAACATGCCCCCACATGTCTACGTCACGGTGTGGGAAGATTTGCATAACACCGGCCAAATGTATACGCAAAGAAAGAGGGCATGATTGTCCTGGAGACGCTGTGTTTCATGTGAAAGCGAAACTACTTTTTTGGGCTTCCAAAAGAGGACACAACTAGAAATCAGTGGTTTAGTTGTATTTACAACACTGTTCCAGAACAGTTCAACCCAAATATTAGAGTGTGTGCAGCGCATTTTACGGAGGACTATTTCCTGAACCTGGGAGAGTAGCCTACAAAGCCAGCTGTGAACAAAGGCTGTTTTTATAAAGTGGGGCAATTCCAACTTTGCAAGGACAGTCTGGCGCTTCTGACTCACAGTCTGTAAATATGTTTTCATATTTAAAGAATTTTCCACTGACTTTTCAAACGCGAGTTTTGAGCTGTGTAGAGTAATGCTTGTTGTTTGTCGTTTCTCCGATCACAAATGCAGACATGGTAATTTTTATGCGGTGCGATGCAACGCGACGTGTAAAAATACAGTATAAGTCATTTTAATCAGTAATTATGTCCCCACTGGATGCAACAAATGCCTCGTTTATAATGGGTTTTATTGTTTTTGTCTCGTCACGCCGGGACACGGCATCACAATACGGTAAGGGGGCGTAACATTTCCATTACACGCTTGAGGTATTCAGCCAATCACAACGCACTGGATAGCTGGCCAATCAGAGCATGCCTCGCTTCTCAGAACGATGAGCTTTGTAAAAATTGGCGCCTTTCAGAAAGGTAGAGCATAGAGGAGCAACAATAATGTACAGTATGTGGAAAATAATGTGTTTTTGAACCTTAAACCACATAAACACATTGCATTACACCAAATACACCAAATAATGTTCTTTTTAGCAACGTCATATGACCCTTTTAAAGGTATGTTTTTCCTTATTTTACTTTTTTTGTCAATAAAAGAAGCAAAAAGGCCAATAAATAAAATAAAAGACAGCCACTGCAAGACGATTCAGTGCTGAAGATTGACTTGTTTAACTTCTTTGTTCTTTTCCGCTGTAATGGAGGCTCTCGAGCGCTCTGTCACTCTTAATTAAAATGTTGTTTACATATTAATTCCATTTTAAACACAGTCATATAGTTTTGATGATAACAGATGGCACGGTGAGATAATGGAGGGGTTAGTGTGGAGAAAGATTGCACATGATTTATTAAGATTTACTTTATTAGTGAGGCCCAGACGTAAATCGCGTTATTGCGGCCAACCTCACAACATTCTCCATGCTCATTGTTTCGCTGAGGCTCCCACATTCACACATCTGCTCGTTTCAGGAGAAAACGCTCTCGGATGAAGTGTTTTTCTCGCTCGAGTTATAAAGGAAAGGGGTCAGCGATATTGTGATTGAATGTTTATCACGCCGAAATGATTTCCGAGCATGGATAGTTAACTTGCCGTGTTGCATTGTTCATTTAAAAGCATTGATTTATGTTTATGTTTGTAAGGGATCGGCGGAGAAAATATTTGCACAAAAGCACCTTGCCGTCTTTGTCTTTTTTTTTATCTTTCCCCCAATTTGTTTGATTGGTTGTCATTTTACCTTTGTCTTCTATTGTTCGTCTGTGAGCTAACAAGCTGGGGTCCCTCAGAAAGGCTGAAGCGCATGGTTCAAGAATCGTTTCATGTCAGCGCTTGTTTTCTTTGTGACATTTCAAGAGAGAATAAGGGACAATTCAGCGTAATCTGGAAAACATCTTTGACCTGGATAGCTCTGAGACGAGAGGGCATATCTGAGAAAGACGAGAGGTTAATCTGCAGTGACGGCAGTTTAGATTCTTCTCTATTGATATCCAGATGCATCTTCTGGTTGTTTCTTCAACTATGAGCAATTTTGTTACTGTGAACTATAAATTCACTTAAAATTAATACTTTGCACATTCTCACTAGTTTGATCTTTCTAACAATGTCCAACAATAAACATACATCATGTATTGCAGGAGAATTGTGAACAAATATAATTTCCACTACCTTTTAAAATTAGGTCTATTAATCGTTTAGCAGTGGAAATTACATTTGTAATATATTTGGATTAAAATGGCATCTTTGTAAAGATAATTTTATAACTAACAGTTTATGTGTCCTAAACACAATTAAATACATTTATTTATTTAATCATTGGAAATTATGCAAAAAAAAATATTACTATAGATTAATTTCATAGCTTGCTGTGTATGTATTCTAAACACACACAATTACATCATATTTTAACATATTTTAGCATGATTGGAAATTAAGCATAAAATATTCCAATATTTACATTTACGCTTTTGTGTCCTTGGTAGGCAAGGGCACAAACTTTGAAAAAAACTTTATTAGTGGAAAAATTTCGCCAAAAAAATATACATTTAAAATAAATAATAAATATAAATTATACTAAATTATGTAATCCTTAGTAAACAAGTTCACAAAACTAGTGAAAAGTTGCTGATTGTGATGGAGATTGCGCCATAAACTTTAAATATTTATTTATTTATTTTATTTTAAATATTTTTTCATTTAAATATTATACTGTATATAAATTATATGTTTATAATAATAAATAGAAATTATATTATTTATATAAATATTTTTTACACAATATATTGTTTTACTATTTATTGAATTTATTATTTTGTGTATATTATTTAAATAATTAAAGTCATTTAAAACTTTCAATGTGAACTTTAAAAACAGTAAGGGAAAAGATGAATCTGCTATTTTTAATAAAAAATATACATAGATCTACCCGTGGTTGAAGAGCATTGTGCGAGTCACCTGTGATTTTAACTAGTAGTTTAACAAGCGCTCTGAATTGGTCAGGATGACCTCTACTAGCTCTGCTGGTTTGTATGTGCGTCAGACTGTGCTGCTGTGATATTCCCTGCCTGTTGTTGTTGTGTCTCTGGATGATAGTATATGATAGATGGAGTGGATCCAGGACATCTCGATCGACAGCTGTTGATTGCTCTGAAAATCGAGAAAAGCTTCCAGAGCAGAACAATGAGCTCATTGCTCTTGCAGTTCAGTCGCCAACTGAGCTCTGCAGAGGGGCACTTCATGAATTTCAACCATAGGCACTAACATGAACCCACGGACACAGCGAGGAGAGAGAAACACAAACACACAAAGCCTCTAATGTTCTGTGCAAGTTGTGGTTTTAAGCAAGAATTTCCACAAAAAAATGTATTTACATTAACAACTTTTGAACCATATTTTTCTTATTCGATGTTTGTGTAGTATATAGATAATTATTGTGCATGTAGCTTTTCCTGAACTTACATTCATGTGTTTTAAGTGTCTAAAACCCCTTAACCATGGTAAAATCACTGTAAGACATGACCTTGAAAGTGAAAGTGAAGTGACGTGTGGCCAAATATGGTGTCCCATACTCGGAATTTGTGCTCTGCATTTAACCCATCCAAGTGCACACACACACACACACAAGAGCACACACCCAGAGCAGTGGGCAACCAATGCTGTGGCACCCAGGGAGCAGTTTGGGGTTCGGTGCCTTGCTCAAGGGTCTCACCTCAGTCGTGGTATTGAAGGTGGAGAGAGTGCTGGTTATTCACTTTCCCCACTGACAATTCCTGCCGGACCTGAGACTCGAACCCGTGACCTTCAGGTTACAAGTCCCAACTCTCTATCCATTAGACCACGACTGCCTAATGTTTTAAAATGCTTTAAAAGGACAATGCTTAATAAATACGGTGGTTATTTTTTGGGAAGAAACACAGCAAACCGATGCATTATTATTATAAAAGGTGAAAGAAATGGTGACCAGTGTCTAAAAAACATCTTCTCTTTTTCTGATATTAATTAATTAGTTACATTTATATAGCGCTTTTCTGGGTACTCAAAGCGTTTTACATTGTGAAAACCACCACCAATGTGCAGCATCTACCTGGATGATGTGACGGCAGCCATATTGAGCCAGAACGCACACCACACACCAGCTTATTGGTGGAGAGGAAACAGAGTGATGAAGCCAATCAGTGTATGGGGATGATTAGGAGGCCGTGATGGTCACATCCCAATTGGCAAATTTGGCCAGGATGTCGGGGTAACACCCCTACTCTTTTTTTTGAAGGACATCCTGGGATTTTTAATGACCACAGAGAGTCAGGACCTCGGTTTAACGTCTCATCCGAAGGACGGTGCTTTTTACAGTATAGAGTCCCCGTCACTATACTGGGGCGTTAGGACCCACACGGACCACAGGGTGAGCACCCCCTGCTGGCCTCACTAACACCTCTTACAGCAGCAACCTAGTTTTTCCCAGGAGGTCTCCCATCCAGGTACTGACCAGGCTCAACCCTGCTTAGCTTCAGTGGGCAACCAGTCTTGGGCTACAGGGTGATATGAATTTAAACCACAAGTTTTTGTGATCAAATAAAGACCCTTAATGAAAATTTTTATTTTTATTTTGCTCATTTTGATTTTCCAAGATTAAGCATTAATGCAAAAATGGTTTGTTTGTTTGTTACATTTTTGTTATTTGATACAATTATTAGTTTTAGCAGTAATTTTGTGTTCCTAGGTTACACATTAGTGCAAAAAAATTTATTTATTTATTTATTTTACTGGTTATTATTATTATATTTATTGTTTACTCATTTTGTTAGGCATAAGTGGACCATTTATTATTATTTCCTGATTTTGTTTTCCCAGGTTAAGCATTAGTGCAAAAAATATATTTATTTATTTAAAATGATATTATTATTATTATTATTATTATTATTATTATTTCCTGATTTTGTTTTCCCAGGTTAAGCATTAGTGCAAAAATGTATTTGATTAAAATTACATCATTATTATTATAATTATTAATGTTGTTAATATGGTGGTTCTTATTGTTTCTTTTTTTTTTGCAGGTTAGGTATGAGTAGTATTTTTTATTTTTATTTTTTTGGTTCATCAGGGAAAGAGCTGCTCTTTCCCTGATACGTTCACATAAATGTAAAGCATTTACAAAGTTCTCATGCATGATGTTTGTCAGCAAGCCAAATTTCAGCCACTTCTCTGCAACCTTCTCAGCATAGCCTTGACACATCGGTGACCTCTTAATAAAGGTCTTAATGACGGAGCGCGTCAGTGGCACGTGGGTGTCTGCGGGGAAGTTCATCAAAGCAAATTAGCGCCGTCTCAATACTTCAGCACTTTTAAACGGAGCCTGTACTTGTTTGCTGTTTTTTATGAATCCATTATGATTAGAAATTAGAGACAGTGGGGTTGGGAGAAGAAACGGCGGATTGTTTTTAACAAAAATTAGCATTCTGTGAGAGATCTATCCCCAGGCTTAATTAAGGCAAATTCAGTATTCCAGTTCATCATTGGCTTTATGTAATGTTAAAAAACAAGTTCTGCTTATTGGCATCTGTTTATTTCTTATTAAAAAAGAAAACATTATACCGGGTGATTTGGCACCTTCGTAGTTTGTGCCTGGGCCTCATATTATGGGAATTCTCGGTTTGTGCGATGATTAAATGCTTAATAAAAAATTCATTGCTGTCGCCAACATCTGCATTGTAGCTCTAACGGCTCACTGGAGTGTGCGCGGCTTGTAAACTTTCCAAACGCACCGGCGAGAACCCTGGAAAGTTCAGCGCCGAGTTTGCCTCGCTCATTACAGCGCTACTCCTGCGCCTGCGATTAGACAAAGAACATCTTTAATTGCTTTAAAATCGGAATGCATGATAAGAACGGATTAATTTGATTTTTCTGTTTCTACAAGTAGCAGATGGTTTATGTCTTAGGAATGCTCATGTTGTAAAATGAGATCCCAGCTCGCCTCTGATTGGTCACTGTTAATGAAGCGTGCTGTGCTGATTATTGATTTAGAAAATGAGGATGACACCGGGACTGTGTGTGTTGTGGTAATAAATTAAAAAGCACGGTGCTTCTTGTGGTTTTTTTCTTTAACGGCCGCTGCCGCCGACGTAACTTAAATAACATAAAATATTTGATTCGCCATTCAGGTGGTCTCCGGCCTGTCGAAGTAATTTATTATTTATTGTGAGTTTGTATGATTTTCCTAGGCGCTGCTAACAAGCAGATGGTCGACTTGACTTATTTGTGTTTTGTGTTTCTGAATGACCGATCAGGTGCATGATGGGAAATTCAATGAGCTGCTTGTCAGAGGAGAAACAATTCATTGGAGAGCCCACCAAAGCTGTGTGTGTGTGTGTGCTTTGTTAAGATCTGTCTGTCTCTCTCGACCCCCTCCCTCTCTATCTATCTTGTATTATTGTTGGCTGTGGCAAGAGCAGCTGTTTCGGAGTGGCGTTCCTCTCTGCATTAATAACTTTCCACTGGTGATTAGCACGCGGAAGTGCGGTCCAGTGATGGAGCTAATGTAGTCCTCTCGAGGCCTGTCTGTCTCTCCTGAGGGCTGTCTGTGTCTCTGGGTGCTGCCTTGCATCTTTTCCTAGAGCCGGGTGAACCTCTCTCGGGACCGGCCCACGAAACATATCAATAGCTTACCGCAAACGATGCATCACGGTGGTTGTTTAGTTGGCAAGTTTCACAAACAAAATAGCGTCTTTACTATATCACAAGCTGGCTTTCGGTTAATGTAGGGAAAAATAGAATTGTGAGATAAAAATGAGCAATTACCTTTTTAAAACAGAAGTGTGCAATGTAATCTCTGAATTCAGAGAAAAAAAGTCCAAATTGAGATGTAAGCTCAGAATTCCAAGATAAAAGTCAGAATTGCGAGATGTAAACTCAGAAATGTAAACTCTGAATTCTGAGATAAAAGTCAGAATTGCGCGATGTAAACTCCAAAAAATTCCAAAAAAGATAATAATTGCGAGAGCAAACTCTAAATTCTGAGAAAAAAGTCAGAATTACAAAATGTAAATTCTGAAGTCTGAAAAAAGTCATAAAAATGAGATGTAAACTCAATATGAAATGTAAACGCTGAAATGTAAACTAAAAGTCAGAATTGCTAAAAGTAAGCTCCGAAATCCAAGATAAGTCAGAATTGCGAGATGGAAACTCTGCAAAATTTTTGTGAGATTAATACTCAGAATAAAAAAAAAAAAGGGTCACACTTTATATTAGGTGGCCTTAACTACTATGTACTTGCATCAAAAAATAAGTACAATGTACTTATTGTGTTCATATTGTATTGCAAAACACTTTTGCTGCTATTGAGGTGGGGTACGGGTAAGGTTAGGGACAGGTTTGGTGGTATGGGTAGGTTTAAGGGTGGGTTAAGGTGTAAGGGATGGGTCAACAGTGTAATTATAAATGTAATTACAGAAATTAATTACAGATGTAACTACATAGGTATTTTTAAAAATATAAGTACAATTGTAAAAACATGTATGTACACAATAAATGCATTGTACCAAATGATTCATTTAAATGTAGGTACACAGTAGTTAAGGCCACCTAATATAAAGTGGGACCAAAAAAAGTCAGAATTGCGTGATGTCAACTCCAAATATCAGAGAGAGAAAGTCAGAATTGCAAGTTGCAAACTCTGAATTCCAAGAAAAGTAAGAATTGCGGGAAAAGTCAGAATTGCAAAAAGTAAACTGAATTCTGAAAAAAAGTCAGATATACGAGATGTAAGCTCAATATGAGATATAAACTCTGAAATGTAAACTCTGAATTCCAAGGTAAAAGTAAGAATTGCAAGATGTCAACTCAAAATTCCAAAAAAGTAATAATTGCTAGATTTAAACTCCGAAATTCCAAAAAAAGTAAGAATTGTGAGATGTAAACTCAGAATTCTGAGAAAAAAAGTCAGAACTCAACACTCAAAATCCTCATACAAGGCTGTCTCTTGTCTATATTTTTTTTATGTTTGTCTATTTGGAGCGTTTGCAATTGACTTAAAGTATGTTAAAGTATATGGAAAAGAGCAGCCTACACAATATAGATAAATAACTTATTTTGGGCTCCTCAATAAAATAATATGAGAGTAAATGATGACACCGTTTTCACTTCTGAGTGAACTTGTCATTTAAATTTGACTGCCGTCTGCTTTATTCACACTCTTATTTTCATATTTCCCCAAGCTGATTACCAGCACCCAGTGATCCATGTTCATATGATCCTGATCTGAGCACAGAGCTGTTCTCTGCATTGTCAGTAAGTTAGCATCTTTTGAATATTTTGCCACCTGTTACTGTCCGCAGGCTAAGTTGTCACGCGGTGACACCCGTGTGGCAGGTCTTCATTCCCTGCAGGAGGCGCAGAGCAGCAGTGCTGCTGCGGGTGAGGAGGAGGGAAGCCCCTTGTGGATTTTTTGCATCATTAACTATTTACGCGATGCCACTTCATGTTATTTACACTGGACTGATGGTAATGCTGTTCAGAGCTGCTCGGGAGAGCACAAAACCGTGTGCATGGCTCTTTAATGCTGTTCAGAAACGCCACCTGCAGATGCAAACTCACAGAAGTAGGTCTGCTTGCCCCCATTTATGCCTGCTATTAAAGTTCATAAAATGCATTGTTTTTTTTGTTTTTCATCCATACAATGACAGTTTTTGGTGACCATGCCTGTAAAGCTCCAAAAAAGACAAAACAGCATAAAAGTAGTCCAAAACTGAAACGATCATATGAGCTCTTTATCATATGACTTCAGAAGATATAGAGCACAAGTCTTATGGTGCTTACTTATCCCTTGTGGAATTTGTTTCATATTGTTCTTCACTTTAAAAAAGACACTGGTTAAACTTTATGGAAATTGCTTTACCCAAAAGTACACACACACACACGTTTGTTTTTGTGAAAAGTGGGGACATCCCATAGGTGTAATGTTTTTTATACTGTACAAACTCTATGTGCTATTGCCCTACACCAACCCTACACCTAAACCTTCCCCTTACAGGAAACTTTCTGCTATTTCAGATTTTCAATACACTCCATTTTGTGTGATTTATAAGCGTTTTGAAAAGTGGGGACATGGGGTAATGTCCTGAAAAGTCACCTTCTCCTTGTAATACCTGTCATACCCTTGTCATTATACAAATTTATGTGCTCATTTGTCACAAAAATGCGCACACACAAAAAGTATAAAAATTAAATATCAAATTGAATATAATGTATATTATATTAACTTTAATCTAGCAAAAGTTGTTGTTTGTTGATTGTCAAACTAAATTTTAAATGAGTTGTTTTTTGAAATTTTGGGATTGTTTAGCTAAAATGTAAAATGTAAATTAAGCCAAATATATATATATTAATATTTATTCTTTCATTTATAATATTTTATTCATTTAAATAAATGTAAATACATTTCTTATTAAAATTCATTTTATTTAAATTTAATAATTGTCTAAATAAATGTAAAAAAAAATTTTTTTTAATTAATTATCTGTCTGTCTATCTACTGTATCTATCTAAAAAAAAATCTGTCTAGTTTGAGATATTGGAAAAGTTCATTCATATATTTGTTTAATTTTTACTTCAAAATGATAGGTTTAAATGTTTATTATAAATTTTAATAATGAATCTATTATTAATTTTTAATTTCAAACATATTTAATTTATTTATAATATACTTTGTAAGACTTGAAATATAGCGCACAGATCTTATGGACTACCTGTTTTTGGTGCTTATTTGTCCCCTTTGGAGTTTTTCAATAGCTCTGCTGAAGACGCAGGTTGAACCTTGTGGAAATTTCACCCCAAGAACTCAAAAGGAAGTCACACATTGCGTTATTAATAGTATTTTCCCCCACACATTGCACATCTGTACTGAAACGAGAGTTCAGCTGTTTCAGATGTCAACGTGAGCTTCACGTTTGCGGTTCTCTCTCTTCTCTCCTCTATGTGCCTGTGCACCACGCCACAGACTGCAAATGGAGCCGTGTGCCTAATCAAGCAGCTGTTCCACACACAAACACACACGTGTGTGTCCTCACTGTTAGCCGTATTATCATGGGCACATTACTGAGCCATTATTACAACGTTACAGGGGTGCATTTCGAGAAGTTTGGTGGCATTTGGTCATCTTGTGCACTTGGAGCCCATTTGTAAAGCAGAAAAATATATATATATTCTAAGGCTTGTGTTTTAAACGGGGCATATCATAATTTGTTTTATTATATAGAAGTCTGCTTATAATCAGAAATGGTCTTTTCTGCACCCAAAATAGGGATAAGTGAGTTTTTCATGACTTTTCTCCAACATACAAGTCTTTTAATTGCACATACAGTAGTTTTTTGGACTCTTACATCACTTAAAAATGTCCAAATTTAATTGCATTGGATTAGAAAAGATCAAAACAAAGTGGCATCTGCAAACGAGTTGTGCTTCAAATAATGTATTATTTTTATCGATTGGTCTTGAGGTCATTTTACCAGAGTTTGACAGCCAAAAAAGTATTTATTCTGAACAATATTGCTTTATACTTAAAATGTAACAATGTAACACTTTTTAAATGGAACTGTGCATTTATTATTTAAAAATAAATGCCATTTTTTATGTTTTTAATATAAATGCAAAGACTTTTAATGGCAGCTGTATATAAAAAATATAATTGCATTTATCTTTGTTTAATTGAGAAATCATATTCTTTATTTAATTGAGACAGCAGATCTGCCAAATGTCTCAAAGTCGCACATTATTATCACACATCATTTTGTGGTTCACCATTGGCCACAGTGTTCCAGCGGCTCATTTTCTTTAGTTTTTAATTAATTCCTTGTTTTTCTGAAGGAAACAGATCTTATTTTCATGCTGAAAAATACACGGTCCCGAGTGTTCGTTTTGAAGTCATGATCCAAACACAATGGGAAACAATGGAGCATATTTGACCATAGTCGCTCATGAATGAGGTTCGTTTTTTTTCCACAGTGTTTCAGAAACGTTGCACTATGACTCTTCTGTTATCTTAAGCTCCATCACATGGGATTCCCCACAAACTGGGTAGTTTTTATTAAACGTGTAGTTATTTGTGGCTGCTGTGACACGCAGAAGCTTCAGCTCCTCCACCTCAATAATTGGCATTAACGAGACATGTTCATTAAGGTTGAATTATTCTAGACATTTATTGTAAGATCAACTGTATAATACATGGAGAGTTGACTGTGGAGGTCTGTTTCAGTAATATTAACACACTCATGATGTTGGTCTCCAAAGAAAAGGCCCTGATATAGAATAAAATAAAATAAAATAGAAGAGTGTTTGTCATTATAATGATACTCTATAATTGAGTCTTGTCACATTTTCTAGCTCAACTTCTAAACTGATTGAATGACCTTTATGCAATTTCTAGGTGTAAATGCATTTTTACATTTACTTATGAATTGATTTTTGTATTTATTTTTAAATTAGGCAGAATTATGCTGCGAAAAAGTAGACACATATACCTCTATGTTCAGTACATGACAACATTTATCATTTTTTGATGACAAATTAAGCAACACTGTGAATATTGCTCAGTGATTTCGATCTGCATTTTATATATATATATATATATATCTGCAAGTTTCATGTTCTTTCCTGTTTTCATGAATGTACGTACGTTGATTTTTATGTAAAGTAAATCTTCCTTTCAGCCTTATGTTTAAAATGCCCCCATTTCAACTATTATTTATATTGAATTAATCACACAATAACCAGCAGTTCTCTTGTGATTTTTATAGTGATCATCAAAGTGGCCTGTGAGAGGCAGAAACCACAGCGATTAAAGCAGACACAGTGGAGAAATGTTGTGATTTTGATAGTCAGTCAGAACGTCTCGTTTTTTTAAGAGCTGTAACCTGAGGGAACGCTGTAATCTGATGTAGATTCGTGATCATTGACTGAGCTCTGAGTTTCAGATTAGCACGCATAAAAGAGAAGCGCTATTACAATAGTATTATGACAGTTTGAAGGCCCATTATATGTAGATAAACTATCAGGGATGCTTTATCAGTGCGACATCAGCTCTTGGGTTATGCTCACGTTAATCCAATTCTACAGCCGTGTCTGACTCTTAAGTTACTTTTCTTTGCTGCATTATATCAAGTTCATTTGATACACAGCATGCTCCAATTTATTACATTTTCAGTTCACTATTGAATGTTTTTTCCATTTATATATTAAGGTTTAATTGTTATATTAAAGACATATTTATATTTAAAACAATTGTTGTTCAATATGGACTAGCTAGTTTCCCAAATTAGCTAGTATATAAAATATTTTCATCATTTACAATATATAGTTTTATATTATTTAATGCATAATATTTTCAGTATTTTATTATATATTTAACAATATAATTCATAGGACATCATCATAGCAATAATTATTGCAATTCATTACACATAATTAATTCACATATTTTATAATATATACAGGATTCGTACGGTCTTGAAAAACCTGGAAAAGGTTTAAAACCGCAATTTACAGGCCTGGAAAAGTTTTGGAAAAATGAATAAACCCAGAAAGTTTTGGAAAAGTTATGAAAATGTATTTCACAAATCTCTGTGTGACAGAATTATGTTTAATCAAGTCCTGAATTTCAGTGCGGGATTGCGCATATAGCCTATCACATAGTTTGCATAGTTTTACTCATTCCCGCAGCTTTCGAGTTTAAAATGACAAAAATTCCTGCACACATTTATTCAATATAGCATTGTAGGTTAGACGAGTAAATAAATCCACACAAACTGTTAAATCAGTCATCTGAAAACTGCGTGAGTGATTCAGCTGTACCGCGTCGTCGCTCTTTTCTGCCGACTTCACACTGCACGATTTTCAAAGTCGTTGGATAACCGTTGTTTTGTGTTGCTGCTGTGTTCACATTGCACAATGGAATCGGCGACAGGAGGTTACACACTGCATGACTTTACAATAGGATGAATCGCTGACAACTCTGTCTGGTCTGAAAACTACATTTCATATAACTCCTCCCAAACTTCCCGCTGCCCTGTATCTTGCGCTCTCATTGGCTGTAGGTCAGCGCCAATGTATTTTTCAGTCAGAACTCATTTCACACAGCAGGATTTTGAATCGCCCACAGGTCCTGATATTTAGCATGCTACATATTTCACGGGTGTCAGCCATTCTCTCAGATTGCGTCTTTGATAATTCACACTGCGTGATTGTCACTCACGTGAATGAGCACCGATTTGCCTCCAATTTTGGGCATTTGTTGGCGATTTTAAAATCGTACAGTGTGAACTCGGCATTCACATGACACTTGGCTTCACATCGGCGCATCTCGTTTCGGGACTATCACTTGCCTAATTGGGTCATTGTTGCATACTGTATCATTGTAAATGTATCATTTGCACATCTTTTTCTTTTTCAGCTATTTGTTCCTCACATGCTCCACAGGCGCCTTTCTGTGTCTTCACAGTCACACGTGTAAACGGGCACAGATTTGCCTCAGATTATGGGCCTTTGCCGGTAGGGACGGGTATTCTTGGCAATTTCTCATTTTGATCATCAATAGGTTTCAAAAACGAATAATCGAGTACTTGTGGGAAGCTGAAGAGTGACTTTATGCCAATAAACGGAAGCCCGTTCTATGACACATCCTATATTTATTCATGTCATATATTTATTAATCACAATGTACCTATTTTTTGCTGTTGTTTTTGATAAAAATACTATATATACACTAGTGCTGTCAAACGATTAATCGTGATTAATCGCACCTAAAATAAAAGTTTTTGTTTACATAATATATGTGTGTGTACTGTGTATATTTATTATGTATATATAAATACACATACGTACAGTACATATTTTGAAAATATTTCCATGTACGTATTTATGTTCATATAATTGATATTATATATAAATATTTTAAATGTATAAACGTAATATATTTTTATACATGCACGTGTGTGTGTATTTATATATACATAATAAAGATACACAGTACACACACATATATTATGTAAACAAAAACTTTTATTTTGGATGTGATTAATCGTGATTAATCGTTTGACAGCACTAATATACACTATACATATATACATACAAAATTAAAAAAGGTTCATTGTAAGGTGCATAAAGATATATATTGAAATAGATTCAATGAATATCAGTTTAACTGATTGTGACACAATTATGATTTTTATTTATTTTATTTTTTTTATCTAATATCTCACAAGCAAAAGAACAGGGATTTGTGCCTGTAGAAATCTTGGATGTTGGTGAGGGAAAACACAGCGGTGGCAGAAACACAGACTCTGGTCTTAACACTCTTCCCGCTGTGAGCTTTGATTGACACTTCTGTCATCTGAATTCTTTAGCATGGCAAATGTTCTCAACCTAAACCCTGTTTTGTCTGTCATCATAATTTATTTAATCATATTTTACCATACCTTCCACCCTTCCCCCATCCCCTCTTGCCACATATGCACATTTTTTTTTCCCCTCTCTGCACCGAATCATAAACTAGGCATTTTTGTGTCGCATTTATCAAAGGAACGGCCGGGTGATGTGAATTAAGACAGATTATTGGTCAATAATTCAGAAGATGTCGTAGATGAACTGGACCCAGCAGACCACCTGATGATGGAGTGAAGATCTGGGATGTAAATAAATAATAGCATTCTTTTCAGTTGTGCTTTAATAACATAAAATATTTAGCTATTTGGATGATTGAATTTGCTGCTAAATTACAGGTTGCCTGAAGATGCGGTGAGGGAAACTCTGGCCGATGTGTGCAAACGGGAAGCTGTCCAGAGCAGGAACATCACACACACTCCAGCCCCAGGTGACAACTGCTGGAATATTTACATAGAGAGGCGACGTTCAGAATGAAATACTACTTCCTGTGCAGTATGTACTGTATGCTGCTTTTTAAAATATAGCATATGAAATAGAATGCATTATTCAAAGATAAACATTTCAAAAGGCATTATGCCACATTGTTGTCACATGACCTCATTACATGCTTTTTTAAAATTCCATGAGTGGCATACAGTTATCTTGGAAATGAAACATGCTATTTTTAATCTCTCTATTTTTTTAATGAAAAATGTCTATTATTTGAAGTTTTCTAGCTTACAGAAATTCTGCATAAAAATCATACACAGTACGTACTGCAGATATAGTAAGAGTAGGAGATAGTATTTTATTCTGAACAGCCACAAGTTTAGACATACAGAACATGCATAGACAGTTTTTTCAAAGATTATTGGAGAGCATTTTAGAAGAAAATTTTAGTTTTTGTATTTTACAATGTAATGTTTAATTCAATGTGTTGCTTGCTGTTTCTTTGAAATTGTGAAATTTACAAGCAATTTTTGAGTAAAAATTGTTTCAAAGTAATCCTATCCAATTTTCTGTAGTACACAGGTTTTATATATATATATATATATATATATATATATATAGTATGTAATTCTCTCTCTCTCTCTCTCTCTCTCTATATATATATATATATAACTAAAACATTTAACTAAAATTAAAATAAAAACAGAAAATATAAAAAGATTTAAAATAAAAACAATAATACTATCTACACGATATTAAAATAACACTAAAATACTAACATAAAAATATTTCTTTAAAAAAAATTCATTTTAGCTATTTGCAACATTTCTCATTTTAATTTAGTTTGATTTGATGTACTAAAATAACTAAAACTGAAATAAAAATGAATAATATATATATAAACAAAAACTGAAAAACTACTAAAAATGACAAAAAACACAAAATTACTAAAACTTTAATTAAAATTAAAACGAATGATTAATAAAATATTAATTAAAAACAATAATACAATAATCTCAATGATATTAAAATAACACCAGTACTCTACAAGTAGTGTGGTGAGTGTTTGTAGAAGAGAAATTGATATGTTACATTTCCATTTATGAATTTATTATACACTTTTATCCAGAGAGACTTACAAAAGAGATTCAGACAAAAATCTGAATTTTAAAAAAGCCCATTTCCTTTTTGCTCGAGAGCAACAATAAGCTAAATAAAATATCATTAATAATAATAACAAATAAGTCTGCCATTTAGATCAAGATGACATGCCATGAATTGAGCAGTCGTCTGAATAAATACTTCTAATGTTTTGCTCCAAAGGTTTATCATTCTTGGAAGTGCGCTGAATACATTGATATTTCTATCCAAAATAATTATACCGTAAACATGTTGGCACCCATTCTCTTATTACAGAAATGGTAACTACAATGAGAAATGGAGCAATTAGAGAGGTTCACATGCATTATTTAGTCCTCATTAGCTTCCTGTGACATGGCCGGCTATGGACCAATGAAAAGTGTTGGCTGCGCCCGGGCAATTAGTAAAATTAGTGGTGCAGGATTTGGCGTTAGTTCAGGCCACATGGCCTGCGAGATACCAGCCTGGTGTCAGTCCAGTAATTTATAACTTTGCATGTGAAATAATGGGTTTGAAAAATCACAGACAGGCCACCGACGCGACACCTAATGGAAAAGGCTTCGCGGGCCGCCGTACGGACAGCCAGGTTTGTCCGAGGATGCCGGCCAAGAGGCAGGCCCCACGCTAGCCCGCCGATGATGAGGCGCGGAGACTCCAATGTGTCCGTAATTAGCAAGCCGGGATGTGTTTGTTTTCATCTCTGCGTGTTTGCACTGATAAAGTTTGACTTGCCAAAAACGTCGGCGGCTCAAGCTGTTTCCCGGCATCCTTTAAGAACAGGGCCTCGCTATTGGTCAGTGGCGCCGCGCACCTGTTCGAAAGCGATCCGTTCGAACGCAACCGTGATGATACAATGCTGGAAACAATTCACGTGTAGCGCAAATGGATTTGTTTACTCAGCTCCACTTTTTCCAAAGGGCGGATAAATATGGCTTTCCCCTCTTTGACTTCAAAACACCCACATGTTGGCGCCCATCTCCCGCTGTACCCCCACTTAACTTATAGTTTAGCAGCTATACAAAGTATTTGTAATTCAGATTATGACAAGGCTTGACAAGTTCTCATCGTGTTTGTGCAGAGCTGTAGGAGGACATGCGAGCAGCCTCTTATTAATATGAGAGAGAATACAGGAGTATAAACAAAGTAAGCAGGTGCTCCCAGCTTTAGAAAAAGCACAAGTTAACGTGTTCCAGAATAGCGGGCCGTAATTATACTTTCCTGTTTTGTGGGGGGAAAAAAGAGGTGTTTTGCATTTTAATCGTGCCAGGTAAGTTGGTTGATTTCCTGTTCTAATACTTAAGTTTGACATTAATAATTCATATCGCTGCCAGTTTTCCATTTTTCACACACCTGTGTTATTGTTGGGTGTAATGACGAGGGTTCGGCGGGGCCCTTTCGGCGGTGTCATCGCAGGTGAGAGCGGCACACTTGATTATGTAAAACAACTTGTCAGCCTTTTTATTTTTATGTAATGTTTAGTGTCAAAAATGTTGTGATTAATTACTCCTTAACCTCAACACAAAAAGGGGACTCAATCAAAGAGCATTAAAACGCATTCTAGCGACCCATGATCAAATGCGGACTGTATTTTTATGAATAATAAATGTTAAAGTTTGAAACTGCTCGTGTAAATGCTGTTTTTTACTTATTTAATAGAACATATGGGACAACTTATATTATCAAGATAGATAGTCTCTCTTTTTAAATGCTCTTTGGATCATCTGCACAAAGGAGTGAAACATCATTTCACATCATTTTGCTTTTTTCATAAATAAAATAAATAGATTTTTTTATGAATATTTTATTATAAAGTATGAAATCTTATGAACCAAGTTCAGACGGTTTTTTTATATGTTTAAATATGAATATAAATATATATAAAAGGAAAAATCAGATTTAAAAATTTATGCTATTTTATTTTATATACATTTTATTAATATCAATATTTTATATATTTTTGTTTTCTTTGTTTTCAGATTTTCAAAATCAAATGCTGTATCTGCTTGTTGTTTTAAAGGTTTTCAGATTCCTATTTCCAGGTTTAATATGAAAAACAGAAAAGCAGAAACAAGGCTTTTTTTGACATCTTGCACAGATGAGACATTTTAATAGCTTTTAGTTTGAATATAATATAAATATATAAAATAAATGGGTAAAAAAAATTATTTTACATCTACATTTTTTTTTTTTACATCATAGTATTTTATTTTAAATAAATAAATATTTGTTTGTTTGTTTATTGTCGTTTTAAATGGTTCAAAAATCCCAAAACTGTTCATTTCCAGGTTCAATTTAAAACAAAAAAAAAGGCATTTACAGACATTTTGAATAGTTTGACTATGAATATAAATTTATACAATTATTTGTTGATCATATAAAATGTGTAAAATGATCAAAATTAGAATCAAATATTTTCATTCGAATTTCGTCATTTGGAAGCTGCCAGGGTCATGACTCGATCTTCAGCGTAAACGCCCCGCGTGCGACCCAGCAGCACTTGAGCTCTGTTAACATGCTCACGGTGCATGTAATCAACTCATCATCATGCTAAAACCGAGAGAGTCCCTCGTGCTTCCGCAATCAAGTTTGTCCTTGAATATTCCACACCTGTGAGACAACAGATCCATTTATGATTTTTTTCCCCCCAAATACATGTTTGTCCAGCGTCAACTGTATTGGTGTTTACTCTGTCGCCCTCCCAAACGTTGTGTTTGTTTTTTCTCTGTGGCTCTGAAACGCTCAAATTGCATTTCTCAGATGCTGGATCCCCGGAGGAGCGCGTTCGGCGGCAGGTGTCTGAGGGAGTCAAATCTCTGCTCCTGTTGTTGGGTAATATATCTGCCGTAGAAACGCATGCCGATGCTGCTCTGGACGTGTGCAAACTTTTCCCCTCTGTTAACTTCCACAGCTAGAGCGCACACGGGGTTCCTTATGACATTAAAATATAGTTCTCGGTCTCCAGTGCAACTCCATTTCATCCAGCTGTTGTTATTTCTCTGATAATTATATAACTTGTTTTTTTTTTTTAGTTTGAGCAACAAAGCCAGACACAATAGTGCTTTTGCACTGTGACGATCCCCCACTGGAGGCATTGACTTGCTCTTAATAGATGTTGAACTGTAAATCTGAATTGAAAGCCTGGGTCATTGTGCCTCATTGACTTAAAACCACAAAAAGCAAATGATGTCTTAGTTGAGAGAAATATATCAAAGGATATCAACAATTATGAGTCATAAACAGGCTTGGCGCCACAGCGGTGGGGCCCGGAGCAGCGGGAATTAGCATGTTGAGCTAATAAATATGCATGTAAAGATTCTCCCAGAGGAATAACACGCGTGTGATTGATAGCTTTGCAATTGAAGGATGTGTAAATTCACCCTGTTTTTTCCCTCCGTTTCTGCACTTCTGCTGTTGTACCGTTGAATCCATCTCACTTGTTAAAAGTTTTACCAACTTTATAATCCTTAATGCCACATCTGCTTCCTGCCTTTATAGCGCCTGTAAAACTTCATTAAATTATTACCACCAGCTGGCCTCATCGCACAATAACCTCACTTATCTCTCATTCGCTGACAATACTTTTGATTTATAGACCCTATTAGAATAAATGATATTTTATACATATGTGTATATGGGTAAACAAGAGGAAATGTGTTTCTTTTTCAATAATTCATGAGCGGCGGCATTTTTGGGGGGAACGTTTGGTGAAAACACTGATTTGCGGGACAGTGTTAATTGTTGTGAAGAATCATACAATTCTCTCAGTGTAATTGTATAATATGTAACATATTGCATATTTTATTTATTTTTTTATTTTACTTTATTTTATTTTTTCACTGAGTTGTGGAACAGTGTTATAAAGGTATGTGTGTGTGTGTATAATTGCATATTTTATTTTTGTGTATTTAGTTATTTTATTTCCTTGATTTGTGGGACAGCGTTAATTGAAGAATGATAAAATTCCCTTAAAAAAATTATAATAATTTGCAAAAAAATTTATTAAATTAATAAAATAAAAGAAAACATAAAAGTTTAGTAACACTTTACTTAAAGCATTAAAATGCATTCTAAATGTAGTCTTAATGCATTCATTATGCCTTGTAATGCACTGTATGATCTCATAAATGCAGAGTTATAATGCATTATAATACTTATCTATTCATTGTTGCACCTTTAGAAAGTTTAATGCATTAAAACACATGACAAACAAACCTTCAGATATTATAATGCATTTTAGCTTTGGCTACAGTTATTTATGAAAAGATATAATGCAGTACATTGTACCTTGATAATGCATTATACATAAAGACTTAAAGTAAAGGGTTAGCAAAAGTTTTTATTTAGTAAAAGAAACGGATGTGTCATAAAATGTAATTTTCATTATATAATACAATAGAAAATGAATGCATATTTAATGCATATTTGATTATTTATAAAAGGCTGCATTTCCACATACAAATAGCATTGTCCTCTCTGTGCTACTTTTACAATACACACAATTACCAAGTAAAGTTGGTCTCTCAGATGTTGTCCTCTAAAATTTTCTTTTCTCAGGTAAGCTCTTGAAAAGTTTCTCTTCCCACTGACATGGAAAAGTGGGATGGATCTCAGAGAAGCGTTGACGTTCCCATCCAGAAGAATTCCAGCACCCCCTAATGTCACAATCGAGTTACTGAAGTGCTCAACTCACAACAGCACAACGGTTTAAAAGCAAAAACAGCCAAGAGGTACTTGCATTTCCAAACTCTGGTGGAAGCTGAGAGGAACAATGTTACAGTAATTGTCAATAGTGCCGCCAAAAGTTTTAAAGTTGAAATGGAGTAGTGAGTAATTTGGCTAAATCTGTTTCATTTATGTGGGAGTACACAAAGCTAGAAATGTACCCTCGAGGTGCAATAAGTCATTTCCATGTTTTAAGTTTGTTTTAAGTGCTCACACTGTGAGAGGAATGATGTGTTATTGCCCCGAGGTAAAGAGACAAACTTCCTGCACATGTTCTCTGAGGAGACAAGAACTTCCTGAGGTTAAAGGTCAACACTGGCTGTGTTTGGTACTAATTACTGAATTCTGCTTACTATTTGAAAAGCATCGTTATTTAAAAAGTAGTATGCATAATTGTCATGCTTTTAATACAACCCTATGCAGTCCAGTCAATAATAATGATAAAATTGCTGATATATTAATGCACGAATAGTAGTATAGTAGTATGCTTTCCAAACACAAACAGGATGAACGATACAATCAACATTAGTCCTCTACTTCAGCAGCATCTTTGGGACATTAGTTAGTCATTGTTTCATTTGGCGTATTTAGACTTTCTTTCTGTCCTAATTTGGCTTCGAATGTGTTTGGCATATTCTCTGTTTAACTAACAGCTTGAGGGACTCGATTTGGAGAAGTGTAATATAATTATGAGCTTATTAATATGTGTGTTTGCGGGTGTTGTGAGAAATCTGGTAGACATTGTCATTTGCTATGCTGCCTTTGCTCAGGTGTTAAACCTCGAAGAGATATGCAGAGTGATTTTTCATGATAGATACGATGGGTGTTAACTAGTCTTGTGCAACTAGTCCTGGTGCATGAAATATGCAATGTACAGTAATGCTCAATATTCATGATTTAATATTCGTAGGAATAGGTTAGAATCAGTATTAGTATATTACAGTTAAGTTAAGGTTTAATGAAACCTTCAGTTGGCTTTTCAAGCAAAATATTCTTTATTACTAATCTTAATCTTTATAAATAATCTTTGTACATTTGAATAAAATAAAATTGCATATATAATGATAAAATACTCACACACACATTCATGATTAATAGTAATAGAAACGGATTAGAAAACAGTGTTGGTCAAGTTTAATGAGACCCACGATTGCTTTTTCAAGAAAAATAATCTTGCAATAATATATGAAGGATATATAAGAATATATGAAAAGAATTAATAAATAAATAAATATAAATATATATATTCTTGCAATAATATATGAAGAATATATGAATATATATACATATATATATATATATATATCATTACATTTCAATATTATTCAAAATAATGGAAGTTATTTTTGCGGCAGTAAAAACAATACATTTAAAAACAATAAAAAGCTGATAATGGCATAGTGACATTTTTTCTGATTTTATTTTATTTTGTATGTTTTTTAAATTTTTTTTTTTTTTGCTTTTTAATGTAATGTTATTTATTTATTTATTTATTATTATTATTATTATTATTATTATACAGACATTTTCTTTTCATATTTCCCATATTGAAAAACCACCTTTTCAATATGGAAAAGTCATCTTACATATGATCCACTTACATAGGATGCCATAACTCTGAAATAACCATCCATTATGAACAATAGTTAATGCATTATGTGTCTGTGCATTGCATCAACCTGCCTGCTTGCGTTTGTTTGCCGTATTTCTACGGACTCGTCAGAAGTTGGCGGTGAAACGGTGCATGATTAGTATGCATTAAACGCCGCTGCTGTAGTTGTAAAAGTAGGGCCTGTTTGTACGTCCTATAACTGTGATGCTGATGAGCACGCGGCCTGTTTGTTTTCCCTCGTGCAGTAAACAGACTCATTTGGAGCGCGAGCTTGATTTCCCCTGAGCGTGCGCTGCGGCGTGAACACTACCTGTCAGCATCAGCACACCTGAGCTGCTGAGCATTAACCATCAGGGTCGCTGACACAAGCCAGGCGCGCTCAAATGAGCGGAACGATCACTCAGCAATAAGACACCGGCTTCAAAATACCAGAAATATCATGCTGGTCACCACGTCTTTAAATGTCTTGCCCCCCTAAATAACAGCATTGCATACTGTGTTGTGTAATGCAGGAAACTTTGAAGTTAACTTCAACTTAATGGACAGTGCATAATGAAAAAATAACAATGACTTGATATGATTCAACTGATTATGGAGAATTTGCATGAACGTTGGCAGGTTTTTAGCGTTTACGGTCTGAGTGGGTGTTTTGAGCGATATGAAAAACCCACGATTGAACCTTTAAGACAGCTGAAGAAAAGAGCTTGTCAACAGAAGGATTGCTATGATCACATTCAATTAATTACAAATGAAATTAATTAGCATTGAATTAATGCCACGCTTGCTTTAAATGTTTCGGTACCTTTTGCTGAATAGCAAGAATTTATATATTCTATTTACATAGAAAAATATCAAAAGACTGTTAACGGTATATTAATGAAGGCTCTAACCAAAAAAATGAACACAATTACTATATTATAGGTGTACATTTGATTGCCTGAAACTGCTTTTGAAGATTGTCAAAGCGATGTAATTTCTGGGTGATATCAAACGGTCATCTGATTTCATGCTGTTATGTGGTGGCTCAACAGGTCATAAGGCCCTAATTACACTAATCACATTTGAGGCGACTCTTAAAGTGCACATCTGGCACGGCCCTTGACCAAGTCTTCATTATTCCATGTCACCTACATTTATCCTCATCGGCCAAGAGGCTGATTCTAACAGAAGACCTTTTGTGTGTTTGGTATTAGAGTCCATGGAGAAGTGCTTCAGAGAGAGACTGAAGGGATTGTAGAGGAGAAGAAGGCTGAGCGTGTGGCACTGTGGAAGAATGGGGTACAAAACAGGTCCAATTTTTTTTTTCTGCGTAAAACATAGACATTAATACATATAAAACGCATTTGTTCTATGTATGTTTATAGATAGATAGACAGATAAAATACAGATATAGTTTCACATATTTTAATATATATATATATGTATGTGTGTGTGTGTGTGTGTGTGTGTGTGTGTGTGTGTGTGTGTGTGTATGTATGTGTGTGTATATATTAGTGCTGTCAAACGATTAATCGCATCCAAAATAAAAAAAATTGTTTACATAATATGAGTGTGTACTGTGTATATTTATTATGTATATATAAATATACACACATGCATGTATATATTTAAGAAAAATTTTATATTTGTATATTAAATATATTTATATATAATATAAATTATCTAAATATAAATATATACATTTAAATATATGTAAATATTATCAAAATATATATACTGTATAAGTGTGTATTTATATATACATAATAAATACTAATAAACACACACAAATACTATGTAAACAAAAACGTATATTTTGGATGCGATTAATTGCGATTAATCATCTGACAGCACTAATATATATATATATATATATATATATATATATATGTGTGTGTGTGTGTGTATGTGTGTGTGTGTGTATACAGTATATATATATGTATACACGATTAATCCCACCTAACATTAACGTTTTTAAATATACTTTTATGTTGCAATAATTTCACATTCAATCTTCAAATTAATGTACAAACAACGTAAAGACAGTTTTTAATGACATCTTTTTTATGACTGAAGGCCAGTATCACTGATACCAATTAATACTGATTTCCTTGTAAAAAATGTTTCCCCCTAATATTTAACCTTTGACTATAGCCATTCAACTTTACATTATAATTAAGAGCTACTGTAATTTTAACATGTATTAGACTTTAAAAATAACTTCTTATTTAAGTGAACTTAAAACAATCTTCACATAAACCCATTATAATAAATGTCATATTTATCTACTTGTGCCCCTCAGCAGAAATATACAGAAATTGAATAAAGCTATCAAACACTAAATTCTAAACTAAATACAGATGAATCCTTAAAACTATAAAAGTTATTGATTTCCTCTTTTTTCTTTTGTTCTTGATGAACATACATCACAGCAGCTGGTTATTAGGATGTTTTTGGCTGCTATTTCTTTAAGAGACCCGCATCTGACACGCATCCTATTTTCTCTCAACTCTCTTTACCTTTTCTGACCCATTTCAGTCTCTTCTAACGAGCTGACCAGTTGAATCGGGTGTGTTACATGAGGGAGACAGTGCTAGGATGCTTCAGGACAGTTTTGAAAACCATTTCAGAGACATGTTCTTAATGTAACTCATATATAACATATTACATGCATGCACAGTTTTATGGCAGCTTTAATCACCTTTTTGGTAACTTCATGACTTAACCGATCATGACATTGCATGTTCGTAGTTTCTTTCGCGATTTCATATAAAATGATACAGGCTATGTGTGCCCCGGCACCTTTGTGCGCGTTTGCTGCGAGCACAATACAGTTTCCACGCTCGTTTGACTCGCGCCTGACAACTGAAGTGAAGTTGAAGCGCACGTGTCCTGTTTGATGTGGTCGTAAAGACGCTCTGAGACTGAATAAATGCACTTCTTGTGAAGAGAAAAGGTGACAGAAACAGCAGTTGTGAGAGGGGTGGACAACCCTAGCTCCGCCAGTCATGGACATAAATATCGGCACCCTTGCAATTGTGTCAGAAAATTGTTCCAAATTGCAAATGTTTTGGTATTCACATGCTTATTGTTTTTGTTTGCACCGCAACAACACAAAAAAACAGAGAAGAAAGGTCAAACTTGATCAAATTTACCACAGAACTCAAAAATGGACTGGACAAAATTATTGGCACCTTGTCAAAATTGTAAGAAATAATTGCTTTTCAAGCATGTGATGCTCCTGTAATTTGTATTTAGACACACCTATGGCAAGTTAAAATGGAGAAAAATTTTTTCCAATGGTGGATAAAGAACCCCGATTAACTTCAAGTTCAACACCACACAAATTCAAGCTGATCTGCAGACACAGGGTACAACAGTGTCAGCTCGCACTATCCGTCACCATCTGAATGAAAAGGGACGCTATGGTAGGAGACCCAGGAGGACACCACTGCTGACACAAAGGCATAAAAAAGCAAGACTGGAGTTTGCCAAAACTTATGTGACAAAACCACAATCCTTTTGGGAGAATGTACTGTGGACAAATGAGACAAAAGTAGAGCTTTTTGGTAAAGGACATCATGGCACTGTTTACAGAAAAAGAAAAGAGGCCTTCCAAGAAAAGAACACAAAATATTTGATCCCTTGCTGATTTTGTACGTTTGCCCACTGACAAAGAAATGATCAGTCTATAATTTTAATGGTAGGTTTATTTTAACAGTGAGAGACAGAATAACAACAAAAAAATCCAGAAAAACGCATTTCAAAAAGTTATAAATTGATTGACAAAATCAGCAGGGGATCAAATATTTTTCCCCCACTGTATACACACACATACACACACACACATATATATATATATTATAATATATATATATATATATATATATATATATATATATATATATATATATATATATATACAGGCCGTAGCCAGCTATGGGGCCACCGAGGTCCAGACCTCGTTAAATATTTTATGTTCAAAAATAAAATTTGTTCTCTGAATCACTAATTTGCTGTTAAACTCCTCATATGAATGTCTGCATGACATGTATAATTCAGTTTAGACAGTTTGCAAGAATTTTAGCGTCCGTAGTAAGAAAATGTATGGGAAGCCAAACATCCCAAAAGTGGGACGAAACAGCGCGGTATTAAAGAGTTCGCGCTGTGCTGACCTGTCATAGGTGCGGCTCAATGGACCGAGCGGCGGGACCGACTCGACAGCGCAGGGAGGACGTGCTAGTGCCACCGAACTGACAGCGCGGTGCGAAATAATCTCACCAGAGCAGCGCTGATCAGTTAAAAACAGCGCGCCGCAAACAAAAGAAGTTCTGTTTTTCCCTGCACATTAACATAATGAAGATCAGTATTAAGTTATTACATTTCTTTTGCTTATTATCTTTCATTCTAGCCCACATTAACAGTTGTTTCAGCTACTTTGAAGAGCACACATTGCCTATATCTAGTAGCCTATATAGGCTACTTTAATAAATTTACAATAGCTACCATAGTCCACTTGAGGAGCACACCCAGCTTCTAGTATATATATTTTTTATTTTGTACCTAGTTATTGTTGTTGTCGTCAAGTTCTACATTCAGCACAATATTGCAGTTATGTACCATTTTAAATTTGAACTAGGATATAGGTATCATGTGACCCTGTCATAAGGGTAATTTTTTTATTTTATTTTTTTCAAATTGAGATTTATACATCATCTGAACGCTGAATAAATAAGCTTTCCATTGATGTATGGTTTGTTATGATAGGACAATATCTGGCTGAGATTCAAATTTGAAAATCTGATGTTGCAACAAAATCTAAATACTGAGAATATCACCTTTAAAGTTGTCCAAATGAAGTTCTTAGCAATATATATTAGTAATCAAAAATTAAGTTTTGATATATTTACAGTTGGATATTTACCAAATGGAACATGATCTTTAGGCTACTTACAGTAATATCCTAATGATTTTTGGCATAAAAGAAAAATGGATAATTTTGACCCATACAATGTATTTTTGGCTATTGCTGCAAACATATCCGTGCTTTCTGTGGTCCAGGGTCACATATATGGGATTTATTTTGTCTCTAAGGACCAGGTAATGTCCAAGGTAATGTTTAACTTTAACAATGCAATTTTATATAATGGCTATACGTTTGTAAGGCTTTTCTCTACACTCCATATTAAATAAATAAATACAATTTAATTACTTAATTAAAAAAAAAAAACTCTTTCAAAATTGGGGACAGTGTATGTAAATTCAATATGATGTATTTTGAATTTTGAATTTTGCACTGCATTGTGTTTTAGGGTCATCAGAAAACACATGAAAATTAACCATGATTTTCTTACACTAACCGTTTAACCATAATTTATAACAATTATGGTTAAACAAATGACAATCAATCCGTCAAAATCAATCCATGGTTACTGCACTTTTACTATAGTAAATTAATTTCCACATGGTAAAATTATAATGTCCTGGCAGAAAAGTATCAGTAAATTTTACTTTTTTTTTTTTTCTCAGTATAGCCTAATCATATGCTACAGTTACACAAATATCCTTAAATGTAAAATTTACTTAAAATATGCCTTGATGAATGAAACCATAAAACATTTTAATTCTAGAGGACAATGGAAGCTTCTGCTTTGAACATGTGGCTACTAAATATGGCCTATACGTGCTTCAAAGTAGCTAACACTACTGTTAATATTGTAATATGAAAGATAATAAGCAAAAGAAATGTAATAACTTAATACTGATCTTCATTATGTTAGCGTGCAGGGAAAAACACAGTTCGGTGGCGCTAGCAAAGACGTTCTCCCTGCGCTGTCGAGTCGGTCGCGCCACTCGGTCCATTGGGCCGTGCCTATGACAGGTCAGCGTGGTGCGAACTCTTTAAAGTGCCCCTATTATGGGTTATGAAAGGCTCATATTTTGGTTTTGGGAGTCCCCAACAACAGGTTGACATGCATGCAAGGTCAAAAAACACTTTCATTTTCTTATAATATGCATTTATTTTTACCTTATTTGTTCAACGACTTCCAAACGATTCGCTCAATGATTCATTTTTCCAAACCCCTCCTTTGCGTGACGCTAATCCGCGGTGATTGGTCCGATTGGTCGATTTCATTTAAAGCAGAGTGCAGTGCTGCTTTGTGTACAGCCGTTACCGGGGAAACAGCTATTTTTAACGCTCCAAAAGCGGCACCTAGTGGCAACAAATGGGCTAATGGGCAATATGCTAATGTTTCATGTTGACCTCACAACTTAAGATTCGTTTTAAAAACGACTCGTTTCAATGATTCAGAGTCGACTCTTTCTTTTGAGAGACAATAACTTTATACACGGTGCACTTTCAGATTTCAAACTTTGTAGGATGTTTTCATTCACTTAGAACTGTGTTACACACTTCATGAAAGGTAATTTTCAAAAATCCATAATAGGGGCACTTTATTGCCGCACTGTTTCGTCCCACTATTGGGTTGTTTGGCTTCCCATAAAAATGATCGTTGCGAGATGCTGACGAAGTAAACGAGTCTCTTTGAGAGAGTTGTGAGTGAGGACGTGTTGCCAGATCCAGCTATTATAAGCGTATTTAGACTTGTCTTAACCACTTAATTTTACAGTTAATAAAAGAAAAGTTAAGAAAGTTAATAAAGTAGGAAGTTGTAGTTTAGGGTCAGCGATATCTTTATCTTATCTTATTTGCAAAAGATTTGAAATAATTTTGGTTTATTTTTATTTATTTATTTTTTCATTTCTAATAACAATATCTGGCAACACTGCATCACCGGTACTCAAACTGACAGTAATCAAAAAAGTCCATGGACAGGTTATTGCTGACAGGATACCACATTCGGTAAGGGGAACGCAAAAATATCATGATAGCCTATTATTTGTCAGAAATGTTATCAACGCTGTCAAAAACAGTTTTTAACACTAGTAGTACACAGATTTGTAGAACAAGTAATCATAAGAGCAATCATAAGAGCACTAGACAAAGTTATCAGGTATATAGCAATGGTTATTAATAAAAACTATAACAGTAATATATTGTTGCATGAATAATAAACAACTGATAAAATTATCCACCCCTAACTATAGTACAGTATTAACACATTTTGATGTAATAAATAGGGTATGATTTAAAAATGATCATTCCTCCAAAACAGAGAAAACATCTTTCACAAACATCTACATGTCTGTCTCTTTTAAAGTGTTTATAGTGTATATAATGAGTTGTATTTGTATTTGGTTGTTATTATAGCACAGTCATTTAGCACCCAACCACCCCCGGACCTCACTAATTTTCAAAGCCTGGCTACAGCCATGTATATATATACTGTACATACTGTATATAGGTGTGTTTGTATGTAACTATTCTTTATTTTTATTTATTTCATATAAATGTAAGATAAATGCAATGTACAATAATGTGGAGCATAAGCTATATATAATGTTTTTGTTTTGTTTTTTTTTGTTTTTTGTATTGCATTGTTCTTTCAACAAATTCATGACATGATTTGAATTGTTGGATAGAGTCAAGAAAGTCAAGACCTCAAAGGAAAGACAAAAAGCTAAAATAAATATTTAATTCATTGAAAGGTTCTTTTTCATGCTGTTAACCTTACGTTAGCTCATAGTTTATCTAACACGAGATTTATGCATCAATGAAAGCAATGGGACACCAAACTGTAGCATGTGAACATAGAGTGTCATGCGCGTTTTGTGAGGTTAGAGACACATTTCTGAGTTAAAAACGAATATATGTGAGCGGTTTCAGGCTTTGTTTGAAGGCACTAATAGAGCAAGCCTGTTTAGAAGGCAACACGTGTGCGCTTTCGCCTCATCATAATGAAACAGACCTAACTTCTGTGCGTAGAAAACTAGAGCGTGACTGCCACATTTGAATATGAAATAGCCAAAGATTTCTGTTTCAGACACCTTGTACATTGTGCAAACAAAGCCACCAATTCCGGGGAAGAAAGACGAGTGAATTTAAAGCAGGCCTTTGTCGTTGTTTATAACTGTGTTGTCTTTGTTCCCATTTTTCCTCTGCAGGCAAAAGAATGGGCTGAAATATTTTTAAACAGTAATTACCTGGCCGGGATCCGACAGAGGGGGATTAATGGAGGAATGCGGAGCATCAGGTTCCAGAGATGTGTGCTGGAAGGTACGATGAGGGAGAGACGCGCTTCTCCGTCACACACGGGAAATGAGGAAACGGCAGATTTCTGATGTCGAGCTGTTTCTCTGTTCTTTTCCACCAGCACAAGTCATCAGCTCACGCCAAGCCCTTCATGAACCAACAGGAGCCATTTAGTCTTTCAAATCCAGTCTGGGAGATGTTTCAGGATTTCCTTTTTTCTTCATTTAACCCTTTGTTTTTTGTGGTGGTTAAATGAACTATATTTGGTGCTAGTTAACTCTCATTGTACATTTACATAAACCAGACATCTGGACTTTACTTTTCTTAGAGTGATGATCTACATTGACTTTCACAAGTTAGTTGCAAGAGGCAAGCAGCTACTTATGAGGTCTTGCTCATTTTGACTGAATATTATGGAAGCCCGTTTCCAACACCTAATGAAAAAAATAACTTTTTATCTCATAATTTTTTTCTCGTAATTGCGAGTTTACATCTTGCAATTCTGACTTTTTTCTCAGACTTATATAAAGTGAGATATAAAGTCCAATTCCGAGGGGGAAAAAAGACCATTCTTACAAAAAGTCAGAATTGCAAGAAAAAAGTCAGAATTAGATTATGAGAGAAATGTTGCAATTACCTTTTTTTTTTATTCAGTGGCAGAAACAGGCTTCCATAGAATATTTATATGGATCCAAACAAAAATGTTGATTAATGCGAATGCTCTAAATGAAGTTAGACACTTTAAAAGGTAAACTGAATTTGGAAAGATATTAATCCAGCACTGTACTTTAATTTACATCATCATAATGTTTCGGCCCTTCCTCAGGCATGCATTATATTTTTACCCAATGCAGCATTGAAAATGTTCTGTAAGTTTATGGTCTTTTTCACATCTTTGAAAACTGAATTTAGACTAAAGGTGGATTCAGATCTTATTTTGGTCCATTTTATTTGTGATTGGATTAACTCTCCGTTCTCACTTTTTATATGATGAGTTTAGTTCACTTTAGAAAATATAGTGCACACACACCTGAATCATATGTAGATGCATTGGATAAAAGTCAGGTGTAAGCCTGAAGTTGATTGAAATGCTTTAAAAATATGCATATTTAAGTAGAGTGCAGGATTATACATTTTCATGAGTTTACTTTAAAAGGTTCTGACTTCATTTTAGTAAACAATTTTGTTTTCACCCACACAAATATACATAAAAAAACAAGACCTCATAAGTAGCTTTTTTTGTAACCTTTTGGAACTAACTTGTAAAAGTCAAAATAGATCATTGATCATGAGAAAGCTGAACAGGGATCATAAGGTGACAAGTACGTAATGGGAAGTGAAGTGTAATGTACAATTTCTAAGACACCAAATGGGATTTTAAGATTGTTTCCTGACAGGTTTGCTCCTCCAACCACTGCTCATCTTCCATTGTTCAGAAGAAAACGGACACAAGTCTATACAGTAAAAACCAGGTACTTGATAATGGTAATATTTATATGGTGAAAAAGAGCAAGACCTCATAAGTAGCTTCTTGACAGCCTTTTGCAACTAACTTGTAAAAGTCAATGTAGATCATCACTCCAAGAAAAAGTAAAGTCCTTTAAATTGCATATAGTGATTTAGTTGGTGGCACGTATGCTTTACGATATTGATTGCAGCAGCATAACTGTTTTGTGTTTGAGTACAAAAAGCATATTGATCACTGGCGCCGTAGGCTTTTTGTGCAGAAATTACAGAGAAACCCAACAAAAAGTGCCACGATTTCATCGTCACTTTCATCTTAACAGTGTTTTCTCATTGCATTTGTGTAAAACTGTTTCAACGCCTCAAGCTCCAGTCTATCGGCTAGCTTTTATTTGCGAGATGAACTCAAATTGAGGCTTGAATCTCAGTAAGGCACATCAAAACATGCTTTTCACTAATACAGAGGTCTGTAGTTAATTGAGAGCGCTTCATAAATGTGTCTGATTTATAATAGGACATAAAGTGATTCCTTCCATAAACCACCAGTGCAATCTACGGTCTAATTACAACAACACCATAAATCACGAATAAATCTGAGGAAAACACAATATAAACAAACAAAACTTTGCTGGAAAGTAAACAGTGTTAAAACTATGAAAAGCAGCAGAACGGAGTCATAAAAGCTCATTTAAAGGCTGATATTATGAAGATCATAGAAAATTACAGCGGTCTATAGATAGTAAGCAATCCATTATTGGTGTGTAATGGGCAGGAAGCTGTGTTATGATCTCTAAAGTTTATCAGCCTAGTGGCCTTCGCTTGCTGAAGATGCCATGTGACTCAAACTCAGTGAGAAAGTTGAACAGAAATCATAAAGTGACAAATGAGTAAAATTAAAGGTAAAGTGTGCTGTATAATTTATGATTGTTTCCTAACAGGTTTCTTCCTTCAAACTCTCCTCATTTTCCATTGCTCAGAAAAATGGACAAAGGTCTATAAAAAAGGCCTATTAAAAACAGGTTCTAAAAAACACTTTTTAATATGACTTTTTCATATGAAATATGTTTCAGTGGAAAAGATGTCCATGCTATGGTTAGGCCAGGAAAATCAACCAATGAATTACTTATATGTGTGCATTAAACAGGGAAAGTAGGACGCATTTTAACAATGAAAAGCAACATGCTTCACATTTCACCAACATTGTAGAATGCAGTATTTAGTCATTGAAAATTGATGGCCAATCACAAGTTTTTGTGTAGATCTTTTAAACAGAAAGTTTTGTATCCTCCATGTATGTGATTTAGTTCTGCTGTCCTTCTAACAGCTTTTAGATTTGCCGTTTGTTTTGCCATTTGCACTTCCTAGTAGGGATGTTTGAGTATAATTTATATGCACTGTATTCATTAATATTAAATTAGCGGTTATTTTTATATTTTCTGTTTTCTTTTTTAGTTAAAATGTTCATAATTGTGTGCTTTTGTCATTTTGATTAGTTTTGTTAAAAAATAATTTTATATAGCTATAATAAATTTTTATCTCAGTTTGTTTTAATAATTGAAATACTTCAACTTCAATTTTTCAATTCAATTTCATTAGTTCTTTAAATTTTATATGTAATGTTTATATTTCAGCTTTATTTAAGTTTACTGGACCTGACGATCGACAGCCGTCTTTTGTAGTGTTGACTAGCCCAATCACACATTGGTGGGCGGAGTTAGTGTAAATAGCCTCTGCCAACAAGGCGGGCTATTTGCACTTGGTGTAAATAGACACTCCGATAACAAATATGAAATAACCCCTATGTAACATACATGAAATTACCCTGTAGCAGATCTATACAGGTGGAGCTGGGGAAGGTGGAGGGTTACTGCTGCAGCAAGCACTAGCCAAGTATTTGAATGTTAAGCAGCAAGCTCAGTGACCACTGATGTGAACAGAAACCAATCAGCTGCGCCATGTGAATAATGATGTGACCCTCATGATTTTCCAAACCACTCTTTTTCTTTTGTCAGAAACAAAAGGAGAGGTTTAGAAGAATGTATGAGCTGCTTGTTACATGCAGTGAAAGTGGATGGGAATCAGAAGACCAGAGAACCAGAAGATGCACCTTAAAATCATCATAAAAATAGTCCTTATGACTCATGCACTATATTCCAAGTCTCTTGGGATGAGGGAACACGGCTGTTATTTAATGACATACTTTCATTGCATCAAAAAAGGAGTTTGAACATTCTAAATTTCCCCTTTTGTGTTCCACAGAAGAAAGTCAGTAATGACAGAATATTCCATTTGGGAACTATTACTTTAAAAGCCAGAAACATGCATTTAGACACAACAACAGCAGAGGAGATACAAAGACAGACGAAACCATGAAACGCAAAGATACGAAGTCACATTATTGTGCTGTAATCCTGTTAGTGCAGGAAACACGCTGTCATTGACTTCTCCACCCCACTATTCACTCCAAACCAAGAGCATGTGCTCCATCCAGCACAACTCATTAATGATCCATGCTGGGACAATCCTTTATTATCCGAGCCATATTTAATATTCAACCAGCATGGGAAATCAATGCTCGTTTATGCTGAACTCATTTCACTTGATATACCTTCTCTGAGCTCGGAGAAGAACAATAAAATGTCAAAAACTCAATGATGGTTGCCTCATTGTGGAAATAGATGCGCGTGTCCGTCCATAAATGTTGTTCAAAGCGCTCCATTATGCAGTCTTTCCTGTATGGTTGACCAAATTCAGATCATCTTGCATCTGGAAAGCAGAAAATGACAGTGCTCTTGCCTATATGCAGCTCCTATTAGCATTAATACCATCTGTTAGTCATCAGGAGAAGTCACTCATGCCTTAATAGTCTGTCTTTATGTATCATAAACATTTTAAGCTCAAAGCTGTCATAGATGATTAAGTGTTCCATTATCTTTGCTTTTCTTCTCCAAGTTGGTCGTTTGATGTGAAACTCTTTTCTGAGCTTTCGAGAGAGTTCTGAGGACGAAGGTTTATTCGATTAAAGCGATACGCCACCACAAGCTGTGCGTTTTACCACAGGAAATGGCTTAAAAACCCCTGAACCGTGGTAAAATCGTGGTAATGCACAGCCTTGGGTGTTTTTCACTTTTAGAATTGTGGTTTATCAATGTGTTTTAATATTAAAACCATGCTGAAAACGGATTTGAATGTTCTTGTACTCCATTTCTTTAGGAAACTAAGAATATTGCGGTCCATGTGGCGAAAAATGAATAATCTGTAGAACTGTGTGCGAAGCGTGTTGTCGGGTACGAGAGCACCTGCTCATCAAAAGAGTAATATGAATGCACAGTGGGGTGGTGTGGGTTTAGCTTCACCAGCTGCCATCTGCTATCAATATCATTAGCATTCGCCATGACCAATTGTAATATTAGATTATTGAATACCCAGAGGGTGATGAATACAAGCACAAAATTCTGCATATCATTATAGCATGTGAAATATAGAGAAGGATCTGTTCGGGCTACAGCCTTTTACATTCGAAATGTGCCTTCAAATCATGACTTGGTATGTGATTTATGTTGTGTATCTTGTGTAGTGCATGTCGCAAGGTGAGCCTTTAGCGCAAGCCTTTTCTGGAGCTCTTATTTATGGTTTGCATCATGTAAATATCAACTTTATTTCAAGTGTTGTTATTGTTAACTAAAATGATTATAAATCATTTCTGTTAATCAAAAGAAAGTATAAATATTAGATGGAAAAACTTAAAGAAAAGTACATTTAAAAGTTGCCTTTGCAACTAACTGAAATTAAATATAAAAAGTAGAAGTACTAAAATTGCAAAAAAAGAAAAAGAAACTGAAATAAGGCAAATACAAAAAAAAATAATAATTACAAAAGCCCATAACAAAATTGCTAAAACTAAAATGAAAAAAGTAAAACTTTCAAAATATTTGTAAAGTAGTATATAAACAATACAAATTACACTGCTGGGAAGTGCAAATGGGAAAGCAAACTGAAATATGTTAATTTGAATAACATAATTAATTTGATATATATATATATATATATATATATATATATATATATATATATATAAATTAATTAAACATTAACAGCATTTATATAAATATAATAAAAATCACATCACAAAAATTAATAAAACAAACTAAAATTAAAAATGACAATGTTAAAGTAAAAGCTAATTAAAAATAATAATAATAATAATATAAAGTATATTATATAAATAATACTAAAATAACACTGCTGAGAAGTGAAAATGGGGAAACAAACTGCAAATCTAAAAGCAAAACAAAATTCCAATGTTAAAAATATTTTTAAAATTTATATAAAAATACAAAATAAATACAAAAAAAAAAGCAAAAGTACAACATTTTTCTCAGATTGTTTGATATTGCAAGAATTTGATTTGAAATCTTCTTGGCAAATCTGAGCAATTTGGGACATTTCCGAAACTCAAGATGAGATACATGTGAGATCACTAGAGTTATTTTCCAGGAAAAAAACCTGCAGGTTTGCGAGAGATATTTGAGATATATACACACACACACACATATATATATATATATATATATATATATATTAGTGGTGGGCCGTTATCGGCGTTAATGTGTTAACGTGAGACTCTTATCGGGCGATAAAAAAAATATCGCCGTTAATCTATTCTCAAAGTTGGGTTGGGAGCTGGGTCTATACTACGCAAGCTATGATGACTTTCACCTTGATATTTTAGCGCGGATGTATACCTAGCCGAATTGCACTGTACTGTAGGGGGCGAGAACGAGTCTTCGAACCTGTGTGTATGCGTGCTAACATGGATGCAGCTATGAAGCCGCCGGGTTTGCTTCAGGGAAAATTTATTTTTAAGAAGCTTCCCAATGGAAATCTCAGTGTTTCCCCTACCATTATTTTAGGGGGGCGGCCCGCCCCCCCAACGGCACCCCCCGCCCCCCTTGAAGGTCAAGTTGATTTTATTTAATTTTATTTTCTATAGCGCCAGACCACAAAAGAAGTCATTCAATGTTACCTTCCCTAAAAAAATCCAGAAAATCACATTGTAGGATTTTTAAAGAATTTATTTGCAAATTATGGTGGAAAATAAGTATTTGGTCAATAACAAAATTTCATCTCAATACTTTGTTATATACCCTTTGTTGGCAATGACAGAGGTCAAACGTTTTCTGTAAGTCTTCACACACTGTTGCTGGTATTTTGGCCCATTCCTCCATGCAGATCTCCTCTAGAGCAGTAATGTTTTGGGGCTGTCGCTGGGTAACACGGACTTTCAACTCCTCCAAAGATTTTCAATGGGGTTGAGATCTGAGACTGGCTAGGCCACCCAGGACCTTGAAATGCTTCACGAAGCCACTCCTTCGCTGTTCGGCGGTGTGTTTGGGATCATTGTCATGCTGAAAGACCCAGCCACGTTTCATCTTCAATGCCCTTGCTGATGGAAGGAGGTTTTCACTCAAAATCTCACGATACATGGCCCCATTCATTCTTTCGTTTACACGGATCAGTCGTCCTGGTCCCTTTGCAGAAAAACAGCCCCAAAGCATGATGTTTCCACCCCATGCTTCACAGTAGGTATGGTGTTCTTGGATGCAACTCAGCATTCTTTCTCCTCCAAACACGACAAGTTGAGTTTTTACCAAAAAGTTATATTTCGGTTTCATCTGACCATATGACATTCTCCCAATCCTCTTCTGGATCATCCAAATTCAGACGGGCCTGGACATGTACTGGCTTAAGCAGGGGGACACGTCTGGCACTGCAGGATTTGAGTCCTGGCGCAGTGTGTTAATGATGGTAGTCTTTGTTACTTTGGTCCCAGCTCTCTGCAGGTCATTCACTAGGTCCCCTGTGGTTCTGGGATTTTTGCTCACAGTTCTTGTGATCATTTTGACCCCACGGGTGAGATCTTGCGTGGAGCCCCAGATCGAGGAGATTATCAGTGGTCTTGTATGTCTTCCATTTTCTAATAATTGCTCCCACAGTTGATTTCTTCACACCAAGCTGCTTACCTATTGCAGATTCAGTCTTCCCAGCCTGGCGAGGTCTACAATTTGGTTTCTGGTGTCCTTTGACAGCTCTTTGGTCTTGGCCATGGTGGAGTTTGGAGTTGGACTGTTTGAGGTTGTGGACAGGTGTCTTTTATACTGATAACGAGTTCAAACAGATGCCATTAATACAGGTAACGAGTGGAGGACAGAGGAGTCTCTTAAAGAAGTTACAGGTCTGTGAGAGCCAGAAATCTTGCTTGTTTGTAGGTGACCAAATACTTATTTTACCGAGGAATTTACCAATTAATTCTTTAAAAATCCTACAATGTGATTTTCTGGATTTTTTTCTCATTTTGTCTCTCATAGTTGAGGTATACCTATAATGAAAATTACAGGCCTCTCTCATCTTTTTAAGTGGGAGAACTTGCACAATTGGTGGCTGACTAAATACTTTTTTGCCCCACTGTAAATAATACTAAAATAACACTGCTGAGAAGTGAAAATGGGGAAACAAACTGCAAATCTAAAAGCAAAACAAAATTCCAATGTTAAAAATATTTTTAAAATTTATATAAAAATACAAAATAAATACAAAAAAAAGCAAAAGTACAACATTTTTCTCAGATTGTTTGATATTGCAAGAATTTGATTTGAAATCTTCTTGGCAAATCTGAGCAATTTGGGACATTTCCGAAACTCAAGATGAGATACATGTGAGATCACTAGAGTTATTTTCCAGGAAAAACCTGCAGGTTTGCGAGAGATATTTGAGATATATACACACACACAAACAAACGTAAGCGCACACACAAGTGAGCACACTCCCACTCCTATTTGTAAATATTAAGCTGCAAAACGTCTATTTAAATATGACTTCTGCGTGTCTCTGTGTTAATGTATGGGTTTGTTTACTCATACAGAAGCGCACGACGCTTGCGGTGATATTAACGCCTGTCGCCTCACTAAATGAGGACATAAATACATGAACAACATCTCCAGAACTGCTCTGAGAGTTACTTCATGAGCATTCGAGCGTTTCATTTGAGAAAAACTATCCTCATGTCATATACACAGAAATATAAAGGTATTCAAGGCAACCCGTCAAAATAAAAGTTCGGTTTCACTTGAAGACATTGGGCAGAACGTAATAGGCTACTACTACTAAAACTATTAAAACCTTATCTTTAAGGAATAATCATACAATGTCTTCAATGTTATTATCAATATTAAATCCCCTTTATTTTTATGTCTGGAAAAAACGCAAAAGCCTTTAGGTAGGCTACCTTATGTAATTTTAAATTACATAATTTAATTAATTAATTAGCCTATTAATTACCACGACACCACAATTACCACCATATTATGTTTGCTTCTTGATGACTGCTAGTTGTTTACTACTAGTAGTGAACTTATTCTGATCTACTTGGCAGAATTCAAATGAGCCATTTTAATCTAGATTAATCTAGATTAATTCCAAAATTACAGTGAGATTAATCTAGATTAAAAAAATTAATCTATGCCCACCACTAATATATATATATATATATATAAGAGCATATAAAGTCTACAGTCTGTTTTTTTTTTTTCAGATCAGATTTGCATTAAAAACACTGAACGGAAACATTTTTTAGGTTTGACATACATATAGTAACGAAAACAACTCGACCACATGGCCTTTTCACATTATGCAGTCTTGTCACCTGAAATCAACTCAGACCAAATGCTTCACAGTGACTGACTGAAGCTCTTCCTGCCATGTAGAAGAACTCATGCTCCTCAGACATGTCTGAAAACACATGATCAGATTTTGAAGAAAACATTTCACACGCCCAGTGTTCACCAATTGGAGCAAAGCTCTGCAGACAATCTTTAATTCAGACGTTATTCAGGTTTTGCATTAAATATGCACCACCAGCCATCTGCTGCACTCTTCAGTGCTGGACGCTGTGAGGCCTACTGCAAAACCCAAAGTGTCTCTCCTATTCGCAGTTTTTTAAGCATATGAAAATTTTATCAATACCACACAGGTTTTTCCACCGTAATCTTCCATAAAAATGCCTGGTGTACAAAGTGACTCATCGGCAACTAAGAGTGTTATTTTTTTCTCAAAAACGTCAGTAGATAACATGATTAAGCTGAAGATTTAGCCATTTAAAGGCAGCAATGTATCCGCCATGGCCAATCCCATAATGCATTGCAACAAGGTCAGTGAATACATCTATGCAATATGGCTGATTTTAAGACAAGAGACTACAGACAAAACCATTGCTTTTTCCATGCACTGCTCAACGTTGAGATTATAAACTAGTTTGTTTGTGTAATTTAGTGGACTAGAATAAAGAAAGCATCCAAAATACACATGCAAGTGTTTATTTTATTACATCTTGTTATTAGCTCTGGTCGATTTAAATTAAAATACATATCTTTAAAGGCAGTGAGTTTTTTCATGCACTGAGCCAAAAATGTCTCATTTAGCAACTTTATAGTTTTATTCCTATCCATAATCCGAAGGTGCAGAGTGGTTTCTTCATATACCATGAATATATCATGATATGATATTATCATACATCATGTAATATTTTATTCCTAAAACTGATTTTTGTTGGTTTTGTTGTTGTTGCCAGTATTCTGATTTAATGAGTGACAAACAATTTCTTAAGTAAATAAATAAATAATTTAAATAAACTGAAGAATCTTCCGATGTTCAGATTTCTATTCTGGAAATGTATGGAAAATAATGCATATTTCATTATATAATGCCTCATTTGCATATTTACAATTGCATTTTTATTATTACTTAAACTTGTAATATAAAACAGTTGTCTTGATATAGTGTGATTAATGAACTGGGGAAAGTATGGTGATATATATTAGTTAAATTTGTACTTTATTTACCTGAATATCTTGCCTTAAATATGCTTTTTTAATACTAAATATTTTTTTACATTTAATTACCATAATTTTTAATAATATTAAAATGTATTATTTTTTCATTTTCAAATTTTAAATGCACTAATTCAATACCAAATATTAATATTACAATTCATAAATTGGATAATTTAACTTCTGATATTTCTGTTTACGCTTGCAGGACAGCAAGACGGCGGCCTGCAAGGCTTTGAGTTTGCACAAGAACACTGGCCATCCTGTGATCGCTAATGCACGTGCAGTGCAATAAGAACAGGTGATTTCTGTTTTACCAGCATTTTTTTTTTCAGCCTTGCCCTTTGTGCTCAATATGTGAACTTCACCCTGTTGAGCCTTTGTCAGTGATGGTGCCATTCTCAATACAAATATATTTGCAGCCTGCTTTTGTCGAGTGCAGCATATACCCCTCAAAACCACATGGGTGTATCGCTGACAGATTGACAGTTTGAGGCTTTCATTTCGAGGGGCTGGAAAGAAGTCGATCTGGTGGTTCTCAGGAAGTCAGTCTGTCACACCCTTTGAACATCAAACGAGCCGGTGTGTTGGTTGAACAGTAGTTGAGGTCTCGTGATGTCAACAGGACACACAGTGACCTTTAGAGAAAGCAGACGCTGAAGCTGTTCTTTTGAATTGCTGAGGGTGAAATTTTCGATTTTTATTTGCATGTGTATATATACTGAGCTTAACAAGTACATACTAGAGTTCCTGGAAGAAAAGCATCTGCCACTTGAGTTAACGCCACTTGAATTTCAATGTGAATGCTGAAAAACCAGGCCAAAATATTTGATGTCTTCAAAAATTGCTCTTTTAAAAGCAACACTATGGAAAAGTTGACTTATATTGCAGATTTTAACCTGAGTAGCACATTTTGAATGTTACAGTACGTTTTGTTTACAGTAAGTTGATAGCTTAATAGACTTTAAGATGTGACAAAGGGGATTTTTTAAAGGGGTCCTATTATGCTCTTTTACAAAGTCTTGATTTTGTTTTGGGGGTGTACTAGAACATGCTTTCATGCTTGGTGGTTCAAAAATCGCATTATTTTTAAAATAATTTACATTATTACAATACTTTTCTCACCTGCCTGGCACAAACGGCTCGATTAGTTCCGGGTTTGATGAAGGCCCGCCTTCCAAAAAACGAAATGTGTTGTGATTGGTTAGCTGTCCCAGTGTGTTGTGATTGGTGAACAGCTTAGACTGTGTTTCAGTACTGCCCCGCCCCTTGCCAAAGCAGCAATTGCCATATCGATTCAGACCACGATGAATATTGAGGATCGCACAGAACCTTAGCAGGCACTGCAAGACATATTAAAGTGGTAACGTTATTGTTTTTTTGTTTGGCTAAATTACATTTTAGATAGGATGTCAACAACAGCTTAAAAATAACTGCATTTACAGATAAGTGCAATGGTAATATGTATTATGTTTATTGTTCTTTAATTCTAACATTATAACATGAATTGCAGTGAAACTGTTATACGGTTGAATTTATTTATACCATAGTCCCACAGAGTTACACAATTTGTGGCGGCATATTATGCAAATTAATTCTCTGCCAGCAGGAGGCGCTGTTGGAGTGGTAGAGAGCGAGGTTTTCACAACGCTGTACACAAATCAGCTCTCCTCTCACAAACGCAGCTTTATCAGACATTACATGCAAGATGAAATGAAAATGATATCGAAAATTTTCTGAAGTATACAGTGTTATAAAAACAACCGCACCTGGTTTCGATTTTGAAACGTGCAGTGCTCAACCAAGCGTTCTCCCCACGCGCCAACCATTCGAATTTCCGTAGGCAGGATTTATTTTAATGATATTCTAATGGGACGCTTTGTGATATCACAAATAGATGAAAACAACTTTGTAGTCCAAACGAGCCGTTCTTTGTGGTTTTAAAAACAAAATATCTCTCTTTGGAGCACTAGCGTAGCCAGAAATGTTTAAGTGGGTGGGCCTACATAAAACTGGGTGGGCCAGGTGTGTATGAGAAAACTGCATGTCAAATTGCCAACAAAAAATACAGCACCAGGGTTCATTACACAGTACTTCTAAAGCATGCATTAACATTAGTAATTTGTTATGTTTATGTTCATTTCAAAATTTACTAATAGGACATTATTAAAATTAAAAGTTGTGTCCGTTAACATTTGCCTGAGCTGGTTAACAAAGATGAATAAACACGGTAACAAATGTACTGCTCATGTTAGTTAATGCATTAACTAACGTTAACTAAAGAAAGTTTATTAAAAAGCATTACCTCAGTGTGTAAACAACGGGGCTTCACTGATGATTTCATAATCAAACGTCTCTGTCAGTTCACGCGCATCGAGGACCGCAGAAATGTGCACAGCTGCAAATTATGCAGTTTGTTGTGGCGACCAGGATCTAGCACAGTTATGTGTTTCTTTCCTCAAAGGACACTTCTGTTTAGCGGATGAAACTGTACCTATGCTAATACGATGTTTCAAACACACTTGGTTCAGAAGTTTCCGATCGATAAATGCAGCACCCTCAGGTGGTCTGTCGGGTTTCATTTGTAGATGGTCTGGATTAATTGCTAATACTTTTACTTTTTAAAAGAATTTATCTGATTTATGTTTGCTTCACTAGGCTATTTTCAAATTTAACTTCACAAACGTGCGCATTTTACTATTATATCCTTACATCGTAAACATAACATTGTGGGTGGGACTAACAGAAACTGACGAATCATCATTTTGACAAGCTTATGATATGCACCTATAGGAAGGAACTAAGAAATGACCTGTAATTGACCATGAAAACAAGCGTTTAATATTTTTAATAAATAAAGTTACAGTGAAATAAGACGTTTATTAGTATTGTTTAAAAAATTACATCCATTTGGAAAATTACAAACTTCTCATTGGGTGGCCCACCCATAGCTACGCGACTGCTTTGGAGTTGACTTTGAGACTTGTAACTTTGTGGATCTTTTTATGCCCAAACATACACACTACACACTGGCTAAAATTCAAAAAGTGAAAAAGCATAATAGGACACCTTTAATGTCCATCTCAGTCTTTTTATAGCATATGTTGAGAAGTTAAACATATTTTGTGACCAGTGATATTGTAGTAACATTGAGATACTATTATATTTATACACACACACATATTATATATATTTTTTCTTTTAATTTTAGTTACAATTTTATAATTGAGTTTTTTAAATTTTACAATTTTATTTTTAATATGTAAATGTTTTATTAAATTTTATTGTATTTATTTTAAATGTATATATTTAAATGTAATCTTGTTTATGTTTATAATAGTTTATTTGTTATCATTTAATTCATTTCAAGTAATAACTTTTTGTTTTATTTTTTATTTTCATTTTTTTTTAATTAGCTAATTTTATTATTAGTATTTAGGTTTTTTGTTTTGTTTTTTTGTACAAATTTGCTGTAAAGTGTCCATTGACCAAACTTCTTTTGGGGTTTTTTGAAGGATTTTTTAGGGTTTAATTTAAGCTAAAGCTAAAGTATAAATGGATTGAAGTAAAGTTGATAGATAGATAGATAGATAGATAGATAGATAGATAGATAGATAGATAGATAGATAGATACAGTGGGGCAAAAAAGTATTTAGTCAGCCACCAATTGTGCAAGTTCTCCCACTTAAAAAGATGAGAGAGGCCTGTAATTTTCATCATAGGTATACCTCAACTATGAGAGACAAAATAAGAAAAAAAAATCCAGAAAATCACATTGTAGGATTTTTAAAGAATTAATTGGTAAATTCCTCGGTAAAATAAGTATTTGGTCACCTACAAACAAGCAAGATTTCTGGCTCTCACAGACCTGTAACTTCTTCTTTAAGAGGCTCCTCTGTCCTCCACTCGTTACCTGTATTAATGGCATCTGTTTGAACTCGTTATCAGTATAAAAGACACCTGTCCACAACCTCAAACAGTCCAACTCCAAACTCCACCATGGCCAAGACCAAAGAGCTGTCAAAGGACACCAGAAACAAAATTGTAGACCTGCACCAGGCTGGGAAGACTGAATCTGCAATAGGTAAGCAGCTTGGTGTGAAGAAATCAACTGTGGGAGCAATTATTAGAAAATGGAAGACATACAAGACCACTGATAATCTCCCTCGATCTGGGGATCCATACAAGATCTCACCCCGTGGGGTCAAAATGATCACAAGAACTGTGAGCAAAAATCCCAGAACCACACGGGGGGACCTAGTGAATGACCTGCAGAGAGCTGGGACCAAAGTAACAAAGGCCTCAAATCCTGCAGTGCCAGATGTGTCCCCCTGCTTAAGCCAGTACATGTCCAGCCCGTCTGAAGTTTGCTAGAGAGCATTTGGATGATCCAGAAGAGGATTGGGAGATTGTCATATGGTCAGATGAAACCAAAATAGAACTTTTTGGTAAGAACTCAACTTGTTGTGTTTGGAGGAGAAGGAATGCTGAGTTGCATCCAAAGAACACCATACCTACTGTGAAGCATGGGGGCGGAAACATCATGCTCTGGGGCTGTTTTTCTGCAAAGGGACCAGGACGACTGATCCGTGTAAACGAAAGAATGAATGGGGCCATGTATCGTGAGATTTTGAGTGAAAACCTCCTTCCATCAGCAAGGGCATTGAAGACGAAACATGGCTGGGTCTTTCAGCATGACAATGATCCCAAACACACCGCCTGGCAACGAAGGAGTGGCTTCAGAAGAAGCATTTCAAGGTCCTGGAGTGGCCTAGCCAGTCTCCAGATCTCAACCCCATCGAAAATCTTTGGAGGGAGTTGAAAGTCCGTGTTACCCAGCGACAGCCCCAAAACATTACTGCTCTAGAGGAGATCTGCATGGAGGAATGGGCCAAAATACCAGCCACAGTGTGTGAAGACTTACAGAAAACGTTTGACCTCTGTCATTGCCAACAAAGGGTATATAACAAAGTATTGAGATGAAATTTTGTTATTGACCAAATACTTATTTTCCACCATAATTTGCAAATAAATTCTTTAAAAATCCTACAATGTGATTTTCTGGATTTTTTTTTTCTCATTTTGTCTCTCATAGTTGAGGTATACCTATGATGAAAATTACAGGCCTCTCTCATCTTTTTAAGTGGGAGAACTTGCTCAATTGGTGGCTGACTAAATACTTTTTTGCCCCACTGTAGATAGATAGATCTAAAACATAAATGACTAGCAATCCATAATATCATGTCATGGCCAACTACCAGTTTTGCAAAGATTCGCTTCGGTGCAAGGTGAGTTATCAATATTTTTGGTTTATTTCAAATGTGCAAATCTGCTAGAAGTTACTTTGTCAACTTTTGTCATGTAGCGGACATGACTTTCATGGGCGTCCTCCATCATTGTATGTTGAAGTAGAGTACAGGTGGATTGTTTTCCCAGGACCTATTCACGTATTTGACAGTGTGTCGGAATTCAAGGCTGAGGGTTTTATTGTTGCGTCGGCTTCTCATTGAAATAATTTATGTGGATTGCACAGATGTTGTTCAGATCCTTGTTTTTTCCACTCAATTACAGAATCCATCTTGCTGTTTTAATTAGCCTATGAAAAGCCCATCTTCCTCTCCCACTCCTCTTTTTAAGCTCATATTAAGTCCCCCTGTATGGTCTGGAACTCTTTCAATGTGCCATCTCCATCTTTGCGCCTTCTCTCCCATAGTATTGTGCATTGTTTGTGTTGGCACCTCAGGTTTGTCGAGGGGTTTGATGGAAATGCTTTGTCGCCGCTTTTTGGATGATGCTCAACTGAACCGAAAGCAAATCCATCATGTTATGTTTTACTTCAAGACAACATGAAATCAAAATTGCCCATATTTACTTTCTTAATGCACGTTCCAGGTCTTATTGTGCACGATTTAGCACATTATTCATTATAAATGATATTCCTTCTCAGCTGATGTCACAAAGACTTCTTATTTTTCATCCCTCCTATTCACACGACATATAGAGACTACTTTTTATTATCTAAATATTTACTCTAGGACCTTTTAACTGTAAAATATGAAAATTATTGGAACATATTTTATAACAGAAGGTATAAATCTTACTATAACTCACATATATGTGAGTTACTATATATTTCACTATTCAATTGTACTTTTAATTTAGTCGAACTATTATTATTTCGATATCACAATAGCAGCTACCTCTTAGGGATAAAATCTTGAAATAAAATGTCTATCTGCTCATTTTTGACTATTCTATTAAGCAAAAATCATCATTAAAAGAGCTTGTGCTTTTGAGTACATATAGCTTTGTGTGAGAGACTGAAATTTTGGTTGATATTCACAGATTTTTTATTTTGGGCTTCATCAAAGGGGAAATTTAGCACTGAAAAAATTAATTTCCTTTTAGATTATTTTGTGATTAATTTTGATTTTATTTTATTTTTTTAAATGTAATTATTATTTTATGCTATACCATGTCTGTCAAGCTCCAAAATGGACTGGCTGCAACTTATAAATCTAATTTCTGAATATGAACATGAATTAGTTTTTTAGCACTTCAGATAAAGGGAGGACTATTTTTATTTATTTATTTATTTATTATTATTATTATTTTATTGTTGACCATCTAATTAGTTACCATCGTAATTTCTGAACATTAATAAAAATTTTGCAGTTCAGTAAAAGGGAAGATTTTGTTTTATTTTATTTTGACCATACAAGTCGAACTCCAAAATGGAAATTATAATTAATAATTAAATAAATAAAGTGCTTTGTTTAAATGAAGTTGAATTAGGTGGAAACATTTTGCATTCGTGCCATTCTACTTTCTCTATTTTAGCTCGAAATTGAGCTAACGTTTGCTTTCCACTGTTCTCCCCAGTCATTACAGGAAAGCTGCTATATTTCCATATTCGTCTTGAAGACTCTAGCGTGAGCTTGTCACAACAGGAGACATTCTCTCCAAGTACAGTATAGAGCCAATGTTCTTGTAGCTAGCCATACTGCATTGTGGGAAAAAACCGTGGCGTACATTCAAGCCTCCAGCTAAACACGGCGGTTTGACGGCTCGCTCCAGACCGTACCTGACATTTGTCCCCAGTCCGACCGGATGCGGCATGAAAAATTCACAGAGACGAAGAGCTGGAAGAAATCGACATTTCTCCCGCGACATTCACTTCAGGGAGAGCAAGGTGAGCAGAACTCACGCTTGTCATGGATGCACGCTCCTGACAAACATAAGTAGATGCTAATGGCGAATTCGTGACAGAGCAGAGTCCCACCACCATATGGCTAATTGCCACAACAATATCTTCAGTGTTATTAATCACGTTTTCATAGTGTGCCATGATAATTGGAATAATTAGAGCGAGAGCAGACACAGGCCTTGCTCTCTCACTGAGACCAGGCGAAGTGAGAGCTTCTCCACCTCCCCCTCCTTTATTTATACCTTCTTTATGGATTTTCTTCTACGTCCATATGTTGTGCTTTATCTGCTTCTATAGAAACTCTTATGTTCTGTCCCCTCCTCAACTCCGATGATTCGCTCATCTCATCTCCCGGCGTTGTGTAGGTTGTCCTCTGGAAAGCGTTGAGTATAATTAATGGATGACAGTCGTCTCAGGGTGGGGTCGGGCTCATAGGTAGCTAAATGAGGCCATCGCACGCCCCGCTGCTGATTACCAATGGCAAAAAGACGCTTAACTCGTCCCTTCAGTCAAAGTAAAGTAGTTCATACAAAAATGACAATTCTGGAATTATATCAATGTCATTCAAAACGCCATGTTGTTGTTTTTGGGGAGATTTTTTTGGAAATAAAAAATAAATCAGCATAAAAGTGCTTGTTCACATTATAGCTTAGTGTGTTGAACAGACTCAAATTTCTGTTGATATTCACTAAAAATGTTCTCCTCAGCTAAAATTCTTACATTTCATTTTTGAATCTGAATGTAGCTGGATTTTTTTCTATATAGTTTCAGCAGGGGAAAAGATTCATTTCCATTCTGCATTTTTTGTGTTTTATTTTATTGTATTTTATTTTATTATTATAAATATAAATTTTGACCATGTCTTTCAAGCTCTGAAATGGAGATTTAAAAAGCAAAATAAAAGTGCTTATGTAAAGAACTGAAGAAAATTTGGTTGATATTCTCAGAAAATCTTCCACTTAGCTGCAAATTATAAATCTGATTTTAGAGCTTCATCAGAGGGTAAGATTATTACTGATAGCACTATTATTTTATTTTAATATTTTTTTAATGATTATTTTAGGTCTCCTGTCGTTTTTATCTAGTTACTGCATAGTTTAACAATTTCTTTCAAGAAAAATGGCATATATTAATCTAAATTTTCACCATGTCAATCAAGCTCTAAATTTGATATTTCAAAAAAAAAAAAACATTAAAGTGCTTACAATATTATACTATACTAGGTACAGAAGAAATTTTGGTTGGTATTTACTGAAAATCTTCCCCTTCACTGCAACTCTCAAATCAATTTTTTTTTTTTTTTTTTTGTTACTGCTTAGTTTAACAATTTGGCATATATAAATATTTATTTTTTTAATTTAAAATACATTTTTAGAGCTTAAGCAGAGGGCACAGATTGTCTCTGTTATCACTATTATTTTGTTTTAATTATATTCTGATTTTAAATCTCTGCAGTTTTTTTTTTTTTCACATTACTGTAAAGTAAAACTGTAGCACCCCTTTTAAGAATAATGTCTTTTCAGTGTCTCACATTTTACCGAAAAATACACTGTTCAATAAATATCCAGTTCCTATGTTATGTTTTCTACAGTAACCCAAGGTGGTTAAAGGCCACTGCATTCTAATAATCACGGCCGCGTCGTTTCCAGCTGTTATATTCCTCCTGCAGGCGTACGTGATCTTTTTCCTGCAAACAAACGCTGCCCGGTTTGCGTTTCATCTTTAGCGTGCAATACTTTCACTAATATAATTTCTTCCTCAGAGAAACCAGCTGACACGTAAACAACAAGACCATCAAGGACAAAGTCAGACGCCTGGTTGCTTCCGTTGCTCAAGTGCTGAAAACAAGACGTTAGAGGTGGGCGGTATGACCAAAATCTTAAATCACGCTATGAGTAATTTTATATCGCACTAACAGTGGGATAAACAGTATAGCAAGCAATCTGTACACGCAGTTCACTTCCTACTTGATTTATGTAGTTTGCACTGATGGCATCAGGTTTTTTATGCCTGTTATCATCTCTCCATTGCTCTTATTTGCCACAATCCAGTCGGGCCTTGTGTTTTCATGGATGGCGGTTTGCTCTGACAGGTTATGTTTAGAGCTGAGTAAGTGGGCACTTGTGCGGCATAAGCAGAAAGCAGCGCTGCTTTAACAGCTGTCGGCGAGCACACGGCCTCTCCTCTCCTTCACACTTCCTCCGACAGTAATGCACCCGGAAACGGAGAAAAGCAGCTGCCTGTCTGACCATAAAGCCGGGAGCAGGGGCGTTAATTGTTTCCCCACTGAGAAAGAATTAGTTCAGGCCAACCACCAGCTCAAACTCCAGGGAGAAGCGAGATGGGTGGTGGGACGTTTTGGCAGAGCTGGAGAGGAGAGTGGGGGCAGGCCCAGCCGAAACTCGATTAGACCGTGTGGGGAAGGCGTGGAGATTTCGTTCCAGGATGTCCACACACATGCCCAATCCAATCTCAGGTTACTCCAACAACAACGGAAAGCAAGAAAGATAAATAACCAACCCAGACAAAGATAAAGAGGCTGTATAGGTGGTGAATGACTCCATATTATCTATTATAAAACAAAGTTCCAGCACTCAGATCTGTAAAGTAGCTGATATATGCAACCGTACAGCAGCTGCATTTCAATATTTTGGTGTAAACAGCCTGCAGTTAAACTCATAGAATATGGCGTAATTGTTTTTTGAGATCATTATTATTAATAAATGTAACCAATTATAGAATACTATTGCATTTTATCAGAGAAATATAATAAAAACTACAAGGAAATATGTTTTGGATAAAGAAAATGACATATATTTTAGATTTTTGCATTATGTCAGTATTTATATGACAAATAAACCCATTTCTTTTTACTATAATATCCAGATGTTTTGAGTTTGATGTTGATTCTCATTATTGCAATGCAGTTTTGTTATTTAATTTAACATTTCTGTATTTATTTAATTTTCTATTCATGTTACGTATTTATTTATTTATTTGTTTTGCAAATATATTATGTTCTTTCACTGATAGATAGATAGATAGATAGATAGAAGCATATTTTGGATTTTTTTGCATTATGCCATTATTTTCAAGACAAATAAACCCATTTTCCTCTCTAATTCTCATTACAGTAATATCCAGATGTTTTTCTTTTGAGTCCCCCCCCCCCTCATTATTGTCAGTGTCGATTCCCATTAGATTCTCATTACTCAGTTTTCTTATTTAATTTATTTAAAAATTCTAGATTTATTTTTGGTTTGTTTGTTTTTTGAATAATGTATCATGTTCCTGCATTATGGTAATAAGATCTGAAATTGTCATGAAAATAATATTGCACAGCAAAAAAAAAACCCAAACATGGTCCTTTAAAGACTTTTTCTTTTATGCACATATAATTTCTTATCTCTTCCTTTTGATTTTGGGCTGAAATATGACCCAGACATGCTCTTGACAGAATTTGTGTGTTATATCCTATCATTATCACTTGAGATTGTGTGTTACATTGATTCTTTTAGAGTTTGTGTCCTTTAAAATCATTTTATCAAGACATTATCACATGCACATTATGTATACTGTATATGTGAATAAATCATTTTCTCCACTTTTCAGATCACAGCTAATATTCAGGAGAGAAAACATATTCTCCCTTACTGGGGTCTCGGTGGGTGGTCAGGGAAAATGAGCAATGACAAAATGTGTCAGCTCTTGAGAGGCGCGTGATTGGCTCGTTCTCTGGAGGTGACGGTGAGGTGGCTCTTCATATTAGTTTGCTTTGCACTTAATGAGGCAGCGGGCCATGAAGGTCCAAGCACTCATAAATGATGTATTCATTAAATCAATGGTGCTTAATGATGACTGTAAAGACACAAGTGACCCGGCTTCTCCTGTTGGGCAGCCATTACCGTGGAGACTGCCAGCTGGGTGACATGGACGTTTCCACCATTTAGACTGTCAATGAGATGCTTAAGACTAATAAATTACTCCACTTCAGCTGTGTGGAGGTTTTTACGGGGCGGGTGGAGGAGGAGGAGGAGGAGGAGGGTGTCACCGGGTCTGCAGGTGGAACCATCGCATATTTTTAGTGCTAAATTATGAGTTTGAACACTTTTGAAGCCATTATTTAGTTAATTTCATTTCACTAACAAAATATCTGTCTATCTATCTATCTATCTATCTATCTATCTATCTATCTATCTATCTATCTATCTATCTATCTATCTATCTATCTATCTATCTATCTATCTATCTATCTATCTATTTGTCTATCTATCATCTTGTTCTATCTATCTAGCTATCTATCAATCTGTCTGTCTGTTTGTTTGTCTGTCTGTCTTATTCTATCTATCTATCTATCTATCTATCTATCTATCTATTCATCTATCTATCTATCTATCTATCTATCTATCTATCTATCTATCTATCTATCTATCTATCTATCTATCTATCTGTCTGTCTGTCTGTCTGTCTGTCTGTCTGTCTGTGTCTAATCCTGTTCTGTCTAGTCTAGATCTATCTATCATCTCGTTCTATACAATCTATCTATCTATCTATCTATCTATCTATCTATCTATCTATCTATCTATCTATCTATCTATCTATCTATCTATCTATCTATCTATCATCTTGTTCTATTTATCTATCTAGCTATCTATCCGTCTGTCTCTCTGTTTGTCTCATTTTATCTATCTATCCGTCTGTCTAATCCTGTTCTGTCTATTCTAGATCTATCTATCATCTCGTTCTATACTATCTTTCTATCTATCTATCTATCTATCTATCTATTCATCTATCTATCTATCTATCTATCTATCTATCTATCTATCTATCTATCTATTCATTCTATCTATCTATCTATCTATCTATCTATCTATCTATCATCTTGTTCTATTTATCTATCTATCATCTTGTTCTATTTATCTATCTATCTATCTATCTATCTATCTATCTATCTATCTATCTATCTATCTATCTATCTATCTATCTATCTATCTATCTATCTATCTATCTATCTATCTATCTATCTATCTATCTATCATCTTGTTCTATCTATCTGTCTAGCTATCTATCCATCTGTCTCTCTGTCTGTCTCATTCTATCTATCTATCTATCTATCTATCTATCTATCTATCTATCTATCTATCTATCTATCTATCTATCTATCTATCTATCTATCTATCTATCTATCTATCTATCTATCTATCTATCTATCTATCTATCTATCTATCTATCTATCTATCTCTCTGTCTCTCTGTCTCTCTGTCTGTCACATTCTATAGTCTATCTATCTTGACATTTTAAACTTTTCTTAATTCATTCAAATTTTTGTAATATTTCAAACAGATATTAGAGGTCAAGGAAACAGCAGGGCCTTTATGTCATGCCAGTTGGCCTGTTACCAGAGAGATTGCACCTGGGACGGTGGAGAAAACGACACCTGCTCTTAATTGTAAGTCTTTAATACAGACATTTTCGGATGCCATAATTCATACGATTGAAATCATTTGCGCTCAGTTAATTTTAGGGCATTTGCGCGTTCTTCTGCAATGTGTTACCTTTCCTCTTTCCTCTGGAGTCATCTCTCCCTGCGGATCCCAGCCGAGCACATTAGAGGTAAAATAACGCCTCTCTCCTCCTCTCTCTCGGCTTATGAGCGTCACCGAGCAGGTCTGCAGGCGTAATAACTAAGTTGTCAGAAGCGGTAAATAAGCAGACTGATATGTATTATCTCTGTAATGGCTCCAGGACTACATTTCACTGGTCTGATGCTGTCGTTAATCGTCAAGGATTTCGATTTGGTACAAATCCCAAAGGTGACACTAATGTATCCAAATATATTTGCAACAGATGTTAGTTTTTATTTTTAATGATGGAACAAGAGTTTAAGATTTTCATTATCATCAAACAGCAAGTTTTTAAATGAGGCCTTTGCCGGCAGTATAATGTGAGAAGTGTACCACCTACTGGTCACAAATTGCTTTTCAACACCATCATTAGGTTGCACCGTAGTATGTCAACATTAGTACAGTACACAAATAAGATGAAATCATCTTTGAAAGGAGCAAACTAATGGAATTATGTCATTTGTGTATAACCTGTGGTGTTTTGATTGAGGGAAGAGATTTACTTATAATGCATGGAATATTACACCGTTTGACTTAATGTATTTCTTATGATTTTCTTACTGTGATGCATCCTGATCTATGGAATGCTATTTATTTAATGCAGCACACCTTAAATCAGTGGTTCTCAGCTGGGTTTGCTTTGGACATCAACACAAAACTAACCATTTTACCAAGTGACGGATGCATTTGCAGTGAAAATGGTTTGATTGGATGCACTTGTTAAAGCTGATATGGCTGCTTATTTTGCTATCTTAAATGTGCATGATCAGTTGCACTTCATTATTCACATTTAGTGCTGTTGTCCACGACCCATTTTTTTGGATTGCAACCCTGTCTTTGAGAACCACTGCCTTAAATGAAAGCATCCTTTCTTTTGCTTGTATTTGATGTGTTTGTGACAGAGGTCTGTCCTCCTACGCTAAGCTTTAGTGTTCTTATAATAGAAGTTTTATGTCAAATTTATGTTAAAATAAAGTTTCGTGTAAAGATAAAGAGGGTCACAGGGGTCAAATAAAGGTTGCGTCCCAGTTTTCATACAGTCCTTCCTAAATAGTATGTGAGATTTGAATTTTTATTACATTATTATTACATCCCAAATTGTAGTTGTTGCAATAGTATGCTAAAAATACCTGGCAGATTTTAAAGTAGACCTAGCCATGTATGGTTTGGGGCTAATATTTCCCACAATCCCTCACACTACAGAAGAGGAAATTGTTGGACTCATTTGATGTGGTCTGTTATAGAAAAACGGTAAGGGATTTTTAATGTTTAAACCAAAAAGGGAAGTAATTTTATTTATTTATTTAATTTTTTAATATATAAAATCTATATTTGATTTTATCTGTGCAAACACGACAAGGTGCTCTGTTGAATCAAGATGCAATTTTATGATGTTTTAAACTGCCGTACCACTAGATTAATAATAAGTCATGATCAGCTTCTTTATTAATTCTTAATTATTTTATCTTGCCTATGGCACCAAGTCAAAGAAAAAAAAAACAGGTGCATGACGCCTCTGGAAGTGTGTGAATTGGGACGCATCCTTGGACTATTTTGAGATACGAGCAGAGCGTAACAATACAGCCCCCTCCTGTTTCCTCTCACTCTCAGACAGGACAATGAGACTTGTTTACTTTTTTTGAAATCAGGAAGTATAAGCATGTCTGCCTGTTCTTTATTCAAACACATTAAACATGTTAGACCTTGGATTCTAAGGCTGCATTTAAAAAAAAAATCAAAAATACAATAGAAATAGTTATATTTTAAAATATATTATTACAATTTAAAATAACATATTGTAAAATGTAATTTATTCCTGTGAGTCAATGCTTAATTTTCCAGTATCATTACTCCAGTCTTCAGTGTCACATGATCCTTCTAATATGCTGATTTGCTGCTCAAGAAACATTTCTGATTATTACCAATATTGAAAAGTACTTGCTGATACATGATACCATGATAAATTTTACTTTTCATGATTATTTGATAAATAGAAAGTTTAAAAGGACAGCATTTATTTAAAGTAAAAATAATTTGTAGCATTATAAATGTCTTTACTGTCACTTTTGATCAATTTAATGCATTTTTTAAATTATTTCCTTTTTTTTTTTTATCTTACTGACCCCAATTTTGATGAAGCTTTATTAATAAATCCATATTCTTACTATAGGGTTAGAGTTTGGTTTAGGGTTATCTGCATGTAATTATGCATAATTTACTGTTAATACTATAGTGCTTGTAACATGCAACAGGAACACTAAAATAAAGTGTTTCCAAACAGAAAATGCTAAGTGCTAAATGCTAAGTTGCATCTCTAGGCTTAGATTTGTGAATGAATCAATTCAGACTGGTTTTATGAACCAGCTGTTTCATTGAACTGTTGTTTTGATCTGTTTCAGATCTGAAGAGGACGAGAGGGCCGCAGGAACTCCGACAGGGGTTCATGAAGCCGGAGAGAGACGTGGAGGACTAAGTGATCACTTTATAAATGAAAGCAGATGCCTGGAATTATGAACTGTCGCTCCGCAGATGGAGGACGTCGTTGATGAAGCGCTTCCCGACCCCACTCATGATCACTCACTTCTGATGCCGTCACGCGTGTACCAACACACACAATCACGCTTGAGTGAACGGGTTAAACCTGCTCTCAGACACATGATTAGGGGCCCGTTCCCCCCGTTCCTTGCGATGCTTGGTATTTTGCGCCCGAGCATCACGTTTGATTGATCTGGTTGTTGTAGCGTCTGTGATTGATGGCGGTTGTGGCACGGCACAAGCCCGCCAGCACTTCTCCGAAAGCGAGCAAAGAAGGGCCTGTCAGTGTCATTGATCTTCTTATAAATGAAATGTTCCATTTCCCGCTGCATTTTATTGTTAAATGCAGTTCATTAGCGACAAAAGAGATTTATCACCGATGCTCTGTGTCGAGTGAATCACTGCGCTACAACAGCGCACGCATGGTAGGTCGAGCCAACCTGAGGGCAAAACCATCCATCTCATGTGGGTTCTGTCGCAGAGAACGATGCTGACCCAAAATATGCCATCTTGTCCTTAGTGTGTGTGAACTAACGCTATCAAACAGTTCAGAGATAAGAATCGAGCTGATCTTCTCTTAAGATGCGTGTGAACACTGGCAGTCAAAAGTTTGGACGCATCTATTCATTCTTGATTGACTGTTTTCCACATTTCAGAATAATATTACAGTCACCAAAACTATGAAACGACACAAAAGAAAGCATGGGAATCATATAGCAAACAAACTTTTTAAACTGATGAAAATGCTCTTATATTTGAGCTTATTAATGGTCTAGATATTCATCAACCAACTTCATGAGGATCCTGGGATGCTTTTAAACATTAGTGTAGGAGGAACACTTCTTTATGCTTTTCCTTCACAATTTATATTTGACTACAGCAATTTTTAGAAAGACATCAAAAGATCATAAGATATTTAGTCTAGTCTAGTGTGTCCAGATTTTGACTGCTAGTTTATATGATCTAGTGTTATTTTAGTATGACTTATTATGTATTATGTTATCTATTAATATTTTGAATTCGTTTTTATTTTTATATTTTCAGTTTTCTTTTAAATGTACTTAATTATTAATTGTCTTTATATATATATATATATATATATATATATATTTCTTTTTAGCTGTATTTTTGTTTTAGTAATTTTAGTACTTCAGTTTATGCTGTCTTGGCAACTGAAATAAAATAAAATGTGTGTTTTAATTAAAAAAAGCAAACTATTTTCATATTTAGTTTAAGTTTGAGTAATTATGTTATATGCTTTTGACATTTAATTTATTTTTTAATATTTACAATTACCTTTAATTTATTTGCTATTTTAGTCATTTTATTACTTAAACATATTTATTTCACTTTGTTGCCAAGGCCACCTGTCTAATTTTCTATTAAGTTTTTTTTTTAAGTTTCATATTTATATTTCTGTATATTTACAATTTTTAATAGTTTCAGTTTTAGTTAACAATGACACTGAAACATACAAATAAATTAGTTTAATTCATTAGAAAGTGTTTTTTATGCTTTCCAGTATTGACTAATTATAATTATTTTGTGATTATATTATTCTCTCACTTCATCTGGCACTTGATTTTTTGCACTTCATTTTTTCTTCTTTCACAGATACCTGCAAAGCTGCCAAAGGATGTGGTTAAATGAAGGCCATCATGCACTACCAAGGTATTGCCATCTAAAACCATTACTGTACATTGGTATCACATGTGTGGAATCTTTTCTGTAACTGTAAAGCTTTGCACTAGCTTTGCAGGCTAAGTGACTTTCTGCTTTGTGTTTCATCTTCAGTCTACAATATTTCCAATTATGCAATAATGCAATATTTCCATTCTTTCTCGAATGGTGAGCACAAAGCTGCACCTCTGTTTACTGCTGTTAAACATCTTTTGTGTGTGAGTGATTAGATGGCAAACTTTCTTCTCAATGAGATGAGGATTTGTCCTGAGCATCGCGTGAGATGCCTCTCCGACACACGTAAAAACAGTAACAGAGACAAATGATTCACTGACCACAGCCCAGGGTTGATTTACTGTTTGCACGAGACGACTTGCTGAGGTTTGATGATATATGTATTGTTGACAACCACACAAGTAATATTTCTGTTTTTTTCTTTTGCATTAATTTTAGCATAGTACTTAATTTGTCAGAAAAGTTTTTTCCACTATTTCTGCACTGATTTTGAGAGAAAATCTGCAGAATTAATTTAAAAGCACTCTTATTGGTCAGTGAAAGCATTGTCAGATCACCAAACTTGCTACATTAAATTTAGAGATAACTGGTGAAGTGGTCAGTGGCCAGAATAATAGGAATCCAGAAAAATCAGGGTATTTTAAAAGTGTAATTTCCAAGAACAAGAAAAAAAACAAAAACATTTAAAAAAATTATATAAATATATGAATATAATTTTTGGCTAGTTAGCTTAGTTCTAACATATTTCTTCCACTAGAAATGCTAAAATAAACTAAAACAAATAAAAATGAACAAATACTGTATAAACATTTTTAAAAATAATAAAAATAAGTGTTAACAGAAAATGTTAAAATAAATACAATTAAGAATAAAAAATAAAATAAAACTAAATATCAACAAAACTGTAACAGTATATCAGTGATACTAAAATAACACTGGTGTGATTTTTTTTTTTATACAATTATAATTTAAAAATCCCTGTATCACTGGAAAAGACATGGAAATTACTAAAATTAAAAACATGCTGTAATTTAATTGCGTGCCTGACGGGTCAAACACACCTCTGGGTCAGAATGATTAATTGCTAATATTCATTTGTCTACGAATATTTACACTATTATCTTACAGTTTACACTTCATACTCCATTAATTTCAGAGTTAAAAACTTATTTAGCTTCAACAATGGTCTTCTGCTAACATTGTTTATTAAGAATGACTCTAATCTGCCTGTCAGCCAGTATCATTTATTCATTTTTCTGTCGACAATAGCGGGATGCCCTTCATAGACATGGAGTGAGACACTGTACACAACGCGATGTTATCATACACTTAGCTTGACTGTAAAACAGGGCAAAGGGTTATTCCCAGTCCTACAGGTAGATTTGGCTTGTATTCGGAGATGTGAGAGCAGCTCGGCTCTCATCCATATTCATCTTGTGAAATCGGGGACTGTGGCATATGGTTGGTACTCCTGTACACCCCGCAGAACGAGAGAGACAAGTTCAAAATTGGATTTAACACTCCAATTCCCCACTGACCTCATGGGCTGACACAATTACTATCCTGGAGGTGTATCAGGCAGGTCTAATCGTATTACAATAGCTGCGATCCACACGTGACACTTCCACACACAGATCCGTCCCAGCCTGGACTTTTCACAGCCTAAAGAAATAGCAGCTCTTCCCCCCGATGCTGAAGTATTTTACAAGAACAATTGATGTTGTTTGGTGTCTTTGCATATGTTCAAACTTCTTTGAGCGGCACCTTCTCTGAAAACCTGTTTTTGTTAGATAACAGCGATAGTTTGTGAGGATTGTTGACGATGGCGTGATAGCAGGAATAAGTCCTAAAAGCAGTAAATGAATTTGAACAGTTCCATCATCCTAAAGTCAATGAGTTTTTGCCTGAAATAAGGTCTGTGGTTCACACAAGCTCAGTATATTTTCATGTTTTCTACAACATAAAATGCATCAGCAATACTCTACTCATTATTTGTTACTTGTCTTGCAGAAGCAGGGTGCTAATAATTGGCTTAAGTGGACAACAGAGGTTGTGTGAGACATTAAATCTGAACACTCATCCACTCACTAGTCGTTGTTACAGCATTGTGTTTCTAATCACATGCTTGCAAACTATTCTAACTCAAACTTTCAGGGAAAATAAAGACTGAAGGTGTCGGGAGCTTAATGATGGGGACGTTGAAGTCATGCGACTGTGTTGTAGTTTGTTTATGGCCCAACTTTAGCTTTTTTTCTTCTGTTGATAACTAGATGTGAGCTTCGGGGTTGGCCTACAAAAACACTATCACTGTCATCACTACATGCTCTATGCAAGCGCAGATGGTTAAGATGGTTCAGAACAATAAATACTGTATACATAAAGTTATTAAACTTTGATAATTGCCTTCTTCTTTTAAACAACTGAGAAGATAGTAATCGAACTATGTTTTACAAAAGTCACCGTTCAAGTTCAGTAATATATATTACATCTGCATTTGAGGGGGGAAGGGACGGATGTTTGTTTTTTGGGTAATTATAAAATGTGCTGGAGACATTTGAATGCACATTTTTGATGCAAAATGTTGTTTTATTGTCTCTTAACAACAAAGTTTATTTTATTTAAACCGAAGAAAATGCAGACTGTGTTGTAAATAATAGTGCAAAATGTTCCATTGTTATAGCAAATCTAGACTGCCATTTTTTTGGTCACAAAATTGGACTACATTTTTGCCCAGATCTTTATATAAAGTTGGAAACGTATGTCCAACTATATCTGAACATTCAGTATATATATAAGGCTATATATATCTAGATAGACAGATAGATAGTAAATCTCAAATAATTTCTTGTATTGTCGCAAAATGTAAAGCTTTATCCCAAGCTTTAATCTGCTAAATGCAACTGTAAGGCTTGAAGATATTAAGATATTATAAACAATAACATTATGATTTTTCTGAAACAATGTGTATTGTGAAAAGCACTAAACAAGTATGTGACCTGATTTGACACGCTTTATTATGATTATCTTTCTGCATTTTATAATAATAGTAGTCATTAAAACTACACCGTAATAACATTTTTGAAGTAAATAAAGATGTGAAGTATATGAAGTATATTTTACATGAAAATATAATTTCACTTCCTATTTTATGCTTAATTGAATGTGTTTTCAGCTATTTATTTGTGAAATTTACTAGAAATTTCTGAATAAAATTGTTTCTACACTTTTTTTTTCAGCGTATGAAATGACTCGATAAATAAATAAAAAATATGAATTACCTTCTGTTTTAGTTTTAAAAAAAGTTTTGTGAAGAATTCATTGAGGTACTGTGATTAAGATTTCATACGAATTCATAAAGATACTGTAACTTAACTCTTTCAAGTTCATTCTTGATTTTTGTTTTTTAATTTAGTCTCATAAGTTAACAGTGCAATTAAATATTAAAGTAGCTCAAGCTCATAATACATCGGGCCTGTAACCAGCTTTAGTCTGAGAATAATTCTTTGGGTGTGTTTGTCTGCTGATTAAGAGCTCGGGATGTTTCCCTCTTGCCGTCTGTCCCAGCTGGGCCGAGGTGAGCACAGGGAGGCAGGTATCAGTGCTGACAGATCGCACTGTTAATTGCTAATTGTGTCTCTCATTAGGCGCAGGGGTGACAGGTGTTGTTAGTGTGTTGTGAGTTTTTCTGCTCTCTCTCATGACTTGTGCTGGTTCCCCAGCGCTTTACCGCAGATCGAAGCGCTAATGGCTCCCCAGAGATATCCCATCAGCCCCTTGGCACAACGCACCGAGGGTTCAGCGTTTGATACTGTGTTGCAGTCACTCTGGAATTCCCAGCGGAGCGGGATCTGCAGTCTATCTCTGCCTGCCGCTCTTAGGTTATATGGAGAAGTCATTCTGAAGCAGCATGTTTATCTAGTCATTTGGGGTGAGTGGAGTATCTAATATCAGGCCTTTGTGGATGAAATACGGTTCACCAAAGGTCTTAAAAAAGGAGTATTGTTTGGTGATTAATAGGGGGCTTTTGTTCCATCAGTTACGCTGGATCAAATGTCAAGCATTTGTAGTGTTTCAGGCCACACTGTGGGTGCACAAGTGGCAACAGCGATTAAAAAACAAATCCTTTTAGATTTTTTTTTTTAGATTTTTAAAATGACCTAACCACCCGATAAAAAATATTTGATCATTTATTATAAATTATTATTATTAGTATAGTAGTAGTAGTGTTAGTAAATATATTTTTATATATATATTTTATTTTCTAAACTATTTATATCTAGTATAATGCTAAACGTATGCTATTCGCTGAAAATCTAATGACATGAATTGTTCACCACCTTAAAAAGTAAAAAATAAATAAAAATACATGGACATCCAATAAATAATAGTATTTGTTAAAAATATTTCGTTGTGCATGTTGTTTCATAGAAACATCAGAACTTGCTGTGACTAGGCCCTGAAAACCAATTGCATGCATGAGGAAATATTATTATTTTTATATTCTGCTCAATCAATTTCCTCCATAATAGAAAAGTAAATATTTGTAAACTGAATCGGATTGCAAATTTTTCAGAAGAAGTTCAGACACCTGAGATGCATATTTTTTTTGCTGCAACAGGCCCTAAAGCCTCCAACGCTGACTGAGGATCTCTGGTCACTCACTTTTGCTTCGTAATAGAAAAATAAATGCAGTGATGATTGTTTTCATGATTAATAATTATTGTTGTGTCTCAAGTGCTGATGTCCCTGTTTACCTTGCTGAAACTCTCTCTCTGGTGAGCCGTGTTGTCACCGGCTACTAATTACAGCCTGAGGCGCTGCAGTTCAGTGTCTCCCCAGACCACCTCGACCCTGTGGCCCTGCTCTCTGATATTACTCTGCTCTCCTGTCTCAGCCTCTCTCTCTGTGGACATTAGTTCATCTCGCTGCTGAATATTAACAGTGGTATTAACAGGCTAGCCCACCTGGCGTCAAACGCGGAGGCTCTCCGTATATTAGCAGAGGGTTTGTGGAGAAGGACCGCTGGTAATAACTCCCCTGTCGCCGGCTCGCTAATGAAGCAGTCCCATCGTGGGACCTGTGTGCTGGCGGATTCGGCTCCTGGGACGCACACCGTCCTGCAGGAGTCCTTTGAGTGAGAGCTTGAAACTCTCCTCTGGGAGAAACATTCTCCCCATCTTTCAGGTTGTGTTTCCAGTCAGGAGAAGAGAAACTGCAAAAAAATAATAATAGCATTATTATCGTCAGTGTTAATACTTTTGTGGTTAGTCTATAATCCATATGTGTGCTTATATTAGGCTTATTCATTTAAAAAAGTAAAATGAGAAAAACTTGACAATACCAATGTAAATGGTAAATCTACTTTGGTAGAGTAGTAGACAAAATCTATAGTACAGAAATGAAGTAGAACTGTAACAGAGTAAGTTTTTTTTGTTATATATTTGCCAAAAAGTGCCTCTTGGTTCTTATGGTTATGCTGCTACAGTTTATAAATGTAATGTTTCACTGCATTTTGCAAGGCGTTTTATCTTGAACATCGGAGGGTATAAAGACAGAGAACGGCGAATCTAGGGAAATCTAGATCAAATTCTAGTTATAAAACTAATAATATATTTTTTTAAAAATGCACACTTCCCTTTTATTTGTTCAAAATGCAAAACGTTTCTTGTCAGTTAGGAATTAAATTAATCATGTAAATGATACCATATTTTCTATTCAAAACGGCAAAATTTAAGAAAATGTGGAGTAGTTTACATCACTGTATGTTACTGTCAGTCATTTAACATTTCAATCATAAAATTGTCAAATACAATGTCCATCTTACCTCGCGGTCTTTCAACGTTAAAACCACTTTGCGCTGAAATTTGCGCTTCTGAACAGTAAACCTCACCCGCTTGATTTGATTGGCCATCTCAATCATTTTGATGTTGGACCGCTGATGCAGAAAACATTTACTTTTTCATTAACTTTTTGTCATTCTTCAACAAAAACAGCAGCAATGCAAGAATTTCAAATATTGGGGGGGACAATTTGGCCATTTCTTATTACGGCCATGCCGTTTTGAAATATGAGAACAATTTATAAAGACAGTTTGTGCATTGCATTCTCAGCATAGCCGAATAAAGGTGCAATCAAATTTACTTTCGCTCTGTGAATTTTCGCTTGTGAAATCCACGCAAAGAGGAATTTGCATGAGGGCAAGAGATTTCCTTATGCTGCTTTAGCAACCAGTTGGTAATGGGTTTTTGCTAATTTCACTAATGTGATATTTACAATGAAATAAACATCTAAACTGTAATATTTAATCTTTTTTCATTTATAAAACAACTGCAATGTGTAAACAATATGATTTATGGATTAAATCCATCAGAAACTTCACCACAGTCTGCATATTTTTAAATGCTCAAGACAGATGTTATTACCTGAATCTCTCAGTGATTGGCTGCCACCCATGTTTTTCACTTGATAATTGCATAAGGTCAAGCATTTCCCAACCTTTTGATGCTCTCAATGCTTTCTCCGGTCTGATGTCAATCCTACAATTTGAAAAGCTCAACTCCCATAAAAATGAATTAGAAACACTTACTTTGCTCCACACCCTTAGTAGTGCTAATGCATTAATGTAAACTACCTGTTCCAGCTGCTTTGAAGTGAATCTTGGCTAAACTTGCTAGTTTTTAAAAAAAAAAATTGTATCATCTTGCAGTAACTTACAGTATCTATAGCCTATAGCTGTACTGATAGATTGTTAAAGAATTAACCCTTAAGGTGCAGTCACACTGACCGTTAGTCATGGGCGAATTCCATTCATTTTAATACGAATTCGTACGAATGGAAGTTTTTTGGCAAAAAGTTCCCCATGCAGATTTCATTCGTTCAAGTTGGTCATGCAAATTCACCTCACCCACCACTGACTTTTGTGTGAGCTGATTTTCAAACTTTGCTACACTACTGACAACAGAAAATGGACTGTTTTTGCCCTTGAAATTTTGCCTTAATTTGGCTAATATGACCACACCTATACAAGGCCTGTGTTTAAAGAGCGTGTGTTGGTGTGAGTTGCTGTGCACATGTCAAGTCAAGTCAACTTTATTTATATAGCGCTTTTAACAATACAGATAGGAAAACTAGTGTGTAATAATGCAAAAAGACAACATTAAACACTCAATTTCAGTTAAAGTCAGTTCATCATTGATTCAGTGATGTCATCGTTCAGCTCAGTTCAGATCAAATAGTATCTGTGCAATCTAGTTGACGAAATCGCTGGAAATGAAGTGTCCCCAACTAAGCAAGCCAGAGGCGACAGCAGCAAGGAACCAAAACTCCATCGGTGACAGAAATGGAGAAAAAAATCTCGGGAGAAAACAGGCTCAGTCTATAGCTATACATGTGACTATAGCAGAGCTGTGTTTATTTATTATAGTAATCGGAATCAACAAATCTTCATGAACAAATATAGTTCAGTAGACTTAATGTAGGCCTCTTACGGATGCCAGTCAATATACCAAATTGATATAATGTGTTTTTATTATAAATGTCAATGATATTGAATGTGATTCCAGGAAAGTCAGAATCTGTGAATCAGAATCTGTTTTATGTGTACTTTGCTTCTGGTTTATTATTAGTGTCAGTTCTCTCTGCTGTCAATGGCTTCCAGCAAGTTTCTTTTACTTCACAAATCGTTTATAGATATATAGTTGTCAAGGAACTAGTATAACAGACATCAAGGCTGTTATTTTAAATCACTTCCAATTATGCAAACCTAAATTGTTTTAGGATCACCGACTGACAGATGGATGTGGATGTGATGCTTTGTGAGTGATAGTTTGATGATTTTATCACTGCAGTGGTGTTGGGATCGCTCATCCTGACACCAGGAGTGGGTTTTTGTAATGTAAAATGACCTGTTCAGTCCTCAGAGTTTAATAGGCTTTGTTAAAGTGGTTTAAACGTTGCTATTGGATTTATCAAATCAGATGTGACAGGACACCATTTCAGCATCTGTAAGATGTTCATTTAGACACAAAGCACAACAGTCCTGTGCTCTTTTGTGTCTGAAAGAGAGGGAGACCACCTGGGAAGACATGGAAATGAATGTGTGTCACTATTATCTACTGGACTAATTATCCCTCATAATAGATTAGCGATTAGTCTCATTAATTCTGAAATTTCACTCTCAGGCCTTTTGTCAAACTGAGACAAAGGTGTCATGTAAGAGATGAAAAGACAAGATAGATAGATGGATGGATGGATGAATGGATGGACAGACATGAATAGATACAGTAGATGGAGGGATGGATGGATGGATATATATATAGAGGGATGGGTGGATGGACATGTATTTACAGATAGATAGAGGGATGGATAGAAGAACATGTATGTATGGATAGACAGACAGAGAGATGGATGGATGGATGGACGGACATGTATAGACGGATGGATGGACAGACATGTAAAGATACAGTAGATGGAGGGATGGATGGAAGAACATGTATGGATTGATGGATAGATATATAGAGGGATGGATGGACGGACATGTATAGACAGATAGAGGGATGATAGAAGAACATGTATGTATGGATAGACGGACAGACAGAGTTGGATGGATGGATGGGTGGACGGACATGTATAGACCGATGGATGGATGGATGGACATGTATAGATGGATGGATGGATGGATGGACATAGATGGATGGATGGATGTAAGGATGGATGGACATGTATAGACAGACAGATAGATGGATGAATGGATGGAAATAGATGGATGGACATGTATAGATCTGCAAAACTGTAAATCAGATGTATGAATAGAAATGTATAGACAGGCGGATGGATGGATGGACATGTATAGATGGATAGATAGATGGATGGATGGAAGAACATGTATGGATGGATGGACAGATATATAGAGGGATGGATGGACAGATATGTATAGACAGATAGAGGGATAGAGGGATGATAGAAGAATATATATGTATGGATAGACAGACAGACAGAGATGGATGGATGGATGGATGGACGGACGGACATGTATAGACAGATGGATGGATGGATGGAAGAACATGGATAGATAGATAGATAGATAGATAGATGGATGGATGGATGGATGGACATGTATAGATAGATAGATAGATAGATAGATAGATAGATAGATAGATGAATTCAGTCCTGTCTATTGAATTTGCATATGATGTCATCATAAAGCATCTGTATATTTGAATGTTTTAACCAGCGCCTCAGATATTGATGCAACGTGACTGTTTTTGTGATGTAAACGTTGCAAGGCAGAATCTATCTGTTGCCACACACCTCCGTGTCTATTAATGGTCACTGTGGGTAAAATAAGCAGTAGGCGTTTGACGCTGCGTTGACAGCCGTATGATTTATCTAAACCTGTCCTTTCTGTTTGCACCACCATGCTCGGTTTTGCTCGCGTCAGTCATAATAAGTGTCAGCGCGTCTCTCCGCCGAGGCGAACGCTCCCACAGCCAGCAGGTTTTGTTCTCCTCGTCTCTTCTGGCAAACTCTATTTAAACAACCTGGTAAACATGCCTGTCTTCATTCATTATTTCATCCCTCATCATGATCAAGCTTCTCAATTTAATGAGGCAAATAGATATTTCTGCAGTGATTGTCTCTCTCCCTCCAAGTATTAAGAATATTAAATGGACACATCTGTTTTTAATTAGCCGCTAAAGTCACCTCGACGCTGCCTTCCATTTTAATGTACTTCGTGGGCTGTTTTTTTATATCCGAGTAAACAGCCGAGCGGTTGCATCAGCAGCTAAACGACGGAAAACCAAGCAGTCGGATCTGCTGTCGTTTAGGCCTGGTCTAAATTCCTGTTCCTAATCTTAAAAAGATACATGAAGATCTCATCCATATTCTTTTCCAGACAGAATCGAGCGGCTCAAGTCAGAATCGACACCGAAAGGTGAAAGGTCACCATCTGAAGCGAGATGTTTGTCCTCAGGAGATGCCACAGGCTGTTAAACGCTCCGTCGAGCGACACACACACACACACAGCCTGAGGGAATTATGGGAAAGGTTACTCTATGAGGGATGGTGTTGGTTTTTTGCAGACGTGGCATGTTAGGGTGCTCGTGAGCAGAGGTCCGGGCTGGGAATGATTTGAGAGTAAGCACAGACAGGTGTCAGCGTACTCTCAAACCCCCTCTGCTGGCCCTCTGGGGACCGAAGCCATATTTACATACACACAAACACTCAGAGGGGACGTCAGACGCACACGCACATGCAAACACGCTCACATACACAAACACACATGGTTTCCTGAGCTTCACCTGCCCTCTAGTGGAGCACAAACTAAACAAACTGTCTGCATCCTTCTAGTTCACAATAAAGTGAATTGTCAGGTTAATTGTTTAGGTTTTATTCTAAAATTGAAAAGAGTTCTAAATGATTGCAAAATTGCATCGCCCGTTTGTTGATCTTTCATAGCTCAGAAGACTTAATGAAGTTGTCTTCCTTATCTCAGATGTTTCTGCTAATGTAGTTTCTGCTAATTTTCATTATTTGAATCACTGAATCAATGATGAACTGACTTGATTGTCCTCTTGCATTATCAACTCGCTATTTTCCTGTTTAACACTGTAAAGACACAATCTGTATTGTATAAAGCACCTTTTATATATATATATATATATATATATAAAGGTGACTTGACTTGAAATAAATGTTAACTGAAATGTAAAAAAAAAATAAAAATTAATACTTGGCCAGCTGCCAAGAAAACAACCATTTTCATTTAGTTCGAATTGATACTAAAGAAAAATGCAATAAAAATTTATAAAATTGTTTTATAGACATTAAAAACTAATACAAATGACAAAAACACACTACTAGATTAAATTAAAAAAATATTAATAAAATCTATAAAAGTATCTCAATGATACTAAAATAACACTGGTTGTGTTCAGCACAATCTATATTTATTTTTGTTGCAAATTAATCTGTATTTGATTTCATCTGCATCATGTGATTTTTGTCTTGTGTTGTTTTTAATAATCTTAGAGGATAAGGGCATGTCACACAACCTGTTTTTTGTTTGGCATATGTTTGGCAGTTTCTACCAAATGACAATAAAGGAAATGGGGAATATTTTCACTTCTCCTTTTACAGTTATGGCAGTTATTTACAGTTTGTTTTGCTATCCTAACCATAAAGGATTTTATGAATAGTTTCAATTTATTATTTTTGTGTGTGTGGGGGTTCTCGTGCTGTCTCGTGCTGTTCCATTCGAATCCCTATCAAAACCAGGGTTATTATAGTTTACCAAAACTAAAAATATGAAAAAGATAAGTTTTGCAGATTGTTTGCTTCAGAAATGTAGGATTGCTTCAGAACTTTTAGAGATGTGAGTCTTTTCCTTATGAGAAAAACCTGAGAAATTTGAGACTTCGACTAATTTGTGTTTCATTTCACCTCATTGTTGAATAGGGAAAGAAAGAAAACAAAATTTCACCTATGATTTTTTTTTCTCTCTCTCTCGCTCTCTTTCCAACAGGTTTATGCAAAAATATCAACAGGACCGGCCAGTGTTAAAATACTGCCAATACAGTGGTATAACTTCAGTATATTATACTATAAATATTACACTTCAGCATTAAACACTATAAAAATGATTTATTTATTTATTAATCTATCCATCCATCCACCCACCATATTAAAGCAACTGAAAACTGTGCAACCAAACATGTATAGTCCAATTTCATTTTATGCAAAGTCTTGCAATCCTAACTACATTATTTCGGCAATTGTCTGAATTAATTTGTGATTTAGTTAATATAATGTTAATGTTTACAAATACATAGAAAATATAGTATTTATGCAAAACTTGTCAAAACATCTTAATGGCCCATTTATTGTGCAAATATTCAGAGATATTCAGTCTCTGTATATATACATATTATTCAGATTTATTCATATATTTCTGCATTTGTTCTAATTGAATAGGAGGCATGCCTAACCTATCAGAGCTGCTGATAACCATCTCAAAGCCTTTTATTTGTTATGCCCTTTGATATGTTTTATATGTTGCATGGCCCTCAGTGACCACCAGAGTGCAGTCTGAGATCAGATGAGTGTGTGAAGTGGAGCAGCATGTGCTGATCATCACTGGCACATGGTCATGCTGCTATGTTCAGAATAGCGTGCTGCTAACATACAGTATATATATATATATATATATATATATATAGTATGCATACTGTGCACATATGCATATTATTCACATAAAATTCTATATCCCACAGTGCAAATGCCCTTAACTCGATCTTCAATTTTAACGTCTATTTTGACTGTTTTAATTATTTGACTGCCTAACGTGACACAAATTTTACCTAAAATTGGATTTAAATACATTTTTACTTTAGAAATAACAACTGGATGTCACTCACTGAATTAAACATGCAATATAATGAGAATATGACTGCATAAAATCGTTGCATAATGCTTACCAACAGTACACTTGCTATTTTTAAAAAGTAGTAGGCAGCATATGGAATATATTGAGCAGTATTCAGAGAGAAGCCATCATGATCATAGCCTAAGGCTATGTCTCAATTTGCTTATGTAGCCTATCTTATACACTAAATGTATATGCTTTGCTGCCGCCCTTACAAAATATATATATATATATTACTTCTCAGATATATACATTATGTACTTTGTAGTTGTGGGTATTCAAAGTTTTCTACTGTTAGACTTAAATTATACTAAAGTCATAGATGCAAGCTTGAAAAATCCACATGAAAATATATGGATTACTTTTGGATGCACTATTTGTAATCTTGCACACTATTTAGGATTCTTAGCATGCGAATAGGAATGCATGGTCATTCTGAGTGCTGCTCGACTTGCTTTTTCAAATGTGGGCAGATCAAATCTATTCATAAAATTGTATACAAAGAACTGATGCAAACAGGATGTGTGTCTAATAGTGTAAAGACAAGTGTGAATTTCTGTGACCCTACTGGCTCCAAAAATGTCACACTTGTGCAACAAATAGTTGGTTGCAGAATAATTACACACTTGTCTTTTACATTTCCATTTAGTCATTTAGGAGATGCTTTTATCCAAAGTGACTTAAACAAACATATGTTATAATAACTAGTAAAGGCTATGTACAATTAAAATGCTTACAGCTATATATATATATGAGATTTAAAAAAATAAGTAAATGCATGAATAACTATATACATAATAATAATAATAAAACAGTACATCACTGTCTGTATGATAAAGTGAATGTATTATAAAGTAGTTTTGCATTATTATTATTAGCTTAAGTTTATTTTAATTTTATTATGTGATATTGTATTCTTAAAAATATCTCTGTTTTGCTTTGTTTATTTCAGTTTTAGTCATTTATTTCACACAGAGAAAAAAAAAAAAACTAAATATGCTATATTTCGCATGCCAGGCCAGATGGCGATGTCACTTTGTATAAAAACACTATGCGCTTTCGCACATTTCTATAAACTGAACACGTAATACGCATGCGCATGACGTCACCGTTTTCACTAATTTTTGTAGTTTACACAGGGACAATAATAGCATTGTTTTCAAAAACTTGCACTTTGAAACTTCAAAAGTTAGCATTTTCGGGCCCATAAGACGCAGTTGTTGTGTAAATGAATGGCCAATACACATAAAAAATGTTTGCGTTTTTAGTTTAAAACACCTCCTTAGTTTTAGTTAGTCAGTATAACTTTCCTCTCCTGAACTGGCACATGATGAAGTGAAATGAAAGAAGCTTACTTGAGGAGAGTCGCGGATTCCTGCAAGAAAGGATTAATATTGCACTTTTTCATTTTTAGTCATTAAGAGATGACCCGAAACGAATCCGCTAATCTAACTAATGGTGAGCTTTCTAATGTCTACATTGTGCTGAAGAGAACTGCTGATGGCTATTAAAACCAGCAAAAATGTTATGAGAGGCTGCAACTAATTGGAAGGATTATGAACATCGTGTTGTTTATGAGACTGAAAGGCTGACTAATGCTTAGATTTTTACACTTTCTGAATAAAATGAGTGATAATTGCCTGTGCAAAACTCAGTGCTACAACGATACTAGCTTTAGTAAACACCACTAATGAGACACTAGTGTTCATGGATATTCTAATAGAAGTGCTCAATGTATTGCACAGACTTTCTCTGAGTTTAGTGAGTTCTAGCAAAGCCATTCAGACACGAGCCCCTCGAGCGTGATTTAGAATTCAGCATGCACAAAAGATGAGCATCTTGAGAGGCAAATTAAATGAGTAATTATGTAGTCGTGCTCCGTAAATGTACAAAACACTGGGTGCTTTGGGGTCAAATGTTTCTATTGTTGTTTCAGTTTTGCAGATTGAAGAACACATCATTACAGGGGATGCTCACAAACTCACACAAACACTCGGACTAAAGTTCCTCGCTGAAGAAAGGGCCACACTGTTGGTTGACCAGAACAAGCAGTCATTGTGTTAGTGAATGAGAAATGCTGTTAGTTTTGTTAAGGTCTTGTGACTTTGTTAATGGGCGACCTTAAGAAACCTCGGCCCCGGAAACGTGGAAACAGCCGAGCGAGATCACTCGAAAGAGGAATGTTTAAACGAGCAGAAAAACATAACCTGTTTTTGTCAGGTCTCGGTCAAGAGGTCAGATGAAATTTGAGCCATAGTGGATTCTCATCAAACATTTTCACAAGTGAAACAGTTGTTTACATACTCGTAGTCATAGTTTAGAGCTATAAAGTGGATTGTGGATAGTCACGAGAAATATTATTGAGATATCTAGACTTTTTATTGCTGACTTTGGTGTTTTGCCAAATCTGAGCACAGATTGAGACATTTTTGAGAACTTTTAGGAGACTTTATTTCTCAGAAAAGGGTTTATATGGAAGCTTGTTTCTGCTATGGAATAAAATAAAAAAGGTAATAGCAACTTTTTATCTCACTGTTCGGACTTTTTCAGAACTGCAATATAAACTAGGAATTGTGAGAACAAAAACTCTGATTTGTGAAATATTAACTTGCAATTTGGAGAAAAAAAAGAATTCCAAGATGTTAACTCAGAATTCTGACTTTTTTCTTGCAATTCCAAGTTTACTTTTCACAATTTTATTTTTTTCTTCCAGATTTCTGAGTTTACATTGTGCAATTCTGTGTTTGTTTGTTTTTTTGGCATTACAAAATGAAAAATAAAAATGGTAAATGCGACTTCTTATCTCACAATTCTGACTTTTTTCTGAATTAGTTTCAAAATAATGAATCTTACAATTCTTACTTTTCTCGCAATTGCAAGTTTATATTTCACAGTTCAGATTTCTCCAAATTTTGAGTTTATATCTCGCAATTCTGATTATGAGAAAAAAAGTCTGAATTGTGAATTTCGATGGGTTCAGGCAAACATCTCTTAATCTCTCAATTTCATGTCATTTATTTATAGGACACACAATAGAGAAATTAAAGGGATATCAGTTTGAAATTTTTATTTCCTGTATAGGAAAATGTAAGGTGACTTTGTCTTTTCTTAGTCAACAGCGTATACAGTCAGAGGAATCAAAGGTTGCTCTTTCATATCTGAGGAGACTTAATGGCATTTCAAGGAAGTATCATTTGAGGATTAACCTCAAATGATTCCCTTAAAAATCTTTAGAATTGAATTTACATTTATGAAGTCAATAGTTGTCATACATGGTCAAAACTCTTGGTTTTGGATTTGATGAGAGTTTATCTTGAGATCTGATTTTGTCTTGATTGCAGATTGGAATCTTGGCAAATCAAAACAAAGTCCTCCTCAGATAGTGTTTTTTTTTTCTTCATCACCCAAAGTCAAAGTCCTCCGCTCTTAATTTATTATCAGTTCTGCACAGTTGAGATGTGATTTTCTTAGATCAGATAAAATAGTTTGAAGTTGTTCTTTCACATTTGTTTTTAACTCCGAGCACTCACTGACCCGTGTATTTAGTTTGGCTCATCTCAGCGCGAAATTGAATTTGGTGTCAGGTGATGTTTTAATCTTGGAGGTATGCTTTTACATAAACACTTCCTTATGATTAAGAGGAAAATAAATCACGACAGCTGGGTTTACAGCACATTTAATTCAGAAACTAAAAACATGCATCTGTATGCCATCAGGGTATGATCCACATCCCGCGATATCCTTCAAACAAAAGCAGAAGCATGTTCCAGTTTCTTCTCTCTGCTGGAAGTTTCCCTCTTCAATCTAAAACCATGTTATTTCAGACCCATGTGAGGTTATTTATTGATTTATTTTTTGTCTGTGGAACACTAAAGGAGATTTTTTGACTTACAAAATCCCTTTACAAATCCTGCTTTTGTACTCCATGGGAGAAAATACCACCACGCGAGTCTGAATGACATGAAGGTGAGTAAACAATGACAGAATTTTCCTTTTTGGGTGAACTGTTCCTTTAACAAGACACTAGAATAAACAATCTCTCTTTTAGACTGAAAGAAAGCAAGGTGTTTGTGATAAACTGTCACTTACAGAGTCTTTGGACTTTATCTCATCTCCCTTCTCAGGAGAGAGCGGTTGTATTCTCAGTGGTCTTTATGTGAGGAGAGAGGATTTAACACTGGAGAAATAGGCCACCATTAGCCATCTAAGCAGCTTGTATGCGTTTATGGAAGCTATTTGCTGGCTGTTTTTGTCCAGCCTCGAGGTCTGTGTCCTGGCCATGATCCCAGCAGGGACACAATCTGTGTCTGAAGTGCAGGAGGTGCCACAACAAAACAGCCCGTTATAGGACAGAGGGACTCGGAGGGGTTAGTTAAGAAGCAAGCCGAGCATGAAGCGTTGAATGCTTGACTTGACACGTGAAAAAAGAAGCCCTCTGGCTGTCGCTCAGTCCCGCTGAAAAGTGGTGCCTTTTACATGCCACCGACACTTGTTATTTTTTTCTCCTGTGAAAAAAAAACTTTAAATTTCTCCTCTAGAGTTAAACAAAAGATTTAAACAATGACTCAAACTCTGATCAGATTATCTGAGCTTCTGAATATCACAGAGCTGTTGAAAGCGTTTTCACTCCCAAAATACAATATATGGAAGCGTTTCCACCTTAAAAGAAAGGCAGGATAATTGCCACATTTTTCTCACAATTCTGATTTTTACATCTCAAAATTATCCCCCCTCTGAGTTTATATTTCGTGAAATAAACTGTTAATTAACAAAGGTAAAAGTAAGTAAAAGTTTTATTTTGTTTTAATTCCGTGAGCAGATAAGGCCATTGCTTTCATCGAGAAACCATCAGACTTACGAAATTTTATATAGGCCTACCCTTCTAAAACAAAAACAATAGAAGCCCAATAGAAACCATCACAGAAATTCCAATGGTTTCCATTAAAATACCATTATAAACCATTAGCTTTTTCCCAGTAAAACCATTACAAAATTCATTTTTGTAGTGTGTTTTGGGCATTTTTCCAATAGGATTTAACATCCCACCAATAGAACTCATCACATACCAGTAGACACCATTATGGTTTCCATTATAACCAATACAATTCCCATTATAACCATTAAAACCATTACATTTTCTATTGTGTTTTGGGCAGGGTTCTATTGGTTTTTTCAGCGGGGTATATATCGGTATCGGTATATATATCGGTAGTCATAAAAAGAAAAGGCCTATTTAAAATATTAAATAATCCGAGGCCAAACATTTTCTTTCTGCAGCAACACACTCACATTTGATCATCATCCCGAACCGCCGTAAGTAAAACACAATTTAAACATTGCCCCCAAAAGAAGCGTTACATCAGCTTTGAATAGACATTTTTCACGTTTCATGTTTCTCAGCAGCGGAAGGCGTAATAGTTGGGTAAACTTCGAGAGCAGCATGGGCATGGCTAGGCCATTTTTGACTACTAAGCTCCCCTAAAATTTTGCGATTAGCTCCATAAACGGTACACGAATTCGTGATCGCCTCGGTCCCCTTTAAATTTCATATTAAAACGGCGGCAGACTTCGATCGGCTCCTCCTTGACTTTCAGCGCATTCTTTTTCAATCTGCAGACCGCGGCGGCGCAGAGAGAAACAGAGGACAAGGTGTGTGTTTATCGATAGATTGTTATAATATCTGCATCTGTGCAGTTCTTTGTCATAAATACAGTTTACAAAATATCATGGGGTAGCATTCGGTTCCCCATCTACTGTACTGTAGTTTTCACTGCGGTCACCCCTCATCACACCACAGCTGTTTCCTCCAGTGAAAATCAAGCACATACGAATACATACTTTATAAAATGATCATGTTTCCATTTTCATTTGAATATATACAGTATATACATTATATAGGGTGAAGTCAGCTAAAATGCGCTATCAGGTAAAATGGGCCAAATAAGGTTGTAGCATCATATCTCTTTAAATATTTACAGAAAATCACAATAACTGATCTTGCATTGTTGCTTCAGCACTTGTTGACATGTAACAATCATTTTATTGTTCTGAGTTTTTTAAGTCGGGCAGGGCAGAGTGTTACATGAAGCTTGTCAGAGAAATTGTAAGGTAATTGGGCCTGACATAGAAAATTGCATTCATCAATAATAAGGGTACTAAATGAATTATAAGTAAGCTTACCAACAAAGCAAAGGTTTATGAACAATGTTTTGACATGCTCTTTTATATAAAATAAAAAAATGTAATTTATAAAAGAAACTTTGATTTTTGTGAAAAAAAGGTAATTTTAGGTAGAAATGGCTGGTTAAGCTAAAATGGGCCACAATTTTCAGCTAAAATGGGCTGCCTACACACACACACTTTTAGACAGAAATTGAGGGTGAAAATGGGTTTATAGGCCTAGATATTTATCCATACAAAATCTTAACAGTCTTTAAAAAAAAATTGCATTGCAGACAGTATGGCAGGAGGACAAGCAAAGAAAGGAAACGGAGAGACGAGAGGAGAAAGGGAAAGAAAGGAAGATGTCAGTAAAATGGGCTGCATACACACACACTTTTACACAGAAATTGAGGTTAGGTTTATAGGCCTACTGTAGATATGTATCCATACTAAACCTTAACAGTCTTTAAAAAAAATACAAGCATACACACATACATGCACACAAAAGACACCAATGCACAGAAACACACACCTATACAACATGATCAGTTCATTTTTAATTGCATTGCTTAATTAAATATTCATTCAACTTTCTATTTAATGAAATACATTTATGGCGTTGCTATGGCACGCTAAAGACAATAGTGTCAATTTACTGTTAAAAATAAAATGATTTAAGCTGAAATGACCTGTGTTGTTCTCTTTTTATATTGGCCCATTTTACCTAAATGTTGTGCCGTGGCTCAAGAAGGTACCTGCTGATACTCTCGTAATTTTAAAACTTTTATACTTTTTCACATTTAAAAATTATAAATATGATTAAGAGACCCATGCTGATTTATAAGAATATCGTTAGATCTCATGCATAGCTTTTTTGATGGTATTATAAGTCATTTACCAAAACATAGGTATATTATTTTACCTTACTCTAAAGTGGAGAAATTACAATACTTTTGTCCTAATTTCTACACTTGCAAGCAGGGCTTAAATTTGCCTTTTGCCACATCTGCCATTTTAATCACGATACAAACTAAATATTCTGGTGATTTGAGAACATTTACCGGCCATAAATGTTTTTTTTCCTGGCCATGGAACTGTTTTTGCAGTTTGCAACATATTTAGCCTAATAATTTAAAATAATGCCATTTGAAATTAGAATCAACCACTGCATTTTAATCATAATGCAAACAAAGATGCCACACACATGTAGCATGAGCAGTTTTTTATTTAAATTTGATTATACCATTTCAACATTTGAAGCAAAAACAGAATGGTTTGAGTCAGTGAAATTATGCTAAAACCTACATAAAACAAAAAAGAATTTCACTCTCTGACAGCAGGAGGCGCTTTTGGAACAACAGTAATGAGCGAGAAAAATGTCAGAAATGCATTAATATAAACCCCCTTTCCAATATTTATATTTTTCTTCCAATAAACAGTGAGCATGCTCTGCCTGTACAGTATTTTCTGTGTGTGTCTGTTCATTTTAGTCCCCTTGCTTGCAAGAGATAAACCTATGAGCTTTTAATTTGACAGAAAACTCCAGATTCAGGGAAAACACGTTTACAAACGCGTCTCGTTGCAAATCTTGTGAAATGCTGTAAGCATTTGCCCATTAAAATGTTGAGAATTATGCTAATGTGAAAACAAAGCGGGCCGCCACAGTCTAGTTAATGAATGGGAAACACTGTATATTATATACTCTCATTGGGGGCTGAGCCCCCCTAAAATGAAAACCCTAGAAAAAAATTGAGAGAGACTGATAAAGGCAGTCAGAAGAGAGAACGATGTCAAATTTACGTCGCTCTCATACCGTCCCTTCAGTTGGTTTTGTTTTTGTTTTTTTGTAATTTGATGCAAAGGTGAGACTGTATAATTCAAAGAAAAATATATTTCCAAAAATATACAAAAAGATGGCCAAAAGATAAACTTGTAGAAAATATATTTAAGTAAATATATTTTGAAACATAGAACACATGCATTTTTAGTAGATTTTGAAATAGTATATGAAAATGATTTGAAGGCACCAATAGATCTGAGCTCTTATTCAAATTCCTTTTAAAGCTCTATACTTTTACTGTGTAAATAATTGGCTTGTTTATGTTTATTTCTCCAAATGAATTTTTACGAGATACATATGAGGAAGAAAAAAAAAGTTGAAACAACTGCGACCTCATCTCATGTCCTGAACTATGAAAGAACAACTTCTGAGCAATAACATTTATCTGGGAGGTCAAAATAGCTCTATAGACTTAGGGGAGCTCTTTATTCTGATCGTGAATGTAGATCAAAGCCGCAGTGAATTAGAGGTCACTGATGGAGTCAATACACAGGCCTCAGGTTCACTCCGAATGAAACTTGCCATGAAAATGATATTGTATCCATTGTGCGAGAGAACTCTATGAACTCTGTTGTTTTGCAGGGAACAGATTGATTGCTTTGCAGAAATGGCATGTGAGTAAATACATCTAGCTTGGCTTCCATTTGACGGCCTCAATTGTGCTTTATTGTTTCTTTTGCTTTGTTGCAGCTGCCCAGGGAGCAATATAACAACATAAAAACTAAAACCACTCTGTTTAATTTGATTTTGAAGATGATATGAATCAAACAAGGCCTTCATGCGCCAACACCTTGACTGTTTGTAACTAAACACTTAAACTCGGGTATTTGGCTCAGACATGGGCTGATGTTCTCAGCTGTGTTTGTATATCTTGTTCTGTGATTGTTGACTGGTTCTGTTCACTCCACACCATGATCCAATGCAGATCTTGAACCCTGTGGTAGGCATCAACTCTAAGGAACTTTAATGTAAACTAATCTAACAAGACACTTCTGTGAGGTAGCAGAAGCACATTCTTTCTGACTTTCTAGTACAAACCTAAAGAAGAGGATTGCGAAGCTTTGAAGGCATGGCAGCAGTGATTTACTGTCAGCGTGCATGTTGTGGCTTCTTCTGCCTTCAAGCAGTGATCATATTTATTAGATAAGTGCGCATGAACGTCACCACAATGTCTTGATCAACATTGGGAAACTGGATTTTCTTTCTTGGCACTGATAGTTGTAAACGTTGACTGTACAATTTATTTTGTGCACATTTTGTGAAGAATAGTGGAAATCTTCAGCTTCCCCTTATTTGTGAATTATGCTCATCGAATAACAATTTGAATTATTTTCTTCCCACAAGACTAATGTATTTGTAAGACTTGTTTATAATTTAAGAGATTATTCTTTGTTTATTCTAACATCATATCTAGCATTGATTTATCTTAAAAAAAATCGTCTTTAGGATCTTTTTAGTGGAAAACAAAAATACTGATTTATATATACAGGTGCTGGTCATATAATTAGAATATCATCAAAAAGTTGATTTATTTCACTAATTCCATTCAAAAAGTGAAACTTGTATATTATATTCATTCATTACACACAGACTGATATATTTCAAATGTTTATTTCTTTTAATTTTGATGATTAGAGCTTACAGCTCATGAAAGTCAAAAATCAGTATCTCAATATATTAGAATATTTACATTTGAGTTTGAATAAATGACCATCCCTACCAGAGGTCGCGTTAACCGAAAATTCTCCGTCATTGACAGAATTCTTTTAGCAGTGACGGAAAAATCTGAAGGCCGTCCGTCACTTTGGCAGATTACACACACTGAGAGTGATCTATTGTAATTTATAACTGTAATTCCCAGCCCTGTCCAGTTGGTGGCGAGTGCACTCCAGTGAGGCAGCAGAGCGCGCGATCGTCTCCAGAACAAAAATAAAGGTCTTTTGCTATGGCAAGCCGTTTTGACTTTTATTCATTCTCAGGATATGACTTCTTGATATCAACAATTCAGTTTTTACTAGTTAAAATGTTCATTCTTGATATCAGGAATTAGATTTCCACTAGTAACAATGGTTATTTTTGATATCAGCAATTGCATTTCCACTAATAACAATGTTAATTCTTGATATCAACAATTACATTTCCACTAGTTAAAATGCTAATTCTTGATATCAGCAATTAAATTTCTACTAGTAAAAAATATTATTCTTGATATCAAGAATTTATATCACGGTAATGGCAATAGGCAAGCCGTTTTGACTTTTATTCATTCGCAGAAAATTAATTCTTGATATCAACAATTCAATTTTCACTAGTTAAAATGTTAATTCTTGATATCAGGAATTGGATTTCACTAGTAACAATTTTAATTCTTGATTTCAACAATTCAATTTTCACTAGTTAAAATGCTAATTGTTGATATCAAGAATTAAATTACAGATATCAACAATTTAATTCTTGATATCAACAATTGTATTTTCAGTAGTTAAATGTCACCATAGGCTGCCATTCAAAATCAAATGTTGATATCAAGAATTAACTTCTTACTAGTTGAAATTCCAATTTCACATATCAGAAATACAATTCTTACTAGTAAAAATGTCTATTCTTGATATCAACAATTAAATTCTTGATATCAACAATTCAATTGTTGATATCAGCAATACATATGTTTAAATGTTAAAAGGGCGACAAAACTATTACAGATATCAAAAACGCATTTCTTACTAGTTACAATTCTAAATGCACATATCAGAAATACAATTCTTACTAGTAAAAATGTCTATTCTTGATATCAACAATTTAATTCTTGATATCAAGAATTTAATTGTCACTAGTGACAATGTTCATTTCTGATATCTGAAAATGTATTTCTGATATCAACAATCGGGAGGGTAATTCTTGATATCAACAATTTAATTCTTGATATCAACAATTAAATTCTTGATATCAACAATTAAATTCTTGATATCAGGAATTAAATTGTTGATATCAAGAATTAAATTGTTGATATCAAGAATTAAATTGTTGATATCAAGAATATACATTTTTACTAGTAAGAATTGTATTTCTGATATCAAGAATTAAATTGTTACTAGTAAGAAATTAATTCTTGATATCAACAATTGATTTTGAATGGTAGCCTATGGTGACATTTAACTAGTGAAAATACAATTACAGATATCAACAATTTAATTCTTGATATCAACAATTTAATTCTTGATATCAACAATTTAATTCTTGATATCAACAATTAGCATTTTAACTAGTGAAAATCTAATTGTTGATATCAAGAATTAACATTGTTACTAGTGAAAATTGAATTGTTGATATCAAGAAGTCATATCCTGAGAATGAATAAAAGTTAAAACGGCTTGCCATACTTTTGCTATGTCTTTGATTACTCACAGGCGAGTATAGTAAAGCGAATCGCTTGATCTGAGGTGTCTACAGTGATCTATCGCGCCACATTAAAGAGCGCCAAAACGGTATTTATTGCTTGAATTTCCTAATAAAATGGACAGAATTTGAAACCTGAGACTGCATTTCATATCAAAAGTAACAACGCACAAACCTTAGCCGATTGCCTAACGTTACTGTGCATTCATCAAATGAAAACAGCATCGATTGGGAGTTAAGAAACGATATTGGTTCATAAAATAAGAATCTATTAAAACAGAGAAATCGGTTTTAGTTTATTTTTTTATTTTTTTTATCCAGCACTAGCATATTTTGTTGTTTTAAGTGTCCTCCGCTGTCACTGACGCAGTTTCTGTTCATCTGTTCTCTTCATAAATAAATAAATGCATAAGCCAATATGCTAGCCCTTTAGGTTCATTATTAAAAATGAAAACGTGAACAAAAATAAAAGCAATTAAATGGGTTATTATAATTAAAATACGAAAATTAAAATGGCGGGTAATAATAGATTATGACAGAATTTTTACGACCCTGTCAGTCAAAATGACGGATAATATTAAAGTCTAACGCAACCTCTGATCCCTACAGTATAAATTCTGGTTATCTCTTGTTCTTTGAAACCACAATAATGGGGAAGACTGCTGACTTGGCAATGATCCAGAAGACGAACATTGACACCCTCCACAAAGAGGGTAAGTGACAGAAGGTCATTACTGAAAGGTGTGGCTGTTTACAGAGTGCTGTATCAAAGCATATTAAATGCAAAGTTGACTGGAATGAAGAATTTGGGTAGGAAAAGGTGCACAAGCAACAGGGATGACTGCAAGCTTGAGAATACAGTCAAGCAAAGCTGATTCAAACACTTGTGAGAGCTTCACAAGGAGAGAACTGAAGCTGGAGCTGGAGCGTAGTGCATCAAGAATCACTACGCTCAGACGTCTTCAGGAAAAGGGCTACCAAGCCACTTCTGAACCAGAGACAACGTCAGAAGCATCTTGACTGGGCTGTGGAGAAAAAGAACTGGACTGTTGCTCAGTGGTCCAAAGTCCTCTTTTCAGATGAAAGTAAATTTTACATTTCATTTGGAAATCAAGGTCCCAGAGTCTGGAGGAAGAGTGGAGAGGCACAGAATCCATGTTGCTTGAAGTCCAGTGTGAAGTTTCCACAGTCAGTGATTTGGGCTGCCATGTCATCTGCTGGTGTTGGTCCACTGTGTTTTCTGATGTCCACAGTCAACGCAGCCATCTACCAGGAAATTTTAGAGCACTTCATGCTTCCTTCTGTTGACAAGCTTTATGGAGATTCTGATTTCATTTTCCAGCAGGACTTGGCACCTGCCCACACTGCCAAAGGTACCAAAAGCTGGTTCAATGACCATAGTGTTACTGTGCTTGATTGGCCAGCAAACTCGCCTGACCTGAACCCCATAGAGAATCTATGAGGTATTGTCAAGAGGAAGATGAGAGACACCAGACCCAACAATGCAGATGAGCTGAAGGCCACTATCAGAGCAACCTGGGCTCTCATAACACCTGAGCAGTGCCACAGACTGATCGACTCCATGCCACGCCGCATTGCTGCAGTAATTCAGGCAAAAGGAGCCCCAACTAAGTATCGAGTGCTGTACATGCTCATACTTTTCAGTTGGCCAAGATTTCTAAAAATCCTTTCTTTGTATTGGTCTTAAGTAATATTCTAATATTTTGAGATAGTGATTTTTGACTTTCATGAGCTGTAAGCTCTAATCATCAAAATTAAAAGAAATAAACATTTGAAATATATCAGTCTGTGTGTAATGAATGACTATAATATACAAGTTTCACTTTTTGAATGGAATTAGTGAAATAAATCAACTTTTTGATGATATTCTAATTATATGACCAGCACCTGTATATTTTTTTATTCAGTAGTAGTAATTTATTTTATTTTTGTGTGTGTGTTAAAAATATTGGGAGATGCAGATGTTGATTTATGGTGTTTGCTGTACAGACGTTTTTGCCATTTAAACGAAATACACAAAATAAACACATTTTAGAATTTTGTAATTAATAAATGAGCAACAATGATCATGTGACTCTGTACAGACAGATGTTCTTGCTTCCACTGAAGCTCAAAATGCTCTTTTGATCATCCAAAATCATGCTGGAAAGCAGGATCGTCTGGTTTTATTCAGGTTTCTCCAGTGCAATGTCATTAAAGGAATAGTTCACCCAAAAATGAACATTTGCTGAAAATGTAGTCACCCTCAGGCCATCCAAGATGTAGATGTGTTTGTTTCTTCATCAGAACAGATTTGGAGAAATGTAGCATTGCATCACTTGCTCACCAATGGATGCTCTGCAGTGAATGGGTGCCGTCAGAATGAGAGTCCAAACAGCTGATAAAAACATCACAATAATCCACGCCTCTCCAGTCCATCAATTAACTGTTGCCGTTGCTTGCAGCTAAAATATGAATCCTCTAGTCATAAAAGCAATGTTGCTTTCTCCAGTGAGTACGTCATCTCCTCTGATTTAGAAGAGAAATATGCTAAGATCAAGCAGAACAAACATGTAGGACTTTTTCACTGGAAGATGCATTACTATAGATTATAGACTGGTATTTTGGCCACGAGCAACAATTTAAAGTTATTATTTCAGCGGTCTCACTCTGACGGCACCCATTCACTGCAGAGGATCCATTGGTGAGCAAGTGATGGAACGCTACATTTCTCCAAATCTGAAGAAACAAACTCTTCTACCAAATATGAATATTCAAATTCCTGTACATCGTTAAAGCTTTTTTCTTTACTGAAAGTGTATTGATAGTATAATTTGTAAGAAAAAAAAGCAGTTTTATTGGTAATCTTAAACTTTTTGATGCATGTTTTATCGTGATGGAGAGAGAGTCACATTTTTCACAGATGTTTCTAAAAATCTAGAAGAAACGCATCAGGTCTTGTGGAAGAGTTTCCTCACAATGCCACATTAGAGTGGATGAAACATAAATGACTTTGTCCCATTTCGAGTCAAACCTTTCCAGGTATCCCCAGCAACAGTCCCAGATGTCCCTGGGGTTTTTCCATCGCTTTCCACAAATTGTAATGTAATCAATAGTAATGCCTTCAGTCCGTGAGCGTCATGTCATCGAGTGAAATATCTGCACTGGCTCTCTGGGGTTGCTATAGATCTCTCAGGATGGGCCGTGTTCAAACGCAGCCGTCTGAGAGAGATCTATTGGGTAATAACACCAGAGACTCTCGTCGCAATCATTATTACGATTGCTGTTACGCAAGCTCATGAGCAAGAGCCAAGTGTGATTCATCTAATGGCTGGAAGGTAAACAGAGGTAGAGAGTGTATATCATCTCTTTCAGGTGTCATTACTGTGTACTTTAGAGTCCAGCGAGCGCCAGAGGCCCGTGATTTAGTGATCTTTCACCTACACGACAGACGCTGCTTTCACTGACTCTTTGTCTGTCTTACCTGGACGCCTGATGAAGTCTAGATAACTAGATAAAGTTTAATAGAATAACTGAAAATCCAATGTAACTGATATCTCATAAAACCTTTCAGGAAATCCAAGGGTAAATATACCCTTCAAAGTTTGGTGTTAGTAAGTTTTAATTTTATATAAATTATATATTTATTTTAATTAAACTATAGAAGCTCGTTTCCAAAAGAGGTTTAAAAAAGTAAAAGCAACTTTTTATTTCACAATTTTTTTTTTTTTTAATTCTGAGATTAGCCTTAATTAACCGATTTATTAATTACCTAATTTTATTTTTATTCTGTGATGGTAAAGAAAAAAATATGAACTTTTTTTGTCTTAATTGTGAGAAGAAAGTCAAATTCCGAGTCTATGTTTTGCTATTCTTTCTTTTTCTCAGAATTGCAAGTTTACATAGTTTTTAATCTTTTTTTATATCTTGCAATTTTTTTTAATATTCATCAGCGATTCTTTAAAAAAAAAAAAAAAAAAAAAGAATAAATAAAGCAGCAAATCATCATATGAGAATGATTTCAGAAGGATCATGTGACAATGAAGTAATGATGCTAAAAATTCAGCTTTGATCACGGAAATAAATTACACTTTAAAATAGATTCACACAGAAGACCGCTATTTTAAATTGTAATAGTATTTCTGTTTTTACTGCATTTTTAATCAAATAAATGCAGGCTTGGTGAGCAGAAGAAAAGCAGTTTTTTTTTTACTGACCCCAAACTTTTACACTGGTTTGAGTGCCTTAAGAAACTCGAAACAGTTAAAGAATGTACTTAACATGGTTTATTTCAGAGCATTGGGTCTTAACAGAGTTAAAGAAAACTGATATTCTCTTAGAAACTATCATCCACTCCTTACTGGTATAAATGGTTAACTATAATTATAAATACACAATGACAGCACTGAAATGTATAAACAAACTTGTTTCTTTTCATGTCCAGTTTAATCTCTGGTCACAATGTGTATAATCCAATGGAAGTGGTTCACAGGGTCCAACAGTAGAATGGCACAATGAGAAGACCAACGGAATGAGCCAGGAACAAACACTTACAAACTAGAAGCAATTAGAATAAGTTGGGTTAAAAAAGGCAATGTAAGACAGAACTTTAGCAACGAGGCAGAATCTCATTTCCAGGAATGCTTGAGAAGCTTTAATCATAACACTTGACGTACAGTATTCAGTCTGCTCTCAAAGGCCATGTACACACTGCAGGGAAATACGGCTGTCACTCATTCACCGAGGAAAATTTGGTGTAGGGTTTACTTTCTAATTACTTTCAAATTTGCCAGCAATTTATGAGTGAAATTTGGTTTAAAGAAATGGCAAGGAACATCAAATTACATTTTAAAGTAAAAAGACTGAAATGGTATTTTTAGATTTTTAGATATTTGTAGAACATAATAGGCTTAGAAAAATCTTTTTTTTTTTTTTTTTTTTAACAATGTTCTACACAAGACAACTAGTATTTCTTTCATCACAAATAGCTAACACCAAGCTGCTTAAACCAATGGTTCTCAACATGAGCAAAACTTCCAAAGGGGGCTCAAGAGGACTTAAAAAGATTATAATTTTCAATAGAATTAATTAAAAATTTTTAGACCTGGAAAAATCCTGTAAATTAATACAATTTTAAAACATTTAGGGCATTTTTATAAGGAATATACACGTTTTTAGGCATGCCATTCTCTGAAATTTTATATATATAGGGCATATATAAGGAATGACAAACTACAGTAAAAATTGTAAAACATTTTTTTTCCATATTTATATTGTAATTAATTTGAATTGCTAGACCGGGAAAAGTCATGTAAATTAATACAATCTTAAAACATTTAGGTCATTTTTTATGGCATGCCATACTCTGATATATTTTATAGAATAAAAATTGTGAGTAAACTACATTTTTAATCCTTTAAATTAAGGGGGACAAATATCAAATATTGTTGTGGACCATTTTGGCCGTTGGAGTGAAAAAGGTTGAGAACCACTGGGTTAAACTGTTGGCTTCGTGTGTCTTTTTTAGGAACACCTTATGCAAAATTTAGTTTAAGGAATTTTAATTTGTAAGTTGCTTAGGATAAAACCATCTGCTAACTGACTACATGTAAATGCATTTAAATTTTGCACTGTGCATGTGGCCAAAGAAGACAAAACTATCATCCAGAGACTCTCACCTATTCACATGTACAGTAGCTGCTGGTAATATCTAAAACTAGATTCTCTCTCGAACCACATCCTCAAAATCCTCCTACATTTATACAAATAATTTACAAAAAGCCCATAAAGGACCAGGGGCCGTCTCGTAAGATCCACATGTCAAGTTCTGTACAAGCAAATAAAATATGAGCTCTTTAAAACATCCATTTCTCATAACAAAATAATCTGATCCATTAAAAGTTCACATAGCAAAAAAAGGTAACAGATCTCCATATATATATTTATACTGTATATACACACACATACTATTTTGGCAGACAGAACACGAAGTAGTTCTTTATTGTAAACAGCTTCCTTCTTTCCTCGCACACGACGCCTCGTTACATTCATGGCTCCAGTTCTAATTCCTCCTAATACTCAAAGTTTGTGCTTGTAGAAAGACCTGGAGCGAAGTTCGGCTGCTTCGACACCCACCTGACCCCGGAGAGACACGGACACGGGACGGGAAGTAGAGGAGGCCTTGGCTCCGTTTCGTTCTGAAGCATCCTGCAGGCGAGACGCGCTGAGATATTTCGAAATGTTCTCTCGGTACACGCCGAACCTGGGAGAGGATTTATGGGATTTGGCGGGACGCTTCGGCACCCTCAGTTCTCCTCGTCTGTGATGTAGTCCTCCCCGACGGCCTTCTCAGCCATGGTCTCCGGGATGGCATCCAGGCTGCGGCGGACCTTGGAGCCCGACACGGACGAGGGTCCCGCTCCTCCCTTGGCCAGGTTACAGGTGAGAGCGGCGTAGTGGATCTGTTTCACGTTTTCCAGCACTTCCGCCCGAGCGTGTTTCAGCAGATCGGCCTGGCCCTAAAAACACACACAAGCAGAGACAAGGGGTCTCAGTCACTAATAACTGGATACAAGTATTCTCAGAGAAAATATTGTCATATTCATGCAAAGACTTGTTCTTATCACTGTTGTAACTTGGCACTAACTTGAAACTAAGCAGCTGAGAATCTACTGCAGGTCGTGCTGTAATACCCAGTATTTAGGTAATCATTATACTAAAATAAATGTTTTTTTTTTTGTTTCATATGTACTGTAAGTTTAATGCTAAAATAAATAAAATAAAAAATAAAGCTAAAGAAAATATTTAAAAAATGTAAATAAAAATATAAAAAGCTCATTCAAAATATGAATAAATAATAAAAAATAACTAAAATAGCACACACACTTCTCTCTCTTGCTATATATGCTCATATAATTTAAAACATTTTATTTTAAACAGTATGTAATAAAACATTTGTATTTGAAAAAATTCACAAAAAACCTTATGTATTAGTAAATTATGTAAAGCTAAAGAAAATATCTTTTTTTTTAATATAAGTGATTGAAACAATTTAAATAAAAACGAAAATATAAAAAATGTAATTTAAAACATTAAATACTATAAAATAAAAGCTAAGGAAAAAATATAGTAAAAATAACAAAATAACAAAAACATAAAATGACTGTGCCTAGAATTTAAATAAAAATGGAAATATAAAACAGGTAATTCAAAATACTACAAATTTATTTTGACATTTATTTTAAACAATATTTCACAAAATATTTGCACTTGCACAAAGGAAGCTAACTCTACTGCTAATAAATAATCTCAGCATGGTTAAATATTGTTTGGTTAATCCTGGTCAATATGTCTATCACTAGTTTTTAGTTTAACTTTGCCGGTTACTTGTGACCGTGTCCTCATTATATTTGCACATTTACCTGACATCAATACACAGCGAACACGGTCATTTGTGTTGTGCAGTAGATGTGAGAAAGAAAAATGGCGGTGATGAACACTAGTAATTTTTAACTCAATGGCTCTGTTTTGAATAACAGGCTTGTGTAATCACAGACACATTCACTGTTTAATTCTCATTGATGTTCTTTAAGCAAACCAAATCGCCACCTAAATACTCTTTAATGCTGTGATGTCCCTCAGATCGATTCTGTCCAGCGGGAGCATTTCAGTTTAAAATGACCTCCATTTAAACATCTTATTTCCAATGGTGTGTGTGTGAGTGTTTTAGGCACCGGAAGGTACTTTTTATCAACCAACCAGGCTGAAAAACAGAAATGATCAGACAATCTTAAACTTACCTACATACTCAGCTAATGTTTCACATTTGATTGAATTGGACCTGAAAATGTCACACTACTTAAAGATGTAGTATGTAATTCCTATCCCATTAACATTAAAAAGAATTCTACTAAAAATATGAATGTGTATAGTATTACCCGATGTTGTGTTTTTACCTTAAGATGCTATAGTTAATATTATTTCATTGGAGTAAAATGAACTGACTTTGCTCACACATGGTATAACAACTACAAAAAAGAAATAAAATATAAATAAATATATAACATTTTTGTATTTTGGGGGGATATTTTTCACCTTGTTACACTTGTGTTGTTCCCGGTACGGAAAATTGCTTATAATTTTCTTATGCTATATTATGAAGAAATGTTCGATTCTATTTGGATCTATATATCAGCAGTTTTAATTAGCACAGGTTATGTATTTCTTTTTAGAACTGATTGATCATAGGCCTCGCTGATTTGAGCTTACGCACTTTCTGAGTGAAAATTGCCAAAATGATTCACAAATAATGCTATTTTAATTAAAAAACTGAGGTGCTACTCATTTTATGTAATAAATAATACATTTTTATAAATATTGTTTCTTCTAAGTTCTGTGAATGGTTGTGACCATATGCAAAATCTAAGTTCTAATGATGAACATATGCTTTGATGATTTCTGATTAGCCACCTTTATACTGCAGGACTTCATTAATGCTGAACACCTAAATATACTCAACCTATAAATACGTTTCTTTGACTGCCTTGTGTAAGTACTGAGGTATTTCCTTCTGGAAATGCAAATCTAGTTAACGGTGCTCTTCTGAATTCTATTACAGGCTATTTGTTTTTTATTCCACAACCCCGAATTAAACAGTCAGTGTCCCGAAACTGCCACATTGGTTGAGAAACTATTAATACTCATTAAATATTCAAGATGTTAACTGCAATACATCACAGCATCTTAAATCATAAGCAGCACGTCTGAGTGTTAAAATCTTCTTATGGTAAAATATATGCAAATCGTCATCTCAAATGGGAGCAGAATTTTTCACAGGTGTTAAACAGCTGTTCAGAGTCTCAGCTGTGATCACCTTCAGAATCGTGATGTTCCAGGTGAAGCTCTCTATGGATTTGTGGAGTTTTCTTCCCTTCAGTCCCTCCTTCATCGCCATGTCATGTAGCTTCTCATGGAACTCCATCGCTGAAATGACAGATTCAGAAGTTAAGATCAAAGCTGGCAAATATGGCCAAAAATTATGTCTATATGCGCTCACCAAGAAAAAAAACAAAAACGGTAATAATTTGAAATATTATTACAATTTAAAATGCAATTTATTACTTTGAAGACTGGAGTAACGATGCTGAAAATTCAGCTTTGCATCAGTGTCACATGATCCTTCAGAAATCGTTCTAATATGCTGATATGTTTCTCATGAAACATTGTGCTGCTTTAAATTTTTGAAACCTGATACATTTTTTTTCCAGGATTCTTTGATGAATAAGTTCAAAAGAACAGCGTTCAATTGAAATATTTTGTAACATTATAAATGTTTTGACTGTCACATTTGACTAATTTTATGCATCCTTGCTAAATATTATAATTTAATAATTTATAAAAAAAAAAAAAAAAAAGTACTGACCATACATTTCTGAACAGTAGTGTAAATTTCCACATTTATGTATTTGCAGTTTGCAATTAAATATGAGAAATCATGCCTCCAACCAATCAACTGTTGTGACAAAATTTAAAACCTTAATTTAAGAATTAAATCAGCAGAAATTAATAAACACCAACAAATATTTATATATTTCCATTTGAATGCACCAATAATCACAATACTTAACAATATTTATCCAAACATTTTAATATATGAAAGCTCATTTCCAAAGTTCAGAATTGAATTAATTAATTTGAATCAACAGTTTGAACTGATTAAAAGAAATGAACCACATCAACTAGTTGAATTTTTCTTGCATTTCAAATCAGAGACGTTATTAACGTTAGGGATATAACGTTGGGATATAACGTTATAGACGTTATATCCCAAATTGTAAGTCGCTTTGGATAAAAGCGTCTGCAAAATGACTAAATGTAAATGTAAATGTAAATTAAAACATTTGTCTGTTAAAACGTGCTCTGATTCTTGAATCGTGAGATTCAGAACAATTGTAAAACTAGTCTAAAAGAACTTAAAATGTGCCTTAAATCACTGCAAATAGAGTCCAGTATTTTGTTTGTGGGACGTCCCAGCTCAGCATGCACAACTCACCCATCGGGCTAAACAATAAGGATGGCTCCTGGCCAATTTGAGAGAGTTTCAAGCCATCTGAACTCCTGCCGGCAACAAAATCCCTGCAACTAGTCAAGCTTCTCATGTATTCAGCTTTAGTTACCAGGATCAAAGAAACTATGGGATGTGGGCACACGGTTCAAAAAAACACATTCACTTCCTGTCATCTCAACACACACCACCACGAGGCGAGTTTATTCTGTTGGCTCGGATTAAAGCCTCGTGGGAGACGCGAGGACAGGGCTTATTGTGTCACACACAGCAGATCCATCTCTTTGTGTTTGGTGTTTTTATCGTCCAGACTGGCGGCTTGTTGCAGTAAATTGCAAGTGTCAAGTTTCTCCTTGAGCTGTGCGGCGCAAACGAGGACGGTAAACGCTTGTGACGTGATCAGAAAACAGGTGGCTAATACACATTTAAAACAGAAAGAGAAAGAGAGGAAGAAAAGAAAGAAGGGAGGAAGCAGAGATGAGAAGATGCGAACGTGGGCGCAGCAGACAGACAGACATGAATCCTTTCAAACTGCATTAGCATCAAGGCAAAGAACACAGAAGAGATTTGTCACCAAAGAACCGCACCGTTCTGTTTCTGTCTTTGTCTTTCTTTCATTCGCACTGATCTGAAGAACGGCCACTGAGGAGAGGAAACATCTCTTTTCCGTGATAGTTTAGTTTGGTGTGCTGCATCTTCAAAATAAATGCCACCGATATGATGCACGTTGCACACAAATATGACAAGATATGGGTGAAAATGCAACGTTTCAATCTGACTGGCTGGTTTCAATGCCACTTCCAGGACTCGAGCTGCCAGGAAACAAATCTACAATGAGCTGGTTTGTTGTGTTCGAATCAGAATGAACAATAATAACAACAACAATTGTGAACAATAATAACAAAAAAAACTTTAATATAAAAAGCTAAACTAAAACTAAAATTACAAAAATTTATAATAAAGCTGAAAATATAAAAATAGAAGCTAATTCAAAGTATTAATAAAAACGGCGACTGAAACAGACTGAAACTTAAATTGTTAAAAATTGTTATTAAAACTTATACAAAAACATGTTAAGCACATAACAAAACTCAGTAAAAATTTAATTAGAATTAATGTAAAAATATAAAAATAAAAGCTCATCTTAAAATATTAATAAAAACTGTAATCGTATATATTAAGGATGATAAGATTCACAGATTCGCATCGGTGTATTGGCATAAAAGTTAAGGATGTGATGCATCGATTTTAAAAAAGTGTGCATGGGATACAAGTGGCCATTTGTAACGCGATGCATTGTTTCTAACATATTTGCATCAGTTAAAACCGGTTTATTTATATATAGTTATTAGTGATATAGTTATTAGAAAGTGACCAATATTTTTGAAGTAGGTTGATTTCTCCTCTCGAAACCGTTTCTCAGTCGCATTCTCCATTCACCACTGCTGCTACGTGAATATGACGCATCACAACACTACGGAGACCGAGGCGTTAGAAGTCAGAATGCACTTAAGTTCATTTATGATTTGCTGTTTGTCTGAAGGAGGAACAAGGAATTTAAATTTATATTTAAAAAAGGTTATGCGATGTTAAATTTATTATACAAAAGCTAATAAAAATAAAACCAATAAAAATTGAATTAAAATGAAAACTGAAAATATCAAATTTAAACCTAATTTAAAACGCTAATAAAAACTATTATCTATATGCAAAACCATAATATATAAATTTAACTAATACTACAAAATAATACGATTTTTTACCAGATGTGTTTACAATGGAATTTTTGTGTTTAAAAACACTAAACTAAACAGCAAAAACTTCATGCATCATTTACATGCATCGATTTGCATATTTGGTGATCAGCAACTTGGCAAAGCACAGTTAGGGAAGGAAGAGGAATTAGGACAAATACTGTTACTCCTAAACCCCTGAATGACTGACATTTGGAAAGTCCATCAAACCCTGCGCTGTTTCTGTCTTTCTGTACAGTAGCAACAGCGTGTGAGAGTTAATCCGCCTAGAACCGCGCATCTGTTGCGCTCCGTCTCGCATTCTCAGCAATGACATCTAGGTGTGCAAACGCTCCCACAGCTGTAAACCCTCTCTGAAAGGAGATCACGGCTTAAACGACGGTCTCTAGATGCAGATCGCTGGCCAATGAGGCGGCACACAAGCCTGGGGAGACAGTGTTTGACTTCGTACAAATAGAGCAATAATGCTCAAGAGGGGGAAGCCATTACCACGAGCAGCGCGAGCATATTTCAAGATGATTTGTATTCATTCCTGCCGTTACTTTCACACTCTGTTAACCTCAGTGGTGGTGGGCTCTCACGTCTGCGAGCCTCTCGGATTTGACGGGCGGTAAGCAAGGAGAGGTGCTGTCGGGTTAATGAGGCATGATCGAGCCGAGGAAGGCGGCCAATGGCACTCCGACGGCTCTTCGTGGCAGGGGTTGCCTAGCAACATACTGTAGGAAGAGTGGGAAAACCCAGGCTGTCATTCCACACGCGCAGCGTCTCTGTGGATGCCAGCTCTGTAACACTGCGCAGACAGCATGAAAGAACGCCGCAGCGCCCCAATGCATGTGTGAGGGCGGCAGCGTGCTTCTAAGACACCTGCGCATCACTTCGTAGCCTTTTATGTGCTTTAAATGACTTCGTTTTACAGAAATGCCTGTAGTCTGGCACACTGCTATGCCTCATGCGCCGCCTGTCAACCGCAGTAACGAGAGTGACTGTAATGGCAGCATGCTGGCAATGGAAACTTGCTTTTTGGATGCGCTAATAGACCTTTAAATGAACAGATTAAAAGAATACTTCACCCTTAGGCCATCCAAGATGAGCTTGTTGCTTTCTCAGAGCAGATTTGGAGAAATGTAGCATTCCATCACTTGCTCACCAATGGATCCTCTGCAGTGAATGGGTGCCGTCAGAATGAGAGTCCAAACAGCTGATAAAAACATCACTCACCACTCCAGTCCATCAACATCAACATCTTGTGAAGTGAAAAATCATTTAGGCATTTCAACTTTTAACTGTTGCTTCTGGCTAAAATGCAAGTCCATAATCCATAGTAACGCTTCCTCCAGTGAAAAAGTCCATCTCCTGTTGTCTCTCACATCAAAATCCACCAACAAATTTGTTTAGAACTGTTTTTGCTTGTAAATGGTGCTTGGTCTATGCAGATTACTCTCTTGATTCAAATAAGATGACTTTTTCACTGGAGAAAGCAATATTTTGGATTATGGACTGGTATTTTAAAAAGAAGCAATGGTTTGAAGTTAAGAACATTGTGATGGATTTGTTTCTTACAAACATGTAGCGTTTCTCTTCACAAAATGTTAATTGCTGGACTGGAGTGGTGTGGATTACTTGTGGATTATTGTGATGTTTTTATCAGCTGTTTGGACTCTCATTCTGACAGCACCCATTCACTGCAGAGGATCCATTGGTGAGCAAGTGATGAGCATCTGGGATGACCTGACGGTGAGTAAATTATCAGCAAATTTTCATTTTTGGGTGAACTATTTCTTTAAACGATATTGGCATTGATATTGCCTACATACTGTATCCAGCTTGACATTTGTAACTTCTATGTGTGAGACCTCTGGTGTTTTTCACTTCCAGTTATTTTAGATGTACAAAAACAGTCCTTGATACTGCAAACTGATATTTATCACATGATTTAAAATTATTGTTGTGATCATGAACACACTGGTTTGTAGTGGAAATAGTTCTGTTTACAGTACTGTTGTTTATCTATAAGAGTTATTTATCTATAGCTTATTTCCGTGTTGCAAAATACACTGTTGCATTGCATCGTGTTTTTTTCAGCACCTTGCATCCCTGAAAAAATACAAAAACAGCAAATTCAAAACAAAGCATCATGTTTTGTCATTACAGTATGTGAAGACTCACTGGCCAACTCAATTAAAGAACACTCAGAAAAGCGCTCTCTCCGCTCATCCTGCAGATTATCGTAATTATCTTAATAAGCGTGCATCTCTGTTTTTGTCAGCTGCTTTGACCCTGTATTTTCAGTTCCGCACACAGGGTCATGTTTTTATTACGTCATGTCAAGTTGAGACCCTCTCAAGCCCAATGCATTCTGTTCTATTCTGCTGCACTCCATCTAGCTTATTAAAAAAAAAAAAAAAAAAATCAAATTAAAACTGCATCTACATTTCCCATTATTTTTGTGGAAACTTATTTCCATGGTAACAAACTGTATGTGTGTGTATATATATAGCTTGCAAGACATTTTGTTTAGTGAGAATATAACTAAACAATATATGCGCAACGATACATTATAAATATATATATATATATATATATATATATATATATATATATATATATATATATATATATATATATATATATATATAAATAAATTAAATACGGAGGGCTCTTTACAGCATGAAAACTGACTTGTGTCCATCTACAGTCATAGATTTTTATTTATTTATTTTTTGCATGCTATGGCTTAGAAGCAGTGTTATTTCTATAATATATATTACTAGCTTAGAATTAGATTTTATTTTTATATTTTTAGTTTTCATTTTAATTTTGTCCTGTGATTCTGTCATTTTCATTAGTTTTTGTTTATTTTTTAATATTTCTATATAGATTTTTTTTTTTTTGAATTAGCTGTCATGGTAACCTTTTAAAATGTTCATGTATGTTTTTGTTTAATTCAAATTTTTCATCTATTATTGGTTTTAATCTAATTACAGAAAAATATTTTAATAATATTAGTTTTACTTAACAACACTGCTCAGGGGTTTTTATTAGTTTATATTAATTTTATTAGATAACATTAGTTTTATCTTGATCTGCATGCAAGCCATGCATTTGCTTTACTAGTATATCAAATTCAAAGCACATAAGCGCAGCCTCCTTACAAGCAACCAACTCCCGCTGGCGTCAGGGTGACGGTTAGTGCACAAATTTTCAAATATTTACAGCAAAAGTATATCCTCTACAGGCCTCTTAGATGCTTGGAGCACTGGCCGGCACTGTTTTACTCAAAAGGCAGCATGTTATTTACTCTGCCTGTAGATCAATACCTGCTCGGTCTTTTGCAGTGGCCAGTTTTGATTATTCAGGGCTGTCGATGCCGGAGTTTTCCACTGGATTCCACATGGGATCAGGCAAGTATTGACCCACTTTTCCTATTCACTGTTAGTAGCTCGAGCTCCTCATACAGCTTCATCAGTCCATCTCTGCCACACCTCAAGAGAAGTAAAGCTGCTGCCGGTGGGCCGTTCATCCACATTAACTAATGTGCTCATGCGGGACTCTGAAGTGCACCAGGCGGAGATGGACCTCTTAAGAGGCAAGAAACCACAGAGATTGATTTACAGTGTTTACTGCAGATCAGACAAAGCCGTTCTCTGTGCGCTCATGCTGGATGAATATTTGATGTGGCCACAGACTCTGGAAATCAATAAAAGCTTTGTGGTTTGTCTCACTTCTGACGCAGGATATTAAACTGCATTAAAAGTGGTGGAAAATGACAGTGTTAAGCAGAAAAAATCAAAGATAGAAGCGGCTGAGTGACAGTTTGATGATCTTCACATTTTCTGAAGAAAGCAAGAGTGTGGTGAACGGTTGCTAAGGTGTGGAGTGGATCTTTGTGCATTTTTACGCAGCGTATTCATAGCGGTTGCTAGGTTGTTCCAAGTCAATCTAATGCTGCTATTTACATATTAACCACCTCTCAGAACACCTTAGCAAACATATAGCCATGTCATGGCAACCACCCACACTCTAGCATCATGGGGAGTATTGCAAAGGCAAGCAACACTCACGCTTTCTTCAGAAAATGTAAGTCAGCAGCTGTATGTTTTTGAGAATAAAAAAAGCAGATCAAGGAACACAAAATGAATACCTGTGGCCAAGGGCGTAGGTTTGCTTTTGACATTGGTGGGGGGACCCCCCCCCCCCATATTCATAATCCATAAACAGAGTTTTTTTTATGCTATGTTTAACAGACAATAATTACACAATTTTGAGTTTTGCATCAGAGTGCTGGGTGTCTTAACAACGCATCATTTTATTTTTATATTAATCTAATTGGACCCAGGATGATTCTGAAAGAATACTCTGCTGTTGCTGTAGTAACGAACACAACTTTCACATGCATCTGACTGACAGATAAACCGCACACTCTTATTTCAGCGTTGTTTTTTATTTTGTGGATATTTCAGCTAACAGATTGCTTTGTACATTCAGCTAAACAACCTTAAGTTAAAGACGGTCCATGGAGACTCAGGAAGTGGTTTCAAATCCTGTCGCACATGGTTTTCCATAAAATCACATCATATTTGTCCCAAATTATTGTTAATATATACATAATGGCTTTATCCTAGACTGGAAGATTGTGTATCTTTCAGCACAACCTTTGTCTTTCTTTCAATATGCTTTATATAGAGCGCTAATAAAAGCCATAGATTTCACTTTCTCTTTCCGTTTGCTCTGTTTTGTCAAACACTGTACTTCAAACTCATCGATGCAACTTTTATATTAATGGTTGTGGACTGCTGTCTTGAACTGGGTGCAATACGCAATTACATTATTAAAGCAACAAATAATGATGTGAAATGTGGATGTTCGCACGTCTAAAGCATATGAAGCGAATAAACTGGTCTTCATCAGCTCCCCTGTTTACATAAACCATGAGAAACTATAAAAACGTTCAAGTGTTCAGTTCATGTATGCACATATCACCATCAGTCTTCGGTCCGAGTCTAAACTGTGTCCTCAGTTCAGTGACTATTGGAAGAACTGGAGCACCGAATGATTCATACATCATGGGATCAGTTACGCCGCTATTTTGGCTCATTTTGAGTCCGAGTTACTGTCACATGTCTGAAAGTAAGTTTTGATTGAGTAAAACTGTTTCAACAAAAAAGAATGATTCTTTCATGACATCCGGGCATCACTCTGGACCATTTGTTTGAGGCTCTGGATCTGGTGATAATGTTGTAAATAATGTTCTTGTTTCTTGCACAGACTGATCGTTTCACTTCATAAGACCCTCAATGTGTCATCAGGAGCCATGGGTATTCAATTTATGTTTCTTGATGTGCATTTTTTTTTTCTGGCTTGCATTTTATGAATCACACAGGACCACAATTTCAGCTAAAAATCTTCTTTACTGTTATGCTCAGAAAAAAAAAAAAAAAAAACACCTACATTTTTGATGACCTGAGGGTGAGTAAATTAACAGCAAATTTTCACTTTTTGGATGAACTTCCCTTTTAATCATTTTAATAAACTCTGAAGTATGAGCAACAGTAATCATGTAAGTTGCTTTAACAAGCATTAATAACCGCTGTGCATCAAGACTTATTTGGCCATTATTAAAGCCAAACAGGACAGAAAATGACACATGCAGTATTGAAGCAATCGGCAAGCTTATTGATTTAGTGTTGGCTTGACAAAACAGAACGGTAGTGTGTGCGTTTGGGTGCGGCTCTGATAATTGTTCATCGAGAGAACATCTAATGAACCCTAACAGCTTCCTGTGCCAAGATTCCATCAGCTGCGATCAATGAAACACACTGCCAACCTCCCGCATCGATCACCTGCCAATCACTGTCTCCCAGCAACACAACCAAGATGCAGAAAAAAACTTAATGATTATCAATGTTTCCACTCTGCATCACAAGGTTTTATGAACGCAATAGGACGTAATCAGATAAACAGGAAAATGAGGAAATGAGAATCACAGCAGGAATGATGCACATTTCTTCTTTCACTAATAAAAAAGCAAAACTTGAAATAGCATCATTTGCCTGGCTATATTCAAAAAAAAAAAAAGTTGATTAAATTTTGATTTGTGAGATCAGAAGTGAAGCTACATTGTGCACACAAAAAAACAATCAATGCAATTTCAAAAGGCCACAGATGCACCTTAAAATTACACAAACGCTTGATAAAACACACCGCCTTTCTTCTGCATTCGGCTTCTCTCTTTCATTTCAGAGTGAATGCAACTGAGGCCGATCTTCGGCGATTGCATCGTGCAGCTGTTGGCATCGCATTGATTGCATGGCTTTGATAGGCCATAGATGTTTACCCTTTTAGTCCCTGTTAATTAGAGAACAGAGAGCGAATGACACTATTGAGAGTCAAAAAACCCCTACTTGAACGGTGTTTGAAAAGCAGGACATCACACAGGTGAAGAGAAATGCACAATGAGCCTTATATAACACAGCGTGGCATAATCAGTTCTTTCTCTTTGAGCTTTTTTAGTATGAACGCACTTGTGTTTTCTTTCTATTTCAGAGGGAGCTGCGATCGAAGGGCCGCGTCGATCGGCTGTGTTCCAAGAAACACCCGTCCCTTGTGGAACACTGTGTCTTTCTCTTTCTCTCGCTCGCCTTTGTGTCTTTGCTTTCGTTCTCTCGTACGGTTTTTCATTCTTACCTGCTTTCTGGACTTGCAGTATTCGCTCGTACACGCCGTCTGAGTTCTCCAGCAGTGTTTGGCTGGTCTGGATCATCTGTGAACACGGGAGAAAGGGACAGGTAATGAGCATCCGTGCGGTTACTGTAACACTCGGATGACAGCTCATTTGTAGTGTGCCACAGTGGCCTGTACCCTGCAGATACTCGCGTACATTCAGAGGTCATAAGCAATGTAACAAATACATTCCAGTCACACAGAAAATAAAATAAAAAAGCTAAAAAATAATAGTCCACAATCAATAGGTAGTAATAAAATAAACATTTCTGTCCTACTTTTGCATAAATCACAGGAAGACATGTCATGTTCATGAATTTGTGCCGAAGGTCATATGAAACAAAACAAATACATTCCAGTCAACAGAATAATGAAGTAAAATAAATAAATGGCAAAATATTAAAATAAACAAACAAGTAGAATTATTTTCTCCTTCTGTCTAAATGATGAGAAGATAATTTATGCCTGAATATGGGTCATATAGGCTAGTAGGTGTATAATTATAGATATTATTAAATTAATTAAATTATATCAGAGGTCATATAAAACAAATAGTCATTTACTTGAACAATGAAAAATAAAATAATAATACAAAAAATAAAAATAAATATACAGCAATATACATTATCATGTACTACTTTTGAATAAATGGCAGGAAGACATGTTATGTTTATGAATTTGTGCCTGAATATGGGTCATACAGTAGCTGTATAATTTACATACCATATTGAAAACAAAATAGTAATAATAAAAAAAAAAAACAATAAAATATAAATGGATAGTAATAAAATAATTGAAAAAAAAAAAAAATTACTACTCTGTACTAGTTTTGTATAAAATGGCAGGATAATGTGTCATGTTTATGAATTTGTGCCTGAATATGGGTCATACAGTAGCGGTTTAATTTAGATATTGTTGCAAATTATATCAGAGGTCATATGAAACATAAATGCATTGCAATCACCCCATTGCAATTACTTAAAAAGTAAAATAACGTCATATCCTGGGGTACTTTTGTATTAACTGCGAGAAGATAAGTTAAGTTTACGAATTTACGCCTGAATACGGGTCCTGTATAGAGTTATTCATTTTACAGTAAATTATTCAGTAGCTAGTAGCTGTATAATTCACATATTATTTCAAATTCTAAAATTTTTATTTTAAAAAATGGCCTGATGAAAAAAAAAAAATCTATTTTTAACCTTCTGAACAACGTAAGATTAGTAGCTACAATGCAAAACAGGAAGTACATGGTCGCTGAATTGGTTGTGCACAGCTCGTCTAATGAGGAAAGTCAAAGCAGGACAGAAAGTGGGGCAGATTATGTAACAGATATGCTCTTTTGTTGAACGTGGACCCACACCCTTCTAATGAGGTGAGCAGATTCCTACATTTAATTATGCCAGACCATTCAGACACACACTAAAACTAATTCAGACAGACGTCTCAGCACAGGCCAGCGGCTACAGATCCTGCAGCGCCACAACACCAACCACATCAGAAAGCCAGAGCCTAGTTAAAACTTATCTTATGAGACTCAACATGCTGCCAAGAAAGACAAAGTAAAGTTGCATTTATTAAAGGCCATTTTATATCCTTTTTTCCTAGCTGAAGTTCATTTATAAGGCAAGTCTAGGTCTCTCACATGTTGTTTTTCATGTTTATTCTGTACAATCTCTCTGACCCTTAGAAATAAACACAATTTTAATCATGCTAATTAACGTTTTCACTACTGTATATTTAATAAGTCTATATGTAAATGAGTTGTGTTATGATTTACAGAATAGTTCATCTCAGTCTCAAGCTTCTGTTTAAGTTTATTCATGCAGATTATGCATATGCTCACTCTGACCTTTAGACTCTTGAAATGCTGGCCCGTATCATAAAAACAAAGGCCTCTCTGGGAAGAGTTTACAATTACAAAACATAACAGGGTGGGAAATGTGAAGTCATGCTTTAATTGCTGAAACTTCCTGCATTTCTATTTCGTAACAACGGCTGTTTTGTAGAAATGATGGTTGATTAAAAAAAAAAAACGCCCTTCATTCGAATAATTTCAGAGAAAATACATAAATATCATGATGATATAAGTACACTGGCTGTTAAAAGATTTGGGGTTCATAAGATTTTTTTTTTTTTAAGTCTCGTATGCTGTCCAAGGCTGCATTTATTTGATCAAAAATACAGTAAAAACAGTAATATGTTAAATATTATTGCAATTTAAAATAATAACTGACTAACTGATAGCTGATTTCTATTAGAATATATTTTAAAATGTAATTCATTCCTGTGATCAAAGCTGAATTTTCAGCATCATTACTTCAGTCTTCAGTGTCACATGATCCTTCAGAAATCATTGCTCAAGAAACATTTCTAAATATTATCAATGTTAAAAACAGTTGTGCTGCTTCATATTTTTGTGGACAACATCACACGTTTCATTTTATTAATAAAAAGTTTATTTATTTGAATAAAAGGTTTTATTGTTGTTGTTATTTATGCTTATTTTAAAGTACAGAAATGCGACCCTGGACCACAAAAGCAGTCATAAGTAGCACAGGTATATTTGTAGCAATAGCCAACAATACATTGTGTGGGTCAAAATTATCATCATGTCCCATGAAGATATTTTGTACATTTCCTACCGTTAAACTTAATTTTTGATTAGTAATATGCATTGCTAAGGACTTCATTTGGACAACTTTAAAGGCGATTTTCTCAATATTTTGATTTTTTTGCACCCTCAGATTCCAGATTTTCCTATCCTAACAAACCATACATCAATGGAAAGCTTATTTATTCAGCTTCCAGATAATGTATAAATGTATTTAAAAGAAATGGACCCTTATGGCTTGTTTTGTTTTCCAGCGTCACAAATATGTTTCTAGAAAATGAGTTACAAAAGGATCATTTTTGCAACCTGTTTGTGCTATTGCTTCTATGACAATGAGTCAGCTGACTTCGTCGTCTTGAGCAATTACAGGCTTTTGTGATGTAGAAACAGTGCATTAAATTAAAGTTTCAGCTAATCCTTTGTTATTGGCCCAGGTCCTTATGTACCGCAGGTCAGTCTAATTGAATCGTACATCCCTTTAGGGGCCAAAAGCATGGCAGGGTCACTTGTCGGGGGCCAGATTATCTTTCCTTGCCAACAAAGAGCAGAACAGCTGCTTTAGCGTCTTTCTCTGATGGCTCGTGCTCAGAAACCTCTCACAGAGATCAATCACGAGGCTGTGGCAACTTTCCAGGAAGTCGGGTCGGAGCGCACATTTTCTGATGGCCTCACCACATGCTGATGGTCGCTCAGACATGACAGATGCAGACAGGAAGCTAACAGTACTAAAGCATCAAAACTATTTCTTCACACCTTTCTACTCTGAGAGCCAAGTAGAGTTTGCCTTCATCTGCAACCAAAACAATTGCTTGCACAGGCAAATACCACTCACATTCTCTACAGAAAATGCACAAATCTAGTTAGGTGACACTAAAGCTACTTACAGTACACACATTATAGTAGCAACCCCCTTCGGAATAACCTAAAGCTAAGAATTATGATCAATGGCACACTGGTGAAAGTTGATGAATGCATTTTAATCAACTTTCAAATTATCCCAAAATAAATTCAGATCAATTCACTGCAAAATCATTCTGAAACATTTATTGACAAGAGCCAACACATACCATCTGGCATATTTAATACTGGTTAAAAAAATCTTTAAAAAATAATAATAATAATAATTTGTATTATTATTAACATTCGTGTGTGTGTGTGTGTGTGTGTGTGTGTATATTATATATATATATATATATATATATATATATATATATATATATATATATTTTTTTTTTTTTTTTTTATTATTTATTTATTTTTTTTAACATAAGTGCTTTGACGGGAATGAATTTGTAGACATACACTACTGTTCCAAGGTTTGTTTGTTTACTCATTTATTGGGAAAAATAGATACTTTTATTCAGAAAGGATGCATTAAATTGTTCAAAAGCAACAGTAAAAACATTTATTATGCATAATGTTACTAAAGGTTTTTATTTCAAATAAATGCTGTTTTTTAAACTTTCTATTAAATCAAAGAATCCTGGGGGGGAAAAAAATGTATCGCAGTTTTCACAAACAACAACACAAACGTTTTCAACATTCATAATCAGAAATGTTTCTTGAGCAGCAAATCAGCCTATTAGAATGATTTCTGAAGGATCATGTGACACTGAAGACTGGAGTAATGATGCTGAAAATACAGCTTTGCATCACAGGAATACATTTCTTTAAAAAAAAAATATATTTAAAAAGAGACTGCAATAATATTTCACAAAATTACTGTTTTTAAAGCATTTTTGCATAAAGTAAATGCAGCCTTTGTGAGCAGAAGGGCTTTCTTTCAAAAGGCCTCAGAATGGAATTGTGTTTCAGAGAAGAGTGGAACTAGAGAAAATGATGCACTATAGAAAATTCAAGAATGGAACGCCATTTAAAATCCCTTGATATTTCCTGGTTTTCCATGACTGGATCTTTAATCACTAGGCCACACCACAGCTTTTTGGTTGTATCTGTATCAGAGATGCGGGTAACGGCCTCATGCGTGCACAGCTGCAGCAGCTGTCTCATCGCTGACATGCCCACTGTCATTACATTACTAATGGCTGGAGAAATTGCAGCCTTGGTGGCAGACAAACCACTATAGGGGGTATTTATAGAGCGGGGGACCGGGAGGAGGACAACAGCAACCTCTTGTTCAACTGGTGCACAAGCAGCGCTGCGTTTCCTCGAGGATGTGCAGATCGCTCAACTGATTCATATATGCTTGTCAACGGACAATAACCACTTTGCTCTTTAGATTTCGGAATCAGCCCAAAAATGTGTTTTTCTGTGATTATTTTCATAAACGATGCTGTCGCAAACTTTTTAGAAAACCAATGCGATAATAAATAAGCCAATTTTTGACATGTTGATATGAGGAATTTGGTCTCATATGGATCTGTTGTGTTTCTCTGCTCCGGCGTTCTTCCTGAAATGAGAGCTTTGAGACTTTCATTCTGTTCCTGCTCATCAAACTGCAAAACTCAGCTATTCATTGGGCAGTTTTCCCAGGAGTTTGAATTTACAGTTTGTGATGGTGAATTATTCAAACATAAGCAAAAACAAAAACTGTTGAGACTCATTACCGTGACCCATGGATACAGACCTGCTTTATTCATGGTTGCATCATCACAAATCATCAAATCTGAGTCACCATGCATCCAAAAAGACTTTATTTCACTTCAGGCTACATAAAATCATGCAAACTGAATGTGTGCCTGCAGAATTTCCCGGAAAGCTTATGGACATGGACTTGTTTGGTTATTAAACATTTCAGCAACAGTACGTTTTTCCAAGCCATTGACAATCAAATTTTCCACAAATTCACTGTAAACATGTTTTTCTTACTTAGTATTTTTGCCTTGTTTACCAGTACAAATATCTAAACATTCGTAAATCAAGACACATTTATGAGAGAACAAAAATACTTAGGGTAGTTTTCTTAAAATACTTAATACTTAAGATATTTTCTGAAAAATTGATCAAATGAATTGAGTTTATGCTTAAAACAACATAAAATATCTGCCAAAGGGGTTCGAAAAATAATCTTAATTAAATAATCTTAAAATGACCTTCTCAAACAAACAAAATAAATTCTTTGTCTGATCCCTTTGACATATTTATTTTCTTGTTTTAAGCAGAATCCCATTTAACTTTGATAGATATTGGTCATTTTGCTTCAAGTAAATGTATATAAATGTAAATACATAACATATTATCTGTACTGGAAAACAAGAAGAAAATACTGAGGAAGAACATTAAAAAAAAAAGATTGTCACTTCAGGCTACATAAAATCATGCAAACTACATGTGTGCATACAGAATTTCTCAGAAAGCTCAGCAGATTTTTATAAATGTGTGTTTTGCGCATTTGGTTATTAAATATTTTGGCTAATTTGTTTGTGCTTTCAGCAGCCAATAAATTTACCAAGTCATTTTAAATCTAATTTCCTGAAAAATCCACAAATTCTGAGGAAGAACATCATTTTAAAAAAGGTTTTAAATATTTTTGAATATTGCAAAAGAACACTTTTTTTTGCAGTGTATGGATCAGAATAATACATTTCAGCCAAACAAAGCTATTCTGTGGCACCTGTACACTCTGAATACAGTCTGTTGTATGTAAAACAGCTATGTAAATATTCTCTTTGTGTTTCAGTGAAAACAAATAAACACATATAGGTCTGGAAACACGAAAGTGAATAAATAATGAATTTTCATTTTTGGAGGACCTCTTCCTTTAAAGAAATACACTCACCATCTCATAAGCGGTGACCACTTTCTTGAGGACTTCAGGCAGCAGGCCCTGGGCCTCCATGGTGGGGTACTGATCTTTGAGGTTAAACAGCAGAACCGGGCTGCTGTCCTGCCCAACGAGGCGCGGGGAGAGCGCTAGTATACACTGCTTCAGGTTGGCCACCGCAGAAAGACCGCAAAGCTCTTTAAACGGCACAATGGCATTCTGTGGAGGACATGTCGGTCAAAGAGTGAGCGTGCACATAAATGTTTTGTAGCACAGAACAAGTTGTTTTGTTTATGATAATATCTACCAGCAAATGTAGGGCTGCATGATTTACCAAAATGAAAGCAAAATTGCAATATGGCTTCAATTTAATCAATATCTATATGTGCTGTGTGTTTCAAAGTGAAGCATGGCACTGTGTTCTGTTACATGTGAGCTGCTCATTTTCATTTTGCAATGTTTCAGAGCGATTCACACGACCGTCCTTTCTGCATCTGCTCTGAGTTTGAGTCACTTTAATGTGCATTTTGGGAACGCAACATGCAACAACCATCTTCTTATACTTGAAATGAGAAGCGTTTATCAACAAAACAGAAACCCTGTGGTTTTCCGTTTGACATTTGAAGAATGAAGAAATTAAGACAGATAGGCATAAATATAAAGACTGTAATTTTACACTAGTAATTGAAAATAAAATTTCTACATTATTGCTATTACATGTGGTGTTCCATCGAAAATATTTTTCAAAGGTTTGACATTTGAAAAATTAAGAAATTTATATAAATACTGTAATTTTACTTTAGTAATTAATAAATAAATGTCTTGACTTTTTCAGTAAATATTAGAAAAGTAATATCTTTTTATTTCATTTAATAATTTTAATATTTTTATTTAGTAGTAGTAGTAGCAGCAGCAATAATAATAATAATAATTGTTTCCCTCAAATTCAAATTTTAGTCATTTTTATTAGGTTTCCTGTTATTGTTATTTTTATTATTTTATAGTCACATTGATATATAAAATCACAGAATTGTGGCCAAATTTTGCAACAACTAAAGGAAGCACAACAGACCTGGATGTATTTTTTCCTTAAATCGCATTGAAATTTATTTCATAAAAGTCACAAACTGATTTTTCCCCAAATAATACAGTTCTAACCAAACATATTTTAAAAATGCTATGATAAAGTACAACAGTGACTGGCTACTATTATGTTCTGAACGGAATACTAACATACTGCATGCTGTGCATATAATTTGCTAAAATGCAATTTTATATCTTTTTTTTTTTTTTGCTTTGAACTACAAATGATACCTTAAAGTTACATGAGCTTATCAGGTTGCATGTTTAATTCAGCAAATGCTTTCTAGTTATAATCTGAAAATACATACAGTATTTTGCACATTTCACCTCTTGCAGTCCAATCAATTACTAATAATCATCAAGGCTGACAATATGATTTACAGTACACTGCAATGTTGAGTGCATTGCATTATGGGATACTGTACTGTATGCATACTGCATGCTACACCTAATATACTGTATATGCACGTACATAACATGCAGCAGAAATAGCAAGAGCATTATAGTAGCATGCTATTCTGAACATAACCGGTGACCTAATTGTGGGAAGTGACGAGAAAACAAAAACCAAACCAATGGTAACAATGTGCCGACTTCCCCATAGTGAACGTCCCCGAACAAGAAATGCGATAGGAAGTGGTTTCTGTAAGTGAGTCTTCTACAAAAGCACTGCTCTGAATGTAGGAGGAAGACGTCATTTTTCTTCTGAAGTTTAAAACACAAGCAACAGCAATATTTATCAGACACATTTACCCACTATAACAACTGAAGCGTCACAGCCTCAGAGTCTGGAATTGTTTGTTCCACAGGAAGAATGCAATGTAAACAGAATTATTAAAATACCCGTAATGTATTGCATGTTATGAATAGAATAGCTTATGCTGAAATAAAGCAAACACCAAAGCCAGAGACCACGTATACTGCTCCGTTCTCTGATTTTAAGCCTTTAAATGTAAAATAACTGAAACATTAGGGATGTGAGTTATATTAATATATTCATGATGTTTTTGCTGGCAATATACTGTAAAACTAAACATTGTGCATATAAAAAAAAATGAAATGCTTTCTGTTAATCAATTCAGACTTTTCATTTAAATGAACCGATACTTAATTTACCATTGGTTGTAAACATTTTACGAGCCGCATGTTATTTATTGTGAAAAATATTGAGAAATCATTTATTTTAACTTTCCAGCCCCCCAAAGAATTAATATAAAGAAGATGCACTGAAATATTCTTTTGATCATCACTGATCCCGAAGTATGAATCAAGGTCGTTCTGACAAGATTGCTGTGTTCATTCTGAAGGCAACTGCCCAAAAACCAATGAACGAAAAACAAATTGAAACATCATCTGTGGTATAATCTTAAGAAAAAACAGTTTCCTGACTTCAAAATCTTCTCAGTGCTTTCTTGTTATAGTAGTGCCAACCCCTTTTATCCATGAGACGACCTAATCTCTTCTTAAGGGATATAACCGACACATGCCTCAGGACATACTAACCCTGTGTTATGTAACATTTTCCACATCAAATATTAAAAGGAATTTGGCTGATCTTCTACCTGTAGCCTATATATGAGAATATTTTCAGTTCTCATGGCTAAAAAAGGGTCTGCAGTCGATCTTCAAGGTGTTTTTTGTGCCAGTCCAACAAGTTGTGCAACTTCGAGGAATTGCAGGTGATTAAAATCAGCACTTTTTGTTTATCAGTGCCAGAGAGATTTCAGTTCAAATGCTCCTGGCCTTGTGAAGAGAAATGTCCTGTAAGCTGTGCTTCCTTCTCAGGGTCGACTTTCTCAAGTTTCATTTGAGAAAACTTTCTCACGCTACTAAAAGAAGGCTTTTGCCACACTGAAATACAGTTGGGCTAGCAGCAAACTAAACATTTGCTGAGTTGAGACATTTGCATAACTTTGCAGATACTGAATGGGGTGAATCTCACAAAACATGTCCAGGTCATATCTCACCTAAAAATAGGGCATTATATTTTCCCTAATTACCCTACAAATAATACTATGGAAATCCCTTTTCCGCCATTGAATAAAAAAAAAATATTACTTTTTATATATAATATAGATGTATACTTACAATTCTAATTTGAGTTTACATCTCACAATTCTGACCAAAACGCGAGACAAAAAGTCAAAGAGATCTTTTTTATTTTTTATTCAGTGGCAGAAACAGGCTTCCATGTAAGAAGAATACAATGCAAAAAAAAATTTTCTGTGTTTTTTTTTTTTTTTTACTGTTTATTACACCAGTGACTGGTAAGATGTTTTTAATAAAAAATATTTTTAATCCAAGAATTTAATTATAAATTAAAATTTTATAAATAAAACTGACTTGCAGATTTTTTATTATTATTATTATTTTACAACGATGGTATGCTGCTTTAAATTAAATATCAACTAGGAATGATTTTACAGTATTCACCTTCATCTTTGCATTCAAACAGAGCCTTTATCATTTATCTTTATCATGTCGACTTTTTGTTTCTCAATGAGGTAAGCGTAAGGTATCTCACCTGCATGTTCTCTCTGAGATCAGTGGCCTCCCGAAGTGGCTGTGCAGCAGATTTAAAGACTTCATCTACAGCCTTGATGAGAAGTATCCTCATAGTGGCGTACTCCCGACCCCTTTTACCCTTGCGGACCGAAAGCCCCCGTTTGTGAGGTTTACCACCACCACGACGGTTAGTAATGGCTACATGGACGAAGACCCAGGCATGTGGAAGGACTTCGCCCGTCAGCGACTGGAGGGGAATGTGGCGGAAACCTGGCTGAATGCATTCAAACGGAATTGTGTACTGACCGATAAATTCGTCTCCAATGTAGTCGTCATCCAGAACAACAAAGCGCACCATTGCCAGTTCCGGAAGGTTAATCTGAAACTCGAAACTCTCGTCAAAGATGGGGTTTTCGCCATTCTGATGGACCGTTTTAGTCCTTTGTTCTGCACAATCCGCAGGGATGCCATGAATTTCAACGTAAACGTAGGGATCTACCACATCGCCTTTGGCGCCTGAGCCCTTGGGTTTGGGGAAATTTTGTCCACTAATGATCTTTATGTGAAGGAGCTGTGGAGACACTCCCGGAACAGAGTCTTTAGTATTGGCACTGAAATAAGAAACCTGCTCCCTCATGATCGCTGGGCGTAGAACATACCCACAGTTCCCGTTTTGTCTAAACCAGCCGATGTTGAGGTCCATCATTAGACCAGGTGTTTGATAGTTCATTGCTACTATTTGACAGCCACATTTCCAAAAGTCCTGTGGGTTCATGTTGCTGGAATCAATTCGCATTGGACTTGGGTAAACCCTCGCTAGAAACTTCTTGTTGTAGTTAACGAACTCGCCAGGGTGGTCAGTGGCACACCGACTGGCAAAGACCTCATTGAAGGAGCAGAGCTCCCAGTGCTTCTGGTTCTGGAAAGCCGTCTGGAAATCCTTAAACCGAACAGACTTGCACAAGGTTACCATGTCTGACAGATCCTTTGAGAGCTGGAACTTTTTGGGTTGAACAACTGTCTGCTGCTCACCACCTTCGTTGTTCATCTTTTGAGACATTTCCGCACCCTCGTCCTCATCTGTCACCTCGCCTTCGGAGCCGGTGCAGTTGCTCGCTAGTTTCTTTCCTTTCAGAAGAATCTTTCCCTTTAGGTCCGAAGGGGACGGAAGGTAGTTCTCCTCAAGGTTGGGAGGATCCACGTGAATTTTGTCTCCGAGTATTTTCTTCAGATGCTGAAACATTACCTTCTGTTGCTTCAAGGAACAGTGGTTCTCCAAGCACAAGACCAGAGGAAATTCCGAGGCTACGAAAGCGTACTTGTTGATGGTGTCAATGACGCTGCGGAAGACAATATGCGAGGTCATCGTATGGCCCGTATAAATGACCGGTTCATTATCAGGCCCATCCCACACATCAAGTTCCACACTCCTGCAGCCCATCTTTAGGGCACGGATGTAGCCCGTAATGTCTGATGGACCCCTGAACTGGTCCTCAATCAGGTAGGTATTGTGGGAAGAGTTTATGTAATAGTGAGAAAGGGGTTGGTTCATGTCTTGGCATACTATTTTTTGTTCCGGATCAAAGATGTGGCAGTCTGCTGACATGAGGTAATTGGTAAACCCATCCAGGGAGAGCCATCCCTTGAGTTGCCCCTCCTTCGAGGATTCATACTTCTGAATAATTTCCACACTGATGTCTTCGCTCACCTTGGCCATGCCCTGCTCTGCCTCCAAAAAGATCATCAAGTCCTTGGTGTCAAGAAATTCCTTGTTGCTTGAGAACTGGACCAACAAAAAATAGATTTCTGGTCTCGTGCAAAGGTCGTGAAAGACTTCGATGAACTCCTCCTTGGTCACATCGGAACCGATTTTATCTTTCGCTTTGTGCAACTCTTTGAACTTGAGCTCTATCTTGACATTTTTCAGTCCAGGACTTAACTTCTTGATCAGCTGAACGGCCGAACAAAGACTAATGCATTTTCCACCAATGATGTCCGCTTCGTCAAAGAGGTCGCCCAGCCAGGATGCACGCATGTTGTCCTGACTGCTTTGAATCATGTTAAGTGTGTGTTTTCCATACGATATTAAGTACCTGAGTCCAGTCACCCATATATTTGCTACATCGGCTGAATTTGCCACTAAATCAAGTGATTCATAGTTCTCCCCATAGATTATAGAGAACGCACAATCCTCGGAAATCTGATCCGAAATTCCATTGGTCCTGAAGGTGTCCGTGTTTTTACCGGTTCGCACCTCTTTGATCGATTTTACATCAATCTTGGCCTTGTCGGACTCTTTTTTGGATGGCTCCCATCGCAAAGACTGCATGTCGGCATCTAGGAGGAAATATCGGTGGTAGACTCTGGAGTTGGAGCGTACTTTCCTCAGTTCAGACCCGTCCACCATAGAATTAATACAGTCGCTTGCACTGCTGATCTTCTTCTCTGTCGGCATGCTACTGAACGACACCGTCTTTTTCCTTTCCTTGCATCGCCTGGAACCATCCTGGAAAATAAAGCAATTTATCATCAGTACTGAACCGCTTGACAACTACAGTATAATATGATGAACACATTTATGGAGAGGCATACAATTTGGACTTTCCCCAATATTTTTCAACCAAATTTACAGAAAACAACCTAAGTTATAACAAACAAACTGTATAATCTGTATTATTATTTTATACTAATTTCATGAGCCTACTTAAATGAATGTATTTAAAAGTATTTAATAAATATTTTGATAAACAAACATTCTTATTTTAACCTAAATTGTTAATTAAACATCTGAGTCTTATACCTTGTTTCAATAAACTCATATACTAATTTCATGAGCCTACTTAAATGAATGTATTTAAAAGTATTTAATAAATATTTTGATAAACAAACATTCTTATTTTAACCTGAATTGTTAATTAAACATCTGAGTCTTATACCTTGTTTCAATAAACTCACATGGATATAGACTTACATAAACACAAATTAGCATATTTATTAAGTACATCATTTGCATATTTAAGACCAGTAATGAGCATTACAGTAATTGCATGTTGCCTTTAAAATATAAACTACTGAATTTGCATATTCAAATATGTTGAAGGAGTAACATAAATTGGCCAAAACGACAATAAAACCTAGAGTTTTCCTGTTGAATCCTCTCTGCTGGTGTGTGCTGTAATCACTGCTGGTGTTGTTACCAAAAAAGAGCATCAACGTGTCCTTTACTTTTATACCACCCTGAGCCTAGAGGCAGGAAAATATTGAGCTAAACCAGGCTTAATTAAGAAAATAATTACAACTGTTTCATCATGAGAGAGCAGTTAAATCTTCGCTAAGGCCTAAGAAAAATGCAATATAGACTAAGTTTAAATGTTCTTGGCACTATTTTTTCACATATCTGCTTACAGAATATCTGTTTTTGCTTGTTTATTAAACAAACAAACTGAATTAGGATATACAGTTAAAACACATACAGAGTTTAAATTACATTTTGCACTTCCAAGTTCTTTCAGATTTAATAAACTCATAACATTGCTGACAAATACACCACACAATTAACAATATCACTTTATTATATGCATATATCGATATTTTGTGAAAACGTGGAAATCGCAATTAAATAAAAGTACTTTGAGCTTTGAAAGTACACAAAAAGTTACAAATGCCTAAACATTTTTTAAGCATCATTAGTTTCCAAAAGAATCAGCAGTATGTGTACCTGTAAAACAAAACCTGCACACTAAAGCAGTGGCTGAATTCACAAGATTATCTACAAATAGGCATTCATGCTTCACATGGTTATTTAAATCCCACACCACTTCCGTAACGTGACTTATTTCCAGTTGAAAAAGATAATAAATAAGGGAAAATTATGGTTTTGTATATTTGAAATTGACTGGATCATGAAAACTGGGCACTGCATACCAAAATGGAGTCAAATTAGTTAAATATTAATGAATAAATTAACTAAATAATAATAATAATAATAATAATAATACGTTAATATAGTGCACGCATAAAATAATATTGAGAAGATTTTGGTCCTATCACCCATCTTTAAGCATGTGTAATGCTCAGAATATGTGAAATAATATTTGGTTGAGCAGAAACTGTACAGTTTGCTCCAGGGAGCGTGACCCCAAGAGACACGGAGACACGACACTGACAGTATCACATGAGTCTCTTATATAACAGATTGCATCAGCTGTGACAGGCACATCAATTAACAGACATTAAAAGGGTCATATGATGCGATTTCAAGTTTTCCTTTCTCTTTGGAGTGTTACAAGCTGTTTGTGCATAGATAAGATCCCTGAAGTTGCAAAGACTAAAGTCTCAAAACCAGAGAGATATTCTTTATAAAAGTTAAGACTCGACCACGCCCCCTTAAAACGGCTCATTCACATGCCCCCACATGTCTATGTCACGGTGTGGGGAGATTTGCAAAACACCGCCCCAAACGTTCACGCAAAGAAAGAGGGCGGGACTTTTATTCTCGCTGTAGTATTGTTGCTGCCACCGGCGCCATGTCCTGGAGACGCTGTTTTGTTGTGAAAGCGAAACTACTTTGTTTGGGCTTCCAAAAGAGGACACAACTAGAAATCAGTGGTTAAGTTGTATTTACAACACTGTTCCAGAACAGTTCAACCCAAATATTAGAGTGTGTGCAGCGCATTTTACGGAGGACTATTTCCTTAACCTGGGAGTAGCCTGCCAGCAGTGCATAAAGGCTGTTTCTATAAAGTGGGGCAATTCCAACTTTGCAAGGACAGTCTGGCGCTTCTGACTCACAGCCTGTAAGTACATTTTTTTATTTAAAGAATTTGCCACTGACTATTCAAATGCGAGTTTTGAGCTGTGTAGAGTAGCGCTTGTTGTGCACAAATGCAGACATGGTAATGTTTAAAAAGACAGTACAAGTCATTATAATCAGTAATTATGTCCCCACTGGATGCAACAAATGCCTCGTTTATGATGGGTTTTATTGTTTTTGTGTCATCGCGCCAGGACATGGCATCACAATACGGTAAGGGGTGTAACATTTCTGTCTCATGCTTGAGGTATCCGGCCAATCACAACACACTGGATAATTGGCCAATCAGAGCATGCCTCGCTTTTCAGAACGATGAGCTTTGTAAAAATCGGAGCGTTTCAGAAAGGCGGGGCTTAGAGGAGCAACAATAATGTACATTATGTGGAAAATAATGTGTTTTTTTTTTACTTAAGCCGCATAAACACATTGCATTATACCAAATACACAAAATAATGTTCTTTTTAGTAACGTCATATGACCCCTTTAATTCATTTTAATTAGACAACTTATACTTAAGCTGTATCTACACATAAATTAACAATATTTCAAACTTCTAAGCTTTATCTGTCCATAATCTGTTCATTTAGATTATGGCAAAACATTCCAAAGCTCAGTAATTCTTATTCTTTCCTCCAGTATTCAGCACATTCCCTGAACATCTCTGTCCTAGTGGTGCTCTACCTGCTCCAAAACACCAGAAGTTCAGCGGATTGTTACCCGTCAGTAAACACAGGCACTCCCAATGTCCCATGGTAACCCCATGTCCCCTGAGAGGTCAAGCAAAAATCTGGCCCCAATCCATCCGACCGTCTCTCAATATGATGCCGCGCAGGCGCTGGAGCTCCAGCACTTACTGAGAGTAATGGCACATGCAAATGTCAATGGCTTTGGTCCACTGGAAATTTATTCTAGCTGGGTCAAAGTAAATGTGCCTTCCTGTTGGAAAGAACTGAGCTTTGGAGGTTAACCTAATTCTGGTTGGAGGGAATAAGCCCACAGTAATCATAAAACATCAATGTCATTCCTAAAAAAAAAAGAGCTTTCTAAAATCCTTTCCAAACATTATTTTAATATTTTTCAAATAACTGTAATCATTTTATATATTATTTAAATATATTTTATATGAAAAAAGGAAATATACATTTTCTTTTTCATCCTACGATCTAGTGCAATTGACTTCATATACACACCACTCATACTGCAAGACAACCAGAGTTTACTAACAAGCAGTCAGCCATTTTAGTGAATATTTAGTCAGGAAATGTATGTGTATGTAGTTAATTATCCAGCACAAAAGTGTGTTTTCTGCTAGACTTGACTGGGTATTGTGTGAGGGGCAGGAGGCCTAGAGGCCTGGAAAAACAGCGGTCAACTCTTACATAATGTACATTCTTCAAGTCTTATGAAAAACATTGAAGACTTTTGAGGAATTAGTCGAAATATTATCTTACGCTTTAACCTCCTCTGCTGATGCTGAATGACTGACACATCCAGGAAATGACTGACTAGGAAAAATAATAATTTTTTAGACAGCAACAAAAATAACATGTCACACATGACAGCGCCGTTGACCACATCTACAACCAATAACAGCCTTTGGCAAGATCAATCGTGAGAAACAGACCACCATCTGAGGTTGGAGTCGCTTCAGGTCTCTTCAAACAGCACTCGGCTTGGAACTAAGAATATCTTATCCACTTTTTATCAGTTTTTTTCCCTGACCGGTTAGGTCAAGTCAAAGACTAAATAGGGTACACTACTGTTCAAATGTTTGGAGTTGGTATGATTTCTAAAAGTCTTTTACGCTCACAAAGGCTGCACTTACTTGATCAAAAACACATTAAACAGTAATACTGTGAAACATTATTGCAATTTCAAAAAACTGTTTTCCATTTGAATACATTTTAAAATGTAATTTATTCCTGTGATGCAAAGCCGAATTTTCAGCATCATTACTCCAGTCTCAGTGTTACATGGTCCTTCAGAAATCATTCTAATATGCCGATTTTCTCAAAGAACACATATGATGTTGAAAACAGTTATGCTGCTTTATATATTTGTAGATAGATTTTTTCAGAATTCTTTTAATGAATATAAAGTTCTAAAGAACAGCAATTATGTGATATTGAATTCTTTAGCAACATTATAAATGTCTTTACTGTCACTTTTGATTAATTTAATGTATCCTTAAAACTTACGGTATTGACGTCAAACTTTTGAACAAAACATCACATATACTTTTCAACTGGGCTAGTAAGCAACCACTGAGAATACATAATGTATTATACTGTAATAGATGTTTTACTAGTTTTTTGGAGGGCTCTTAAATAATGACATTTTCCATGTCTGCTGTCTTTGATGCTTCAGGATAGTGACTAGTGAAAGATTTGGGACTGTGTGTGTTCTTGTGCTGCCATCAGCCAATCATGACGTCACTTTTCCTGCAGCTCTAGAGCGGTTAGTCACATGGCATTTGGTTGGCACTGAACTGTTTGACAGGCCTATAAAAGTCCCCTTTCCAAGCAACACTGAAAGTGAAACCAGTGTAAACAAACAGGACTAATGAAATAGTTTAGATTGGGAACATGAAGGAATCTCCCTGACTAGCCACCGAATGTAGTCTTACCTAAACGTTCACAGGAAAAGCCGAACCGCATGACTAAATATAATCCGCCTGATCTGGGGAAAAATGCGGAAGGTCCTGTCTGGGAAGAGGTTTGACATGCGTTGACCTTTAGGTGTGGTCGCACGCAGGGGGAGGCTTCTGTCTTCAAGGCGAAGCGTCCTTCCCGAGGATTTCCTTACAGCGAGAAAGGGACGCCCTCACATCCCCGGGCTACAAAAACAATGCTGTAAAACCTCCTCAGCGTCTCAACAGCCGTTTTATTATTTCCGTTAAAAAGTCTATTTCTGGCCAGTTACATAATGAGCTCTTTTCAGGCCTGCTGGGATCAGGTCAGCCGTTTCATTGTTTTAATGCACACAATGTGATTACGGTTCACATGAAACCCAACATTCCTTGTCAAATGACATCATTAAGATAAAAATTTTGTTAAGCAGACTTAGGAATTCTATGATTTCAATTACGTAACATTTAACTACTTTAATTCATGTGAATTTAATAAATTCATTTGAATTTAATAGTATCATTAAACAATGTTAATATTATTCCTCAAATTTACAGTTGATTTTTTTGTGATTTTGAGCAGCTTTGTTCCCAATTTGACTCTATTCATCCAAAATACACATCTAAGTGTTTATTTTATTACAGTTTATCCATTTCTATCTGTAGATTTCAATTACAATACATACATGTAAAGGCTGTTTTCTCAAAATTAGTTTTAGCACTTACATACAACAAACTTTATAGTTTTATTTATCTATATTCTGAAGGTTTTTGCAGAGGGATTTGTTCATATATCACTCACCTGATTTATTTAACATTTTATTACTAAAATTACATTGTTATTTATTTTTTGTATATATGTTGTCAATAATTTTCTGATTTAAATTTAATTAAAATGATTAAAAAAAAGATATCCAAAATCCTAAAAACCTTTAACTCTAATGTTTCAACAAAATGAAAAAAAGAATTTGAACCTGGCTTTATCCAATATTCAGATTTCTGTTCTGGTAACGTATGCAAATCAGTGTACTGTTTAATTAGATAATGCATAATTTGCATAAGTAAGCATATCTTCAGAAAACTTGTGATTAATAAACTAAGAAAAGTACGATGATATCAATTAATCAAAATATTTACCCTATTCACCTATCATTTCTTGCCTTAAAAAGTTATCTTATTAACCTTGCAATACGATATTAATATTTAAAACAGCATCAAACAAACAGTTCAGTTACTTTAACGAAAAAAAAAAAAAACAACTCCGAGGGAATTTGCCCTGTGCGATCATAATTCAATTAAGTGTTTCAAATCACGTTACAAATAAATAAATGATTCACAAGCAGCTGGTTGTCGCTCTTTTTGCTGCCAGCTCCTCAGTTGCCTGAAACACATGCGACAAAGTTTTGGAGAGATAAAAGCGCACACATGTTAATTGAGGGATTAAAGAGAACGAGTCATTAAGATAATCCAACAGAGGGATTTCCAGTGTATTTTTGCCTCAAAATTTCCTCTGTGTTTGTCTGATAAGGGACCATTCTGCGTTCCCACCTGATTATAAGTCCCTAATGGATTGAAAGCCTTTTTTTCTGGCTAACTGCACCGTTGTGAACTGTATGTCCCTCGCAGATATCCACCAGGGAGACGCTATTTATCCGCTCGTCTTCAATATGTCACTTTTTGTGATTACATTGCTGTACAGATTGTAGTGCCTTACTGAGAAAAGGGGCTGACATCTGCTGGATTCTAATACACTCCACGCATTAATCACAATTACATGACAACATCCGGATAATATCGCTTTAAAAGCCTCTCCAGCGATGTGGGCATGAAATACAGTGACCCTGAAAAGTATTTGGACACCTAAGCCACAATTAAACATACATTAGATAACAGAATAGAAAAAAAATAATAAAGTGGCATGAGCAAAGTTTTTCTCAGAACCAACTTCACTTTTTTGCAACAGTCTTGCAAAACACATCACGGTATAAACTGTAAAACATCTACAGCTCTGTACCAAAATCAAGTGAGCTGCCTAAGCAGACAGCATTTTAATGTATTGGATATTGGGGATTTTTAATTATCAATATCACTGATGAGTTGTTCTGTTTAGCTGATGTGTCAAAAGTGACTTTTTTATTTTTTGACAGCACATGTGACTTTTATTTTGACATCGCTGAGAATTCCAGTGTACAGAACTTCCATTCTCTGTCTTTAATAGTTTACTGTCTTGGGGTCGACCGATATGTGTTTTTCAGGGCTGATGCTGATACCGATTATTACAGATCAAGTAGACCGATAACTGATATTTTGAAAAGATGTATATGTCTGGTGTAAAAATGAAAATTCATGTCAAAATTAAGAATAACAAAGGCTCTGACAAAAAACTCTCTTTAAATGCTTTTAAATTATGTTATCTGCAAATCGGTTTTGAAAATGACCAATACTGTTAACCATAAAAATGCTTAATATCGGTGCCGATAATCGGTCAATGCCTATTACTGTCTCCGTTTAAAAATTTTAACAATACATATTAAACTGATAATAAATTATTAAACAGAAACAAAATAAGCAAACTGTATAAGAAAAACTAGCGTTTTTAGGGTTAGCTTCTCTGTAATAATATAGGCAATAAAGGCAAACGTGACAATACGGCATCTACCATTAGCATTTACACTTTTATATCATTTAAATAAGTATTTGAATAGCTAATAAACATTCATTTTTAACCATTTGTTTGTTTGTGAAAAATACTACAACGGGATTACAGAACAAGAACTTGGTATCTAAATAAACCTATTTTCTTTTCCTACAGTAGGAACCGATCATCCCACAAAATTTTCCTAGGAACCGATTGTCTTTCCCTAAGTACTTAAAGCACGAAATGAACATGAATGAACATCAGAAAGAACACACCATTTTTCAAGTTTAAGTCCACCGAAGTTAATCTACTCTCCTGTCTGATTTGTGGTTAAGGCTAGAAGTGCACATCAATGCGCACATCAATATAGCGTAATTTTTGTCACACTGTACAACAATAATTACTGTTTTTGCATTATTGTTTAGGGTTGGGGCAGGTGTAGACGTTAATAAAACACAATCTAATAGGCTGAAAGTTTCCGGCTGTAGCTGTCGGACAAGATGGCGGATTCGGCATTATGATTGGTCAGATCGCCTGTCAATCAAGCTCTTTGTGAACGGATGGTCAATTGTTATGCTTATGTGTGCATGCATAACCAAAAATAAAAACACGCTGGGTAAAACGCTCATTTGTGTACCAACATTGTTGACAGCTGTTTTTGATTGAACTTCTCAAGAGGGATCTCAAATGAACTACATCCGAGGACACAAACTTTCCAAAGTTGTGCCTTCTCAGCTTAAAGGATATTCAGCCGCTCACTACGGGACGCGTCCAGTGAATCATGAGCCAGCTTTAACCTCCTACGCACACCGCAAAGCAGCAGGGCTCTTCTCAAGACGCTCATAAAACATGTGAAGTGTTCCTCTCAGCTCAATAATGGTGGCATGGATTGCTAATTAAGTCCTGCATTACAGAGTAAAGAATTGACAGGGTGGCTATTGCACTTCAATCACGGCTGTCCCTTTTCGCACACAAGCTCTTTCCCTGTGAAAAAAACGTCCAATTAAAGTGTTCCCTGATGAATGTGAAAATCAAATCCGAATGCACCATGCTGGGCGGCTCTTCTTTATCCTCTGAACTGACACAGGCTTTTAAAATGTATATTTTTTCACCAGTTGAATAAGAATACATGTTTATTGAATCATGGTAAAGACATGTTTAGGGGTAACTCTGACAAAACCTGTCAAGAATGTGTCTTTTTCCACCCAAAAAGCAAAAGGAAATGTATTGCATAAAAGAAAAAAAGCTTTTTTAAGGACTGTTAACATTTGTGCATTGTGCAATTATTTTTACGACAATGTAGAAAACATACATTATTTACATATATATTGTATATTTATACAAAGTATTTATACATCATGGTGATATTATGTTATAATGCCTTTAATTTAAGCTGACCACTGAAACCTTTGGGAGCAGTAAGATTTTTATTTATTTATTTAATTTAATTTTATTATTATATATACTTTTTTAATATATATTTATAAAAGAATCCTGAAAAAACAAGTAAAAATTATTTAAATTTAAAGCTGCAGTCTGTAGCTTTTGACGCTCCAGCAGTTAATAAACAGAACTGCGTGCGTCTTGCAGAAGAACACTGTAGCCGGAGCTACTTCTCTCTATTTATGTCTATGATGAATCACGCAGGCTACTCCGCAGCGGTACCTGCCCGAACCAGTCGAAAATAGTCCGAATATAAACACTAGAGGTCGACCGATTCATCGGTTTTGCCGATTAATCGGCACCGATAGTTGATTGCCACTACTATCGGTTATCGGCAGAAATCCATGCCGATAGTTTTCCGGTTTGCAACCATTGCTGGAGTGGCTGAGAATGGTCCGCTGGCATTATACAGTACGAGAGCGGCCTCTAGAGGCGGAAATCACTGACAGCACGTGTTGTTTATTTTGACACGTGACACTGCGCGCTGCACAGAGCGGGAAACTCCAGATGCGCATTTAAATACAGCCGACAGAAAAGCCTGCCGCGGAACAGAGCGCCATTCACATAGTTTTCTATTAAATTACATTATATTTGTCCCAAATCATTGTGAATGTACATAATGACTTCACCCTAGGCTATAAATTATGTATTGTGCATTTTTCAGCAAAATGTTTGTCTTTCTGTGGCTCTAATAAAGTCTGTATGCTTCATATAGAGAGCTGTAATAGATCGCGATTTCTCTTTCCACTTGCTCTGTTTTTTTAAACACCGAACTTCAAACTCATTTATGCCACATTGTTCATTCTTGATGCAAACTTATGTCCATTTGGAGATTAAATAAATTGTTTTAGACCGCCACTTGAATTGAACGCAATGGTGTGTGTGTGTGTGTGTGTGTGTGTGTGTGTGTGAGATACCTCTGAGCTCTCCTAGACGCAGCGCTGCGATTTTGCACCATGCTGGGCGGCAAAATGAGGTGTGTGACTAACATTTTTTTATTTTTTTTATTAGATAATTATCAAGTGTTAAAAAAATAGAATCATATAAAGTGTGTGAGTACACATACAATATCCATATGCATGTAATTTTAATGCTATGGCCTTGTGTAGATATTTAAAGATGGCCATCTTTAAGCATGATTGTTGAAATTTAATGGTAATACTTAACAATAAGAGTCCATTCGTAGCATTAATGAAAACTGTAGAAGTATTGTTCCTCGTGTGTTCATTTAAACATTCACTATTAGCAACTAATACGCTACATTTTTAAAATTTTAACATTAGCAAACTATGAAATAACTTTAATGATCAATATAGTAAATAATATTAATATTTTTATTCATTTACAAAGTATGATTCAGTACTGTTACTGCTTTTTTTTTTTTTAAATAGTAAAGCACTAGCTTTCTTTCAGTATCCATTTGGAAAACTATCGGTTGATTAATCGGTATCGGCCAGTGCGGTCCAACCTAGCTATCGGTATCGGTAAAATCCACTATCGGTCCACCTCTAATAAACACTTATTATAGGTGTACCATAGTGATTCAGGACAAGCCAAGACCACGGTTTGGAAAATGGATTCATGATGTACTCGCTTATTATATTAATTTTGTAAATTTTGAACACAAAAAAGTTACGGACTGCAGCTTTAAATAATGTAATATTAATGCAATATTTGTTATACTGTCTTAAATTTAAGCTAACATTGTATTTTTTATGTAATACATTAAATATTCTAATAGGAAATCATTGAGAACAATGGGAAATCTAAAAAATAAATAAAAATATTGACTTATGATAACTTATGATGGAAATGTACTTAAATGTCATGAAAAAAATGTTCCAATATAAAAATTTTAAAAAAAAATTGTCAGAAAAAAAAAATCAGTTTTTTTTTCTTAGAATAAAATATTATTTCTTTCTTTCTTGATTTTTAGGTGAAATATGACTTTCTGAAGGAAATTCACTCTATTTTCACAGTCTATGCATTTGCATACAATCTTTAAAAATAAAAGAAAAGTCTTGCAAGTACTTTCTTATAAAAATGAAAAACTACTTTCAAAAGCTGTTTAAAACAGTCGGGGGAAAAAGATCTGGACATTTATTTCCAGCACATATGTGACCCTAGACCACAAAACCAGTCTTAAGTCGCTAGGGTATATTTGTAGCAATAGCCAAAAATACATTGTATGGGTCAAAGTTATCCATTTTTATTTTATGCCAAAAATCATTAGTACATTAAGTAAAGATCATGTTCCATGAAGATATTTAGTGAATGTCCTACCGTAAATATATCAAAATGTAATTTTTGATCAGTAATATGCATAGCTAAAAACTTAATTTAGACAACTTTGAAGGTTATTTTCTCAGTATTTTGATTTTTTTGCACCCTCAGATTCCAGATTTTCAAATAGTTGTATCTTGGCCAAATATTGTCAGATCCTAACAAACCATACATCAATGTATGGTTTGTTAAGCTTATTTATTCAGCTTTCATATGATATAGAAAACTCAATTTAAAAAAATTGACACTTATGACTGGTTTTGTTGTCCATGGTCACAAATATAAATGTTTCATTTAAGCGTCACTGGCCGTGGAAAGTGGCCGCACTATCTGTGCATTTACAAAAATGTGTCAAATATATACATAGCAGTTCAAGCTACTGATTTATTCAAATACAGCAAGAGGCATTAGTTCACAGCACTGAATGTGTGACCTCAGTTCACACCAGCACCTAGTTAAGATTTCTGCTCTAGTGACAGATGAGTGTGTAAATGAAGCATTCGGTGAACGCCGAGTCAAACCCGACCGCTATCTGTCTCTGCAATGCCTATTAGGTCTGGTTTCTATCTAATCCATATCAAGTGGCTTATATAAAGAGCGAGACTGAATGACACCACAACCAATGAATAGATCATGAACAACGCGGCGGAGCTAGCACTGTTCACCCGTTTAACACACAAGTGTTTAGCACAAAGTGCACATTGACCTTTTTAACGTGCACCACACCTATTAACGGATACAGCGACGCTTTCACCAACAAACCACTGCCAGCGACTGATGTCAACTTGTGCTACAACACAGAGGTGGATGGAATGACCAAATTCACTACATAAATTAATATGTCTGGGGTCAGTAGTATTTTTTTTATTTTTAAATGAACACTTTTACTCAGCAAGGATGCATTAAATTGATAAAAAGTGACACTAAAGACATTTATAATGTTGCAAAAGATTTCCATTTCATATAAATGCTGTTCTTTTGAACTTTCCACAATTATATTAAGCAGCGCGACTGTTTTCAGAATTGATAATAATCAGAAATTTTTCTTAAGCAGCAAATCAGCATATTAGAATGATTTCTGAAGGATCATGTGACCCTGAAGACTGAAGTAATGATGCTGAAAATTCAGCTTTGTTCACAGGAATAAATTACATTTTAACATGTGTTCAAATAAAAAAAAAAAATGGTTATTTTAAGTTTCGCAATATTAATGATTTTACTGTATTTTTAACACTTGGCTGTGCTTAAAATCCTTTACCTAAAAAATGCTTGTAAATTTCTCATCATGCTATATTATGGATTCAATCTTTTTGTCAACTTGTTTTCTTTTTTAATTAGCACAGGTTTTGTATTATTTTTTGGAAGTGATTGATCATAGGGCTCATTGATCTGAACTCATGCACCTCAGTTTTTGAGTGAAAAAAGCAATATTTGTGGATAATTTTGGTAATATTCACGCAAAAACTGAGGTGTAGGCCTATATAAACTCAGATCAATGATGTCTACAATCAACAAGTTCCAAAAAAAAAAAAAAAAAAAAGAGCTGATTGAAAGAAAACAAGTTTATAAAAAAATTCTATCAAATATTTGGTAACAATATAGATTAAGAAGAAATGTATAAGCAATTTTTTTGAGGCCAGTCATTTTTGTACAGCAACACCACAAGTATAAAAAGATGGGAAAAAAATACCAAAAAGGCACAAAACTTATCAAAACTGTGGACATTGTTATAGCACGTGTGAGAAAAGTCAGTAAGTTTTAGTCCAATGCAATAACATTAATTAGCATTTTTGGAAAAAAAGAAAATCCTCTCCATGTCAGCATGACCAGAACAAAATATGAGGATTAATCAAATAAATGCAACCTTGTGAGCACAAGAGACTTCTTTCAAAATCATTTTAAAAAATCAGACCCCAAACTTTTAAATGGTAGTGAATATAATACGTTAATAATAATTAAATATATAAATATAAATATATAATTAAATAATATAGTTCTTCCTCATCTAGGCTCCTTTCTAACGTAAAATCTTTGTTCTGAAAATTCAAATTACTCCTGTAAGCTCGATTTAGACTGATTTATTCATGCAACATGCCTCAAAAGTTTCCACGTGATAAATATTGTCATCTGTTGTGCGCTGATGCTGGATCGTGACTGATTTCAGCTGCTGATCAGAGACCGGCTCCATCTTCACAATTACATTCTGCTGAACGCATGAGAAAAAGGCTGACAGGCAGTGTTTTAAGGGCACAGGCTGGTCTGAATCGTCTCTTTGTCACAATCCCCACGTCAGCAATAACAGCCATTTAAAACTGCTGTTTTAGTCAAATAAAAGAGAATAATGGCTCTATGGAACAAAGCAGAGATAACGTGTAAGAACAACACTCATACCAGCACCTGCTGTCAGTCAGCAGCATTTTAAATTAAGGACGAGGGTGTTTACCGCTGAAGAATAAAAATAGCAACTCATTATAGTAACAGGGTTGCCCTCAAATTACTGTCAGGTCATTGTTTTCATCTCAAATTAGAGATTTACACTAATTTCCTTATAGCCTCGCACTTAACCTATGCACTTCAATACTGTTAAGAGTTTCTAAATCTGAGCTCGGCCCCAGCCTTAATGCAACCTACGCCCCTCAGAGAGCTCCCTTCACAGACCGAAATGAACACGTCCGTTAATGGTGAAACCACATCCTCTGACAGCAATGAAGAAAACACACTATACCAAACCGCCGATTAGGACATCAGCAATACTTCAAAGCAATTAATCACAGGTACTGACTCGATCTGCTGTACCTGCTGCACAGAAATGCATGCAACTGGACGGTTTCGTTTGCTTTCTGCTTGCTGTGAAAATTGCGCTTAATTTCGATTCTTTGTTCAAAGTAAATCTGGTAGAAAATGATTGTGTTGCACGCTTACAAAAGCTCCTGTGGTGATGGGTTCTTGAAAGCTGCAATGCATCTTGAAAAGTAAAATTGCAATTTATATACAGAGAAAATTGGCATAATAACAGTCTCACCAGCATTGGTATCAAATTAACATGGTGGGTCTTGATGGAGACGTAGCAGTTAAATGCATGTGCAATACATTACATGCGCAGAACCAAAAAAAAACGTGTACATTTCTGAGTGTAATGATTGGGCAGTGTTTCAACTCCATTCACATATCAGTCAGTTTCCAGTATGGAACTGAAGCTGTGAGAAATCATATGTGAAAACACGCAGCGCTGATTCATTCGTCAGATAAGGACAGCGTCAAACAGCAGAACTGAGATTTACAAGATCATTGCAGGACTAAATGAAAATGTAAAAATAGTGTTTTCAAACATATGAAAGCCAGATATTATTATTTTTCAGCCTTGTTTTCTTGAGATCAAGACATCTCTTTCTTGTGATCTTGACATAGCAAAATATATCTTGACAAAAATTGTTTTCTGGAGTTTTCGTGAGTTATTAAATTGTAAAAATATTTTGCTGTGTTACTTTTTGATCAAATAAATGCAGCCTTGTATATAAATAATCTATTGTTAAATAAATGATTAACAAAAGAGAGAGAGAGTACTGTCAGTGGTGCTTATGTGGGCGACACAAGTTCGAATCCGGCTTATGTCATTCATTTCCTGCTCCCTGCTTTTCTCCCTGTCATTTCCTGTCTGCTCTCGAACTATCCCTATCATTAAAACAGCAAAAAAAAAAAAACACACCACATGACAGATCTTGGCGAGTTTGAACATAATTGTAGACAACGTAATGTGAATCATCCTATGTCGATGATGATGACATATAAATTAATCAGCAGCTCTGCTTAACCTTCTTTCTCTGGAATGCTCTGAATATTAACAATCACATCTAGCGGATAAGGATTTTTAATTAGACTACTAAACAACATGAGAGAGAATCTTCTGGTTATTCTGCAAAATTTATGTGACGTACGTGTGTGTGTGTCTCTCTCTCTCTCTCTCTCTCTCTCTCTATATATATATATATTGTATATGTACATACAATGATTTTGCTGCAATACAAAAACTTGGTCAACTTAAATACATTGTGTGAATCAGTTCAGACTTAAAAATCTGATTCAATGATTGTAACAAGTCTCCATGGCATTTTACATGCATTCAAATGTTTTGGTAAAAATTCACTGTTATTCAAACAGATGCATATAATGAACATGCTTAAATATTCTTACATTTGATCATTTAGTTCTAACATAAACATTTAATTTCATAATTTGTTTTCATATTTATTGTCTAGACCTAGTGTGAATTTTCAATCCTTTCAAATGAGATGGGAAAGAAGGAAATGTCAAGAAGGGTGAACAGAAAGAGAAACTCCACAGGAGCCTGCAGGAGAATGATACAGTCTATACTTTGTTCTCTTCATCGTGACAGGCTGTTGTGAGGCTAAAGATCAGTCAGAGCTTTCCTGGACTCTACAAGACACAAATGTCAATCGCTTCACTATCTATCTGCTGGTGGAGTGAGATTCAAAGTTCAGCGCCAACAGTGACAAAAAAGAGCACAGGTTTCAATACTGTTCTTCTACAGTTATATATACACAGTATATCCATCACTGGGTTAAAAACAGCTACACTTGGTTGAATATCTTTAGGCTAACACAGATGGGTTGTTGACCCAAACCAGTGACAATACAAGAGTCTGATACATTGTTTCCTATACACCACAATTCAGAAGAGCTACTACATTAACTGAATCGGTTACTGGTGGATCAGTTTGAATCAAACCAAACAACTCACTGAACTGCAGGTTAGTTGACTCAAGATGACTCGAAATGAGTCAAGAATCAAAATGTGTACTTTCTGAAACTAATAATTGGTTAAAAATGAAAATTTGCCCAGTTAGTAAAACTAAAATCATACTGGGTTTCCATGACAAGTTCAAAATAACATTTTTGCAATAGAATTTCAGTTTTACCGAAATAAATTTAGTGCTGCACGATTAATTAAAACAAAAATGAAACAGTGATATGGCTTAGGGAGAGAAGTGCTTATAAACCGGCTGTTGTTAAGAAAAGAGAAGTGATTTTCTGCCAAAATAAAAGCTTGATAGTTTAGGTTTTGAAAATGAAATGAAGACAATCAAAAATATTAATATTGTAATTTTTGTATTATATCTGTAGTTTTTCTTAACTCCTAGACTTAAATAAATAAATATTAAATGTTTTATTACAACATCACAAAAATATTTGATTTAGTAGTACTACTACTACTACTACTACTACTACTACTGCTAATAAATAATTATTAGTAATAATTATCGTAATGTCATTACTAATAATAATTATTATATAAAATTAATTATGGGTGTACAATATTGTATTATAGGAGTGTCACTGTCAAGCAAGCCGTCACACCCAAAATAGGCCTCCTGTTGTGAAAACAATGTAGGAAACACGGAGTCTGCTGCTGCTTATAGAAGGTCGTTCATGTCGCTGTGGTTCACCTGAGACGATCGAGCTAGCCACATGGTTTGACTGAGCTGAGAAACACGAAAAATCTTTCCACAGGAAACACTGTAGTTAGCACAGGAACTAAAAGCAACGCAGAGAAACTAATTTAGCTGAGGGAAAGCATTTCCTCTTCTACAACTAAACTCTCCTCTAAACAAGTCGTTCGACATTTGTCACATTCTTGCCTTCTGCCAGCTTCAGCACAGGACTTTGACCACAGATGGCACAAATACAAACGTTACCGAGCCACCAAAACTAAATCAGAGTAAAAGAAGAGACTGTTTCAAAGCTACTGAGCAACAGTGGCTGACCGCTTCTGTTTGGCAACCGTATGACCTACATATAAATGTCATCTGTCCGTCTGTTTGGGCAAACTTGTGCTGGTTAAAGTCTTTATCTTTAGATGGAACTAACAAAATGGTGCCACAACAGTTGACATGGGGAAGTAGAGCAATATTTCCTGTCACAGCTTTCTACAGTAAACGGTCAAAATTTCCCAATAACGCACAACAAATTCGCTAGAGACCACTGGAAGACTGACTGGAATAATTCATCCCAGACTTCAAATGCACGGCGGTGAATTTTTCTCTCGCTAGAGACTGTGAAAGCACATTTAAAGCAATAGCAGCCTTGAAGATGTGCAACTGCTAAATTTGCATAAAAAAAGCCCCAATAAATACTTGCAGTCAGTATGTTTACCTATAATCATGGAGTACACACAATAAATGGGTGTTAAACAAGCAGAAGGGCTCATGTTACCCAAGATTCAATATCACTCACATTATCTGAGCTAAACAAGTCTGGAACGGCACTGGCATTAAGAATTGGCATAAAATGAGTCCATTTCGACATGTATTGGCATAAAATGTGATGCGTGAGGCCATTTCAACATTCATTAGTTACTAGTACAGTCATTAGCGCACATTCCTTTGCTAACTATTGATAACTAATTAGGAAATGCTATCTGTAACAAATTACCATTTCATTCTGTGTGGTTCAGAAATCCACTGTTCACTCAACCAGTTGCTGATGCATATTCCACTTTCACTATTAATGATGACAAGCACAAAAGCAATTGTTAGTGACATGGGAAAAGATATCAGTTGGGTTAATGCAATTGATGTCTCATAAACAAGTATTAGTTAAACTGGAATAACTATTGGAAATAATTGGATTAGAAGCAACAACTGGAGTGAACAGTTGACCTGTGAACCGCAGATCCCTGAAAGGATACAGCCGATTGCTTAACTAGTCATTTTAAACACGCAGATGCTAGTTAGTTTGAAAGGAAAGGAAAGGGGAAAATGTAAAGGAACACACGTGACTTCATCTTGACTGATGTACATCATGAAATCACAAAACGCTTGAAAAGAACACATGATCTCATCTGGAGGAAACAGCAACGACATGTTCACGGTGGGCTGTGATTTCTGTACATCTATAACATAAGCCCCCAAACCTGTGGATGTAGCCGTGTATGAGGGCGAGGTTTGAGCCCACAAATGAGAAAAACGCCGATGCATTGATTGTTTTTACCTTAATAATACTGGCCTTCCGTGGGATTCCAGTTTTGCCGTCCAGCACCACAGACGCGTTGGCCGTCTCGAGCCCCTGGTTCTCGGGCGCACACAGTCCACAGTCCCCGTTTGAGACCGACACCTCGCTCGCAGCTCTGCCGTCCGCATCATCGCCGGGCTGGGCGGATTTCCCGCCAGCGCTCGGCGATGAGACCCCGCAGTTCTCGGCGACAAACTCCGCCATGAGCCCCGTGTAACGCACGCAGCAGCCTGTGCCTGGCAGTATTAGCTGTCGGTTCGAGTAGCGAGCGATTGGAGCTCACCGAGAGAGAAATGGAGTGCCATCGCAGGTTTAATTCTCGTCGGCGTGTCTGCTTCGGCTCGGCAGCATCTGTCGCGTTCGACACATTGTATCTGCGCGCACCGCGTTCGAATGTTTCAATGTTACAATGTTGCAAGTGTCATTGTTGAGGCGCTCACGCGGGTTTGACAGATACTGCCATCTGCTGAATTCACTTCACATCGGTATAATACACTACTACTGTTGCTATTTCGAAACACCGCGCAGCAGATCCGTGATCAGACAGGGCTTTACGTGGAAGTGCATACATGTCAGAACATATATGCTGCAGCCTGCAGGGAGACCGGGGCAAGTTGTCAAATGGGGAAATTCACAGGAAACTCGCTTCTCATCTACGTTATCTCAGTAACTGTTCGGAGTCGCAAGTTTTTATTACACGATTCAACAAATGTTTGTTGCTTTCAGAATCCTACTTCAAAACTTTAAGATAATTTGTGTGAATTCTGTCATACACTCAGACAAAAGGCAACTATACTGTATAATGAAGGTGGATTCTCAAGACAAGTGTGTTTTGTCAGTATTGTATTTGAGCAAGTTGATTTAAGAGCTATAAATTGAAAGAAGAAGAAAAAAAAAATTACACCGTTTGACAATGCAATGATAAACCCCTCCCAGACAAATATTAGCTGTATAAAATGTTTATATATTTATAGTAGTTGTAGACCGGCATTGCTAGAGATGCTTTGCTTCTGAGTAATCAAATTAAGCTATAGTAAGGTAGTTGAATTTATACAGATTACTTAATAATCATAACACCAATTTAAAATGATTTTAGAGGAATATGCATGCATGTCAAGACAGATGGCTGTTAACAACTTGCTGCTGTTGTTTATTAGTCAAAATGTGCTGACAAATCTGTTCTTTGTGCAGTAAATCATCTCGACAAATATGAAAAGATGACGTCTAGTAGTTAATGTGAGTTAGCCAGGATGTCAAAGACTGTTAAACTACATCAAAAGCCACAGTATGTTCAATTAGTAGAGATGATATGTAAATATTCATGCATATTAAAAATATTCATATTATTTTTGCAATACTTTCTGATGGCACTGGAGATGCAGGAATACACGTTACTTTTAAATAGGTTTGTGAGCTACTCAAGTGAGTATCAGTATTATCTGTTGCATTGTTTACATTTTACATTAATAGATCATCAAGTGTCTGAGCCTCACCAACCATTCAGGATTCATACAATTCATAAAGGATTTCTGACTGTTTGAGTAAATTATGCCAGTGCCACGCCCTGCCATATTCTTTGGCCTCAGGTGGCCATATTGAATTCAGCATTTTTATGATGATTATTAGTAATGACACGCCATATGCCAAGTTTGGTACAGATAAAGAGAAAAACTCAGATTGGTAAACAAATATACCCCAAATATATATAAACCCCAAATATGATAGAAACACGTTGAAGTGACTTTTTCCCTGGTGGAAGTGTTATTATGGATTACAGACCCATTTTGTCCAGAAGTGATGGTTTGAAAATATCTTAATGATGAATTTGTTTCTCACAAACATGCAATTTTTCACTTTTAAAGATGTTAATTGATGGACTGGAGTGGCAAGGATTACTTGTGGATTATTGTGATGTTTTTATTAGCTGCTTGGACTCTTATTCTGACGGCACCCATTCACTGCAGAGGATCCATTGGTGAGCAAGTGATGTACTGTAAATTTCTCCAAATCCGTCTCAATGAAGAATTGAACTCATGTGCATCTTGGATGGCCTGAGGGTGAGTACATTTTAGTACAACTCTAATTGCAAATGGAGAGACCGGGCACACATGACTTCATGATTTTGCTCTTTTTATTTCCCCAGCACTGAATCCAGTCCAGAGCGTATGACACATGAAAGCCTGCTTGTTATTTGACCACCCTGAGCAGTTTAAGCCCACCTCCTCACATTGTGCTCTCATACACATGACATGCACATTTCACCAAGTATCTTTCAAGCAGGTGAAAGTTGCACACGCTCGAGGAACACGCCAGACACGGATGTGCGGTTATACACATTTAACACAGATCATCAGCTGAAAGGAAAAGAACAGTATTCTAATAATATCTTACAGGAAGCATGAAACATTTGTGTTGAACATATAGTGTGCAACAGAGTCACCTGCTGGACACTTAGGCTATTACAAAAATGTTCCCATATCAGAAAACATCAAGTACCTTTGCACTGTAACAATAAGTGCCAGTATCTAATTATTATTTTGTAGATTTTTCCCCCTGCATGTCTTACCCTAATAATTGTGATTATTAATTAATTATTTGATTTTAATTAATCAAATAAATCAAATTTTAAGCCCATAAAATAATAATGTAAGATGTTTTATTATACAATAATAACAATTATTATTATTAATAAAGGATCTTCTCTTTGTTATTCCTCACAATTTATGTTGTTATATAATTGTTTTTTTTCCACTTTGTGTGAGTATATATAGTTTTTACTATAAACTGTAATCTGTAAGTATAATAAATGTAAAAAAAAATTTTTTAAAAATATATTTAAAAAAATGTGTGATGTGATTATATTGCTGGATTATGGTGCAGAAAATATCATTACAGGAAGATTCCAGCACACTATGCATAGAGTGACTGAACGTTTCTCTGCCAGCAGTCCGTCATTTGTGACGTATCCTGTTTTCACAGTCTTAAGTTGTGCTTTCTCCAGCTATTGTTTTCAGTATGTGGGTTTACAAGGCTTATAAAACACAAATGGCTTTACTTATATGTGATTGTATAAGCTTTACTGAGAAAAAAAAGTTTGAGGTAATAATGTAAAACAATGCAGACTGGCCTTTTTCCATCATATTATTAAAGTACAGTACCCTTGATTCTTAATAATCATCATATTTGAGGTATTCCACGTAGAAAGAACAGAAACAGAAAGAAGTTAGAATATTTCACATTATAGGAAAGATGTGCTAGAACTATCCAAAAAGGCCGTACTTCATGCCATATGGCTATGGAAGATTTCATTTCCTCGCAATGGGGATGATTTTTTCTTCACACAGACAACTGGCTGGACACCACTGGCTCACGACGGTGTGGTCACAAGTGGCCATTTCTTTCAGTTCATCGCAGTTGCGGAATGTGTTAATGTACGGACAGGGATTAGCTAGAAGAAGAGAGAATTGAAAGTCAGTGAAGCAATAAACTCTTCTCAAGTCATCGTTTAGGTTCATTTTGCAACTAAAAACAGAAATGCACTTACTGCACAGACTGTCTTCACAGTCGTCCGGACAGGCGGCACACGGATCGCCCTGCGAGTACGGCGGGACTTCTCTGAAATTCCCTCTGAAATGGAAGAAGAAACATGGATGAACAGATCTCAAATTGTGTTTAATTTGGAAATAAAACCTTACAATATCACATAGACGTACGCGCGGTAGTAATGGCATCCGTAGAAGTAGGAGCTTCCACACTGAGCCACGGCACAGCCGACCTCATACGAGCTGTACCACACCACCTGAACACAAGCACTCCATCTTTCAATGTGCCATTTAATGATACTACAAACACCTGCATTGCAAATCTGCTGAAAAAGAAGTGTGCTTCATTGTATTAAAAGTGCATCTGTAGTGCACTTACAGTTAACTTTCACACCACACTTTAAATCACTTAAAAGTGCGCTTTAAAAACTTTTTAAATTTAATAATTGTTATGCTTTAAAAAAGTCACTTATTTTGATGTGTTCACTAACAAACTAAACCTCAAGAAAAGTACAGTAGAGTAAATATACTAAATTGCAGCTTCATCATTACAAATGTTTAATTACAAATATATACACAACACACAACTTTAAATATAAATTAAAGTATATTTTAGTTTACCATAAACCATTCTATAATATTTCAGACAATAGAATTATGAAGTCATATATTAAGTACTTAAGTGGGTCCAAAAAGTCAATTGTAAAAACATGCAATTAAGGGTCTGAAAACATTACATTCAGTTTGCACTTAAGTATAATCTTTAAAGAATATTATTTTCGTATTAAATAAGTAGCTGTCTTTTTAAAAGTATGTTAAAATCTATCTTTCATGAGGGGGTGTGCACTGGTTCAGAATAACCAAACAGTTGCCAGTAGCCATTGATTCCCATAGTATTTTTTTCCATACTATGGAAGTCAATGGCTACCGTCAACTGTTTTGTGTTCAACAGAAGACAGAAACTCATACAGGTTTGGAACAACATGAGGGTGAGTAAATAATAACAGAATTTCATTTTTGGTTGAGCTATCCCTTTAAAGAGCTCCTAAAAGCTGTCTAAATGGATGAAAAATCTTTCTTTCATCCCCCTTTTTTATAAGTAATAAGTATATATATATATAAGGGATTTTAAGCAGCAAATCATACATGACTGTTATATAAACTAAAAGCTATACTGGCTTTTTACTAAAAAATATATATGAATCCTTCTTGCCATTTGAAAGATATGAGCGTAGTTAAGAAATCCAAATAAATAATCACCTGTGTGTAATGTCCAATCGGCTGACCGTTGCTGGATCCGGTGGGATATTCATAATTGTTGACTTCACTGTGCCAGGCATTTATCACATCAGTCCATGAATAAACCGCAGAGGCCTTGAAGAGATTTTCACCCATTTCATATCCTGTCCATTAGAGAGAAAATACTCAATGAGGGAATCTGCAGCACTGCATCTGGTGGGCCGCAGCCTGGTTGAAATGATAAAATTGTGGGGTTTTTTTAATGATTTTTATTTTGTACACTAAAGCCTGTAAAAGAGAAGATGTTAATACAAAGGAATTTTACGTATTGATTTTCAGAAATGTTTAACTAGTATTTTGAATTATGCATTGCAAACTCAATGGATCCTTTTCCATTTTTCAATGCATTTTTCTTACGATGTACAGTAATAAACTTCAGTGCTGTATTAGTTCGTTCAGTGTCAAATCCTGAAGTGAAACCCGTCGAGAATGCACTGCATGTGACTGTGACACACTGTCACTTCTTCCTGCATTTCCTCCTTCATCTGTATGGACTAGTCAGCATGTCAACACTCACTTGCACAATCCTCCTGTATAAATATTAGGTCTATATGCATGTGGGTTGATGAAAGAAATCTTCTGTTTTCTCAGGTCTAAATTGCTTTAGTTGCATATGCCGTGGCCTCAAAACATATTTGGACAGTTAAGCCACATTTATTAAAAAAAAAAAAAAAAAAAATGTATGCGTTTCAAGTCAAGTATTTAAAAAACCTGTACTTATTAAAAATCATCAAAAAGTCAGTTAATTAAAAGACACTGAAAAGTTCATTTGTTTGAAGATATATTATCTATGCATTCATATTTATATTTGTTATTACTGATTTAAGTATCCAGACTGGTTTTGGGGTCAGTATAGTTTCCAATTTGTTCAAATATATAACAGCCAAAGGTGATCCGCTTCCCCAGCTGAGACTTCGTTCCTGTGATAATTTGATAAAAAAATAATAAATAAATAATTAAATAAGTAAGCAATTTAAAAAATAATAGCATTCTGAGAATAACTTAACATTCTGAGAAAAAGGTCATAATCTTTAGATATAATTTCAGAATTCTGACAAATTTTCCCACAATTGTGAGTTAACAACTCTTTATATATTGTGATTCTGATTTTGCGAGAAAAAAATTGAGATATAAATTGAGAATTGCAAGAAAAAAAAACTTTTTCTTTGAGAGATAAACTCACAAATAACTTTTACATTTTTTTATTCCAAGACAGAAATCAGCTTCCTTAAGATTAGTGACCTATAGTGCAGAATCTACAGTATATTCAGGTTTTTCTGTTTATTTACGGGTTTTAAAAAAAACTGTTTAACTTTCAATGTACAATGTAAACAAACACATGCGTGCACACACACACACACACACACATATATATGTTTGTCATAAAATATTAGAAATAAAATATTAAAGTACTTAAATACTTTGGGTTTCACCATTGGCTTGCTATTTGGAGGATTTATCAGCTTAGTAAAGCTTTGTAAAGCTGCTTTAGAACACTATGTACTATGAAAAGTGCTCTAAAATGAAATGAACTGACTGTAATTGTGGGTAGCATACCGTCAATCATGCGGCTGCTCGGTGGTCCATGTGTCATGTTACACTGATCAATCCAGCCTTGAGCTGACTGTGCCACAGCATCGCTCCAACTCTACAAATGACACAAAACACTTTCCATTCAGCATGTGACAGCATTTCACTAAGATGCATGTTTAAAATGTGAATTATAAGGGAATGATTTACCATTTTGAGCATGTTGCTGGCAGTCGGCTCCACAGCCCTTCGGTAGGTGTTGTGCACATCCACTATCTCCTGCTGGACAGAAGGCATGTCCGTACAGACGCCTGTGAGGGGAAAATCAGTCTGAAGTATTTTCAGTTATCCAGATTTATAACAGGCAGTATGGTAATATAAGCTTACCTGACTGGAAATCCCACCACATGAAAAGAGACAAATATGAAAGATGATTATTTTTGCTTATTGATAACAAAATCACATCTAAAACTATAACAAATGTTTATATATAGATTACAGAACTGATTTCAAGCATGTTCATGACATTTTTAAAATCATCAGAAACAAATTTAGTCAAATGTTACTCATAACAAATAATAAGTTGCCAGTATCATAAGCAAAACAGCAATTTATTCAAATCAAACTCACCAAGCTGCAGGCATCGATCATATGGAGCAACCCCAGGATACAAACTGTTACTGCAAACATTTTTGCGTCCTTCTGTCCAGCAGATTGCAGAGGCAGTATGTAAAAATAAATAAATAAATATCATAAAGAAGTAAAAATTAATGATTTAAAATTATTGTTAGAAAATATGCATACATTCATACACACACACACACACACACACACATAATTTAAAATGTTATAAATTGTAAAAAAATAAATAAATATTTAGAATATTTGTAAAATATTTTTTAATTAAAGAAAAAAGTTAGTAAGATTTTTTTAATATAAAATACAAGTCGTAAGAAAAATAATTTAGAATATTTAACAAAAAATATATTTTTTACTATAATAACAGTATATCACCATAATCACAGGAAGAAACTGACATTTCAATTTTGAAAGCTCATTTTGTAGTATAAATTGTAAAAAAAACAGTGTTAGGATGTTAAAATGTACAGTTAAAATGTTAGGATGAACTTTTGTAGTTCTTTTAAAATATAAATAGTAAAAAATAGATTAAAAATAGAGGAAAAAACTGTCTCATATTAAAAACAACAAAATACATTTAAAAATACAATTTAAAATATAAAATGTAAAGATAAACTATAATTTAGAATACTACCAAAAATAAATCCACTACAGTTGCAGTCAAAAATGTTATGAATAATAAACTCAAATTTCAGTTCTAAAAGCTTCATTTATAGTCCTTTCTCAGATATACCCAATATAAAACATAAATCAAATATAGTTCATAACAATCCGATCTGCTCCTCACCTGCCCATATGATGGAGGCGTCTGAGATGTTGTGGTCAAGTCCCACACTATTCTCTTTATATTCCCAGCATCTTAATGATCTCAGGAACATGTTCCCATGTCAGCAGTGACATGTGACACCACTTGAGCAATATGTTCACGAAACAATACAAAACCTGAGAGGCTAATAGTAGAAGCAAACATGAGAGTGTAAACACGAGGGTGTAGGTTTAGTTTAAAGAACAGCGTGAATTAACCCGCAGAAGAATGAGGCAAGATGTCTAAAGAACCTGCAAACAAAGCAACAATGATAAATCGAACAGACAACGTGGCAATGGACCAGAGTGTATAGTTAAAGAATACACATTATACTCCTTATTGAGAGGAATAATTAGTCAGAATGAAATAGAAACTGTAGACAATCGCCCTCATGCATTCAGACTATTACAGTGTGACGTTTGCTGTATTTCATCAAGGGATTTTTGAGACCAGGTTCAGTCTGACTGAGCAAAATAAGCGTATATTTGACCTGGATAATTAACAAACAGAAACATTAGAGTTATATCAGATAAAAACCATTAAAGCTTAAAGCGTTCTGTCACATCAGCTGTGTCTCCAGGGCTTTTCAGAGGGTTATAATGCAATGGAATGTAATCTTTCAAAACATGACAGTCTATTGCATAGAACTGACTCTTTTTACATCATTGTAAGACCTTTAGGTTTCAATTGAACTATTCATTCCCTCGTCTTAACAGGATGATTTGATGGCAGTATTCTGCTGCAGGAGTGACAGGTTTATATTCCTGCAGTTATTGACGAGCACAATGCCTCTCATGAGTACAATCGCTGAGTGATAAATGACGTCAGTCAGTCAGTCAGTCATATTTATTTATAAAGCACATTTAAAAACAACAGCTGTTGGCCAAAGTGCTGTACAAAATTAAAACATATACCAAAATACAAGAATAAACAAAACACAGCAACAGATAGTACACTACAGTTATGCCACTGTGCTCACTTGAGACCATGTGCAACAGTAAATAAGTACGTTTTAAGAAGAGACTTAAAATCAGCGTATGTTGGAGCAGATCTTATATAAAATGGCAAATTGTTCCAAAGCTGTGGGGCAGCCACTGAAAAGGCTGACGTATTTACAGCAGGCCGAGCAAATCTGCCATGAAGATCACTGCAGAAAAAATAAGTAAAAATAGTTTTTTGAAGTTGTAAATGAAACAGATTAAAGGTTGTATGTTTTACAAGAAAATACTATTTTAGTTTTTCCACATTTAATTCAGTGTTACTTGCCATTTCTTTGTAGTGATTTTTTCAGTATATCTTATATGTTTAATATATATTAAATAAAAAATTAATCAAATGTAATAATACAATTCATATAATATATAACAAAATGTCTCATTACTTGTAACAATTTTCCATGATTTGTGACCTAGAAAGACTGCGAAATATATTTTCAGGTATATCTTCGGGTCATTACTTCCATGTTTAAAAATTATCAATGAAAATCTGAACTATTAATTAACTTTGTACATTTGGACACATATATTATCCATCTACTGTATCTATCCAATATAATATAATATAATACTTCACATACGGGATATAATTACATATCTGTTTTATATTATATTCTACTATATTTTATATTAAATTATATAATTTATCAAATTTAATAATGGAATTTATATAATATATAATTAGTACAATGTTGCAAATATATTCAGGTCTTTTGTTCACTTCCATAAGTTAGAAGTTAACTTAGAAGGTTAAACTTCATATATATATATATATATATATATGTATGTATGTATGAAGTTTATACACACACACACACACACTGTATATAGCATCTATCTATCTGTAAATACTTTTTACAATATAATAAACCTAAATATAAATAAATGATACATTAATTTATAAATTATAAATATATATAATAAATATACACATTATGTTACATATAAATGATAATATTATACTGGTATATAAACTATAAATAGATACATAGATAAACAGACAGGGATAGATTTTTAAACATCGAAATTAAGTAACTATTCAAAGGAAAATGTATATTTTTGATGCTGACACGTGACACCATTTCTAAAAACCCTCGGAGCTTTTTTGCAGTTTGCTTAAATAGCCGTGTTGCGTGACGAAGTACAAATACTCCATGTAGTCTCTCTTTTGAAATCATTGAAATGGCATACATAATTCCACAACGATTAGACACATGCTTCAGATGGGAGTAAGTCACTGCTTGACTTGTCACGTCAACAATAATGTAAGGGCTTACACTTCTTTCAAAAAGGATTCTGAAAGAAAATATATCAAAATCGTTCATCTTAGTCAAATTAAACCAGGTCCAGGCAGAGAAAAACACCCACAGGAACATGACCAGTAGGAGGCACTGTGGCACCAATATCTAGATTTCACACACACAAAGTTTCTTCAAGTTGTCTCACACTAAGAGTTATGTGTGTTGATACATTTTGTTTAAAAATCACCATGAATTCAAAGGTTTGCCCGCTTTTGGATTTCAAAGCTATCCGTCATTTCAAGTGGTTTTCAAAGTAAGGTGGTTGATTCCTGATATGAATTTGATGTTGCTAGGGTCGATTTTAATTTATAGCCTATTGTAAAAATATAAAACTAAAATGCTAATAAATGGTATTAATATTTTAGTTTTGGAAGATATTTATCAGCGTGATGCCTCAAAATATAAATCCAAATATAGGTTGATTTATGAGCCTGTCTGAAATATGTGTTCATCACTGTGGTCGCAGATGACCTCAGCATCAGACGAAAGGCCATCAGAGGTCATGCAGTGCTCGTCTTCTGTGTGTAAGGCTTGTTTTGGTCCAGTGAGAGCATCGGTGCTGATGAAGACAGGGGTGAGTTTGCTCGTCTTCTGCTGCACTGCACACTTTTTGTTTTCCTCTAACAATGCAGTTAGTGAAGTGTTCAATGACGCTGTGGTGCTCTTTATTTTCACAGGGATTACGCAGTGATTAGTTCGCAATAAACGCAGCGGTAATTACGCAGTGGGAGCTCTCATTTTCCACCATCTCTCCTTCCTCTTCAAGCTTCAATGAAAGAGACTCGTTTGGTTGACATATCAAACAATCTCCATACAGTGGGGTCCAGGAGTCTGAGAGCAATTTTTTCTAATTAGTACAAAATGTTTCATTACTTGTGATAATTTGCTTTGATTAGTGACCTAGAAATGTGCGTTTGAGTATTTCAGTTTATTTGCAAGATATATATACATACATACAAACACACATACAAAAATATTACAAAACTTATTATATTATAATTATAGACTTTACAATATAATTTTATATAAAATTATAACATTTTCTTTACATATATATTGTTTATTCACATACGAATATGTAGTATATATATGAAGCATTATATCGTCAAGTATTTTAATAATTCAACAGCCTACCTCATGATGAGTAGTTTTCAGAGATCGTACTTGAGACAAGGATCAGTCGCCACAAGGATTTCCTGTTTCAGAAAGATTCATATTCTTTCATCTCGTCTCATGTCATTAATTTGTGTCCTGGGGTCAGTTGTGTCCTCTGCTGTGCATAAAATCACCATCAACCGTCTTTGAAATGGGAACGTCAATCTTCTCGAGTGCCTTAAAGACAATATTTCCTATTAAAACACTTAGACTTCTGATGAAATGCTGGTGTGTCATTTTCATCATAGAGATGTGATGGATTAAATTACAGTGATTATGGTGTGATTTGGACCGGGCTGTCGTGATTTTGTCAGTCCCCTCTCTCTCAGACCGGTCTGAATAATGGATTCACAGCTATAGGGGGCCTTGTCTGGGGTTTATGAAAAATACATCTCTCTACTGGGGCCGGCAGACACAGACCCTCTCGCCCCAGAACAAGCCACTGCCACAAAACCTCCCCAGAGGAGAATGAGAGCGCTCACAGGTCACTCTTTCACTGCTCAGTTACGTTTCACTGAAGCCAGCTTTGTTTCTCTCAAAACTCTGAAAACAGAAGAAAAAGAGAGAAGTGTTTTCATACAGTAAGGGCACAGTGATCTGGATCATTTAGTTTTGGTTAGGGTCATTTTGATTGCATGCTTTGTTATCACATTTGAGACATTGTCTATACTCTAGAGGATTTAAAAAAAGGTTTTACTCACCTCCTTGAAGCTCTCGAATGTCATTCTCTGTTCCATGAACTCAATCCGGACCATTGCTTTTACAAGAACTGGTGGTGTTTTGCCTTCAATCACCTCATGAGCTTTGCTGGATAGAAAGATATAATAAATGTTGGCCTGTTTCTTACACAAAGCTATCATTCAGTAGATTCAGAATATATAACACATGAGTTGCATGTTTTTGTCCTTTTTATAGATCAACAGTCATGGAAATTGAGCATTTAACTTGTTATATAGAAAGAAGCTGTGTAAACGTTCTTGACTGAACTATATATGTGACCCTGGACCACAAAACCAGTCATAAGTGTATATTATTTTGAAATTGAGATTTATACGATTAATAAGCTTTCCATTGATGTATGGATTGTTAGGATCGGACAATATTTGGCTGAGATACAATAATTTGAAAATCTGGAATCTGAGGGTGCAAAAAAATCTAAAGTTGTCCAAATGAAGTTCTTAGCAATGCATATTACTAATCAAAAATGAAGTTTTGATATATTTATGGTAAGAAATTTACAAAATATCTTCATGGAACATGATCTTTACTTAATATCCTAGTGATTTTTGGCATAAAAGAAAAATGGATAATTTTGACCCATACAATGTATTTTTGGCTATTGCTACAAATATACCCCAGCGACTTAAGACTGGTTTTGCGGTCCAGGGTCACATATTACAAAATATAATATAAAATATACTGACCTCGTTTATTTGATCAAAAATACAGTAAAAACAGTCATTTAAAAAATAATAATTCCTTTAATTATTACTAAAACAATTATTAATATGTCTTATAATATAATAGTATCAACGTTAAAATAATAAATAAATAATTAGTAATACTATTACAATTAAATAACTGTTTTATGTATTTTAAAATGTAATTCATTCCTGTAACGGAAAAGCTGAATTTTCAGACTGTGCTTCATACAAAACTGCCACTATTTTAGAAAATTTAACATACGTGTTGTATGGATCACTTTTGTTTCACTCATGTTTCCATTTCGGAGCGCAACAGTCGTGCAAGTCATGCAAATAATTGTTAATATATAGAAAGATGCTGTGTAAATATTCTATTCTACTGTTTGTAAAATAGCCATTTTACAAAGGCTACACTTATGTAATAAAAATACAGTACAAATATTATTATAATTAAAATAACCATTTTAATATATTTAAAAATGCAATGACGATGTGATGACGATGCTGAATTTTGTTTCCTTTTTGGAGCTCAACAGCCGTGCAGGTCATGCAAATAACTTAACGTCTTTGAGGTTTTGGAGAAACAATTGAGATACTACAGAGATCTCATTGCTGATTTTTCACTCTGTTTACAGTATTTTGCTAATTTCCTTGCTCTTTCAGTCCTCCCGCATTCTGAGCTCTTATCGTTGCTTTATTATGTCCCTGTAATTTCTAAAATAACTGCTCCCGCTCTCTTTTTCTCCCTTTTATCCATCTCCCTTCCCCTCTCTCTCTCTCGCGCTCCCGCTCTCGCTCGTACTCAGCACCTCCTCCTCCTTCTCCTTCTCCTCAGTTGGATTCTTCAGTCGGTGGGCAGGAACTGTGTCGGTTTCTGAAGAAGCCGAGAGAGAGAGAGAGAGAGAGAGAGAGAGGGGGAGCGAACTGTGTCTGGGTCAGCTCGGTCTGTCATCTCAGACAGTCAGAGAGAGCGAGAGAGAGACAGACAGCACGGCACGCAGGCAGCAGGATACAGGAGGTATGTCAGAGGATGTGGTTTCCCTGAGCTTGCAGAACATTGCACAGACATACTTTGAGCATGACCTAACGGCAGCACGCAAAGTGTGTTTTCTGCGCTCCGCTAGCTGCCTGCCGCAGGAGGACTGATCCGCTCGGGATCCTCGCTTCTTGTTATTACTGTGCCGTCACATCCAACGGGAAACGTACCGCCGCTCTCGCGGTTCACGCGCAGGACGGTGGATCGCTGACTCAAACTTGCAGCCTCCGCGTGTCGACAGCTCCACAACAGGTAAGCATTCTGTCTCCATTGATTTCCTCACTTCATGAAGCGTGCCGTCTGTCTAGGAGGAAAGCAAACACGACAACAGTGCTGTGATAAAGAATCAATCATGGGAAGCCACAAGCCACAAGTTTGCCACTGTGTGATGCGCTACAGCAAGCGTCTTGATCCGTTAACACAGACACATGCTCCTTGTAAAGCCTATCACACAGATCAATGGTTTAGTTTGAGTCACATGTACAAAGTGTGATACTGACAGGAAGACTGCATACTTGCCTTCAATGCTTGACCGATGGCTTTTTTAAGAAGTGTTTCTTCAGCACCTCATTTCGGTTGTTTGCCTGAAATCAAAGGATTTTGGTGACAAATTTCTTTAATAGGATGTATTTAAATAACTTTGGAGCATGCATTCACTAAGTCAAGTTAGACAGCATTATTTGTATTCACACTGAAAGCGAAAATGAAGCAAATGTAGGACAATCTGAAGATATTTGGTGTTTAAAGTCGTCGACATGAAATCAAAATTCAGAGCGATTTTCTAAATGCATGTTCAATCAAAATGTCTATCTTGTGGTCAAACAACAGACTTCTCCAGTCATTTAGTGTGCATAAACCCACCCCTTTCTTAAAGTTAACTGCAAGCTCACATTCAGATCCACCATCCAATCAACATCCGATGGACAGAAACAAGTCCCCGCCCAACAATTTTTCTATTTCGTTAATCCGTTTCTCTCGGATGTACATCACAGTACAAAATAAAAGATCTGTTGCTACTTTTGTTTCATCACAACTGTAGTATCAGCTGTAACTGTTATGTGCAGTGTAATTTTGAACCAATGAGATTTCACTGTAGGCGGGGCTTCCTTACACAACAGTGCAGAAATATACACCAAAAGCCCAACAAAATATCCTGTTGATCATCGAATAAAACGTAAAAATAACCTTTAGAGTGTAATTTTTATTTTAAGCTTTTATTAGGCGTTTGCACAAAAATCTCCCTGCAATGTTCCGAGAATGTTAGTGTTATTTAAAAAAATTTAACGTTATCATATACGTTGACATATTTGACAGTGCTATTTTAGTGTAATTTATATAACACTTTTTTAGTATTATTTTTTTTTATTGGATTTTATTCTTATATTTTAATTAAAAATTTACTTTAAACATTTAATATTTTTTTATTTTAAATTTTTGTATTTTAGTAATTGTGTGTACTTTACGTTTTTGTTTTTTTGTTTTTTTCTTTCAGTTTTAGCAATTTTAGCACTTTAGCTTACATTTACTGTAGTTTCCCAAGGCAACATTTCTAATTTTATAATTTGTTAGTCTTTCTTCTAATATATATATATATGTGACCCTGGACCACAAAACCAGTCTTAAGTGTTAATTTTTCAAAATTGAGATTTATACATCATCATCACCAAAAAATATATGACAATATTTGGCCGAGATACAACTATTTGAAAATCTGGAATCTGAGGGTGCAAAAAAATCTAAATATTGAGAAAATCGCCTTTAAAGTTGTCCAAATGAATTCTTAGCAATGTATATTGCTAATCAAAAATGAAGTTTTGATATATTTACAGTAGTAAATTTACAAAATATCTTCATGGAACATGATCTTTACTTAATATCCTAATGATTTTTGGCATAAAAGAAAAATCTATAATTTTGACCCATATAGTGTATTTTTGGCTATTGCTACAAATATACCCCAGCGACTTAAGACTGGTTTTGTGGTCCAGGGTCACATATAGTGATAACAACACTAGTTTTTTAACAATTAATTATTAATTTTATTAAACTTTTGTATAAAAACTTTTGGCAGTCTGATCAAATCAGTCAAGAAAGAGTTAAAAATGTTAAAAATCAATGCCAAAACTGGAAGGTCATGTTGAGTACATTGCATTGTTGCACTGTTCTCTGTTGTGTACTTCACATTTTCTCAACTGTACTAGTTAATCAAACTATTCTTTACATACATCTAGAAAATTTGCATACTGTACACAGCATGCATACTAAATACTGCTGAAAGAGAATAAGTAGTATGTTAGTATGCTAATCTATACACAGTCGAATTGTGCTGTTGATGCTAGTAGGCGGTCCCGCTAACGGTCCCTGTCAGTCATATTGCCAGAAATTGCCAACTCTCTTTATAAATGAATGTCTTACGGACGCAAATCGCTGTCAGTGTGAACGCCCTTTAAGAAAGGAATGTAAGAAAAGAGAACAGAGAAGGCAAACTGTCATTAATCAGTTCCAGACGGCGGTTCGGAGGCTGTGCGCCGGGCGCCTCAGGAGCCGCACACAGAGCTGCTGTTGTCATGGAGGAATCTGGTGCATCATATCACGGGCTAGTCACCTCCGACCCCACGCATACTCGCTATCAGAGAGTTACTGGAGAGTATTGCTGACTTCAGTGTCATATGTGCATCAGCAGAACCCTTTTATTACAGCTCAGAGGATGTTTCCTTGGGAGAGAAAAACAAATACCAAACAAACTCGATTTTGTGCATTTTCAGAAAGAAATATGAATGGTACTCGCCTGTGCAAAAGTCTCTGATGCGATGCTAGGGTGCTGTGAGTGGTTTCCAGGGTGCTGCACTGTAAACAACCTGCAATAACAATGTGAGATATTAAAATCTGTTTTACTGTGCCCTTGTGACATTTAAAAGTTTGATCACTACTGATAAAATAAAGTGCACTTTAAAAATCATCATAATTTTAACAGTAGAAGACTGCAAATGCCATGATAAAAACCTGTTAAGTCGTTAACTGTAAGTTCCCTTACTATATACGATGCAAAACTGTAAATCTAACAGTAATCTTTACAGTAAATTTTCATCTTATAATATGTAGCAAAAAGTAAATAAATAAATAAATTGACAAGTTAAATCCATAAGACCTAAAATGATGCTACTGTATTTTTACAGTATTTTTTTTCATTTTTTTTTTTAAACAGCGTATCATTGAAAACAGTAGCAACAAAAAATACAGGTCAAGTTACATATTTAATACTTTAGTTAGGGGTTTATTCAGATCACTACAGTAACTACTATATAGCAATAGTAATAGTGGTGCTTGACCTAATTTACACTAATGAGACAATTGCTGACTATACAGTAAGAACAGAGCTAATATGTGACCCTGGACCACAAAACCAGTCTTGAGTCGCTGGAGTATATTTGTAGCAATAGCCAAAAATACATTGTATGGGTCAAGATTATCCATTTTTCTTTTATGCCAAAAATCATTAGGATATTAAGTAAAGATCATGTTCCATGAAGATATTTTGTAAATTTCTTACCATAAATGCATCAAAACTTCATTTTTTATTAGTAATATGCATTGCTAAGAATCCATTTGGACAATTTTGAAGGCGATTTTCTCAATATTTTGATTTTTTGCACCCTCAGATTCCAGATTTTCAAATAGTTGTATCTCGGTAAATGTTGTCCTAACAAACCATACATCAATGGAAAGCTTATTTATTCAGCTTTCTTATGATGTATAAATCTCAATTTTGAAAAATTGACACTTAAGACTGGTTTTGTGGTCCTGGGTCACATATTAATAACATTAGTTACTCAATATATGTAAATTATATATTAAAATAAATTGGATGACCATGTGTGCGCTTTTTCCCCACACATGTCCTGACAAGGATTTTTAAATTGCCAAAGGTCCAGGTTTTGTCTTTATTTTCCTACAGACATGCTCTCTACAGCCCGTTCTCTGTAAGTCCCGCCTTCTCGCACACCACGATTGGCTGATTGTGTATAATGCCTGTACGCTATTGGTCAGACTTCTTTTACTCATTGCCTTCAACAAGTACATTTTAGGCAATTTAATGTATTGGTCACCCTCAATAATATTACTATTAACGTGGAAGGCATAATTAGGTCTCTGATGAAAAATACGCAAGTTCGGAACTTTTGGAAGTAGACTTGAGCATGTTTGAGACATTAAGATCTCTTCTACTGTTTTTAACAGTGGCGGCCTTTTTCTTATTAGAAAATCTTGTGAATAACAACTTGATCTGTAATTTCCTTCACCTTACAAGTCACACGCAGCAAAAGTGTAGCTAATTGTGTCTTTCTGACTCCTGCAGCTGTTTGTTCTACCTGTATCATCATCGGAAGCTAGCTGGTGTGTTAGGAACATGATTAATACACGTGAAGCTTCAATATTTTGGTAACCTAATTAGGACAGAGAATCCTCTCTTGTGCTCAATTAAACCTAATTTAGATAATTGGAACGCCTTAGTGCATTTGAAACTTAATTACGACATCCTTCCGAGACGTGACGCGCAAAAAGCCCAGTGTGTTATTCGTCAGGCGCTGTACCTGTGATCTCTGAACGGCTTCTCCTCGCGTTCAATTAGGGCAGGCTCTCCTCTGCTCTCTCTGAGAGAAAATGTACACCCTCTCCTGTGATTAGACAGCCTACAAATCAGATGTCACATTCGCTGTCTGTGCCACGCATTCGGCACCTTCTCCGCAGCTGAGTCAGTTGAGGAGATGAAACGCAGCTTTAGCTGTGCGCCTTGATGGAAGATGAATGGTAATTTTTGTTCTTCTCCTGCGTGAGGTGCCACTTTGAAAGGATTACGCTTCCCGGATGTGCGCGAAGATTAGGTTCTTCCCTCCTGTCGCAGCGACGAGCTTCTGCCACAAATATTCAGGCCGCTGGCGATGCCTAGGCACAACACAGAACAATCAAAGCGGGAAATATGCAAGCGCTGCAGGAAAACACACGCAGAATAAAACAGCTTTAATATTTCTTGAAGACTCATCGACTCGCTTGGTAAAGAGTGGCCGGAAAATTGCAGCGATATTGATTGAGTCGTGTTTGAGAAGGACATGTCGATACTTTGCTTGAGTGCAACAGAAGTTGAGCTTTGTTTTAAAAGAGTAACAGATTCAGATCACTTTCTGGTAAAGTGCATATTTCAAGAAAAAGGGACTAAATGCTTTCATTCTAATTTACAAATTTACTGGATTGTTTCCACTGAAAACAGTCTCACACTTTCACACAGCATACTGTCTCACATATGGGCACTGGGGTGGGTGCTATGATAGAAAATGTCATTTTTTTCTTGAAAACAAAGGTTCTTTATTGGCAGAGAGAGTCCCACGAAGAACATTTAACATCAATGGAATCTCAAATGTTTCTTTAAACTCCTAAAAATAAAGATTCCATTTTTATTCCCTTCTTTATAAAAATAAAGATTTTGCAGTGGTGCCATAGAAGAACTATTTTGGGTTCCCCAATTAAACTTTCAGCGAACAGCTCTTTAAACAACATTTTTAAAACCTAAAGAAACTTCTGTGCAATGGAAAGGTTCCATGGAGGACAAATGTTCTTCATGGAACCATAGATGCCAATAAAGAACATTTATTTTTAAGAGTGTATAATGGGAAAATGTTCAAATGGTTAGTTTTAAGAACTTTAGGGGAAAAAATGGTTCTTTAGCACAATAATTGTGTATAGTCACAATATATTCAGTTTTCACATTCTAAAATTATATATTCAGTGACCACGGGTAATGCCCAATTTTAGGATTAAAAAAAAATTATTTAATACTTCACCAACAGAAGAAACTTGGATTTTGCTGTTTTCTCTTTTTAACAAAAAATCAGATTATTCATAACAAATGAACAAGTGTGACAGTTTAAAAGAAATGTTACATTATAAAACACTATAGAATTTTGAAGAATGTTGGTAACCAAACAGTTGACGGTAGCCATTGACTTCCATAGTATTTTTTTTTTTTTCCTATACTATGGAAGTCAATGGCTACTGTCAACTGTTTGGTGACCAACATTCTTAAAATATCTTATTTGAAAAAAAACAACTAATATTACGAAACAAATAATTTAAAATAAAGTAGCTGACATGTGCACGCCTCTGACGTTTTAACTGATGTTGCTCTGCATTCGCTTCGTAAATAATTTGCATTGTGTGCTTTTTTTTTTTTTGCACATAATATAATAATATAAAGCATCCAATCTACTCATAACCACATACATAGCTAATACGATAAAAACAGTCTATAGCAAAAATCTCTGACATATTTCTACAATCACAGGGTTCCACCGTGATACCGCCCAGCTCTTTAATAAAGCAAATTATATTTGTCTTGTAAAAATTAAAAGGCATATAATCCAAATTAGAATCAGAGAAAGAGTGAAATCAAGAGAAGCGAAGATGAGAGAGAACGAGAATATGAGAGAGAATCTCAAAGAAAACGAATAAAGGGAGGGAAACAGACTGGGGAGATATTGCTCTCTTTTCTTCTCTTGAGTATGAAATCGTTGTCAAGGGGCCCGTTCCCATGGCAATTCCATCCGCTGTGTCTGAGTTTCCAGCGTGTCCGTGCCCAGACCTTGGACGCTGAGCGGATGGGTTTTCTAGGTTCATGCCGAACAAAAGGAAAGTGCCCCACCCCCACTCCCGTCCGAAGGGCTGCAGAGAAAGAGATTTTAAAGAGACAATCTGTCAGACGAGTTGCTGTGTGTCTCAAATTGGATTCAATCTATAATTGTGGCTTTTATTGTACCTGGGTTCCTATTTTTTCTAATTATCCATAAGCAAGCAGTGAAGCAGCAGCCAGGAACATGAGGTTCCGGAGCTTGTGGGGACATACAGTAGGAACGCTTTCCCAAGACACCAATTAACCCCAGTTTTTGTCTAAATTATGCTGTGACATTTTGTTTAGACTTGACATTATGTTTACCCTGGAAATGAGTCCTAAGAGTAAAACATGGTGTTTGTGCGTCTCTCGTTCAACAGAATACTTCACCCAAAACTAAAAGCAGTCTTATAAATATTAGTTATCACACACACACACACATCATATATATATATATATATATATATATATATATATATATGTATATAAATAAAACAGAGATTTTTCTTTGAAATTAGCATTTTTATCAGGCTCCTATGAAAAAAACATTGGACATTTTTGAAAATAAGGTATTCAATGACTTTTCAATTGACTTAAACATATGAGACTGACAAAAATGCTCATTTAAAACAAACAAAAAAAAAACTCAGATGGACTTGAAAACTGGTCTGAAAATAGTCCAAAAAATAAATATGTTAAAATAATAAAATATAAAATCAAATAACTGATCATATTAAAAGTATACACGCACATAACTATTATTATTATTTTTAACTTTTAGTAAAATTTTCCATTATGGTTCATACGTAACCAAAAGTAAAAATTTCCCCAATTCATCTGCCCCCTCAAAAAAAATCCCTCTATGTATTTTTAGCATATTTATTATACTAGCATAAATTATATCTAATTTAACGCTTTTACGGTGGTTTTTGTCTTGTTTGGATCTTGACAGTGATATTATCTCTTCAAGTGTGTTCACATTCCCTCACAATGTCCTGCTCAGGTGAGGGGTCTTTGTTGAGACCAGGACGTCCAGGAAGGAAGGAGGAAGTCCAAACAGGGAGACTGCCTCATTCCTACCCCAGGAGAGCATTCTCCCTGCTGAACCGACAAAAACATGAGTCAGGAAACCATGCCTTGTGCCTTATTTGCCACATTAAAGAAAATGGGTCAAAGGGAGAGTAGTGTTTTTGAGTCTCTCTTTGAGGGAATGCATCTCTAAACACGGGCTGAACCGCAGCTTTGAACAGAGCCGCAAACCGTGACATTGAAGTTTTGTCCTTTGCACGCAGTTATTGAATTAGAGCAGTGAGGAACGCCGAAGCCAAGCGGGGTCATCATAGTCGGCTCATCGCTTCTCCCCGATGGGTTGTTGCTGGGAAAATGATCATTTTTACAAACATTTCCTGTGGCGCATGATATAAGACGCTTGCTAAGCACAGAGAGGTTGTGGAACAAATGAACGTTCATCAACAGGCTTGCCCAGATTTTCTTTTTCGTCAGTCTCACCATCACTTACGTTATGAAAAGTCACAGGAGAACCGTTTTTTTTTGTCTTTCATTTTGGACTACCGTGCAACAGTATACTGGAAGTGAACTCTTTTCTTGTCAGTCTACAGTGCACGAGGGAGCTGTTGCCAGGTTGACTAGAGAGACAGTACTGCCAAAAGCTCGTAGCGTGAAGCAGAACCTCGGGGAGGGAGTAGTCGCTCTGAAATCATAAACATCTCCCACTTCCTCCGTCAGCTCTAAAAATACCTCGCCTCTTCGTTTCACGGCCCCCCTCCTCGTCTCTATCAGCTATGCAAATATCAGCCCCTCCAACCAACTTTGTTTTCCTCACGCGCCACACCACCCCTTTCGTTTTTTTATTTTGCTTGCTTTCTCTCTCTGACGGAGCACACGCTTAGCCTGTTGCCTCTAGAGAGAGCGTATCTGAACTCAAAACATGGAGCGATGTCTGAAAAAGCCACTTTGTGCAAGTTGTTGCCATGTCAAAGACGGCTATTTTAGGGGCAGTCTGTTGTTTTTCCATCTGATGGAAAAATATCACAAAAGAGTGATATTTGAAAGAGAGCTGACCTGCCTTTTAGGACAAAAGTTTACAGAGTCAAAACATCTTTAACATTCAGGTTCTATAATACAAAAATGATCATAAACCAACATGAAATCAAAACTGACTGTTTACTTTTTTGTTTTTTTAAAGCATATCCCTGGTCTTACTGTGCGCAGTTAAATGATATTTTGATTTAAAAAAAACAAATATATATATATATATATATATATTTATTTTATTTTTTTTTACTAAATTTAATAAAATGCTCCACTTCTAAAGTGACTTTCCATTTTAACTGACGTCAACTTTCTTCTGCTCACTAAAGCTGCATTTTTTTTATTAAAAACACTGCAAAAACAGTAAAATTGTGAAATATTATTACAATGTAAAATAGCTATTTTCTATTTGAATTTATTTTAAAATGTAATTTATTGCTGTGATCAAATCTGAATTTTCAGCATCATTACTCCAGTCTTCAGTGTCACATGATCTTTCAGAAATCATTCTGATTTGCTGCTCAATAAACATTTTTCATTATTATCAATGTTGAAAAGTGTTGCTTAATATTTTTGTGGAAACCATGATATTTTTATGAATAGAAAGCTAGAAAGAACAGCATTTATCTGAAACAGAAATTGTTTGTAAGATTATAAATAGCTTTACCTTCCTATTTGATCAATATAATGCATCCGTGCTGAATAAAAGTATCAGCTTAAAAAAAGAACTAGTGCTGGGCAACGATTAATCGCATCCAAAATAAAAGTTTTTGTTTATATATGTGTGTGTATTGTGTATATTTATGTATACAGTATGTATTTTGAAAATATTTACATGTATAAATTTATATTCATATAATTTATATTACATATATAAATATATTTAATATATAAACATAACATTTTTCTTAGATATATACATGCATGTGTATTTATATATACATAATAAATATACACAGTACACACACATATATTATGTACACAAAAACTTTTATTGTGGATTCAATTAATCATTGCCCGGCACTGAAAAGAACCTACATTTTCACACCCACTTTTCACAATCCAATCAGTTCCCAATGCACAAATAGTCCCACCCTTCAATTCATTCTCATTAAGGCGCCAAGTTACCAAATCAAAATCAGTTGTGCGCCCATTTCATTTTGACTCCCACGCCAAAAAATATCACTACAAGTCTAAAATCTTCCCGCACTTCATTCCTTCAATCGATCAGATTTGAAAAATCCAATTGCTGATGCATGACTGTTGTACCCGAGATGCCATTTCCCCGATTGGATTCAGCCACGGATAGCTGAACGCATCCATTCACGTCCATGTCACTGGAAACAGTGATTCTTATGACAGTGTTCATAAATCTGCATGGCCTCTCGTCTGAGCCCTAATTAAAGTCGCCCTGCCGCTGGAGTTGCCGGCACGCTGTGCATTATCCTGACTCCTAATGAACAATCTGCTTCTTGATTTTCTGTGATTGATTCTCACCTTTTCATTCGAACGGCTCACCTCATTAACCGTGTATTCTCTAGAACCCTCGGCCGTCGCCGCCTCTCAGATTATACGTCCCGGCCGCTGTAATTAGACAGCAACATAATAGAGAGTATTCTTCATCAATGGCCCACCCTAGGTTTAATCAGCTGGCCACAATGGGATATTACCTGCACCCTTCTGATCCGCTCGCGACTGTCGGCGGCTGTCACTTTAGATTTGGAAAAGGAGGGCGCTTTGGCTGACGAACAGAGAGCACTTTTGGCCTCTCGCTGGCTGGACGTGTTAATTCCCAGCCTGCCAGTTGAGAGATTGGGCTCCCATGATGAGCTGAAGCCCATTTATGCCTCTTATTTATTTATTTAGTAGCTAATTTCGTAATCTAGTGTGCCCTTAATTGGGTCTTTTTCTGCTTGCTTTCTGCCAAACAAGCACAGGATGAGGCAGTACCTGGCTGAAAGGAACTGTAGAACAGCAATGTACGTTCTTTGCTGTGCACGCAGAGGCAAATTAATGTGGTACGTGAGAAAATGGACAGATTACTTTCCACACGGGAAACACCTGAAAGAAAGCAGAACGTGAATGGAGCTAGTCGTAATGAGATTGAAATCGAAATTGGAGTTTCGTGGTTTTGTAGTCCTTGGCTATTTATGTTTAAGGACATCTATATGCTAGTGTACTGCTGAGCTGACATCTAAACCTTTAGGAGATATATGCAATATAAAAATTAAAAAAAATGCGCCTGACAGACAGATGAAGCCCTAAGCGTATTAAACGCAAAGCGGGCACCTTGCATACTGTGCACAGAGACTAAAAGTATTGATGACTACAGCATATGCAAATTGTTGTTGAATAAAAAGAGAATGTCATTATAAAATAGAATGAGAATGTCTCTCCCCTTTAGCACCACCTGTCACTGACAAGCAATAACAAGTACAAACTATGGACTATATTTGGAACTGAATACTAGCTTACCGCTAACCGAATACTCTGCGGTATATACTGTTTATGGCCTACTATTGTTTGAATAATATCATGTGAAACAGAATGCATTATGCAATTAATAATAACAGTAGTTCGAACATCACACTGCATGTTTTAATAAGTGGTGTCCAATCATCTTGGAAATTAAATTAAATAAAAAAAAACTTAATATAGAATATAATAATAGAATTATATTAGTATTAGTGGCAATAATAATAATAATACAAATTAATAACAATAATCATTATTTTTTTAATAATCTAATTTATTTTTTTAATTTTTAATTAAAATGTTATTATTTTTATCATCATGAATGCATTACAATTATTAATTTATATTAAAATTATTATTACATGAATACTGATTTTGACAATAATGACCAGAGTAATAATAAAAGTGACTAATTATTGTTATAATTTAATATAATTATACAATTTTGATAAATAATTTAACAACAATTATATATATTTATCAATTAAATAATAAATTATTTATCGGGAAAGGTCTACAAACTGGGATTCGAACTTGGGACGCCTGAAACACTATATGGTGCTGTATGTCAGTGCTCTGCCCACGAGGCTATTGGCGCCGATTTTACATCTAATTTTAAATAAAGATATTTTGCCTTTTAAATATCATTTCGTGATAACTGGAAGGTCAGATTGAGTTCACTGCATTGTGTAACATATATTCTGTGCAGTAATCTCTGCTGGCAACACATTTTGGCAAATATAGCAGATAATCCTTGTATTCCATAATGTGGAAAGATAAGCATTCTATTGAAACAGTAAGAATAGCACTATATGTAATATGCTTTCAGAATATAGTCATTGTTTTTATCGAACATTGTTTTGGTGATGATGCATACAGTAAATAGCTAGTTAGTGGATATGCATATATAATACAAATGAAAAAAGCATCCATCAAAGCATTTTACACTCATAAAAATTAAGGTTCTTTATTGGCATATATGGTTCCATAAAGAACATCCATGGAACCGTTCCATTGCATAAAAGGTTCTTTAAAGTGCAAAAAGGTTCTTGAGATTATTAAAATGTTCTTCACACAAAAAAAAAAAAAAAAGGTTTTCTGTGGTATCGCTGAAAACCCTCTTTTGGAACCTTTATTTTTAGGAGTGCATTAAATTGCAGGTCAGCTCTGATGTGTCTACATGCATCTACAGCGTGTTGTTGTGAATGCTGAAGACATTGTTTGAACCTCTTTGTCTTTCTGACCGTGTCTCTTTCATCCCAGGCTTAAGTGCGCACTCGTTCAGCAGAAATGGGCTGCGGCTTGAGGAAGTACCGTCAGACGGAAGACAACAGTCCGGGAAAGATTTACTCCACCCTCAAGAGACCGCAGGTGGAGACCAAGATCGGGGTCGCCTACACGTACCACCACGTGGACTTCCTGGTGGGGAAAGATGGTAAGCTGTCAGTCGTTCTCCTATCTCTGTTGAATTCACTCTGATATCGAGTGACTTTTAAAAGGGACGATCAGCAGAGTTAGAAATGTTGAGGTAAGGATAATCTGCGAGGAACTTTTGAAAGGAGAAATCAAACCGTGGCACATGGAGATTCTCCAACAACGTTCCTTGATTCTTTGCTGCTCCGCAAATCCCCGAAGTGATGACACTTGCAAATGACAAACCCCAAATCCTCCCAGAATTCTCTCTGTGAATCACAGCTGCCTGGTAATTCTGCAGCACACGCTCACGACAGACTGTACCTGGATCCCAGGCAGTCGACGTGTTCCTGTGAGGAGGCTCTCAGGTGCGCGGCAAGGTGTCTGTGATCTGTGAGGCGGCTGCCGGTGAGATGTTGGAGCCTGCGGGCTGTGAGGTGGCTAATGGGGGAAGATCCAGAGGGCCTTGGCTAAATATAGCTGTCAGTGTTGTTATTTCTCACAAGCGGAGCTCGGCTTGGGCTGGGAGGGAGGGTGTTGAGATGTAGTGTGAGCCAGAAGTCTCGCTGACATCTTACCCCACAGATCAGAATAATCCTGTAAGGAGGATTCAGATGAATGCCGAGGTCAATCTCTCTCTCTCTCTCTCTCTCTGGGTGGGCGGAAACCCACAAAAATACAGTTTTTCCTCCTTCTCTTGAGAAATTCCTAGTTTCACTGTATCTATCACTAAACAAACAGGGTATTTGCTCCACTGTGATTGCATCTTACCCACATTCATCCATCCATCCATCCATCTATCATTCTTAAACCCTCAAACTGTAATGGTTTTTAAACTTTCTTCTATCTATAGATCCCATCCATCCATCATCATGTATCTATCTATCATTCTGGCATGATATTTTCTATCTATCCATCCATCCATCCATTAGTAGATTGATATAAACCCTCAAACTTAAATGGTTTTTAAACTTTCTTCTGTCTATCCCATCCATCCATCCAACCATCCATCCATCATTCTATGTATCCGTTCTTTTATCTATCTTGATAGGTTATTTCTATCCATCCATTATCTAGACTGATATAAACCCTCAAACTTCAATGGTTTTTAAACTTTCTTCTGTCTATCCCATCCATCCATCGTTCTATGTATCCATTCTTTTATCTATCTATCTATCTATCTATCTATCTATCTTGATAGGTTTTATCTATCCATCCATTATCTAGATTGATATAAACCCTCAAACTTCAATGGTTTATAAACTTTTTTCTATCTGTCCCATCCATCCATCCGTCGTTCTATGTATCCTATGTTCTATCTATCTGTCTGTCTGTCTCTTTATATCATCCAGTCATCAATCCATCATCTATGTTGATATAAACCCTCAAACTCCAATGGTTTTTAAACATTTTTCAATCTATTTTTTTCCGCTAAACTTTCAAGCAAGGCTTTCAAGATAACATTCAAAGTTTGTGTTGATAAACCTTTCTTTTCTAGTTAAAATGACCGATAAACTTATTTTCTTTTCTTTTCAATTCATTTTAATTTTACTTCCTTGCATTCAAATGTGAATTGCAATTCTACATCCTGTTTCTACAATCCTCAATTTAAATTCGGAATCTGAATTATGCTTCATGCGAGTATCAAAGTCTTATATGTTTCTCCAGAAAAGACCGTTAGACTACAGTAAGACTACAGAACATTGTTTCGTGGATATTACAGTAGAATTTGATGAAAAGTGTTTGAGTTAAAATTGAAATCTTTCGACGTTTGATTTCAAACCGGAGCACAGTTTGAGACATTGTTGAGATCACCTCTGAAACCCCGGCGTGTGACCATGTTAGTGCAAATTACCTGGGCCAAATCAACGTTCCAGATGACTGACATCTGAAATTATGGTTTTCCAGCACTGTTACGGTAATAACTATAATAGAACAGCCTAGCTATGCGATTGCTCTATATGTCCTTGAGTTTGGCAAGATGGGTGAATATGTGCACTGCAGCGAGCACCGCATACGAGAACTCTGTTGTGTTTAGCAGTATTGGCCCATATCTCACACTTCCCCCACTACGCTTCATTTCTCCACGCTGCCTCTACTCTATTATTGCAAATATATTGCTATTCATAAAGGAGGAGTTGCAAAGCACTTTAAAGGAGGGGGAGGAATGAGCAGCAAATGTCTCATCTACAAGGGAAGACAATAAACTTCCTCATGCAAGACTGCCTCAGCTGGCTTAATGTTCCCTGACGCCACGCGGGTGGAAACATTAGACTGCACATTTGTTAATCGCCTTAATCAAATTTATGTGTCCATGGTCAACCTGCACCATTGCTTTCTTTCACAAGGCACTGTGTGAAGTGCCGCGTCTATTTTTGAGATCTGGCCCATCAATCTATCTTAAGATGTTGTGGTGATATTGTGACATGTACCAGATGTTGCAACTGCACAGAAGATGAGCACCAAGCAAGCTACTCTATTAACTTAATTGACTGCTCTAATCATACAAAATTGGAAAATCACACAAACAATGTCTCAACTTTGTCACCTAGACTTTTGTGGAAGTCTTCCACTTCTCAGATTTAAATCAAATCTCAAGCGTCAGACGAGAACTCCAAACTCATCTTCAGATTCAAAGAACCTGCTATCAGAAGACCTGAAATCAAAAGATTTTAACATGAAACCATACATTTCTCATCAAATTCCTTCAAGAACAAATGATCTTCTATTCAGATGCATTTTATCGTGCTATAATACTCTCTGTATAATACTAAACTAAAATCATTCTAACACAAACTCAAAAAACATTTTCGTTACTAGAAATGAAGTAAATGATAACTGAAATAAAATATAAAAAGTACTCAATTTATCTAGTTGCCAGCGCAACATTTCTCATAGTTTAAATGTACTAAAATAATTTAAACTAAAACTTAAAAATTAAAAAAAAAAAAAAAAACTAAAAGAAATGGCAAAAACACAAACTAAATTACTAAAATTTTCAACTAATATTAAAATGAAAATGGAATACATAAAAAATCGAAATAATTAATAAAAAACTATAGTATCTAAATTATACTTGTTATCCATGTATATATGCATGTATGTACCAAGAGCTTCTTAAAAACCACAACAAATTCCTTGTGTGTTTGCGCACACTTGGCGAATAAAGCTGATTCTTCTTCTTCTAAATAACACTATCAGTGTCAATGATTGTCTCATTGGTGTCTATTTAAAATTTTTCCTAAGGCAAGAAGAAATGTCTGATGTTTACTTGAAATCATTATGAATTTCTAACCTGGTTCAGACTGGTTTAGTAGTCTAGTGCTGGTCTCTAGATCGTTGGGATGAAGCAGGTTGTCCAAGGACCTCTTGATCACATCAAAAATGTCCTTTTGAGATAGTAAAATTAAACTTATGAGCAATAATACTATTTTCTAGAATAAGACACCAGTTAGACCAAATTAACACTACATTTGTTGATTTCATCTAAATAAATTTTTCCCAGATGCTGGTGTACAAAGAAACATCCTGGTAGGCAAGTGAATGGCCTCATAAGTTGTGGCAAAAAAACCCATCACATGGAACATGCCAGAGTGGTGCTTATTTTAAGAGATCTGACCCATCAATCTATCTTACGATGTAGTGGTGATATTGTGACATGAGCCAGATGCTGCGACTGCGTGGAAGACGAGGCACCAAGCAAGCTACGTTATTAACTTAATTGACTGCTCTAATCACACAAAAAAGGGAAAATCACACACAGTGCCTCAATTTTGTCACCTAGAGTTTTGCAGAAGTCTTCCACTTCTCAGATTTGACTCAAATCACATCCATCTCTTCTAGTTTCAAACAAGATCTTCAAAATCATCTTCAGATTTGAAGAACCTGCAATCAAAACAGAGATTTCAATATGAAACCTTTGTGATCAAATTCCTCCAAAAACAAATGATCTGCTATTCAGATTCATTTTATAATGCTATTATAATATAATGGTTAACTAAAACTAAAAAATAAATAAATAAATAAAGTTAATGGTACAGTAACTGAAGTAAAAAAAAAAGAAAAACCTTATTCCTTTATAAATATTGTACTTATTTTTATCTAGTGCCATTGCAACATTTCTCTTTTAGTTTAACTTGATGTACTGAAAGAACTAAAACTTAAAACTAAAAATGAATAAAATATACTATATAGACATAAAAAATAATCAAAATGCACAACTAAAAAACTAAACTAAATTACTAAACCTTTAACTATAATTAAAATAAAAATGGAAAGTATATATTTAAAGGATGTATTGCAAATATGAATAAAAACTATAATAGTATCTGAATAATATGAAAAATAGCACTGCTTTATGTATCATTAGTGTCTGTTTTAATTTTTCGTAAGGCATTTAAGGAGAAATGTCTGATGTTTATCTGAACTCATTATGAATAAGGACATCTTGGTAACCAAAAAGCAATAAAAAAAAAAATCTCTGAGCAATAACAGTTTTTTTGGGATAAGACAGCAATTAGACCAAATTAACACTCTGTGTTTGTCGTCAATTTTGTCTAAATCCGTGTTTTCCATTGCTGGTGTACAAAGAAACAGCCTGGTAGGCAAGTGAACGAGCCTTGTAATAAGTTGTGTGGCGAAAAACCCATCACACGAAATACGCCGGCGTGGTGCTTAAGATGCCCTGCACGTTTTTTATTTCCCTCAAATGTGATTTGAAATGTTTAAAATGTCAAGAGGAAGAGGAATAGAAAACACACTTACGGACAGCTTCTCGGCCACACGCCGCCCTCCAAATCACGCTCGCAACCCTGATATAATCAGCGAGCGGGGCAGATTATTAAAATGCAATGACACCTAATACCTTTATTCAACCTGTCAGTCAATAATACAAAGCAAAGCAGCTGAAAGGGAAGGCGAGGACAGTCGGCACGGGGTTAAAGGAGCTGTAGTTGTGTAGGGGATTAGAGCAGGTGGATGCAGGGACTGCTGCTTTTATTCTGCAGCCAAGCGGCGTGAAAATTGAGTCGGAGGGGCGCCGCGGGAGTCACATTCAGAGGAGAATTCACAGCCATTTGCTTCCCCACATTACCTTCCTTCATTTCATCTTCACCGCGTCGACGGCTGCCACGGCGCTGATGAGTTCGGGCCCCGGACCCCGCACCCTGCCAGAGAGCCATAGTTCAAACCTCAGCCTGTGAAATGGAGGCTCTCTGCTGTTGTCAGGTTAAGGGTTTCAGCACAAAGGCAGGTGAACCTCTATTATATTCTCTCTGATGTGGACGCATCGATTCCTTTAGCTTTTCAGTGAGATGGACCTGCAATGAAGATCAAATGGGCTATTCGGTTAAAGTTGATAGAGATGCTGACAATGCAAAGTCCTTCTAGTGGAGTAGCGTTCACTTTTACATGGAAACAAAGCATGGGAAACCTTTTCATCCACAGGATTGTGCTTAAATGCTTCACTTTAGTTGCACAGACAAATCAAAACTGTGCCTATGTCAGCGTTGTTCAGGTTCCCTTTTAATTCACATTTTTATGGAAACTGTGATACATTTTTTTCCAGTAATTTGAACAAATACATTCTTTCTAAGCAATTATTAAATTGAATTATTTTGAAAAAAAAAAGTATTCTTTTTTTTTTTTTTTAAATCATACTGACTCCAAACCTCTGAATGGTAAAAAAAATGCTTTAGCTTCTTTTGTAACTATTTTTATTAGCATAGGAAAAAAATGAACCGACGTACCACATTGTGTCTGAAAATTAGCACAGCTGAGATGGTGTATTAACCAATCAACATCCAGAACCAGAACAATGACATTCTCATGTAAATGATTCTGGCAGCTGTGTTCTTGCACTATAAATACACACATGAAATGTCAACAGCTAAGCCATAATGCTTTGATCAGTTTTCGAGACTATTTGTGACTTTTTTCTTGATGTGTTACGAGCACCTGACCAGCAGGCTTTCTCTTTTAAAAGTCTCCTTTAATCTTTCTAAAGGATATCCTGCCTGCCTTGGAGAACATCTAAAGAAGAGTGCATTAAACGTACAGTTCTGATATGTCAATCTATATCATTTAACCAGTACAATGTAAACAGACATAAATAGCACTTTCCACAAATAATCAACAAAATAATATCTGATACTAAACAAAATGAAGTTTTTTTCTTTTCCTTTTCTCAACAAATAGCAAATGAAAAAGTATGTGATCTTCATGAAAAACTAAATATTTTTTGCAATGGGAGGTATCATGAATTAATAATGAATGAATGACTGAATAATTAAATATCAATAAAATAATAATTAAAAAAAGAGTTCTGAAATCACTGGAAGTGTACTCACCCTCTGGCCATCCAAATGCAGATGCGTTTGTTTCGTCATCAGAACAAATTTGGAGAAATGTAGCATTTCATCATTTGCTCACCAATGGATCCTCTGCAGTGACTGGGTGCCGTCAGAATTAGAGTTTAAACAGCTGATAAAAACATCACAATAACCCACAAGTAATCCACACCACTCCAGTCCATCAGTTAACATCCTGTGAAGCCAAAAGCTGCATGTTTATAAGAAACAGACCCATCATCATGGGGCTTTAACTTTAAAGCATTGCTTACCAGTCCATAATCCATAATAATATTTCCTCTAGTGAAAAAGTACATCCCCTGTTGTCCTCTCAAATCAAAAATCCACCCACATATTTGTTTAGGTCTATTTTTCCTTTTAAATGGCGTTTGGTCTGTGCGTATTTCTCTCCTGATTCAAACCAGATAGCATTTTAATGTAATGTTAAATTTCGCCAAATCTGTTCTGATGAAGAAACAAACTCATCCACATCTTGGATGGCCTGAGGATGGGTAAATTTTCTGAAAAATTGTAATTTTTGGGTGAAGTATTCCTTTAACTAATTATTTGAATATCGAGCTTATTTCAAGATTGAGATCTTGTTTGATGAAATTTATATGAAATGTGGGGTGGGGACAGGGGACAGGCCAAAATCACCATTATTTTTCATTCTAATGAATTTCATTTTAAATAATACTTTATTATCTGATCATTTTCAAAACAAATCCTCATGGGTTTTGTGCTTCTAATGCATTAAAGAAACTAAAAGTCACTTACACAGATTGTGTAAAATCAGTTGTGTTTTTCGCGTGTTGTCAGAAGTGAGCGCATGCTGACAGCGTTCTCGTCAACAGGAAGTGCAGATCTCTGCAAAGTTCCTTCCTCTGTTTCGACAGTCTCAGTGTCAAAGCTCTGCTCGCTGCATTTTGTTTCAGATTATAGCTGCTTGTAGGGGAAGAAATTCATCTTACTCTGCTCAACATCTTTCCTGTGTCAGGCCGCTGTCGTCTAAATGGCTTTTGTCTCAGTATAATGTCAAAGTAAAGCCCATTTATTGGTGCACATCTCCACTTTGTCACTATGAGGGAGAATAGGTCGCCTCTGCATTGATCTGCCTGCCGTTGACTTGATAAAGCTGGTTTGCTTCACGGTGTTAGCGTGTGGATGTTTGCCCTCGGCCCCGAGCGTCTGCTTTACATCACAGCATCTGTTCGGGCTTCTGTGCTAAAGAAGCACATTGAACTTTCACAAGCCAATCATCTCACATCAGCATCGCAGTCGCTTCAGACCCGGCAGTATTGATTCCGTTCAAATGCAATCATCAAGTTTCCAGCAGTGGAGTAAACAACAAAGATTTAACAAAGGAGCTTGTTTCTCTGATCTTATTTTGAAAGAGAGACAAAAAATAAAAATGTAATCAAAATTTGACTTTTTTGTCTTTTAGTTTACATGATTTCTCTTATGAAAAAAATACTCATCCTGCACTACAGATTTTTATACAATCAAATTATCTCTTGGATCATTTCCCTCCCCCTAATTTGTAAATCATGTTCATGGCTTTGACGTAACTAAAGGCTAATGTCATCGTTTAGTCATCCTTAACTTGCATCATTTCTGTGAAACACAAAAGGGGATTTTACTGAGTTGCTCTTGTCCATTAAAAATATATGGTGACCACAGCTGACAAACCCTTAAAAAGAAACAACAAACAACACCTTAAGAGCAGTCCATACGCTATATATATATATACACACACGCACAAACATATATAAACTTCAGAAAACTTGGAATGACTTAAAATATAGTGCATGAATCATATATACTGTATATAGTTTCGCTCTCGTTCTTCCTCTCTTATATTTATTCAGCTTTATATATATATATATATATATATATATATATATCACCTTCGAAATGAATTTAACACATTCTTGCAAGAAACAACTACCTGCTGTGTCCGGTCACATTATTCAAAGGTCATGGAAAAAAAAGTTCATTCGTACCACTTCCTCTGGATCTCAGCCAGCATCTGCGGCTACTCGATTCAATTTTGTTTTGTGGCTTCATCTGACCTTGATCTTGTAGGTGTCTCTTTGGGTTCTGGAATGAAATAAGAAAACGCAAAAACAGAACAAAAATGTTTATTTTTTTTCAAAGCCTTCTTTTTGAGTTCCAATTACTTTTTTCTTTATTTGTCTTTTCTAGCACTGTGTACCACCATGATTTGAAGTGTGTTGATAAGCAGGCTTATATGTGAAAAGCATGATGATATGAACTGAAAAAGAAGATATGCATCATCTGAGAGTTTCGATTTTAAGTTATGTCAAATTAAATGAAAATGAAAAAGAGAAATGACATTGCAAACAAAGCTTCTTCTTGGAATTGATGAGCTCAGTGTTTGACTGCTGTTGCTGTTTACTGAGTGTGTAGCAACTAGTTGTGCAGATCTCAGCAAATTATATACAGTATGTATATATATATATTGGTGATGAGGTTTTGGCTCAAGATCTGCATTTAAAGTCACGCCAGAGGTGTTCAGCTTAGATTAGGACTTGGCTTTCTGCAGACCAGTCAAGTTCTTCCACACTGACTCAATCAATCATTTCTTTTTGAACCTTGCCTTATACACAGAGGCATTGTCATGTTAGAATAGAAAAGGGTCCTGTCCAAACTGTTGCTTTAAAATTAGAAGCACACAATTCCCTAGAATATCATTATATGCTTAAACATTAAGATTTGTACTCATGGAAATTACTAAAGTAGTCAAACCTGTTCATTAGAAGGGGGTGACCCAATACTTTTGGCAATATAGTGTATATATATATATATATATATATACAGTGGGGCAAAAAAGTATTTAGTCAGCCACCAATTGTGCAAGTTCTCCCACTTAAAAAGATGAGAAAGGCCTGTAATTTTCATCATAGGTATACCTCAACTATGAGAGACAAAATGAGAAAAAAAAAATCCAGAAAATCACATTGTAGGATTTTTAAAGAATTTATTTGCAAATTATGGTGGAAAATAAGTATTTGGTCAATAACAAAATTTCATCTCAATACTTTGTTATATACCCTTTGTTGGCAATGACAGAGGTCAAACGTTTTCTGTAAGTCTTCACACACTGTTGCTGGTATTTTGGCCCATTCCTCCATGCAGATCTCCTCTAGAGCAGTAATGTTTTGGGGCTGTCGCTGGGCAACACGGACTTTCAACTCCCTCCAAAGATTTTCGATGGAGTTGAGATCTGGAGACTGGCTAGGCCACTCCAGGACCTTGAAATGCTTCTTACGAAGCCACTCCTTCGTTGCTCGGGCGGTGTGTTTGGGATCATTGTCATGCTGAAAAACCTAGCCACGTTTCATCTTCAATGCCCTTGCTGATGGAAGGAGGTTTTCACTCAAAATCTCACGATACATGGCCCCATTCATTCTTTCGTTTACACGGATCAGTCGTCCTGGTCCCTTTGCAGAAAAACAGCCCCAAAGCATGATGTTTCCACCCCCATGCTTCACAGTAGGTATGGTGTTCTTTGGATGCAACTCAGCATTCTTTCTCCTCCAAACACGACAAGTTGAGTTTTTACCAAAAAGTTCTATTTTGGTTTCATCTGATTCTCCCAATCCTCTTCTGGACCATCCAAATGCTCTCTAGCAAACTTCAGACGGGCCGGTCATGTACTGGCTTAAGCAGGGGGACACATCTGGCACTGCAGGATTTGAGTCCCTGGCGGCGCAGTGTGTTACTGATGGTAGCCTTTGTTACTTTGGTCCCAGCTCTCTGCAGGTCATTCACTAGGTCCCCCCGTGTGGTTCTGGGATTTTTGCTCACAGTTCTTGTGATCATTTTGACCCCACGGGTGAGATCTTCGTGGAGCCCCAGATCGAGGAGATTATCAGTGGTCTTGTATGTCTTCCATTTTCTAATAATTGCTCCCACAGTTGATTTCTTCACACCAAGCTGCTTACCTATTGCAGATTCAGTCTTCCCAGCCTGGTGCAGGTCTACAATTTTGTTTCTGGTGTCCTTTGACAGCTCTTTGGTCTTGGCCATGGTGGAGTTTGGAGTTGGACTGTTTGAGGTTGTGGACAGGTGTCTTTTATACTGATAACGAGTTCAAACAGATGCCATTAATACAGGTAACGAGTGGAGGACAGAGGAGCCTCTTAAAGAAGAAGTTACAGGTCTGTGAGAGCCAGAAATCTTGCTTGTTTGTAGGTGACCAAATACTTATTTTACCGAGGAATTTACCAATTAATTCTTTAAAAATCCTACAATGTGATTTTCTGGATTTTTTTTCCTCATTTTGTCTCTCATAGTTGAGGTATACCTATGATGAAAATTACAGGCCTCTCTCATCTTTTTAAGTGGGAGAACTTGCACAATTGATGGCTGACTAAATACTTTTTTGCCTCACTGTATATATATATATTAGTGGTGGGCCGTTATCGGCGTTAACGTGCTGCGTTAACGTGAGACTCTTATCGGGCGATAAAAAAAATATCGCCGTTAATCTATTCTCAAAGTTGGGTTGGGAGCTGGGTCTATACTACGCAAGCTATGATGACTTTCACCTTGATTTTTTAGCGCGGATGTATACCTAGCCGAATTGCACTGTACTGTAGGGGGCGAGAACGAGTCTTCGAACCTGTGTGTATGCGTGCTAACATGGATGCAGCTATGAAGCCGCCGGGTTTGCTTCAGGGAAAATTTATTTTTAAGAAGCTTCCCAATGGAAATCTCAGTGTTTCCCCTACCATTATTTTAGGGGGGCGGCCCGCCCCCCCAACGGCACCCCCCGCCCCCCTTGAAGGTCAAGTTGATATTATTTAATTTTATTTTCTCTATAGCGCCAGACCACAAAAGAATCATTCAATGTTACCTTCCCTATAGAACAGGTGTATACCTTGTTCTTTTATTAAACAAACTAAATAGCCTTATGTTATTTATCTTATTTACACGACGGCGTGTCATTTATGTCTCTACTTTACATGGTAGCGCTCTCTGTATCGCGCGCACAGCGGAGTTCCGCCCCGGTTCGCGCACACACATACACACACAAACAAACGTAAGCGCACACACAAGTGAGCACACTCCCACTCCTATTTGTAAATATTAAGCCGCAAAACGTCTATTTAAATATGACTTCTGCGTGTCTCTGTGTTAATGTATGGCGCAGACGCGCAGGTTTGTTTACTCATACAGAAGCACGCGACGCTTGCGGTGATATTAACGTCTGTCGTCTCACTAAATGAGGACATAAATACATGAACAACATCTCCAGAACTGCTCTGAGAGTTACTTCATGAGCATTCGAGCGTTTCATTTGAGAAAAACTATCCTCATATCATATACACAGAAATGTAAAGGTATTCAAGGCAACCCGTCAAAATAAAAGTTCGGTTTCACTTGAAGACATTGGGCAGAACGTAATAGACTACTACTACTAAAACTATTAAAACCTTATCTTTAAGGAATAATCATACAATGTCTTCAATGTTATTATCAATATTAAATCCCCTTTATTTTTATGTTGGGAAAAAACGCAAAAGCCTTTAGGTAGGCTACCTTATGTAATTTTAAATTACATAATTTAATTTAATTAATTAGCCTATTAATTACCACGACACCACGAATTACCACCATATTATGTTTGCTTCTTGATGACTGCTAGTTGTTTACTACTAGTAGTGAACTTATTCTGATCTACTTGACAGAATTCAAATGAGCCATTTTAATCTAGATTAATCTAGATTAATTCCAAGATTACAGTGAGATTAATCTAGATTAAAAAAATGTATCTATGCCCACCACTAATATATATATATATATATGTATGTATGTATGTATGTATGTATGTACAACTATTTCAAAAAAATGTATGAAGCTATAATTTCTAAGAACTTGGCACATGCATTTTAAATAACATATTTAAATGAGACATAAATTAGTCTCTTTTCATCATCTAGGACATCTTATTTAACACTGAACCCTTTTATAGAACTCATAAATCTCCATTCATGCTTTGATTGGACTCTAATCAGAGCTGAAGTGAATATTTGTACTGCTGAATTCAGCTCGACCATCATCCACCAATTTTCTTTCGCATCAGTGATGAAGATCTTTGTCAGATTGTCAGGTTGTTTTTGCAGACTGACTTTTCATGGCGTTTCTCAAATACACTCATTTCTCATATTTCCACACCCAACTTGAGTGAATTTTTGGACTTGTGTTTCCATGGAATCAGCCTCCATGCTGGAATCATGGAGCTGTTTCCATGACAATCCACCACCTGTTGTTCCATTCCTTTCACACGTCTGCCATGAGATGATTGGCATTTGGGAATAACAAATTATACAGGTTAATTTCTTTGTTAGGAGGCATCAGATCTACAGTGTCTCATTTTCACGTCTATACTGTAGCTATACCGAAATATATCCAACGTGTTAAAGGTCACAAACAAATTTAGCCTCCTTTTATGTAGTTTAAAAAATGTAGTGCTTATTTTAGTCCAAAAAACGATGAATATATTTCAAAAATGGCCTTAGTGATTGCTGTGAGGAGGACTCAAGTGAAATGACGGCTCAATAATGGGTCGATACTGACCTATTCAGTCTCATTGATGAGAGGAAAGCTCTAAAAAGTGGTTTTAAACAACTAAATGCTTTCGCAAAGGCTTCATTATACAAGGGAAAGGCCAGTTTTTTCATTTCCTTTGTAGAATTGAGACCATTTTCTTAAGAATGACAGTTCATGGAAAAAATGTTGTCAGCTATTTTAAGGTTGTAGCCTTTTAACTCTCTCATACTGTAAATACTGAAATAATCGTGTCATGCAGTGACATGTGGGGAGGACATGCAGATGTTTAATTGCAACACAGTGCGGTGTGTGCAATTGCATTCTGGTAGAAATTACAAGGGGTTTGTATGTATGCACATTATGGATTGTTTAAAGTACAGATCCCAGAGGAATGCCGAAGTTTCCAAGTCTGTTTATGAGGGATCATGATCTCGGGGTCGTCGTTCCTCACTCAACTATACAAACACAAAGGCAAGATTCACAGAACAGCAAGCAGCACCATTTCGTTGTGTTTTGTGAAAATGCACCAGGGGACTCAGTCTGCACAACATACTGAGGGAAAAATATCAAATATTCATTTCTAATAATGTCCACATTTCCCAGGGAAACAATGCAACCCTATATACCCTTTCAGTGTATAATATCAGCGCATATTTTACAATGTTTAAATATATCCTGCAGATTTTCCCCTAAAATTAGGAAAAAAGTGGAAAAAGTGCACAGATTCTGTTAGAGCCTCATGTGTCCAAACTGGCATTTAAGAAAGATGCTAAGCTGCTGATATTGTTGGACTGAATACAAGGATATATATTATAAAAGCCTAGCAGAAAAGCAAAACATCACTACAAAAAAAACACGGTCTCATAATGGGCATTATGATGCCATAATACCTAATATGATCCCATAATGCCCTGATGTTACAATATATACATTACTATGAGAAGTTTGAGGTCAGAAAGACTTTTTGTTTTCCTTTATTTAATAGAAATAAAAATTTAAATTAAGAAATTATAAACATATATTATAATGTTGCAAAAGATTATTTCAAATAGATGCCGTTCTTTTTAACTATTTATCAAAAAATGTATCATTGTTTCCACAAAAATATAAAGCTGCACAACTGTTTTCAACATTGATAATAATAAGAAATGCTTCTTGAGCAGCAAATCAGCATATTAGAATGATTTCTAAAGGATCGTGTGACACTGAAGACTGAAGTAATGATGCTGAAAATTCAGTTTTGATCACAGAAATAAATTACATTTTAAAATATATTCAAATAGAAAACAGTTATTTTAAATTGTAATAATATTTCAGAATTTTACTGTATTTTTAATCAAATAAATGCATCACTGGTGCGCATAAAAGACTCCTGTATCATGGAATTTTTTGAAACATGACACAGGAATTTTGTTTGCAATTCATGTTTTTTTGTTGCATCAGGCTTGATGTGAACAGGCCCTCGAGTCACTTTCCATGAAAGCTTGAGCTAAATGACATTCAGAAAACTGCATCACGAGCGTCTCGCCGCTCCGTCAATCACTACACATTATTTATCATTTCTTTTCCGAGCTTCACGGACTAACACCTGCACAAACCGTCCATTTGCTGCTTAAATAATACAGGATTAACGACAGCATCATCTAACACAGCGGCATGAAACAGCAGTGTGAAATCATGAATTAACAGCCCGGCGGCTCCTATATCATGTCAAAAGAGCCACAATCAGAGTACATCAAATTGATTTCTTCACTTGTGTCGTGATGACTGTTGCATGGGTTGAATAGCACTTGATTGTTAGATTGAGTGTGACTGCTGCACTGGGCCCATTAAAGCTTTCTGACAATGGCAACGGAGTAATATTCTTAGCTTTTCCAGATGCTCATCAATGGATACAGAAATAACGCTGATGAACAAGCCTCCTCTATTTAACAGAGCTTGTTTCCCAAGAGCTGTCACTTAGCAACAGGGCTGTCAGTGGACTCTTGGGCATCTGAGATGTCCTGTCAAGCAAATGACTGAATTCCACTAAAAGGCTATTAATAAAACCTTTTTACCTGGAAAACAAATCACCTTTAATGCATCCCATCAGACATAGGCTGTAGCGTCTGATTAGCGTCTGGAAAATTCAGTTGCCAGAAAATTGCACTCCTCTGCGGCTTAAAGCAACGGCTCGTTCGAAAACAAAAATCCCCCCTCGTGTCGTCTCAGACCTGTGCGATGTTATTGTTCTGTGAATGAAAAAGAACAGGGTGAACATTCAGAACTGATGAACCGGCCTTATCTCAGGTCAGGAGTGTGAATTTGAATTGAACTGGCCTTGGCAATTGAATTGGAATTGAATTGGAATGACAGGAAGAGGAATTTATTGAACCACAATTCAAAGAATTTTATTAGTAATGCATTACCTCTCTATCTATAAAAGTTCACTGTTAAACTATCTATCCATCCATCCATTGTACATTTGATCGTTCATTTGACCTATCTATCTATCTTGATAGGTTCTATCTATCCATCCATTATCTAGATTGATATAAACCCTCAAACTTCAATGGTTTATAAACTTTTTTCTATCTATCCCATCCATCATTCTATGTATCCTATGTTCTATCCATCCATCCATCGTACATTTGATTGTTCATTTGATCTATCTATCTATTGTTCATTCGATTGTTCATTCGATCTATCTATCATTTGTTCTATCTATCTATCTGCTGTATCTATCTATCCATTTTTCATTTGATCGTTCATATCTATCCATCCATCCAACTATTGTACATCTGATCGTTCATTTGATCTACCTATCATCTATCTATCTATCATTCATTTGATCGTTCATTTGATCTATCTATCTATCTATCGTTCATTTGATCTATCTATATATTTGATCTAACATTGCATTTTTAGGTAAAAATTAGTCATTTCAATTCTTTTGAATTTTTATTCATTTTAATTCTACTTATTTCAAATTAAAACTTCTAACTGTGCATCTTTAACATTTTAGCGCAATTTCAAATTCCAGTTGAACTTCATCTTGTTTGCTACACCTCAATTCAAATTCAGGAATAGAATTTTTAAAGGCACTCAAATCAACTCTGAATGGCGCAAACTCTTTTCTGCTAAAGAAGGTTAGTTTGGAATGGCACAAGGGTGAGTAAACGATGACAGCACTCTCATTCATATCTGAACTATGCTTCCACCTCCGTTTCATTTTTAGTGCTGCACATGGAATCAAAGGATTCTTCATTTGCAATATGCCATGACTTACCGCTTGATGTATTTCTTTTGTCACTGTGCAGTGGTTTCACATCACAGGCATTCAGTTTTAACATCCAATAACAACAGATATACGAGTCTGTAATCGGTTACTGCAACTTTTACAGCCAATAAAATGATTTACATCTCAGTTTACAGATGAAATACATCATATCATCTGCCAGATTATATTTGAGTTTCAGAGCGTCACGTGCAGGATAATAAGCTGGTAAACACACTCTAAAGCATATGTCTCCAGCTCAAAGGACAAAATATGTCTCTCCATCTATTGATCTGGCTAGGAGGGAATAGCTAGTTGTTCCCACTAGAGTTGCTGTAGTGTTTATAAAGATGTGAATGTGGTTAAACAAGGCATTAACACTCAATCTGGCCTTAGACGAATGATTATGTCTCTTGGGAGCTGTAGCTGCCACCTCTTGTTTGTGTCTTAGTACTTTAGAACTAACAGTCTCTGGAAGATTAGTCTGTCTAAGAGTTAGAAAAGAGCATCCGTGTGCATATTGTACGGCCATCACTGTGACCTGAGCCAAAATGCTTCTGGATAGCAGATAACGTTAGTAATTGAAATAAACTGAAAATATAAAGCTACATATTAACAAAGAATATAACTAATACTAAAACTGGATGCCCATAAAGACAGAAATTTTGTTCATCATTAATGAAAAAGATTCAATATAATAAAACAAAAACACACAACATCCATCAGTGCCAGGTGGTATAGGATGACTGTGTTCCCTGTGGCGACATGGGCTCTGTTCCTGCACAGTTGTGCAGTTACATATTTAAGACAAAAAAATATACCTGTAGAAAGCTATTCGTCAGCATTCCCATTCTTCTCAATGGCAGTCACTCAGCTGGCACATGCGGCCCTGGTGGTCTGCCATCTATCATGGGCACAAAACAAATCTGTGACGTCAAACATGGCGCACTGCATGTAAATGGAAGAAAGCATTTGCACATCACATGATCTGATTAAATGGTTAAATTTATCAATGCTTGAAAATCTATTAAACAATGTTATTGTAAACCAAAACTAAAACAACTAAAAATCAGTAATTGAAATGAAGTTGAAATAAAATAAAACATAAATATTAGATGAAAAACTTTAAAAACCTACAAAACATTACATTTGTTAAAAATGAAAAAAGAAATAATAATAAAATCAAATATATCCGTAATTGAAAAAAATAAGTTGCAGTACTAAAACTACTAAAACTAAAATAGAAATAAAGCTAAATATAAATATAAAAAATAATACAATTTAAAAAAGCACATAAAAAAAAAATAATAAAACTTAAATTGAAATGGGAAAAAAATGGATAAATGAAATTGAAAAACAGATAAATGTATGGACAAGATGGCAGTGTTCCCTGTGGCAACATGCATTTCTGCATTTACCTATTTATGACTAATATATCTGGAGAAAGGTATCTGTCAGCATTCCCATTCTTCTCAATGGCAGTCGCTCAGCTGGCGCATGCAGCCCTGGTAATCATCCATCTTTCATGCACTGTAAAAATGATTTTTTGATGCATTACAAATAAAACAAAGAATACTGCAGTATGTTTTACAATATGTGACCATGGACCACAAAATCAGTCATAAGGGTCAATTTTCTGAAATAAATCAAGCTGAATAAATAAGTTTTCCATTGATGTATGGTTTGTTAGGATAGGACAATACTTGGCTGAGCTACAACTATTTGAAAATCTGAGGGTGCAAAAATCTAAATATTGAGAAAATTGCCTTTAAAGATTTCCAAATGAAGTTGATGCATATTACTAATCAAAAATTACGTTTTTATATATTTACAGTTGTACATTTTCAAAATATCTTCATGAAATCTTTACATAATATCCTAATGATTTTTTGACATATATATATACACACACGCACACACACACACACACACACAATCAATCTCACAGTACACCCCTCACATTTTTGTAAATATTTTATTGTATCTTTTCATGTGACAACACTGAAGAAATGACACTTTGCTGCAATGTAAAGTAGTGAGTGTAAAGCTTGTATAACAGTGTAAATTTGCTGTCCCCTCAAAATAACTCAACACACAGCCATTAATGTCTACACCGCTGGCCACAAAAGTGAGTACACCCCTAAGTGAAAATGTCCAAATTGGGTCCAAAGGGTCAATATTTTGTGTGGCCACCATTATTTTCCAGCACTGCCTTAACCCTCTTGGGCATGGAGTTCATCAGAGCTTCACAGGTTGCCACTGGAGACCTCTTCCACTCCTCCATGACGACATCACGGAGCTGGTGGATGTTAGAGATCCTCACACACACACTTGACACCATCTGAACCAAATAAGTTTATCTTGGTCTCATCAGACCACAGGACATGGTTCCAGTAATCCATGTCCTTAGTCTGCTTGTCTTGAGCAAACTGTTTGCGGGCTTTCTTGTGCATCATCTTTAGAAGAGACTTCCTTCTGGGATGACAGCCATGCAGACCAATTTGATGCAGTGTGCGGTGTATGGTCTGAGCACTGACAGGCTGATCCCCCACCCCTTCAACCTCTGCAGCAATGCTGGCAGCACTCATACGTCTATTTCCCAAACACAGCCTCTGGATATAACGCTGAGCACATGCACTCAACTTCTTTGGTCGACCATGGCAAGGCCTGTTCTGAGTGGAACCTGTCCTGTTAAACCACTGTATTGTCTTGGCCACCGTGCTGCAGCTCAGTTTCAGGGTCTCGGCAATCTTCTTATAGCCTACGCCATCTTTATGTAGAGCAACAATTCTTTTTTTCAGATCCTCAGAGAGTTCTTTGCCATGAGGTGCCATGTTGAACTTCCAGTGACCAGTATGAGAGAGTGAGAGCGATAACACCAAATTTAACACACCTGCTCCCCATTCACACCTGAGACCTTGTAACACTAACGAGTCACATGACACCGGGGAGAGAAAATGGCTAATTGGGCCCAATTTGGACATTTTCACTTAGGGGTGTACTCACTTTTGTGGCCAGTGGTTTAGACATTAATGGCTGTGTGTAGAGTTATTTTGAGGGGACAGCAAATTTACACTGTTATACAAGCTGTACACTCACTACTTTACATTGTAGCAAAGTGTCATTTCTTCAGTGTTGTCACATGAAAAGATATAATAAACAAAAATGTGAGGGGTGTACTGTATACTCATATACACACACACACACATATATATATATATATATATATATATATATATATATATATATGTAGGTAATCACAGCCGTGGCCATATCTCACATTTACGAGTGTGATATTGCATTTATAGAATAGTTCAACGGCACTAGTGTGTAAATAATTTAGAAACAACAACGGAGTATCTTTAAAAGCCCCCTTTTGTGCAGAACTACTTTCTTCTGCCACTGATTTAAATCTAAAGTTGACAGTTTAACAGCTGATCCCCAGTCTCCTTTACTAATTCCACTGATGAAAGCGTTATCTTTGTCGTAAGGTCAATATCCTTTCATTGATTTCTGATGACAGCGCTCCTCGGTGCATTTGTTAGCTGCATCAAGCTGTTGTTGTAAGTAAAAATATCTAACGTTTAGAAAAGCGTTTATTTTTCAAAGTAAAAGTCTTTACTGCAGCGCGGACTCTGTTGTCACCTTCTAATGGCGGAACAATGTAACTAAAATCACCATCAGGAACACACGCACCATGTCTCAGTACTAAACACTATTAAATACTATTATTTATATAAAATACTACTAATTGAATAATAATATTTAATAAACAACAACAAAACAGCCATCATAAAAGTTGCTAGGCAACTCAGTCAACCGTACGCAAAGGCACCGCGATACATCATTAAATTTACATGATAAACTTTTGCCAAAACTATTTGCTCTGGGACAAATAATAGTTTAATGAGACCAAAGACTGGCCGTCAGATTTACCCAACATGAATTAATATCTCGTGTTTAACCACTATAGAGACATCAGAGCCAGCGAACCGCTTGAGATCCTGTCTCCGAAAACGTTGAAGCAAATTTTCAAATAGACCTTGAAAATTATTAACAAACCGCACATTTTAAGTCCAAGCAAGCACATTCTAGCCTAAAAAAATCCTTAAAACTGCATTCCATGACACAAAACAGTATGGCGTCCGCGATAGACAAAACATAGATAGACCCGGCTAGAACAAGCGGAGTGATACAAAATTGTGAAAGGGCCGCAGGGCGTTCCTGCAGTAATACCAGTACAATATCTCACGGTTCTCAACCAATCAGATTTGAGAACCAGAACAAACTGTTGTGTATATATATATATATATACATATACATACATATATACATACTTACACACATATGTAATGTCAAACATGGTGCACTGCATCTAATTGGAAAAGAGTGGTGCAACAGCAATTGCACATCACAAAAACATTTAAAAACCGGTGAGGGAAAGAAGCTGGTCAATGGAGAGAGGTAGTAGATATGAGAGGAGTGACGGGGAGGGGATGATGGGAGAGGCAGAATGAGGGGAGGAGAGAGATTTGGGAACCGCTCCACAGCCACAGCTTGATTCTCTCACAAAGGGTCATTAGTGAAGTAATTAACGCGTGCCGCTGTGCCCTGGGGCTCGTGCGCCGACTGTGAGCAATGACTACTAATGACATAAAGCAGTCTTCCACGGAGCCTAGCCTGAAGAAACACTTCCACACACGACACTGCAAATAATCCTCTTTCATTAGGCACACAGACAAACATATTTCAAAGACGCATCACCTTATAAAAATAAAGGTTCTTTATTGGCATTGACGGTTCCATGAAGAACCTTTAACATCCATGGAACCTTGAAAGGTTCTTTATAGTGGAAAATAGCGTCGTCGGTACTTTAAATGTATTTTAAAAATGTAACGATACTAGCCTTTAAGCAGTACCGGTTTAGTACCGTGTCGATTCGGTTCCCGCTGGTAGACGTCTGCTTTCAAACATCCCAGTACGTATTTATGTGCGCGTGCTCTGTGATAAACATCAAAGGTTTCTTTTTACAACGTGTTTTTGCAGCGTTGAGCACTGTAGCCAATCACAGACGTGTTTGATGAGCGCGTGAACTCAATGGCCAATCAGAGGCTTCTAAATCAGAACGCTCTCAATACTTGCTCATCGATAAGAGATTTATTACGCAATACCGATTTTTTTTTATTATTATTTATTATAAAGGTAGTTTTCACTCAGTGATCTTGTGCTGCAGGTGAACCAATAGCTACATTGGTTATACATTTATAATCAATGAAGCCATCCATTCATCCCTAAAGGAGCGCTCTTTGTTCAGATTCTGTAAATAACCCAATCATAATTTAAATAAAAGTTTTATATTTCATGCTGCAAATTTTCAGATTGACAACCGTATTAAAATTCAGGACTTGAAATGGAATTACAATGACTGACATGGTGATAACCATAACAATGACTTAAAAAAAAAAATGATGTCAAAATAAATCTTTACCTTTAATGTGCTTATTAGTTTTTAATTTTATTACTACTTTAAAATGTATCTTTTTAATGCAATGTTTACATAATTTAATATTTGAAGGCTACATTTAACAATATTTGAAAGCTATGTACCATATACTTTTAATTAAAAAAAAATTATAATAATTCAATTTAACATTTTTATTTTTAAACAGTTACATAAAAAACTATTCAAATAAAATTACAATTGTTTTTGCTATGTTACCAAAATTAGTACCAAGAACCATGACATTTTACTGGTATTGGTACTATGACAATAGTATGAAAACCTGCTTTTAGAAGCTTTATTTTTAACATTGCATGTGGTGTTGATCATAGCAAGTTCACCAGATCTAGTGCGAAACTTTCCCGATGAGTTATTAACACGCTCCAACACATGCATGCCGTTAATAGTCATGAGATAAAATGGCGCGGAACCGCCTAACGTGCTGTAAAACATAAGCAGTTCCTTCCCACAGATCTTTTATTCTAACCCTCTCTCAATGTTCATGCAAATCGGATTGAACCGTGTTCCCCAGCGGCAGAACACCGCGTTCTCTCTGCTACCCGAGCCATATCTCTGGGTTAATTCATTTCAAACTCATTTCTTTTTAAATGCACTGGCTCATGAATGTTCTGTAACGCCAACGCCGGGTTAAAGGGCACGGGGACTCGATCACATCGCAGAACCGAACATCGGTGAGCGGAAAGACACGGCTGTCTGATGCTGAAGCGGATTCTTGCCTGACTGACAGGGATGCTCATGGGGCCTGGAAAGAAACAGAAAAGAGCAATCTTTTCAAAAATACTGCTGGCAAACACAAGCTCCTATGTGTTCTTGAGTAATCATTCACTCTAGGATGGGTCGTGTATTAGAGTTAATGTAAAAATAATTACATTTCTTATTAATAGTCTCTGCGGTATTGGCCACAGTCTGCTGCTGTAATTGAGTTTTTGTGTCTAATGTCTTTGGGCAAGGGTTACCATTATTACTCTTACCATTATTAATCACTGGAAATAAACTTTTACCATGGCATATGACTACAGATGTGAGTTTTGCAGGCAAAATAATATTATTAAACCTGTAAATGTCACATTTCCCCCTCCACGCTTTGTTATTTGCAAATAATTGATATAATAATTCTTCCAGCTAAAAATGTCTTGACATTAATGAATATTACCTAAAGCCAAGACAGAAATACGCACTAACCAGACAGCTTTATTGCTCAGCTGTGAGAAATAATGCAGTCCTCAGATGTTTTTAACCAATCAAGAAAATAAGTTTAAATCAGAGATGCACAAACGTTTTAATACAGAGGGCCAAAAATCAACCTTGTTTGAGGGGAGTGGGGCAAAAATTTATGTTGCATTATATCCAATTTTATTATATTAAAATGTATAAAAAAAAAATGTAATTCAAATGTAAATGATTTTTAAAAAAAAATTATTTTTATTTTTAATCCAGATATTGATTTTTACATTTCAAAGAATGTTGAACGTTGTACTATATCTAATATATTATATTAAAATGCATTACATTTAAAATAAATTAAATGTTCTGACATTTTCAAAATTGTTTTTTAATCAAATTCAAGTATTATTTTTGTAACATTTCAATGTAAAAAAAATAAATAAATAAAAAAGGTAAAAAAAAAAACATTCACATTTTAAAATACTTTTTAATCAAGTTCGCTTAGATTTAAAACAACAACAACAAAATAGAGTAATTTTAAAAATAATAATAATTACAACTAAATATATATGCTTCAATGGCATATTCTTTTTTTCCTATTTTCTCCCTCCTCTTGTGACGTGGCCCACAGGCCCCATCTCTAACATAAATATATATTTCACACTTTTGATTGCAAAATTTTTATTTAAAAAAATACAGTATATGAGGTTACTGGGGTCTTTTTCTCCAGAAAATGAAATCTGAAAGGCTTGTGCATTTGTTCTCCATTTCTTCTCATTACTGTCTGCGAGAAACTATTGAGATATTATAGAGCGCTCCTTTGTGATTTGTCTTTCCTATGGGATGAGCTATCTCATATGTTATCAAAGGCTGATCTGCTCCGGTTCAAGGGCTTGAAAAAGACTTTTTATATATTGGCTGCCACAGACTTGGGCGTTTTGGGAGTTCTTACAGTGATTAAGGCCAACTTAAGCAACATCCCAATATGTGTTTTCCCAGTGGCATGTGATAAAATTTCCTGCTTATTTTTGTCTACAAGACACAGAAAGTGCACATACCGGAGAGAGCTAATAGCATCGACTGTGAGAGGGCAAACCCAGCATGCATCTGCCTCTGGGGAGAATCTCTGTTTACACACACAAAGCAAAAAATCAAATCAAACATACCAGGATTAATTATACTTAAACAGATCCAACCGCGCACGTACGGTTTAGAGGGCTTTTGTATCTGTGGACTATTTTCTCATCATTCGTTTTATCTCACGGCTTGTGGAGAATATGATTGAGCAATCCAGGGTTATTTTTAGCTGGCCAATGATTTGCCTCAAGCACCCTTTGCTTTTTTGCGTGTGCTATTTTACAATGGAGCTTTGGAATTACGCCTGAGAAAAGAAGAACATACATCCAGCCACAATCAGCCCTTTATGTCAGCTCCATCTTATGATTTATCTTCAATTTGTCCTTTTCCCGAAAGCCAGGGTGCAAAATTAACACTTGCCAAGCACAAAACAAGGAGGTTAAATGTTTTTAAGCACCATTTGTAAGAAAATACAACACAATTGCCTGCAGTTTTTTTTTTTTTAAGTGTAAGTATGACAGTGATTTATAAGTAGAGTATTCCTCAAATTAAGTTACAAATACTAAAATGTTCATCAAGACTAACTGCTAGCGAAGCGGCACATTTATGGCTTCTATGATTTTTTTATTATTATGTGTTTTTGTTATGTATTATATATTTTTAAATATTTTATATTATTTTTAAATTATTTTTAAATCATTTCAATATATAAAAAATGATAAACAGAGGCTTCTAAGATCATTACTATTTCTTTCTTTCTTTTTTTTTTAAATAAACAATATGTGCAAAATACAGTTTTATGGCAGGTAAATTTCCTCAATTTCCTCCACTTGGCATTAGAAGAGTGGTGCAAACAGCTATTTTTGGGCCGTATTTACAGCAAAAATAACATAAATATTGCACAATTTGCAAGGGACTGTGATAAATCTGCAAGCGTAACTGGATCTGAAATTGTTATCTGGAAATATGAGGGTTTTATTGTTTGTTTGGTATTCACAGGAAAACATTTTTAGCTGTGCAACCCCACAGTACCGCTTTCCAAAACTGCTGTCGAGTCACACACACATCTGTCTTTGTCTCGGTGTAAATTTAGAGCTGTTCTAAGATTAAAAAGCAGAAGAAGGGTCTAGAGCTCGACGGCGTGACCTCAGATGACTTCCTGTTCATCCTAAGGTTGAGTTCAGTATTCAAGTCGACCTCTTCCAGCACATTGTGCACATGTGACATACAGTATATGGAGGCACAGCTGACTGTTGGACTGTGTTTATTTTGGAAGAACTCACTCCGAGAAGCTGTTTGGGTTGGTTTATATGATAGTGTTTTGGGCACGGAGCCGTCTGTGAGCAGACAGACAAACTCTGACTGTTTCTCTCTCTGGGACGATTCACAAATTGTTGTGCAAAGACATGTGTCTCATTCACAAACCAACTTAACCAGGTCCAGTGCACTGCTGATTATTTTCATTGAGTCATTGGTTATGTTTTAAAACTAATGTACAGTATGTTTTTTGTAATGATAAACATTAGCATGCATTGTGGTCACTTTATTACAATGCATACTGCACATGTGGTTATGATGTGGAATATAAAAAAATGGTATTTTGGATTTTTAATTCAATTTTGTGTAAAAATGTCTTAAAATTTGGCAGTCTAATCATGGTATAGTATTATTAAGATGCTATTATAGTTTTAGTTTTTCAGTGTCTGTTATATAAATGTCTATAGTTTCAGTTGTAGTTTTAGTTATTTTAAGATAAACTAAAAGAAAATGAGAAATGTTTTTAAATATTTTATTTTATTTCAGTTCATGTTAATCTTATTTAAAGTTTTTTTTAAAGGTTTTACATTTTAAAAAGGTTTTAGTTTTAGATAACTATAAAAACCCTGCAACTAATATAAAAAAAGAAAGATTGATTATTGATTATTTTCTTACTTTGTAACTTTGTTCTGTTTTCCAGTACAAATATATATATATATATATATATATATATATATATATATAAAAATCAAATATTAAGTGACTTAATATTTAAAAACTTAAAAAATAAACTACAAATACAAATAAAAAAAGAGTTTATTTTATTTATATTTTTTTCTTTTTTTAAATATAAACTCACTCAATTTGCACTCATTGCATTGTGGGATACAGTATTCTTCTCAGCTGCATACTGCATTTTGGCAAATGTCATAAATAATCTGGTTATTCAGTTTCACATATGTGACCCTGGACCACAAAACCAGTCTTAAGTCGCTGGGGTATATTTGTAGCAATAGCCAAAAATACATTGTATGGGTCAAAATTATTGATTTTTCTTTTATGCCAAAAATCATTAGGATATTAAGTAAAGATCATGTTCCATGAAGATATTTTGTAAATTTCTTACCGTAAATATATCAAAACTTCATTTTTGATTACTAATATGCATTGCTAAGGACTTCATTTGGACAAATTTAAAGTTGATTTTCTCAATATTTAGATTTTTTTGCACCCTCAGATTCCAGATTTTCAAATATTGTCCAATCATAACAAACCATACATCAATGGAAAGCTTGTTTATTGAGCTTCCAGATGATGTATAAATCCCAATTTCGAAAAATTTACACTTAAGACTAGTTTTGTGGTCCAGGGTCACATATTACATATTGAAGAAATAGTGAGCAAGCTGGCATGCAATTCCAAACAGTCAATGTCATTCAAACATGTAAATAAGGCCCATTACAGAATTAACGTTCTGTTCAAAATGTATGTATGTACAACTGGACCTCACACTAACAATGCATGAGCCAATCATTCACGTCTGCATTAGTGTGCATAGAAAGCGTTTGTGGTCGATGCCCTCTCATTAGCATACGGCCGCCTTGGTTGCGTTGTGAGACAGATCTGCTGTGTTGTTGCACAGCTGGGCGATTCTGACACTTTCTGTCTGTTATGTAGCATGTCTTCTCTCTCTCGCTCTCTCGATTATGCCCAGACAAGACTTTAGATCAAAACTGGGAAGGTGTTCCTCCCACTTCCAAATGTCTGGTCACTCCACGAGTGTATCTCATTACAGCCAGAGCTGGGTGTGACTGGGCTGTCAAGAAGATATCAAAGCTCTTGTGTAAAACACTCTCATCTCACCACCAGCTAAACAATCACATTTAATTGGATTTTTCACCAGGCCCATTAAATCATAGACAAGGTTAGTGAGGCACCAGTTGCTAAAGCAACCCTCGAGTCTTTCTGGCTTTCGTCGCAAACAAACTAGCAAATCCTCCAGGAGAACTGACTCCTTGAGCAATGCAAAAACAACAAACTGTGTTTGACCGTCCGCTGTTCGAACGGCTCAAAAGACTGGGTGTTATATTAACGATTCATGATATAGCTGCAATGGTTTGGCAGTTGATTTATATAATGCACATCTTTAGCACATATGAGAGCTGTTGGCTCATGGGGACTCAGGTTCAAATCCAACATGACCTACTTTCCTGTCTACTGTTCTACTGTCCTAAAGACAAAGAATAAAGACAAACTAGAAAAACAATAAAAATATAATAAAAAACAATGTAAATATTTTAAAACAAAATATTTATATCCAAAAAAATATAAATATAATAATTTAACATTATATATAAAATAAAAATCATATATAATATATTTTTTTAATAATAATCATTTTTTTCATATATAAAATGTTTTTATATTAAAATATTTTTGCCAGCAGTATTTTTGAAAATATTGTTTTTTTTTCTGTTTCTTTCCAGGCCCCATGACTTGTCAGTCAGGCAATATATATTTTTATATATATATTAAAAATAATAATTAAAAAATAATCATAGAAGCCTCTGGTTGGTAGATTAGATAGATAGATAGATAGATAGATAGATAGATAGATAGATAGATAGATAGATAGATAGATAGATAGATAGATAGATAGATAGATAGATAGATAGATAGATAGATAGATAGATAGATAGATAGATAGATAGATAGATAGATAGATAGATAGATAGATAGATAGATAGATAGATAGATAGATAGAATACTTAAAGAAAACTATAAAAATACTTTAAAACATAATAGCCATACCAGGCTCGACTTTTCATATATTAAAATGTTTTAAAATATATTATAAAGTAATAAATAATAACAAATAATGCTTTAAACAAAACAAAATAACTACAGAACTCTCTGCTTTGCATTTTTCATATATTAAAATAATTTGAAAATAATATAAAATATATATATAAAACTAAATATTATTTTAAAATGTAATATGCAAAACGAAAAATATATTGTAAAATACAATAACCATTGAAGCCTTTGCCTGCTTTTTCATTTATTACATTTTTTTTTTAAATAATATTAAATGTTATAAAAATATATGTCTTATTAAATAAAAATATATAATATATATAATATATATTGCTGTTTAATATTACATTTTGTTATCCTAGTGCGTATAACTGTGAATTAAATATTCTTAAATAATTTTACTATATAAATATTATTCCTTCCTTTACTTGGCAACAACTGTTTGGCTAAAATTGTAAAATAAATAAAATAAATGTAAAAAATGTGAACAATAAATCATAAATAAATCATACTGTATATATCATCAAAAAGGTGAAAAATATAGAGATATTTGGTAGTGCACAGACCTCAAGGGAAGCGTGTGCGGTCCACTGACTGCTGTTCTCACCCCTCTGTGTCCTCTGGCAGATGGGGCGTCCACGCTGTGCCTGTCCTCGGTGAGGGAGCTGCCGTCTCAGCTGCAGGATCTGTACCAGCAGGGCTTCATTCTAGCAGCTGTGCACCCCTTCGTCCACCCGTGCGGCCCCGAGCCCGCCAGCGTCCAGCGCCAGCTCTACCGGGCAGTGCTCATCAAAGTCTCTGACAGGTGGGGTCACAACACGCCTAATGGAAACATGACAGCTGCTTGCAACTCCACAGGTGGCGCTGACATTTATTACAGGGGTCATGTCCCACTTTTTATCTCCACTTTTTGCCTCAAATCCTTTATGATGTTTTTATAGTCCTCTATAATGCTACTTTATTGCATCACAAAACATCATAATTTAGTGTTTATGAGCATTTTCCATCCTCCATCTGATCCTTCAACTGGCTGTTGTGCTACTGTACCTTTAAGACTCCATGTATTGTTATTGGGTTGAATGTACTGTATTTGGTGCTGCCACATCCTGTTTACTGTAAAGCCTGATTGCATTATAACTGGACTACAATATATTCTGCGTTATATACAAGCATAATCCGTTTTTTCCCCCAATATGACTGCTGTGAATCATTTCTGCACCACTATCTTTAATCAGTTTCTCCACTCACCGTGTCTGCCATTGATGACCCATAGTCGACCGTCAAATGATTTTTACACAAAATCTGCTCGCTCTGACTTTGCACATCATCCAGGAGTAAGAATACGTTCAGTCCACCTGGAAAGGAAGATGTGTAATTAAGTTACCAGGTTGATGGAATAAACACTTCTGAGGAAGATTTAATAACCAGATTTGCCCAAATTTAATATTACAAAATAAGAGTTTGAGGTGCGGTAGCAAATAAACTGCATGAACAATTGCATATTTGCTTTATTGTTTGAGCTTTATCTGTAAAAGAAAAGGTAAAATATGACTTTTGGATGGACATAAACTACTGTTCTGTCCAGACGTTTGGGGTCAGTAAGATTTATTATTTTATTTTTATTTTTAAGAAGAATTAATACTTTTATTTGGAAAGGGTGAATTAAATTGATCAAAAGTGGCAATAAATGTTTAAGATTAAAATAAAACATTCAGATAAATGCTGTTTTTTTAATCATTCTAAACTACGAGTAAAATTACTTGGAATAAAATAAACATTGAATGAAGGCAACAGTTCTCGTTTTCTTTCAGTTTAAGATGAGTAACTAAAATAAGTAAACCAACTAAAAATTAAAAATACAACTTTACTTAAAAAATTAATTTAATTAAAAATGTAAAAAAAAAAAAAAGTAAAAGTTCTTAAAAGTAAAAATATATATATTATTATATAAATAAAGAAACTATATAGGCATGTTAAAAAAACACTCATGAAAATGAAAAGGAAACAAAATTAACAAAGAATTACGACAGACGATATAAAAATCTAATTAAAATTTCATTTGAAATATTAACAGAAACTATAACAGTATCAAAGATACAAAATAACACTGCTTTTTAGTCATCAAAAATCTTATCATGGCTTTGACAAAAATATTAATCAGAAAATTCAGCTTTGAATCAAAATTACATTTTGAAATATACTCAAATAGGCAATTGTTGTTCTAAATTGTAATAATATTTCAAAATATTACTGTTTTTACTGTATTTTTGATCAAATAAATGCAGCCTTGGTGAGCTTAAGTGACTTCTTTCAAAAATATTCAAAATAAATTTACTGACCCCAAACCTTTGAATGATAGCATATATTCAGATCAAAGAGTCTATTACAGTGGTAGCAGCTATTTCAGATAAACCACAGCTAAACGATGCATACAACTGAAAAAAATGCGATTGGCTGCTTTAAATGTCAGTCAAGCAGTGGACAGTGTAAGCCTTCACGCTGTTAGTCCAAAGTCTGTCTGCATGAGGCCAACACTTTACAGTCTGTCACACAGAGCTGCTGAAGGTTGAAGAGCGGTTCGATAATCCTCTGGCAAAACAGTGGCAGGAACTCAAAGTCACATCCACTTCCTGCCTGCAGCGCTGCTGGATGGCCGTCACACAGCGTCCAGACTGGCATAAAGGGCACTGAGTGGGAGACACTGAGCTGACGTCCACCCACACACACCACGGTCACATCTCCATCTGTATCTGAGACTGCAGGCATGTGTCTGACCCCGCTGACCTCTTAGAGGAGATTCCCTGGAGGAAGGAAGTGAGGTGATGATGGGGCCGCGGCCCATGTGAAGGCCTCTCTTACCTCAGTGCTGAGATTCAGGTTTCCACTGATTCGAGAGACGAACGATGATGTAACTGAAAGTGCTACTGCATAACCTGCCAACAAACAAACATACGGCATCACAGTCTTTGTTTACTTTGTTAAGTCTAATGATATTTAGAGTTGAATGGTGTTATTAGTGTCACTAAGACATGGTGACTGTTTTCAGGTTTGAAAAGAACCTATTTATTTGTGGCAGTATAAGCAAGCGTTGGAGGAAAAAATTGTTAAAGTTGCAATGAAACACAAGTAGTGATTTGTTCTACCATACTGAAAAAGGATATACATTACTGAAAAAGAAAAACATGTAGGGCAGGGCTTGGTTTTATCCACTGGTTGTTGATTGGAGATGTGGGCATTTCAAAAAAGGAATACTTTTATTCAGCAAAGGATGAATTAAATTGATTCATTCATAATGTTACAAAACTAAAAAAATAAATAATGCTGTTTTTATGAACATTCTATTCATCAAAGAATCCTGAAAAAATGTTTCACAATTTCAAAAAAAAAAAAAAATATATATATATATATATATATATATATATATATATATATATATTAAGCAGCACAACTGTTTTCTAAGCTAACTGAAAAATGATATTGTTAACAATAAGAAATGTTTCTTGAGCAGCATATTAAAATTATTTCTGAAGGATCATGAAGACTGGAGTAATGATGCTGAAAATTCAGCTTTGCGTCACAGGAATAAATTACATTTTAAAATATATTCAAATAGAATATGTTTATTTTAGATTGTAATAATGTTTCACAGTTGTGCTGTTTTTACTGTACTTTTGATCAAATAAATGCAGCCTTGGTGAGCAGAAGAGACTTCCTTCAAAAATGTATTTCATAACACGCACTTGGAATTTTCATTTGCATTTTCATTTTATGCCAACTATAAGACGGAAAACAATTATACACACCACCTTTAACATTCAAAACTATTAGATTCAGTGTTAATTTACAAAATACTTAACAAGTATAACATATAAAAATACTATTATATTTGTAAATATACTGAGAAAAACAAAGCAATTTAATTTTCCTGACGTTGTTTTGTGGAAATTATCCCAAATCCTGGCCTCTAATGTTAGGGTTGAGACCAGTAGATTTCAGGGGCCAATGCAGAGCCCGTTTTTGCACATAAATGAACCTTTAGTTCCTGATTGGGGACTGGCATGCACCTCGTGCAAGGAAAAAGTGGCTTCTGAGATGCAGTGTGGACTCTGATCTTATCTGAGTCTCAGAGCGGCCACAGCTCCGGGGCTGGACAGTGATGGCAAACTCAAAAGCCCTGGAATTATTCCGTTTTCATGGACGCCTCAGGAATCCTGAAACACATTCCTGGCAAATGAAGGTTTAATATAAAACATTAAGAAGGAAAAATTCCTCTCTATATTACTGTTGATCTTCTGGCTACTCTTCTTCTACGCATGAGTGTAATTTTCCACTTGAAACAGCACTTTGTGAGGGCCGGTATGAACTTGAGCGGTAAACTGTACTGTAACATTACACAGTTCAATGGATGTCAAGATGAACTCTTGGCACGACCTCCCCTCATGTTAATGTGTCATGCACTGAAAAGCAAGAATGCTCACGCAAAAACTCATTATTAAAGGCATATTCACACTCCATCACTCATCCTAAAGGAACAGCTGACCCAGAAATGACAATTTAGTTTCAAACTCATACGGTATGCTGTTAGTTTATTTAAATGGAACACAAAAGGAGACATTTTAAGGAATGCAGCTAAAAAAATGATCATAAATAAACATTAACATTAAAAAAAAAAAACATTTATGTAGATGAGCAGTCTTTTCTGCTCATCAAGGCTGCATTTATTTAATCAGAAATACTGTGAACTAAAATTATTACAATTTAAAATAACTGTTTACTACTTGAATTTATTTTAAAATGTCATTTTAGTCCTTTGATGCAAAGCTGAATTTTTAGCATACTCCAGTCTTTAGTGTCACATGATCCTTCAGAAATCATTCTAATATGCTGATTTGCTGCTCAAGAGACATTTCTGATTATTATCAATGTTGAAAATAGTTGTGCTGCTTCATATTTCTGTGGAAACCGTGATACACCTTTAAGATTCTAGAATAGAACATTCAAAAGAACAGCACTTATTTTTGTTGCAGTTTGAATGTCTTTACTGTTACTTTTGAATATTTTCATGTACATAAATCTACATAAATGCATGTTTATTGTCAATGTTTTTGAACTTTTGAACTTCAAACCTGGATCTAAATGAGGGGAGAGGAGCATTTTTTATTGAGTAGTGACTTAAATTTGCGTCTGCTCCGTACACAAAGCTATCGTATGATTTGTAGTTGTATAGACTACTTTTATGGTTACTTTTTGGTGTTTTTGTCATTTGGGAGCTCCTAGTAACTGTATGATTTTGTCATATGGAAAATGGCACTGTGAAAGATTCCATTTTGGGTTCGGTGGAAGAAAGAACAACATGAGATTGAGTAAATAATGACAGAATTTTTTAAGAAGTCATGTTTCATCCATAGAGTAGGCGTGATGTTGGGATGATGTGCATGTGTTGTTCATAGCGAAGACTTCAAGAGACCAAGAGCAAAATGAGAAGAAAGAAGATCAGACTTGGATTCTGTCACGTGTGCGTGGATGTGCGCGTGTTGGGAGGAATCGTAGTATCGAGACGGCTGCCAACCTTTGATGGCTTCAGCAAAGCTGCCTTGCTTTATCTTTGGCGTCTGTCACCGTGGAGACAGTTGCTCGCATCAGCAGCGGCCCTGAGGGATAAACCTGCAGAAAAAAAAGCAAGAGAAAGGCGAGATATCAAACAGGGCACAGCTCTACTCCTCCCCTGCCAATCCCAGCAATCACAGCGGAGAGGGAGGAAAAGTGCAGATGAAAGAAAACCTTCATGTAGCCATTCCTCGCTCTCCCAAAACAAACAGACCCAAAAACGTCCAGAGGAGAAGACAAGAGAGCTGGTGAGGGGACGAGGAGGAGGAGGAGGAAACGGAACAAAATGAGAGATGAAGGAAGGATCTGTCAGGAAATCCAGCTAAAAGCAACTACTGATGGTCTGAGCTGGTCATTACTTGCTTTGGATGGTTGATTGGCTGGTAGTTCATTTTGATCAAGCTAATTAAAACTGGTAGAAAAGATCTTCTAGAGGTAAATGTTATCATTTCATCTCAGCGATGTTTCATCTTTACAAGGATATAGAGATATAAAATGCATGTGAAGAGGGGTTCAGATCTTCAATGCTGAGATTTTATCTGAAATTCTTGTCAAGTCAAATATCTTTGTGAAGCACTTTTCACAATAAACAGTTTCAAAGCAGCTTTACAGAAAGTCCTACTGTTATGGTCTCTATGTGTTGACACTGAACAGTTTTAGGGCTATAAATATATTGTAATTATAATGTTGTCTAGCACATCTATCAGTGCTGCAGTGACTTAAGTAAATAAGGGATTTGGACAATAGTTGGTTTTGTTGGAAGCAAGAGACAATTGTTAAAAAAGAATCAATACAATTTGGTCGTCTTAAGTGAGAAATTTGATGTTGAGAAATACAGGGTATGGCTTCACTTTCAGTTAGTAGCATCTCTGATTTCAGACAGAATAATGTAATGGCGTTCTTTACCGTGGTGAAAAAATGACTTGTATCGGGGTAAAGATTTTGGTTAAAATTTAATTATATTGGGGTAAAGATTTTGGTTAAAATTACTTGTATCATGTAAAGATATTGGCTAAAAATGACTTGTATCTCACAAAACAAGGTTTTGGTTAAAAAAAAAAAAAACTTTTATTGTGGTAAAGAATTTGCTTAATAACTTAGGGCAAAGATTTTGGTTCAAAATTACTTGTATTGCGGAAAAGATATCAGTTAAAATTACTTTTATTGTGAGAAAGATGTTTAAAAATGACTTGTATCGAGGTAAAGATTTTGGTTAAATACTTGCATTGTTGTAAAGATATTACTTGTATCTTGCTAAAGATGTTGCTTAAAAATTACTTGTGGTAAAGAACTTGTTTCAATAATAGGCTACTTGTATCGTAGGGAAGATTTTGGTTAAAAATTACTTGTATTGTGGTAAAGATTTTGGTTTAAAATGACTTGCATTGTAGTGAAGATTTTTAGTTAAAAATCACTTTTGATTGACTTATGTATTGTGGTAAATATTTTGATAATATCGCCCACCTCTAAGTAATTTAAACAGGGAGCCGACTCAACACCTTCACCTGTTGTTGTTCTATCTAGTATAGTAGAGAAGCTACAGAGGAGATGGGATGGAGTTCAGACGTTCCAGTGTTTAATATTCACCCAGAGTCTCTGGATGCAGGCCCAGCTCTCCCACATCAGGATTAGCCGCTGTGTGTGGAGCTCATATAGTAGGTGACATTACTACAGTTTCCCCTCCGAAACTCACCCAAACCAGACGCTACACCGCTAAAGCAGGAGCTGCTCCTGACTCCTGGCCCGTGTAGACGCAAACATCACAACTGTGAAGGAGAATCTCGGGATTAGCGTCGGCAGGCCAGTTTTAAAGCGATTTGCCGGGCATTACTTATAACCTAGCGGTGAATGTGTGCGGTAGCTGACTATGTTTATAATTCCAAATGTCAACTGTCAAGCCCCCCATGTTCAATTTTAGTTACAGTTCCACTTCAGCGACGAGGGTGGGTGATTTATGCATCATTTTTTGATAATTGCCGAGCACCTCACAGGGGTACCGGTACGGACCAGAAACCATTAAGGCCGATATGCTTGAATAACATTATTCATGGCTCGGTAAATAAGCTGACATCAAGAAAGATGTGATACATTATTAATGCAGTGATTAAAGATGGGGATACCTAGGTTTGATGGATCCCATCGAAGGTTGTTGTCATGGCAATGCCACCGAATTGCACATGCACACAGCTGGATATCGCCTCCAGACCCGGAAACACTGAATCTGACAGCACCAGTGATATCGGCATTCCTGTGGGCAAAGACAGAGAGAGTTGAAAACACATACACACACACATTCGCACACACCAACTAAGATGATCCGCAGGCAAACAGGCGTTTGCCAACAGTGCAACCCAGCTGTGTCTTAAGATCCGTGTCTGAGAGAAACCTTTGAGCGAACCATTTCTGAAGGAAGTCTAGATCAGTGTTGCTTAAAGCTTTTTATTCCCAGAAGCAGCACTCCTGCGAGCAAGCGGCTGGATCTTTTCTGTCAAGTTACTGCTGTTTAACCCGCTAAAGCGTTTCCACAAACAGCCTCGGCGCTGCCAAGAACTGTGGATTGCTCTTCTGTAGGTGCATTAAGCCTGTAGGAAAGAAATATCACAAATGTAATCTCTTTACAGGAAAAGTTCATGCAAAAGTTAGAAATCTGTATTTACTCCTCTTCATGCTGGTGCATTTTTCAGTGGAACACAAAAGAAGAATCAGCACGTGGTTCTTTTGAATGAAAAAGTTCATAGTGACCACAGGATGCATAGGGTGACTAAACAAAAATTTCATTTCTTAAAATAAATCAATTGAGATCAAATGGAGAGCAAATGTAGAAGTGGGGAAATAGAAAGCTGAGGTCTCCTGCTTCTCACATTTTCTTCCTCGTGATTCAGTAGTGATCTCAGTATGGGCGATCTCAGGTTATCTCATAACAAGTGGTCAGCAAAATCAAAAACTGATTAGAAAAAAAGGTTCCAAAACATTCCAAAATTTGAATTTGTTGAAAGATCCACATACAAACCTGTCAATCATGTACTGGGTTACAAAAAGTGTTTTTAAAATGGTCTATTTTTATTTGTAGGCTCCATTTACTTGATCATAAATACAGTGGGAAAAAAAAGTAATATTATTAAATGTTATTACATTTTAAAATAACCTTCATGCTTCATTTGAATATATTGTAAAATGGATTTTCAGCATCATTACTTCAATCTTCAATGTCACATTATCCTTCAGAAATCATTCTCATATGCTGATTTGCTGCTCAAGAAACATTTTTGATTATTAGTTGATTTTTTTGTGGAAAATGTGATTTAAAAAAATAGAAAGTTAAAAAGAACAGCATTTATTTGAAATAGATATCTTTTGTATATAAATGCCTTCCGTTTCAATTTTGATCAATTTAATGCATGCTTGCTGAATAACAGTATTAATTCAAATAAGAAAAAATTAATAAAAAAAAAAAAAGTTATTATTTTTTAATTAAAAAAAATTGTAATGAACGCAAACTTAGGGAGCTTGAGAAATCTTGAAAAAAAATGCATTCAGCTCAAGATGTCATGTTTGTAGTGAGATTGCAATTTGAAGTATATTTGAAAGCCAGCTTTTTGCTTTTTTGTGTGTTATCACAAGTGGTTACAGGACAACAAACTCACAATTGCTCAGATGGTAGGAAATCTCCATATTTACATTACAAAATTCACCAACATGTCAGGGGCCATGATTAATTGCAAGAAAGCATGTTTTTCCTTTTTTATTATTGTTAATCACACTAAATTAACTTGTTAAATAGACGGGCCTCTCATTCTGCCGCTCATACGCTGCTCAGATTTGTTTATCTTCATGTTAAAGCCAGACTGCAGGATCCAGTCGTACGTGCTGCAGGAACACCATGAGGGGAATGTGTTCAGGCAGCAGATGGCCGTGTGTTGGCGGGAAGTGTGAATTCATGTGTGTGTGTGACAGAGGTGAGTCAGGGCCCTGCTGCGCTGCGACTTTGTGGTTGGATAGAGCTCTGGGTTAGTGGGTTTAATCTCTGTCCCAAATGTCACATGCACACAGAAGATGGGAAGAGAAGACGCTGGAATGGGTGTCCCTGAGATCAGCACCTCACTGGGATCTCTGCATGGCTCCTCTGGAGAAAGAAAAAAAAGAGCTTTTGAGTTTGGATCACTCATAATAATAAAGAGATAACCACACCCCCAACACATGCCACTTGTCAAGTCCAACACCACACTCTCAGAAAAAAAAGATACAAAAGCTGTCACTGGAGTGGTGCATTTTTAAACAGTGCATTGTTGTACCTTTTTTACTCCTAAAGGTTGCACACCCAAAAATGAAAATCTGCCGAAAATGTACCAATCCTCAGGCCATCTAAGACATAGATGAGTTTGTTTCTTCATCAAAACAGATTTGGAGAAGTTTAGCATTGCATCACTTGCTCAGCTATAGATCCTCTGCAGTGAATGGGTGCCGTCAGAATGAGAGTCCAAACAGCTGATAAAAACATCACAATAATCCACACCACTCCAGTCCATTAATTAACATCTTGTGAAGTGAAAAGCTGTGTGTTTGTAAGAAACTAATCCATCATTAAGGTGTTTTAACATTAAACTGTTGCTTCTGGCCAAACTATGAGTCCATAATCCATAGTAATGCTTCATCCAGTGAAAAAGTCAATCCCCTGTTGTACTCTCACGTCAAAATCCACCAGCATATTAGTTTAGAGCTGTTTTATTATTAAATATTATTATGCATTAAGGACGTTATAGTTAAATATACCTTAATGATCTATTTGTTTCTTACAAACACGCATCTTTTCACTTCACAAGATGTTAATTGATGGACTGGAGTGGTGTGGATTACTTGTGGATTATTGTGATGTTTTTATCAGCTGTTTGGACTCTCATTCTGACGGCACCCATTCACTGCAGAGGATCCATTGTTGAGCAAGTGATGTAATGATGTTTCTGATGGAAGTAACAAACTCATCTACACCTTGGATGGCCTGAGGGTACATTTTCAGCAAGTTTTCATTTTTTGGGTGAACTGTTCTTTTAAGGACACACATTAGTTCCCAAATGATACACATTAGTACCTTTTGAAAGGATAATGCCCCATTCCCCTCTGTGGATTGCTTTTGTACCTTTTTTTTTCTGAGAGCGAGCAGGGAGACTTTACTAAACCTACAAGTATTTTACTTACAGTTGACTCTGCATATTAAACTGGGATTGAAAGTGTTTTAACATCGAATAAACGACACACTTCACCTTTAACAATGCCCAAGGAAATCACCTCAGAGACAGAAAGCAGAACTCAAGTATTACACCTGCTCATTTAGTGCAAATGTGTCTTTCTAGCGCTCATTTCTTGCCAACGTTGTGCAAAATGTTTCCAATAATAAACCTTGTGAACAGATGTTCTCCATCTTCTCGCTAGCGTTATGTATAATCAGGTTGCTAAAATGAACTTTGTCAAGTTTGTCAGTGATATATCGCTGCTCCGCACCTGTTTAAGAGTGGTATGTTTGACATTAAACCGGTGTTCCCCTCTCTCTCTTCAGCTGGGAGAAGAATCCGGCAGACTTTGAGCCTTACCATCTCAAACTGGAGGAATGCATGTCTGCAGACCAGATTCCCACCACAGAGCACATCCAAGGATATGTGAAGAAAGTAAGAACCTCCTGTTTAGCTTCTTGTACACAGTTGGAGCACATAACTGAATCATGAATATTCAAATCTGCTCACAGTATTAAAATGTTGCCAAACATTTCTGCCAAAACTTACTAGAGTTATCAGTTCTGCCTGAAACATATCTGCCCTGCTGTTTACTGCATGTAAGGTAGATATTAAATGGATTTTTTTTTTTCACTGAGCTTGTTGCAATGCACTATGGGATTGACATCTTCATGAAGGATATATGCAGTGCTGCTTTAGAATATGGTCCAAGCCTAATTAAATAAACTCTGATATCTGTGATTGTGGTATTTATTAACTATATTCTTCTCCAGTCTCATTTTAAGTTTTTTTTTTATTTCTTATTTTATTATTACTACTATTTCATTTTTGTTTCTTAGGTTTTTTTTTTTTTAATGACTGCAACAGTTTAATTAATTTCTTCTAAGGCAGTCTTTGCTGGGTTGCCTAGAGTGAAATTAAAATTATTTAAAAAAAAATATCAGTACAAATAATTACATTCATTCTCAAAAAACAATATGGCAAAAGAAGGCCTTATAAAAGGCAGCATAAGCTTACTTTTGTGTGTCTATGATGGCTTAAAATGCTGCCTATGTAGGAAGCACACTAGGTTCTGGAACATAGCAATTGTTACCGCTAAAAAATCGTAAATTAATATAGCAAATCCTTAAAAGCATGTAAGATGCGTTCAGGATCTTTCTGTAAAGTTGTCCATAATGCAAAATACCAGTCACCAAAAAGTGAAATGTATTAGTAAAGACATTACCAAATATTTCTATTTCAAATAAATTCTGTTCTTTTGAACATTCTATTTATCAAACATTCTGGGGAAAAATTATATATATATATATATATATATATATATATATATATACAGTATATACATTGTTTATACATCATGTGACACTGAAGACTGGAGTAATGAAGCTGAAAATTCAGCTTTTATCACAGGAATAAATTACATTTTAAAATATATTTTTAAAAAACTGTTATTTTAAATTGTAATCATATTTCACAATGTTTATTTTGATCAAATAAATGCTGCCTTATTGAGCGTAAGAGACTTTTAAAAAACATTTACAAATCTTACCGTCCCCAAACTTTCATCTGAACTCTCCCTGTAAGTGTTTATATACTTCTTGGAGATCACAGAACTGTTGAGGTGCGTCTGCGGCGCACATCCGGGCGCAATTAATCGCCATGATCCATCACGACAATGATCCTTCCCCCCGTCACATCAAACTCGGAAATTATTCAGTGCCCCTTCACCGACGGAGGAGCCCGGCGAGAAAAAATGGCTTCTTATCTATGCAATTTCATTTGCATCATTGTTGCAAATATAATGACAGGACTCCCGGCGTCAGCGTTCAATATGCATTAAACAATGCGACTGAAAGGACGGGCCTGTTCCCGGTTTAATTTTAGAGAAAATAACCTGTGCACCTCATGGAAACTGATGGGGCTGGTGTGGGCGAAGGCGTCAGATGGAGATAGTGGTGGCAGGCCTCAGGCTGGCCTTTATTAAAGCAGCATAATGGAAAATGGCATCATTAGCATTCCTTGACAGTTAACGATTCAATTTGGTTTGATGAGAATTCAAATATTGGCTTCCAAACGCGAACTGACAATAAAGTGGTAGATGCTCGACTGATTCAGGATGCAGAGGGCAGTCGATGGTGGACCGCTGCCATTGTAATCAGCGCTTGCTAATTTCAAATAGCTGATGGTGTGGAAGAAAGAAAGCCGCTTTTGCAATATATTGTTTTGAACTGCGTTTTATTGTTAGGGTAATGTGGCATATCAATCCTTTTAATGTTCCTCCAATGAGGAAACTGGAAATGAATGAAACTACTTTTTTGAAATGAAACTTTTTATCTCGTTCAACAACACGATGCTACGCAAAGCCCTCGGTGCTGTGAGAGGTTTATCTGCTCGTCCATGTTGACAAATTCTGCCCAACACCAACAACATCATAAAAGATGTTGTCTGTGAACGATTTTTAAAAGATCTGTTTAGCTGGACCAACAACAAGACCTACAGAAATCAAATCGAAAAATATGAAGGTGCAGTAAACCGTGTAATGTCATATTTGGAGGATGTACACTACTGGTCGAAAGTTTGGAATAATTCATATCTTTTTAAATGTTTTTTGAAAGAAGTCTTTGATGTTCGCCAAGGCTGCATTTATTTGATCAAAAATACAGAAAAAACTGCAATATTTTGAAATATTTTTCAGATTTAAAATAACTGTTTTGTATTTAAATACATTTTGAAGACAGAATTTATTTTTGTAATGCAAAATTGAATTTTCAACAGTCAATACCGCAGTCTTCAGTGTCACATGATCATTCAGAAATCATGGTGCTAAATTAATTTTATTGTTTATTAATAATGGTTCTTATTATTATCAATGTTGCTAAACTGTTTCTTTTGGGGGTTGTGGAAATCATGATGCAATTTTTTCAGGAGTCTTTGAATAGAAAGAACAAAAAAAAAGAAAAAAAACAAACAAAGAAAAAATATTTTAAATAGAATCTTGGCAGAATAAAAGTATTAATTTCTTACATCAAATTTTAAATGGCAGAAGTAGTTGTATCAAGATTTCCACAAAAATATTAAGCAATTAATATCAATTATGTTGAAAATCATTTATTATTAAACTGCTTTCAACACAATAATAATGTATTTATAATAAGAAATAATAAGATTAAGATTAAGATAATAATCTGAAATGTTTCTTGATCAGCAAATGAACATTAGAATGATTTCTGAAGGATCGTGTGGCACTGAAGACTGAAGTAATGACGCTGAAAATTCAGCTTTGCATCACAGGAATAAATTACATTTTAACATATATTCAAATAAAAATCAGTTATTTTGAGTTGGAATAATATTTCTCAATTAAAAAAATATATATATTTTTAAAAACATTAAAAAAACAACAACATTTAAAAAAATTGTTCAAAACTTTGGAACAGCAATGCATATATAGACAATAATATGTAAAATTTCATTGTGTGCAAAGGCTTTTCATATGTTAATGACTGGCGCTTACATCCTTGTTTTGTTCTCAGAGCACATGAGGAAGATGGCTTAAGGATTTCAAGTTGTTTATTGTCAGCTACAATAAACAATCTTATTGTTTAAGCAGGATAAACCAGACCAGCATGGAAATTCATGTTGGTCTAAACTGGCAAGCAAAATATATAGTCTTACTCTGTTCATATCTCTCTTCTCAGCAGATCCAGGACGCTGCGGATCAGGGCATCATGTTTGTGGGCTTCATCCAGGAGCCAGCTGGCCTACGCCCACACGTGCTACGGCACGGAGAACCAGAGGAACCCTCCCTCTCCCTGCACTCCAGCCCCAGCTCGCTGCACGGCTCGGGGCTGACGCCCAGTCCCAGTCCCCTGGAGGAACCGGAGCCGGAGCTGGGAGACGAGTCCGGAGCGGAGAACGAAGGGAAAAATGGGGGAGGTGAGGCTCTGAGAGAGGACGTGAAAGCTTCTGAAGGTGGAGACGGAGGAGATGATCTCTCTGTAGAGAAATCAGGATCTGGTGAAACACATCAAGGAGATACACTGACACACAACAACAACGACACGGCCAAAATCACAGACACAACCGAGAAACCCAGCAGGTTGGCCCTGACTAAGAGTGGTGGGTTGATCGTCTTTATCCTCTGATCAAACGAAATCTCACGAAAATGAAAGTGTCTTTTAGTTCCAACATATGACGCTGGCCAGGGCTGGGTGATGTTTTTCGCTATATTTTTGATAATATTCAAGATAAGTGTTTACACTACTGTTCAAAAAGTTAGGGGTCTTAAAAAGAAGTCTCTTCTGCTAACCAAGGCTGTGTTTATTTGATTAAAATTACAGGAAAAACAGCAATATTGTGAAATATTATTACAATTTAAAATAACTTTTTTCTATTGTAATATATTTTCAAATGCAATTTATTTTTGTGATGCAAAGCTGAATTTTCAGCATCATTACTCCATTAATCCTTCAGAAATCATTCTAATATGCTGATTTGCTGCTCAAGAAACATTTCTTCCTATTATTATCAATATTTAAAACGGCCGCGCTGCTTCATATTTTTATGGAATCTGATTTAGTTTTTCAATAGAAGTTCAAAAGAACAGAATGTATTTGAAATGGAAAGCTTCTGTAACACTGCAAAAGTCTTGACTGTTTATATGAATCAAATTAATGCATCCTTGCTGAATAAATATATTAAAATTCTTAAATACAAATATATTCAAATAAAATAAAAAATACTCACCCCAAAATTTAGAAAAGTTGCATATGTACTGCTATTTTATTTATGGTGATTAAATTAGCTTATTTATTAATGGCTTAAAAGATGATTGAAATGTTTCATTTAATTGAACAAAAACAGATTCATCTCTAGTTTAAAATAAGCAAAACATGTATTCAACACTCAATGAGTATTTAATTATTTTCTTTTTAAGGTGGACAGTCAATTACAAATTCAATTAAATTGAATCACATTATAATTTTGAGTAACTGCATATCAATATTTGTCCCAAAATGATTATAATTTAAAGACATTAGCGTATAGCTTCGTTGTGGCAGACAATTAATCTAATAGACATTATAAAAATTGCCTTTAGAAGTCAACATATTGTCCATTTTATTTCCATATCACGTAACATAATCCCATCATTTTTTTATTTCTTTTTGGAGCAGACTGATGTTTTTTTTATTTTTTTCCGAAACTGGTCTAAAGACACTTTATTGGTCAAGTAAAATGCATTAAAATCACAATATTACTTCATTTTAGTATTGACAGCATGCACAACATCTTTGCAAATATATTGTCCGGCCCTAAAGCCAGCTGTTTTTCTTGAAGTAGTGATGACAGTTAGAAAGATCAAAATTCATTTGTCTTCTGGGTGTCACACACTGTGAAAGCATCTCACTGGCCTGATTTTGTCGTTTTTGTCTGAAGAAAAGCATTGTCACAGAGTTTAAGCAACGCTTTGACGTATGGGATTGGGCAGACTTGGCATTTACAAAAACCCACACAGCGGGTGCTAGATTAGGCTTTGTTCACCCTTCGCTTTCCGCCAGTTACCAGATGGCAAACCTCATTCTCAACATTAGCTAGGGAGCCTTTTTTTTGCAAAAACTGTGGCATTGCGCGCAGAGATCGCCGTACCATGTGAATGATGCATGCTGGGAGTCCTGTGCCGGCAGCCCGAGTCTCCATCTGGATGTGGAAGCGACTTCGTCAGCAGTGGAAGTATGCTACTGTCGCCACCGGTGGCCTCACGCTACACCAATTTTTCTCATTCAGCCACAAAATGACAGCTGCCAGGAGTCCTTTGCACAGCGCTGCGTCTTTATGACTTATCGCCACTGCTGATAAATATAGTCATTCCCTGCACAAGTCCCTCTAATGCTCTGGGTGAACATCCATAAAACATAATGGCACTGGTCAGCAGTGTGAAATGCTCAGAGCTCAGATGAGGTGCAGCTTTGTCAAAGGGTTTTCACATCCCGCCACGCAGCTGGAAAGCCATGAAACCTGCATCCAGAAAGGAAAGGAAAGATTATTCGTATAGTTCATTTCATGCACAGCAGTAATTCAGAGTGCTTTACATAGTAAAATGAATATTATTAGGCCAATATTCTGGGTTAATCTCGCAAGTTGCATTTTAAACCAATATGAAAAAGAAATAAGAATGTGAAAATGAAGTCTATTGTAGGGCCATTAAGATTGTGTCATTATTTTAATGAGAAGTCGTTCAGATTGTAGTCCTAAAATTTGTGGAAAAGACCTTAAGCCATGGATTCCTTTAGGAATTTCGAAAAATTAATTTAAAGAAAAATTATTTTATTTGTATGCAAAAGATTTGAAATAAAAGAAAAATAGAAACAAATGCATTGCAGTATAATGGTCAGGATTATTACAGTCAACTAAAACCATTTTTGAAATAAAAAAAACAAACAAATAATGAAAAAATAACTTTACTTGACAACTAATTAATTTAGTTGAAATGAAATGAAACTTAGAGCTTGATGTGTACTAAAATATCAACTAAAACTTAAATAGAAATAAAATTAATAAAAACTGTATAGACATTTGCCAAAAAAACACAACAAAATTACAAAAACTTTCAAAATAAAAAATAAAAATTAATGTAAAAATTCATTAAAAATATTTGTATTTATTTTATACATTAGTCTATCTTTATTTTATTTATTAATCCAAAGGCATTTATTTTTTCTCATTTTCTAACTATTAATTCCTATCCCAACACAACTCAAATGCAGAAGAAAAATAAAAAATAAATAAATAAATAAAAGAATCCATAATGATTATGCATAAATATAGAAGTATTCACACAACAATAACAAAATGTAAGTTCTAAATAAATAAATAAATAAATAAAGGGATTACTTCTTGAGTGCCTTCAAACACATTAATTCAAAATGGTAATAAAAACTAAAATAGTATCTCAAAGCTACTAAAATAACACTAATACGTGTATTAATATGAATTGGTTCCACTGATAGCAATGTCTATTTGGAGCGTGTTCAATACTGTCTGCATTGTTTTAACACACGATTCACTAAGGGAATCCAGCAGAAAGCAACGGCAATGCTAAAATAGACACACTGTCTTCAAGTGCTTCGAGAATTTGCTCCTTTGAGTTAAAAAACATCTATTTATATCTGAGCCGTAACTTTGGCAATCAGCCGGTGGGATGCAATCCACATCCGAATATTTCCACAGTTATCGGCTCCAGTGAAGACGGAGGTCAGGACTTGTGGGGATGTGTTTGTGTGTTGATATGATGCAATTCAAATGCGGATTAGGCAAACACTTGATGACATGTCGCGTTCCTTGGCAGTGCTAACTGCAGATACCCAGCGTATTTGACCTTGTCAAAAGGGTTGATCACATAGAGCTTGGAGGCCTGTAACGGGGGTCGTTTGTGTGCTTGTTTCCCCACTAAACGTCCCACGCTTCACCAAAACCCTCTGGAAGTTAGAGAATGTCACAGAGACAGTGACTTTCATGTGTGGAGAGCATGACTTTGTGTCTAATGAACTGTATTTAGAGCCAGTTTTATTTAAATATGTGCAACTTTAATGTAGAAAAAATCATTACAATTAAATCCCATTTCCCTCCCCAAGTTCTCATTGCAAATGCAACTTTTGACTGTAAAATATTATGACAATGGTGAGCTAGTGCTGATCATTTTGAAACTCAAACATTTACTTTTGTTTACACTAGATTTTGCTTATTATAAAAATACTATTGTGGTAGTGATGGTATTTGCATTTGATAAACCATGAAACTTTGATGGACAGCAGTTTTTTTAAATTATACTATTATATAAGATTTATGATGATATTACATATTAAATCATATTGCAAAGTACTTTTACATGGACAGAAACTATGCATGAATACAGCTTTAATATTTAGGTGGATTTCATCTAAACATCTCACCTAAAACATATCCACTGTCACTGCACCGAAAAAAAAAACATTTTGTTTCTTTCACATTTTCGTTCTCAAATTCTCCAAATTAATGCAAGTTTTAACTACAGACAAAAATAAAAAAAACACAAAATACTAAAAATGTAAAAATATATTGTAATGCAATAATTTAAATAAAATTAAAAAATATAAGAATTTCAATTTTCGACCCTATTTAAATATTGTTTTATTTAAAATATTGCTATTCATTTATTTTAAAATTTTTAATGATTTATTACTTAAATTATTGCATTACAGTATTTTTTTTTATTTTTAGTATGTAGTGTTTTTTTGTCTGTAGTTAAAACTTGCATTAATTTGGAGAATTGGAATGGAATGGAAATGTGAAATAAACTAAATGTGTGATGTATAACTATTTCATGTAATGTTTATATTCATGTAAATATACAGTAGTTGTAAGTTATTAATGTTTTGCATTGAAGTAATAATAATGATGAGGACGAGCATAAAATTATTTTAAATAAAAAATAAAAATATCTCAGTTAAATAAGGTATGTACAACAAATACTATTGTGATGTATAAATATTTCACAATGTAAATATATAATAGTTGTAAATAATTAATGGTATGCACTGAGTAATAAAAATTAGGGGAACGTGCATAATTGTCATGAAAATAACACAAAAAATTGTTCTTCATTCAAAATATAAGTTGACTTTACATTTTTTTATTTTTGGGCCTAGAAGTGCACATACTCTCAGCTGCGGTCCTCCTTATTTCCATCTCGCTCTGGCCCCTATTCATAAAAAGGGCAGAAATAAAATAAAAATCAGCCTGTAATAAAGTGATGCACACGTACAGGAAATGGGTTTATAGGAAGAACCTGTTGTACCGGAGTTGAAGTAAAACAACAATTAATGATTCATTCTTGCTGAGATTTGTGCTGTAGATGCAAGCCGTTCAGATGGCTCTCTCTCATTGGCTTCTCTTGGTCCTGTCAGAGGCGGTTAATGACTCAATGCAGTCAGCGGCAATCTAAATGATCGCTGCCAGAACAAAAGTGCATCCATATTTATCTTTTCGGTCAATTTCCCATTAGTTCTAATATAGGTCTGAAAATAGGGAGGTTTTACTGGGTAAAGCAGGCACACAAACAAATTCATCTTAGACTATCGTAATCCATTAGGTCTGCTCTCTTTCTCTTTGTGGCGGATGTAAATAGAGTTTTGTTTTCCAGCCAAACGTAATCTCATTGAGAAGAACGAATGGTCAGTTCTCTCAAGTGAGGCTGGTCTAGTGAGAAACGATGGTCCTAAATACTCGTTCCAGATTGCCACTACATCACCTAATTTCCTTAATTACTCACCTCCGCTAGACCTGGACACCAGCTAATTAGTTGCTAAGCCCATCTACAAGCTAATTAATTAAGTGTGAAGGACCACAGCGAAGGAACACGCAGATCACAAAGCAACAAATCTCATAACCGTGCTGACAAAACCAGTCTGACTTTGTGTTATGATGGTGGGTTAGTGTTGGTTTAGTCTCTGGTTAAGATGGTTATCACAGGTTTAGTCTCAGTCTCAGACTAAATATTCACCCACGGTCCACTAAATCAGATGAAAATGTCATTTTTAAACAGTGTAATACATGTATTTTATAATACATAAATATTATATATATAGATATTTATATCTAGATAGATAGATAGACTAATGTATTATAATCTGTATTAATATTTTGAATCAGTTTTTATTTTTCTATTTTCTATTTTATTTTAATTTTAACGTGTTTTTAAATCAAAAACTACTTTGTACTGTTTTTGTCATTTTTAGTAGTTTTTGTCTATATAGTCTTTTTATTTAATGAATTTTCAGGTTTATTTATTTATTTTTACATCAAGTTTTTTTTATCTAAAAAATAATGAAAATGTTCTTTATGGTTTTAATTTGTGCTATTGCTTTAAATAAAAAAATATCTGTTTTAAATATTCTATACACACACACACACACACACGAACAGTATATAAACATAATAGAGATGAAAAAATATTTACAACAAATACATAAAAAAATATTTTCAAATAATTATGATATCAGTATGTCTTCATTCATCATAGTAATCATTGTGGATCCGTGTTTTAATTCAATGTTCATCACAACTTCCTCTGCCATTACAATGTATTTAATTGAGGAGTAACTATTGTGTATTTAATTCCAATCAGTGTTTATCATGTGCACAGGAGCCGAGCTCTTTGGATTGTTTAACTACCCGGGTCGGCGTGAGGGTCAGCTGAAGTACTACACAGTTAAAGTGCCTCTGCGAGTGCAGCCGCAGGACGAGGGCATCTGCACTATGGAGGCCAACTGGCTCGATCACATGACTCAACACTTCAACAACGGAGCTTCACTAGTGGACGGATACTTTCAGCTGGCCAGTGACAACGGTGAGTTAGTGCTGATACTTCTCAAACTCAAACAATCAGGCATTTACATTTCATCACATTAGTGTATTATAAAAATTCTATGGTGGTACCATGATTCAGTGATGCTATTAGCATTTGATCCCATCACTAAATATACTACATGGTGCAAGTGTTCAAAGCCAAACATTGTATTACTATGGTTTTCTAAACATATATTAAAATTGGGGAATACACAAAAAAAAAAAAAAAAAAAAAATTGAATACATCACTTCCCTAGTAAAAACAAAAAAAAAAGTAATATATTTAAAATACATTTATTTCATACTAAGTATAGTTCAAATCTATTAACATATTTACTGACAGATAACTCGAGACTTACTGATATAAAAATTATAATTGAACTTTATTTGGTGTACTACTTGTGCACAATGCACATTTCTTAATATTAAGTCTAAAATGTATTTTAATGCCACTATTGATGAGGATTGTATGATCTTTGAATAATGTCGTTTTTTTAAATGCAAAATATTTAAAGTGCACCTGAAGTATACTTATACAAAGTATGTCTTTAGCTGGACTTCAGCACTACTTCTGCACAAGTGCATTAAGTACAAAATTAGTTTAGCATACTAAAAGTACAATTGCAGGGTATTTTATTAAGTACATAAATATGTAAATGTATTTGTAGTATACTTAGCATGAAATAAATGTATTTCAAATACATTTAAGTATATTTATTTTTCACTAGCGTTAATACATTAAAAATAATAAAATTCATTAAATAAAATTCTGAATACTATATGGCGTCCCAAAAATGTAACAATTGTATTGCCATTTTCTGTAAAGTGTAATACATTATTAAAATATATTAAAAGACGGAAAACAGTCAATGAATAAATAAATTCCTAAATGGGATACACACAAAAAAAAAAAAAAAAATATATATATATATATATATATATATATTGAATAAATATATAACTGTTAAAAAAAAAAAAAAAAAAAAATCAAATACATTACTAAATAAATAAGTTTTTTTTTAAATGTATAAAATAAAATTCTGAATATTATATGGTGATAGTGTAGAAGAACAATATCTTATGTTTTTCAAAAATACAAATATTATTATAATTAATATGTAATATTTAAAATAAAATAATATACAATCTAATTATAAACAAACTATAATAGAAAATTTTATATTTAATATAAAATAACTAAAATATATTAAAAAGTGGAATGCACTAAATCAATCAGTAATCTCCAAAATGGGATACATACGTAATACAGCCTTGACCAAATAAATACATAAATAAAAATTGCATACATAACAAAGTTTAAAAAATAAATTAATAAAAACAAAATACTACATGGTAAAGCAAACACGTTTTATTTTTCTATTATATATTTATATGGTAATAATTGTAATTTTATAGGGGTTATAAATAAGGGTTATGATATTATTAATATTAATATGTGCTCATCCTATAGGTGATAAATAGTTGAATTAAATGCATCTTCTAATAAATGGATGAGCATTTTTTGGAAAATTGATTAGTTTGATATACTAATGTGCCATATTTTATTTTCTGCCTCATTAATCATGCTATTAAAATACCTTGCGGGTTTGGCTCACTTGAGTGCGCCAAAAGCATTTTCAGAAAGCGCAGTAGAGATCTGCACTGTGCATCTTCCAGCACTGAGGGAAATGCACTGATGGTTTGAGTTTCGCTTTGTTCTTTGATGGCTAACCGAATATAGGCTGTTTTGTGGCTGGGTTATAACATCGGGACACGGGGAGAGGAGGGTATTTGTCATCATTTAGAGCTTTCTGGGTCTTCAAGTGGTAATGATGTGGCAAAAGAACGTGTGCAGTGGTAGCAATGACGCAAAACCCAAGCCTCTTATTAGTTAATTAATTTTCTTTAATGACTCCCCTGTACAGTCAGTAAACCCCTGCCAAGTTCCGTGCAGTTCTACCGAGGGAAGTCGTCCTGAGGTAATTACTGAGCAAAAGCAGAAATTAATTTGATTCTCATATTTTCTGAGGGAAATAAGAGTGGTATTGGCCCGTACAAAACTCAGTGCCACAAAGCTGTGGTGTTCTGCTGGATGCATACAAGCAAAAGTCTCCATTCTGACCTCTATAGATATGGCACAAGTTCCTCATTCAATGCAAATTGCCTGTTTTATCTCTAACCAGGCAAAAACCACAAGTCTGAAACAGTAAAAGCACACATCTATTTAGCAAATCACACGACTCGAGACATTATTCATGTCCTTAAGACAAACGCAAAACAAGCAATCACGTCTAATACACTTCTAATACTAACCATGACTATGAGCAATAATAAATAGATGTAAAAATGTAATACACTAAATGAATAAACATTGAATTAACTATTAAATGAGCTTCAAATAAAATTAAATATAAAAATTTGATGAAAAATTTGAAACTGAAATAAATCATTTGAAGTACTACTAAAACTGAAATAAAAAATAAAGCTAAACAGTAATATTACAAAAAAAAATGACAAAATTGCATAAATGTACTAAAACAGTGCATAAAATAATACTAAAATAACACTGTTTGCATTACAGGAAATGTTTTTATTTATTTTTTTACAAAGACCACTAATAAAAAGATGTTAAAAACCGTACAATAAATAAAAAAATACATGGGATATTATATATAGACGAAATTTACTTTATACATTTTTTTTAAAAATTGCATATACGACTAAATAAAAAAAATAAAAGTAGAATATATAACCTTACCAAGCGTCACTAAATGCGTAACACAATATGTTTCACGAGTCGAGACAAATGATGGTGTTCATGTCAACCACACGTGTGAAAGAAAAACAACAGGAAGTGAGGGCCGTGTTAAAGTAGGAGGACAGCAAGGTGCTGGCAGAGCCCCGTGGAGTCTGGGAACAATGTGATATCAAAGCACCGCCAGCATGTAGACTTTTCATAAGTGTCTGATTACATGAAAGGCTGGAGACGCATTCATTATCAGGCCTGTGAGCACATGGGCCAGATCTCTCCAAATTTAGCTCCTCTTTGAGTCTGGCCTGAGAATGCATAATGAGAACTCCATGGTGATGCACTCCCACAGTGTCTTCTCGCTGTAAACATCAACACGTCCGGAATATGTGAGGAGGGACGCACACACAGATAACACAAGCCCATCACAGACGGATTCTCTGGGTGAATCTCTCCAAAACATGCCAAGGTCACGATTCACCCCAAAATCAACAAGAAATAATAATAATAATTTCAAAAATGTCAGCGGTGCTTGCAAATCCCACGAGCTTGATGCTGGATTGTTCTGGCAGGTTACTTTGTCCATCAGGAAACAAATCTAAACCACTTCGAAAAATAAAAGAAAACATGCTGCACAAGAGTTATCGTTCATATTCATGCCACAAACCATGCAAGAGTAATAGCAATGCTTTCCTTCACAAAGTATTTGCACCAATAATTTTGTGCATAAAAATAATTAAGCTCATTTTAAGACCGTAAAGATCTTTTGCATTGTGCAAATTTCTTGCATTTTTGCACTGCATTGTGCACATTTCTCCCCCAAATTTCCATTTATATTAGTTCAATAATATTTTACTATTCTCTCTCTCTCTCTCTCTCTCTCTATATATATATACATATATATATATATATATATATATATATGTATATATATACACATACATATACACACACACACCAAAAGATACATTTTCAGTAGTTTTTTAAATTGCTATATCAAAATTTATGTTTTTTATTTTTTATTTATTTTATTTTTTAGACTTTATTATTACTTTTCATTTATTTACTTATTTTTTGCATTCAAAGTTGTTATTGTCAACTAAAACAAACTAAAACTGTTAAATCAAGCTGAAATAAAATGAAATAAATATTAGATAAAAAATAAATAATTTGAAGTACTAAAATCACTAAAACTAAAAGTGAAATTAAACAAATTATAAAAAATATTTAAACAAAATAAAAATGACATATTACATAAAATTACTAAAATTTAAACTGAAATTAAACTGAAAACATAAAAATAAAAGCTAATGCAAAATATTAAAAAATACTATAATAGTAAATAATACAAAAATAACACCATTTGCATTACAATTTTTTTTTTTTTTTGCATTATGGTAATGAGAATTTGCGTGGAAAGTATGTTTAATTGTTGTCAATATTTGTCAAATGTAAAATACTGAATGATTCTGAAATACTGTAGGCATCATGTTGTTGAAAAAATATTTCTTTCTATTGATTTTGGAGGTGAAATATGACTAGGACATGTTCTTGACAGGGTTTGTGAGATTTGTGGTCCTATTTGATAGAAGATCAAAATGATAGTCTTAGGAGATCAGCGGTGGCACGGCCTCCTCCTCCTCCATCTTCAGAAACTGCCCTCCAGGTGGCTTTGATATGAGTTTATCCACCGGTCCAGGGGTGGAAGGGGGTTTTGCGGCGGCTTAAAGTCTCCTGATGGATTCTGCTCTTTGTCGATGCTGTTGGTGTGGCGTTCTGCTCCACTGATTTACTTGTGCACCTCGCCTGTGCCCTCGTCTAGCTTTGCTTCACTGACATTGAAGTTGTCCAGGAGAATGTCCTTTATAGGGAAGCTTTCCTTTCACCTCTCTCGCCCTTAGAGACGGGTTTCCATGGCGAGAGAAGGTGGGAGGCAGGAGTCGGATTTTAATGCGATGGGTGTGGCGTGCCAGTGCCGCCCATCAGGCCAGGATTGAATTTTTCAGCTCAACGCCACCGTTATGAGTCCGCAATTAAAGATTCATACGCTCCACAGGAGAGCAACACGGTGGGCCACAGGCTCATCGCCGTTCCAGGTTTAGCTCCCGCTGAATAGACGCCAACAAAACTAAAAGGTTTCTTTTGTCTGACTTTTGCTCCGGTGCGAATTTCCCCCTCCTCAGAAAAGAATATGCACCCGCAGCTGCGACACATTCATGCGCCTGACTATTCATGCTGTTCTGCCTATATTCAGATGCACGAAGGCACAGATATTCAGCGTATGAATTTCCAATAAGGTATTATCTCGCTATGAAAGGGATTTTGGAGATACCTCCACTGTCGTTTTCCTGATGCACAAAAGAATCGGAGTATGAATGGAAGCATTTGAACAGGGCCATGAGGGAGAGAGATGACAGACACACCTATTCACAGCATTAAAGTGAAGAGCGCCATTTTTAAAATGTTAAAGTCAACATGAAATCCAAATTGATCCTATTTAGTTTCTTAATACACGTACCTGGTCTTATGGAGCGCATTGACACTGCAGCTAAATATGGATGTCACTCCTCTTCTGAGTGTTCAGTCTCATTCTCAACATCAGCGCCATTCAAAATGGAATTGAGAACGCTTTTGAAATTCCAATTTAGATCCTGAATTTGAAATAAGGCTACAAACAGGATGCAAAATTCCAGTTCAAATTTGAATGTAAGGAAGTTAGAATTCAAATTAATAGATAGATAGACAAATCAACAGATAGACTGATAGATCAAGATAGAACAATAGAACGATAGATAGATGATGGATGGATGGACGGACAGATGGATGGCCAGACAGATAGATAGAACAACAGACAGTACAAAAATGATAGATAGATAGAATAATAGAATGAACAAAAGAACAAATCGATAGATGGATAGATGAATGGAACATATCTCTAGAGAATGATAGATAAGTAACATAGATAGAACGATAGACCGAGCGATCGCTCAAAGGATAGAACAATAGACAACACGTGTTTTTGTTTGGTGCTGGTAGCTGATGCAGAAATCAAACCTTTAACCTTTAACAAAGATGCTTTTACATCACTGTCAGCACAGTAAAGCTTCTCTGAAGTAGTTTGTCTGCTCAAGTGATTGACATTTAATATGTTCGCATCCTCCATCCTTAATCTGTCTCGGCCCGTTTCTGCCCCGCGTTGTAAAATATACATAAGCTGTCTTGAGCTTTAGCAGCTCTCCCGGGCACATACTTAAACCTGAACGCTATCAGTCACCATGACCTGGCCAGACTAACTCCACATACTCCACAGTCTCACTCCATCAAACGCACAATCTCTCTGCCGTCAATCTCCATAAACGGGCCTCTCGCAGACCTGACGGCTTATTGAGCCCACGTTTGGCGTGTCTCCCTGTCGGAGTCGCTCACCTGAGACATCGCTGTCCGTTCAGACGTGCTCGACAGCTGAGGCAATCTCCCGAGTGGACTTTTCCAATTACGATCCCGAGTGGGAACATCTGATGCAAGGTGGCCAGAACAATGGCTCTGTTTGAAAGGCCGGTGAGATGCCTTCAATTGAGTAAGTGCAGCCTTAAATAGGTTTTTTTGATGGAAGGATGCAGGCGACAGATCCCGGTCCCCTCCCTTTCCCGAGAAAAACCCCTTCCCATCGGGGCCGGCCCACGGTCGCCCATCCCTCAGCCCCCCTATAATGTAATCTGGAGTGTCTCCCAGAGCAGACAGGGGCAGCGCAAACAGTATTAGTGTGTAAATGGAGGAAGGCTAATAAGGAAGCTCTTGGGCCATGAGAGGACACAGAGCAGAAAAAACACAGGATGTGAGCCGGTTCCCAGACGCCCCTGTGCTTGTCTTCAATACTCAGCAGAGCTTATTATCCAGCCATATATAAAGATCACTCTAAAACAGGGCCAAACGCAGGAACCGCACGGGGCGGCAGCGACATCAGGCCATTAAAATGTGTGCGGCTCTTGCATTTGAAAGAGCTTTATTTATTTCACCAGAAATCTTCTACATTCCAACATGGATGTGTTGGCTAATTAGGCTGGTCATTCATTAGTCTCTGTCTGCCTTGTTGCTGTCACTCTTTTTTTTCTTTGAAATATTTCAAATGACTTCCTCATCAGCACATACTCTCGTCTCTAGTTATATTTTTATCACCTAGAATTCCCGCTATGGTTAACATCCCTTTTCTTCCTGTGCTTTCGTACATTTAGCTTTCACTGACTTTTTAAAGGAATGTTCTGGGTTTAATAGAAGTAAAAGCAAAAGTTTATCCAGCAATGGAAATTATTTACTTACCTCCATCCCATTCAAAACACGTATGCAATGAATTCTTTAGAGGAAATGAATGGAACATTTTTGAAAAAACTAACAACAGTTCATAGTGACCACATCAAGCTCTAAAAAAAATCTGCTCTACAGAGATTAATGTCAATTTTTTTCATTACAGTTGCATCAGCCTTATTTGGTCATGATATTGAAATCAGTAGGTGTTTCTAGAATCACCTGATGTTTACGTCCTGTTGCCTATACTCTTGAAACATTATTTTAACATCTTGCCACTGTGTACTTCTATTGTAACTATGTTACTGTAATTGTGATTTTTTTGTTTTTTTGGGGGGATCAGTAAAGTTCACCCAAAAATCATTTACTCACACATCATGTCATTCCAAACCAGTATGAGTTTACTTTTATGACTTTATGACATTTATTTTTATAATCTAATATTATTGATATTTTATTTAGCTTTTATTGTTATTTTTTACATTTTTATTTTAATTTGTAATAAGTTTTAGTAATTTTGCTACATGCTTTTGTCATTTTATTATATATATATATATATATACATATATACATACATATACACATACATATATACTGTATATACACACACATACATATACATATATATATATATATATATATATATATATGTATATATATATACACACACACACATATATATATATTTTTTCTTTTATATCTATTTCAGTTTTAGTAAATATAGTACTTAAACTTATTTTATTTCAGTTAGTGCAATGCGACATTTAAAATTTTTGTTTAAGGTTTCTCAGTAAGTTTTTCATCTAATATTTACAAAAAAAAGAATATTACAAAATGTTTTGCTTTAGTCAACAATAACAACACTGCACTGTAAAAAAAAAAAAAAAAAAACTTAAAATTTTAAGGCAACCAGCTTCAGCAGATTTTTGAGTTTTCTCAACTTGTCATTTTAAGTTTATACAACAAAAATTTGGGAATCTCCCACAAAAATAAGTTGAGCAAACTCAAAAATCTGCTGAAGCTGGTAAAATTTTTTTTTTTTTTTTTTACTGTGTGTTTTCCTTCTAAACAAAGACAACAGAAGATATTTAAAACAACACTGGACCCAACTGATGTTAAACCCAGAACACTGCCTGATTTCTCCTCTATTCCTTGCAGATTTTCTCGTCAAGACTGTGGACAGCGTGTTTGTGTTCCAGGAGGGAGTGGAGAGCGACACCAAAGCAGCTGCTGCGTACGACGCTATAGTGGTGGAACAATGGACAGTCATTGATGTGAGTTACACTCAAACACATGTTTGCATTCTGTTCTTCAAAGTACTATTGTCATATTTAACTGTACACTGTAAAAGTGATTGTTCAGAGTATAAGTATGTTTTACAAGAAAATACTATTTTACCCTTTCTGATTCAGAATTTCTTATTTCAATGCATCACTTGTCATTTCATTGTAATTATTTGTGAAATTTATTAGAATTCTTTCAATTTGCTGAACATTTACTGAACACCCTCAGGCCATCCAAGATGTAGATGAGTTTGTTTCTTCATCAGATTTGGAGAAATGTAGCATTCCATCCTCTGCAGTGAATGGGTGCCGTCAGAATGAGAGTCCAAACAGCTGATAAAAACATCACAATAATCCACAAGTAATCCACATCACTCCAGTCCAGCAATGTGTGTTTGTGAGAAACAATCATTAAGACATTTTAATTTAAACCGTTGCTTCTGGCTAAAATATGAGCAAAAACATTGCTTTCTCCAGTGAAAAAGTTGTCTCGTCTGAATCAGGAAAAGAATATGCACAGATCAAGCACCGTTTACAAGCAAATACAGTCCAAAACAGTTCTAAAGAAATATGAGAAATTGAAGAAAGTGCATGGAGAGATAATGAAGAGGATCCATTGGTAAGCAAATGATGCAAAGCAAAATTTCTCCAAATCTGTTCAGATGAAGATACAAACTCATCTACATCTTCATGTTCAGTTTAGATTTTTGGGTGAACTATTCCTTTAATTTGTTGCACAAGCTTCCGAAAACCATTAAATTAGGCAAAAACTGGAAGAAATTTTTTAAAAGCTAGAAGCACAGCACGAAATACACAAAAAAAAAGCAGGAAACCCCCCGTTTGAGTGACAGTAATGGGTCCTGCTGCTCAGAGAGTCTTAGCCACGCTTGCTGAAATCAGATATTGTGCCAGTTCGCCATTGATTCTTCTCAAGCTGGTCTCGCTTGGGCTTATTTGGGCTAGGGGTGTGTGTGTGTGAGGAGCGCGCAAACCGGGCAACATCGTGTTAGTTAGCACTGTTTACTGATGCTATCAGCGTAATCGAGTTTTGAGCTTTATTTTATAATCCTGCAGCTCTCAATCGCTCTCTGCTGTCCTCTCTCGTACGCTCTCTTCTACTCAGCCATGACGGTGTTTCTAGTGGAGGGTAAGGACACTCTGTTTCTGCCCAGCATTATTCAGTGCCGCTTGGCCTGACGAGCTGCATTCAAATCCAAGTCTGCTCCACATCTCCCAGCATTCAACACGATTGTAATTTAAGTTTTCGTAAATGGTATTCAGTATTAATATTGTGTAAGGGCATGTTGATGTATATGCCAGACATCAGAATCATATAGATTCGTCGGACAGAAGGGTATTCTCACTAATGCAGTAAGACATTTTGAATTGATATGTTCAGCTGCTGTCTGACTCACTGTCTGCCGTCGGCCCATCAATCACTGTCTCATTTTCTGTCAGTGATATTTCTGTCTTCAATGAGCCTGCATGTTTATTTCAAATGTCTCGTGAATCATGTTTCTATAACAGCATCAGACAATCACTGCACATTACTCATTCACTCAATGATGGTATTCTGAGAAATGCTTTTTTAATGTAGCGCAACAAATAAAAATGTATGATATCATTCAATATTTTAATTTATTAAATAAATTGACTACAATTACAATATTCTAGAATTTATTAATTATAAATATATCTATCTATCTATCTATCTATCTATATATATATATATATATATATATATATATATATATATATATCTATCTATATATATATATATATATATATATATATATAGTTAAAAAATATTTTTGCTTTTTTAATATTATTTCTACGTAACAATGTATAAGGCATGTGTTTATACAAGTTGTTTTTAGTTATATAAATTGTTAATAAATCCAGTTTTTTTTAATGTACTTATTTACTTAATTTCACACAATATAGCGTATACATAAAAACAACTAAATAAATGAATACAGTCAAAAGGGAATAAATTAATTAAAAAATAACTATAAATATTTGATTATATATTTAATATATCATTTATTATTATACCTTTAATGAAATGTTTAAGTGCATGCATAAATCTCCAAAGCACATGTACGGAGTAACTGAGCCATGTTTGTTCAATACGAGTCAAATTGAGCGAGGACTCTATTCTTGTCGTAAAGGAAAATCAATAGGCAGAGTAACCTTGGACATGTAATGCAATGAGGGCACTCTGTCGCTAGAGCTCAGCCCCTGGAACACAACCACAAAAAAACAGTTTTCCATTTTAGATTTCCTTGAGGAATAATCCTTGAAGATTTACTCACAGCAACACTTATTAGTTTTGATACATTGAGAATTAAATTGCCTTAACAGCCTTTTATCAGAGTCGCAGTGAGCTCTCTCCAAATATAAGGGTATGTTATTAAGAGAAGAGCAGCAGACTTCAGAAGCTGCAGTGCAGTCGCAACACTCGAACGTATGGATATCTATAAAATAAAACAGGTAATGACTTATTAAAATAAGAAATTCAGCCACAATTATGAGAAATAAAGGTGCAACTGAAAGATATAAAGTCAAATGTATTTTCTCAGATAGAAACGCCTTGCATAAATAATGTTTTAAAAGGTAACTGCCTTAAAAGTCACAACTGTGAGATATAATGTAAAAATACAAGAAATAATTATATTTTAAAATGTATCTGTATAATTAAAAATAATACAAATATAGGCACCTATAAAGTAAAATGTAATGAGATAAAGTTTAAAATAAGAAATACAGTCAGTAAGATATCAAGAAATATATTGCATTTATATTTTAAAGTACAGAAATAAATGATCTTTTTCCACTCTCAGATGGAAATGGCCATGCACAAAACAAGTTCAGAAAAATTGCTTAAATTTATCTTAAAAAAAACACACATTCACAACTGTGAGATATAAAATAGGTTATGAGAAATAAACCCATTTTAATGTGTACCAGTATAATTTAAATAAAAAAAATAAAAAAATAAAAATATATATATATATATACACAGTAGACACTTATTATATACAAGTTGTGTGTGTATGTGTGTTTGTATATACATGAACACACACACAGAAACACACAAGACACATACATACATATTTAATTTATCGATTAAATCCTTTGAGGCAGAAACTGAGTTTCAAAAAAAAAAAAAGAAAAAAGAAAAAAGAAAGAAAGAAATTGGCAAAATTTTAGTTTAAATGTTTTTCAGATGTGTCATGCTGACATTATAATGGCCTAGCAACCACAGGTGGTGACAATCATGTCGTTTGTGAAGCATAAACAGTGCTTCACCTGTATAAAGAGTCCTGCACATTGTCTGGTCACTAAGAGAAAAGGAAATTGGAATGATTAACATGAATATGAAAACAGTTACCGCAACGCTTTAACCCTGCGTCCTATTTCAGGAAGATTCTGTGAGTAAACACAGACAGACCGAGGCCCGGGGACATCTGGAACAAGTCCACCGACTGCTAAAACCAATCCCTCGCCCGTGGCATCTAAAGACGCAATGTGAAATTTAGTCCGATCTTGTTATGGTTTTTCCCGTCTAGCTCTCAGGATTTCTTTCCCTTTCAAATTATTCTTTCCCTTTCGAATGTCTATCTAAGGCTTGCGTAACTACAGCAGCCTCAGATTCTTCTCGCATGTTTTGAAGCGTGGCGACGTCTGTACAGTCGAAACTCTAATCACTTTTACCCAGATCTGTTTTCTTGAAAGCAGTTCTTCTGCTGCTCGGATTGGATTTATTCAACTATAAAGGACAGGAACAAGGCAAAAAACAACTTTTTTTCTCACTGGCCCGTGATGAGAGAAATCTAACAAAGTAGAATAAGTTGAATAAGTTAACTAAGTTAACAAGTCACCAGAAACCCAATTAGAGCTCAAATAAGATTACTGTAACGTGGTTGCATCAGGATGCTAATAACAAAGTTTATTTGTGCATGAGAAAAACCCAGTCTTAAACTTTGCTCAAAGTCAGTTCAAGTAGCTATAAGAGAAGCATCAAAAGAGAAACTTCAATGAAACGCCATTAAGTTGCCTGAGCAACCTCTGAGCAATATCATTTTCCTCGGGTGATATATATTTAGTATGTAGTTAGAGTAGAAGGTAAAGTTTGAAGGTCAGTGCAGTCACTGGAGCGGTGTGATATCTAGACTGTAGATAGACCATTAAAACACGTCCTTTGGCAATGTAACCTTTATGGCTCCTGTGGAGGTGAGAAAAACATGCGACCTGCCGTTTCAAAGAACACTTTTCTTTGTCTGTCTGAATGTGGCTGAACTACACGACTCTGAAACGGAAAAAAATCGTGCTTTTCAAATCTTTCATTAGTCTATTTCCAGTGAAGTGAGTTTATAGTAAGTTTATGACGTGTGTGTGTGTGTGTGTGTGATTTTAATGCTAGACAGACGGTTGCTGTCAGGCCGTGAGGATATATATATATCAGCGGCAGCCGAACATCCATGACAGATATGCCGTTCTGTAGACCCTGGGTAGAAAAGTGTGATATAGGTGTAAAATAAGGCTGGAGTATTTTTAGTTGTCGAGAATGGAAGTCTGTGAGCTGAAATCTGCTTCTTTGACTGAAAAGGTTAATACAAAAATAGATCCCTCAGATCTTCTGGTACAATCTTTGATATTTTTTTTTTTTTTCCTTCGAAATGTTTTAATGATGCTTAGGAGGAAGTAGGATTTGTATTGTTTTTGAAAGAAGTCTCTTCCTCTCAAAGTTGAATTTATTTGATCAAAAGTAGAGTACAAACAGTAATATTGCGAAATATTTTAAAATGTTTTAAAAGAACTGTTTTCTATTTTAATATATTTTAAAATGTAATTTATTTTAGTGATACAAAGCTGAATTTTAAACATAGTTACTCATTACTCAAGTGATCCTTCAGAAATCATTCTAATGTGCTGATATTATTAAATATTACCTGCCAATAATACTTATTATTATTAGCAATGTTGAAAACAGGTGTGCTGCTTAATATTTTTTTTTTGTGGAAATCTTTTGTAACATTATGAGGCTACATCTACACCAGAGCCAGAGCTTTCCCTATCCAATCTTTTCTTCCCCCCTGGTCTCAAGAAATATCTGCATACACGCGAAACCATGAAACCGACACAAAACAATGTAGTGTACATGCCAGACCAGCATGTGGCGCCACAAAGATACACTAAAAACGGAGAAGAAGACTTGGACTACGTGCATAAACCTTGCACGCAGTATACAAACGAACATGGAACAATACATTTATTAATCTGTGTTAATGTTAGTTAATAAAAAGACAATCCTTCAGTGTTTGTTCATGTTTTTGTTGCTGTTACTTGATGTACACTCTTAAAAATAAAGGTGCGATGACATAGAAGAACCATTTTTGGTTCCACAAAGAATCATTCAGTCAAAGGTTCTTTAAAGAACCATCTCTTCCTTACCTTTTTATGATCTGAAGAACCTTCTTTCACCACAAAGAACCTTTTGGGAAACAGAAAGGTTCTTCAGATGTTAAAGGTTCTTTATGGAACATTTAGACAAAAAAAAGGTTCTTCTATGGCATCATGAAGCACCTTTATTTTTAAGAGTTTAGCGGTGTCTGACTGACATCATCGTTTCACAAAATACACGGATTGGCTGTCCACATGAAAACGCAAGGGTGTCGTTTTCAGATTTGTCCACTCTGGGACCCGGTTTCACTCCCTCAAAAATGTTTGCGTATACAGCTAAACGCGTCTCCGTGTGGACGGGGCCTAAATGTCTTAACTTTAAAAAAAAAAAAAATCCATTTAATGCAACCTTCCCAAACTTTTACAAATTTTATTTTTGCATTTAAAACTTAGCACCATTACTGCTATCGAACAGGTTTCCCAAATGCTCCCCATGTGTTCTATTGGTTGGACAGGCAGTAAACCATCCTTGCTTTTAAAAGCACCACAATCCTCCAACCTACATGTTACGTAAGCACCACCATCCTACGAATTACATAAAAAAAATGAGTAAATTAAAAAAAACTGTATGTTAACAAATAAATAAATAAAATCACACATCAGCAACAAAATCACAATTTACCCTGTATATGTTCTGAATATACATTCTTGGTCTTATAGTACATGATTCATACATACAGGTTTAGACAAAATTCTCTATGATAGTCCTGTTTGCAGCATATAAAAACAACAATCCAATAAACATTAAAACAACAAAGGACAACGAATTTTCAATGAAAAAAATTTATTAAATAACAATAGAATAAACAAGACACGTCAGATCAAGACAAAGCACCTGACTCCATTCTCTCTTTCACAATCCAGTCAATTACTGATGTAATATGATGCTGTTTCTGCCAACATTTTTTGTTTTCTTCAAATTAATCATCTATTTTGGCTGAAATGTGCCATATTGCGAAAGCTGACATTCGTGTTGACTTTACGACTCTTTTTCTAGAGGAGTCTTGGTTCTGCTCTATTTCACTGACCTCCATGTTGAAAGAGTGTAGCACTTCAACATCATCTAGATGTTCACACAATCCCACAGCAATGGAAAGCCATTAAACAGACCATATTTTCTCGATTCTCCTCCGCTTTTAAGTCTGCGGTGCCGCTTACAGGGTCCACTACTGGGACCGCTTCCAACAAAAACCTCTTCTCACATATCTGGATTCCCCAATGGCTGCCGCTGTGGTCTTGGCCAACGCAAATACCCAAAAACCATTTCAACAGAAACCTGGGCCTCTGAGGTCTCAATGCACGACCCACAACAATGTCATCCAATCTGGGCAAAAGGGCTTCATAACTGGGAAGGGTGTTGAAACAAAACCTCCACAAAGGACTAAACTAAGACTCTGGCTCTGTCCCAAAACCAATGTGGGCAGTGTTTGAGCGATTGTGTAGGCTGTTCTGAAAGGTAGGCAGATTTTTAGGCAGCATCACATGTATTCTGCACACAGAGGGCATTCCCACAATGCATTGTGAGAAAAAAGTAAATTCAATACTCTATATATATATATATATATATATATATATATATATATATATATATATATATAGAGAGAGAGAGAGAGAGAGAGAGTATTGAATTTAGAGTATTTAATTTGTGTGTGTGTGTGTGTGTGTGTGTGTGTGTGTGTGTGTGTGTGTGTATATATATATATATATATATATATATATATATATATATATATATATATACACTGTATATTAACACACACTCAAGACAACTGATGACAATATGCAAATACAATAAATGAAATAATTTATCATATACATACAGTATATTACTTATTCCTTCTATTTTTAAAGTACTAATATATTATATTATTTTGTATTACATATACACATACATAAATGATGACAATGTCAATACCGTAAATTAAATAATTTATAATTTTATCAATAATATATGTATTTAAAAAATATATTATTTCAATTTTTTAAGTATTATAATTTCTATTTTATTATGTACACAGACACAAATAAGAATATAAATACTAGAGATGTTCCGATACCCTTTTTCCCTTCCCGATACCGATTCCGATACCTAGGCTCAGGGTATCGGCCGATACCGAGTACTGATCCGATACCTGGGTGTGTATCTGGTTATACAGCTGTATGTACTACTAGCCCTGTATGAATTGATACAATTATTTTATGGTGTGCTTCACCACAGATAGATAGATAGATAGATAGATAGATAGATAGATAGATAGATAGATAGATAGATAGATAGATAGATAGATAGATAGATAGATAGATAGATAGATAGATAGATAGATAGATGAATAGATAGATGAATACTGGTGGTGGTGCTTTTTGGTCATTCAGTGTTTCTCTAAAAATGGGGAAACTATCAATAATACTGATAAGATAATAATCATACTATGAATTCTACTAAGAACAACATAAAACGCTCTAAGGATTAACGAGCTGCTGGATTCATGAATATTAATCACGTTGTCTGCGTTCGCTTGAACTGATTTGCTGAAATCAAAACAGGGATGATAATAGGTGAGCGCCAGCCAATGAGATTGTCGCTTGCGCATTAACTCCGCCTACTACCGGAGAACCCGGCAGTTCTTAAAAGCTCAAGAATTCCAAAGGAACTCTGTTATACTGACAGGAAAATACAACAAAGAATATCGTTTACATACCAAGCAGAATTGAGGCGCTACATGCAAGACTCTCTCTCTCTCTCTCTTTGCGTGTGAGGAAAAAAAGCAAAGCGACGGCGAGTCGTGCGCTTCACACTAGAGCTTACGGTGCGTCAAATACAGGTGCGCTGCGCATTCATTCAGATGAACTGAAACATAGCACAGATCGCTTGACGGAGAGTGAAACTCTGAAGCGCTTGGTCAGAGTTCGGCGAGTGACAATATCTGTGCTAAACTTATACATAGCCTCCAACTCACACACTGGCGAGTATAATCTGAGCATTTATTAGCCAGTGGCTAATATTATACACTATTTAGTCGCCCAGGGTGAAGATTTAGTCGCATATGCGAGTGATTACTGGCAATGTGCTACCACGTTTGTATTTATTCTTTGCTGCTCTAAATAGTGGTTGCTTGTGCACAACTTCCTGTGTTTGCATTCTGAGCAGCGAAGAAGAATTGATTTCCGATTTGCAGCGTTAAGCGAAGCTAGCGGGCATAAATCTTGTTTAAAAATGGTATGGGATCGGTACATGGGTTCAAGTACTGCCGATACCGATGCCAGGATTTTTGTGGTATCGGTGGAATTTCCGATACTAGTATCGAATCGGAACAACCCTAATAAATACAACGAATGATAATGATTTACATAATTAAAAATTATATATTCAATAATGTAAATATATATACAAAATTTATACATATTAAAAACTTTCAATTCTTTAAAGTATCAATTTTATATATATATATATATATATATATATATATATATATATATATATATATATATATATATATAATTGATCAGAATTTCAATGTACAATTCAAAATTTTATGTATTTATTCAACTATAGATATTATAATATACAATTTTAATATAATAAAAAATTACGCACTTTTTAAATGCATCAAAACAATTATAAATAATAATACTTCTAATCAATCTACCTAATTTTACCCAGTGATTGTGTGTGCGCGCCACGTACGTTTTATGCATGTGGAAAGTTTTCCAAAACAGCCACTTATTTCAGTTGCTGGCTTAGAAGGCTGCTGCCTCTGTAGGCAGTGGACAGGAAGTCAGCACACTGTTTTTAGAACAGAGCCTCTACACTGAGAACCCTTCGATTCTGCCTCTCCAGCGTCATCATGTTATCTACTCTGAACTTTCCACAGTGACTCATGTATAACCGTATAGTGCATTCATGCCAAATCCCATGGCATATTATTGCAAGTGAAGCATTATCATGTAGCGCTGTCTTGTGTTATCATTATGAGTGTGTGCACATGGCTGACACGCGACATGGTTTCCTTTTGAGGACAGATGCCGTTAAACCACTCTGACTTCCTGCGCTCCTCCTGAAATGAGGGTACAAGCGTTCTCTTTGAAACCACAGTACAACCCCTAACTGCTCAAAACAACCCTGTTTGATTAACGCTGCTCTCTGAATCCCGCAGACACACGTTCACGAGCTCTTCATACAATACAGCTTTTATTTTAACATCTGTTATACTACCAGAACAGATATTAAACCTTCCTTTTTTATCACTCTGAATTTACCTAAACTCAGACAAGTCCCTGGGGTCCAAGTATCAAATATAGTGTTTTGTTTTCCTATAAAATGACATTTCTTCTTTTTACCCATAGTAAATGAATGGGTAACTATGGAAAATAGGATTTGTTTTCTATCATGCTAAACTGATTGTATATCTGCATAAATCGTTTCAATTATTTAGATTTTATTCATAAACATCCTTTATTATGAAACTTCCAAATATCGACAAGCAGTTTTTAAAATATAAATTGTTTGTCAACCTTTAAAAACTTGTATGATTAAAAACACTGCTATTAAAAATCTAAAGAAAACGGCCACACAAATGCAATAGAGGGTGCATCTAAACAGTCACCATATAAAATGTTTTAATATATGCCTAAAGACTTCAATTGAAAGTCTAAAATCAGTCGTTTGCTATAAGTGTGACTTTTCGCTCTTGAAAGCATTTCTTTCACGGTAACCTCTTTTCTTTTCAGGGTTTACAAGTGAAGACAGACTATATTCCCCTGCTGCAGTCGCTGGCTTCATTTGGATGGAGACTCACTTGTGTGCTGCCTACACCGATCGTCAAGACTAATAGGCAAGTTAATGCCTTAAAGTTCATTGTTACTTAACTTCTAGGTTCACACAGTTTCTGAAACTGCAAAGGTCAATAGAAAAAAAAACATTTGTGTGCAATATTATCTGAAAAAGCTTTAAGGAGAATGCACTGGAAATAGTACACTATCCAGACACCCTTGACATACTGTTTCAACATACAAGGATTTGGTACACACTAATCCAAATCTCACTATTTGTACTATATAGTACATGAGATTAGGATTAGTATGCAAATTGGAGTGCAGCCATAGACTTGTGGTATGTTCATGGGAATTCACATTCACTGACAGCAATTTACTGCAAGACAGCAACCAAAAATCATGCATTTTCAATGAAAGCTGGTGATCTGCAGAAACACGAGCGATCACTGGACATTCAACAAAGTAGAGAAAAATTAACTATGCAAATGATCAGCAAAGCAATGCAACTACCAATGGGAATGACAGCAACGATCATGTGATCTGTCTGCTGTGAGATAAAAAGCGTGGCAAAAAAAAAGCAAAGCATGGAAAATATGCAAGGAATCAAAGTGCGTTTGATTCATGCATTGATAATCATGTTCATGATATGATGCACTGCCATAATTTATATTCAACACACTTTCCTCTGCAAAATGTTCATAGTGGCAAAAAATCTGATTCCATATTAAAACAGAATGAGCTTTTTTTAAATGTATTTTTTATATATAATTATACATGAACACACACACACACACACACATATATATAATTATTATAAACTTATATATTAATAAGTTTTACTATGTAATAATTTTCAGAACAATTTTTAAAAGGCTTTTTTATAACTATACATTATATATATATATATATATATATATATATATATATATATAAATAATTTGCATTTGCATTATTTCTCTCAATTATGTTAATTATGTATCATTATAGTCAAATATATTTATTATTCTTAGATAGTGTCACTGAGTTGTGTATAGTTATATTCATTTTATATAAGATCTACTATTTTGGATTGATGTTATGACCACCTGCTTATTTCACCGATCACATTAGAGCATCCAGCAGCACAAAACCATCTACGAATAATAATATGACTAGGTTTCAAAGGTCTTTCAGCATGAACAGGTAGGAAACATGAAGCCATCAATTGATTTTGTGTAAACACCTCATGAGGCATCATTTCCCACATCAAAAACAATGGTACAGCCCACACAGAGCAACGGTACGTCCCGAACTCCGACTGTGACAAAGTGCTCGGGGTATAAAGAGCTCTGCGGACCTCATGGAGTCAGATGTAATGACTGGCACAGGCAGTACGGGGGAAGAACTCTACTGTTTGCTCGGCGTAATGGAATGTCAATACAAGCTAACTGATGATTCCTGTAATGGCGAGTGGAAGCTTCCGGCGACGTCGAACTGAAGTTCAGCATGTAATCTCCATCTGTCATACCCACGCCTGCGCCGGGCCAATCCCGCCTTGGCCTTTCTCTCACACTTCATTCTTCTATCCGTCCTGCAGCCCCTGCTGATTAATTACAGGCCTATTTTAAACTTTCACAAAATGCCACAACACACAACAGCAGCAATGTGGCTAATTAATCAAAACGCTGTCCTAGATACTACAGAACCGTCACTTTTCAATGTCTCGGAGACGGCTGGCCTTGTTTTCCTGGGAGGCGGAACATAACATGGTAACATATGAGTAAAAGTTGTAGTACTATGAATCCCAGTGTAGGCGAAGTTCCAGTTTAATTATTCATGATATAAAGCTACTATTTACCATAATACAAACTATACTATTTTGAAAAAATTCACTATCATTCAAAAGTTTAAGGTCTGTAAGTTTGTTTTTGTTTGTTTGAAAGAAATTAACACTTTTATTCAGCAAGGATGCATTACCTTGATCAAAAGTGACAGTAAAGATACAATATAATTTTACACAAAATTCTATTTAAAAATGTTGTTCTTTTGAATTTTTTATTCATCAAATAATCCTAAAAAAAAAAAAAACATTTATCAATGTATCACGGTTTATACAAAAATATGAAGCAACAACTGTTTTCAACGTTGATAAGAAATGTTTCTTGCATATTATTAAGATTTCTGAAGGATCATGTGACCCTAACGACTGGAGTAATGATACTGAAAATTTAGCTTTGCATCACAGGAATAAATTACATTTTAAAATATATACATATAGAAAACAGCTTTTTTTTTTTTTTTAATTGTAATAATATATTTTACAATAATAATGTTTTATTGTATATTTGATCAAATAAACATAGCTTTGGTGACTTCTTTTAAAAACATTAAAAATTACAGACAAAGCTTTTGAACTTTTGCTCTTACTGCAATTATATATTTATTAATTTGCAATTAATTATTTATTTTGCAATACAAGCAGTATTTCAACACAAACTGTCATGGCAATGGCAAACCTATAAATCCTTAAAAATAAAAAAAAAAACATGGGAAAAAAGTACTGGAGATTTCTACACTGAATCTTTTTATGCTCGGCTCTAAAATTCTTGATGAGCTAGAAATCCACTCTTTGTAAGTATAATCTCTAGAAAATGACTAAAAAAGTCCTCCAGTAATCACAAACAACTAGAAGTCGTCTTGCCAAACAAACAAGGTAATTCCACAGCACTTTTTGGAATGCAGATGAGTTTGTTTGTAATCTGCACTGTTATATTTCCACACACAGGGCGGCTTCTCATTGCTATGCATCACGCCGTACTGAAGGCTTGTACATTCATTACATTCAAAATTGCTGAAGTTACCATTCAATTAAGCCCTTAATGATGGGGATTGTATAGGCGGCGTGTGTCGTCCTCTATAAAGCGGAGACGCAGACTAGTTTGGATGCTGGCGAGACTGAAGACCAGAGCTGTAATTTCACCGACCAGCCACTCGTTTACATTTTAATGGACCGAGGCTTGCAGGAATCCAGTTTTGCCTCTTTGATTTAAGCAGGAAGCACTTGAATAAATATACAGTTCCTTGACAAGCAAGAAAATAGGAAGTGGGAAGAAAAAAAGCTGGGCGAATTAGACATTTGGTATTGATTGCCAGCTTATGGCAGAGATGCAGAGGCCCATTCGATGTAAGAGATTTGTAGCAGAAACGGGGAGCATGAGAGAGAGAGAGCTTGAGATTGTTTAGTAACACAACTCCATCTCCACTGAAGATTAAACGGCTTATCTGAACTGTTTAAACATGGTTTTCCACCAAACACGTAAAACTCACAGCACTCTGTTTGCTCGATGATGTGAAACTTCCTTCTCTAAACATATTTGCGATAGAGCCCTGACAAGACAGCAAGAAAGAGAGATTTAGTCATCACAGGATTTCACAAAACAGATATTTTGTTCCTCCCTTTCAATGCCGGATGTTCCCACTGCGCTCGCAGCTAAAAATTTAAACAGATCTCCAGAGGTTTTTTTTTTTTTTTTGCACCATCCAGCATTATTGGAGCTATAAATACAAGATAAGATGCTGAATATCCAAACACACTCTAATAAGCATGGAGCGACTGCTCTGCAAAGCGCCGGGCAAAATGAAAAAATTTAAAGTTGGTGTAAATCAGAGATGCCCAAACCAGGGCTGCCCATGCCACTCACAAAAGGGGGGAAATAGGGAAAAAAACATGCCACTGATACATAACTTCATTTCTGATTTATTTTTTACCTTTTTCTTTTTGCATTGAAATATACAGAATAGTTCATTTAAAATATTTAATATTAAATATAATCATCATTTCTGTACTTATATTCTCTACATTTAATGTATTTAGATATATATACACACATATACGTGTGCATTGATTATAGAGAATATAAATTAAAAATATATTAATATATATTTTAAAAATAAATGTGTGTGTGTGTGTACATGTACTGGATTTCTTTTTTTATATTTTTATTATTATTTACAGAATTAAATTACAATACAAGTGCGATTTTTGACTCTTTGTAGTAAAAAGTTTATATATAAATAAAAGTAAACATATGTATTGAACGTGTGTGTGTGTGTGTGTATGTATATGTATGTATATATATATATATACACGCATACATACACACATTTTTTTTTAAACCAATTTTAGATTTTTGGTAAAAGTTTGTCCACCTCTGGTCAAAATGGTTGGACCTGGAACAGGAAGTTTGATTATTATTGTTTAAAGTATAATCACACCTAGATCACAAACTAAACTGCTTCATCTCTCTTATGCAGTGATGGAAGTTTGGCCACCAAGCAGATCGTTTTCCTCCAAAGACCAATGTTGCCTCGCAAGAAGAAGGAATCCAAGGTGCGTGACCTCTTACTTCAGCCGCATTACTGACATACTACTGTCAAACACACACACACACACACACACACACACAGTTAACATCATATTCCTCACATTCTCTTTGCTTCCCGGCTGAAACATCTACGTAGTTTGTGTTAGCAGCCAAAGTCACACACCAAGTGTTTTTCCAGGGTTCAGTGCAGGCGTCAGGCATTTCCTTAAAGCACCACATAAAATGGGGCAGAAAGCACAAGACGTTTGAACAGAACAATGCATAATTTAAACAAAGATTTAGCTCCATGTCACTTCAAAGAAAACCAGAGCGAGTGTGTGTGCTTAGTGGGTGTTACTGTGTGTTTGGCTTTCTGATGATATTTACTTACACGCCAGTGTTGTCTTTTTACATTTTTTGGGAAGAAAGGGCCAATGGAAATGAACTGTGCTAAGCTTTAATCAACCTGTCACACTTGTCATCAGTTGTATATGCAATTCAGTATGGGAATTTGTATTCACAACCATAACAAACTGAAGAGAGAGATCTAAATGAACTTTTTCCGAAAACAAAATGTCATGTGGCATGCATGTCTGAGCTTCCTGTCTCATACATCTCGTGGTTGCATGAGGATACCACAGCTTTGTGTGTACTGCTTTTATGTAAGCATCATCTCTCATATTCATAAGTTCAATCCTGAAACAATCAGGTTTTTTTGAGCACTTACAAATCGCAATGACCTGTGATTTACTCCACTTGAAGAAACAGGGTTAAAAATACTTTATAAAGACTGAGGAGAAGCAGTGACGTCTGTCATAAACGTTTCTACTGCTGGAGTTTCAGTGCTTAAATGGATAAACATGGATTTATTGTCGGTTTGTTTAATAATGATGATGCCGGTTTGTTATTTGAAGAGGTTTAATAAAGCTTAATAAAGCTTAAATCATGTGATTATATAATAACATTACTATGTTTAATTCAGATTTGAAATGCACACACACCCACACTCTTGAAAGAAGTCACCAAAGCTGCATTCATTTCATGAAATCCTTGTTGAATAAATTTATCCAAAACTTTTGAATGGTAATCTATCACAGTTTCCACAAAAATACAAAACTGCAAAAACGGTTTTGAACATTGACAATAATAAGAAATGCTTCTTGAGCAGCAAATCAGCATATCAGAATGATTTCTGAATGATCATGTGACATTGGAGTAAAATGCAGCTTTGCGTCACAGGAATACATTACATTTCAAAATATATTAAAATAGAAAACAGTTATTTTAAATTGTAATAATATTTCACAATATTACTGTGTTTTACTGTATTTTCAAATCAAATAAATGCAGCTTCGGTGACCATAAGTGACTTCAGGCAGGTGTTTATACTTTCTCCGCGAACAGTTCACGCGTCCTCAGATTGTTTATCAGTTATCAAACATTATCGAAACAATCTGGGTGAAGCTCTTCTGACATTAGGTTAGTTACGGTGGAGCGTGACAGGTTTTTGACACTTACTTCACACAGTACAGTCCTAACTGACAGCGGCACAAACTCATTCACAGGTGGCGTGACCAAAGGTGCTGCTGCCAGTGTTTCTGTGTGAAAGCACCATAACACGACGTCTAATCATCCTTATTACACGCTTCTCTGGAGTTTTTGACTTTAATTAATCAATCGCGGCATCCAACGATCGGAAATTTCCTAATATGTGACCCTGGAGCACAAAACCAGTCACAAGCAGGACGGGTATATTTGTAGCAATAGCCAACAATACATTGTATGGGTCAAAATTATCCATTTTTCCTTTCATGCCAAAAATCATTAGGATATTAAGTAAAGATCATGTTCCATGAAGATATTTTGTAAATTTCATACCATAAATATATCAAAACTTCATTTTTTATTAGTATTATGCATTTCCAAGAACTTCATTTGGACAACTTTAAAAGGCAATTTTCTCAATGTTTAGATTTTTTTTTTTTGCACCCTCAGATTCCAGATTTTCAATGTTGTATCTCAGCCAAATATTGTCCTATATCTTAAACCATACATCAGTGGAAAGCATATTCATTAATTTATATATGTGTGTACATATATATATATATATACATATATATATATATATATATATATATATATATATATATATATATATATATATATATATATATATATATATATATATATAAATCACCTCAGGGAGCTTGTATATTGATATTACAGTAACATTTTGCAAATATTAAAATAAAAATCTAGCTATATCAATTGTTACTGGAATATATATGTGTTAGGCTGATTGGTTTGTACACTACAGACTGTTTTTTTTCTTTAAGATAATATAGAGGTAATTATAATAATATCAACTCAAATCAATATTACATTTATTAAATCAATATCACATTTATATTAATGCATTTTTAAGTTCAGTCCAGTTAGTTATAAATAATAATAATTAAAATCAATTTCATTTTTATTGGTGTTATTTATCAGTCAAAATGTTATACATTTAAATACATATAGGCTTATATATTTATATACACACTATTGCAGTGTTGTTTTCTGAATAAATTAAAAAAATGTAAATGTAATATAAACAGAATTGTGTTACAAAGTACATTTTTATTTATCATGGAAGCAGTGATTCATAAAATGATGATCAAATGATGAAGCAGCATTACAACCAAGCATACTTTTGCTATTTCATTAAATATTTATCTGCATCTCATTGCCTATCCATAAAAAAGGTATTAAGACTCTCTGTCGACATTTTCTGTTTCAGAAAGTCATCTTTAAAGCACGGAACAAGTCCAACAAGAACTCGGTCAAAGACGCACCAAAAAACAAGAAGAAGAAAGACTCCACACCCACCGTAGAGAGAGAGATAAGTGATCAAAAGCCCTGTGATGGAGCCGAGAAGAGCGCTGAAGAGACAAATACAAGTGTGAATGAACAACGGGAGGAAAACCAGAATAATGAGACTGATGCTGAAGTGCAGAGTGAACAGAAAGAGGACAGAGAGGAAGAGAACGAGACAGAGGAAGGGACGGTAGGAGCAGGCAGGGAAAAACAAGAAGCAGTGGGCGGAAATAGCATGACAGACGGAAATGCTAAGCATGAGGTAGATGTTAAAGAGGAAGAGCGTGGCGTGAAAACAGAAGCTGAAATGGGCTCGTGTCAAGACGAGGCCTCACCTACTGCGCAAGAAACAGGACAACAGGACAAGGAGGTGGGCAAACAGGAAGACGGCTCAGCCAATCAGGATTGAGGACGCGCTCAGACCCACCGAGCCAATGGAAGTGGACCTTCTGAATGTTCTAAATGCTACCCTGCAAAAAAAATCACTTTGCTAATCAATATTTTGTCTTGTTTTCCAGTATCTAAACATCCTTAAAGCAAGAGTTGTTTTATTGATCTTTAGATACTCAAGACTACTGGTTGATGTCGCGTAGCTTATGGTTTAAGACAGGTAAACTGTCGCGCAAACACCTCACCTGACGTTTCCACCTCGTGTAACCAATGCTGAACATTTAACTCACCGCTGGCGAGCGGGCGATAACATCCCTTCCCCATCAATGAGCCGAAAGGACTCCGGTCTCCAGGAAGAGGGAGGAGAGATGGGAAGTGATTGTTATCGGTAAATGCACTGGATGGGAAAACCACATTAATATTTACTCAATGAGCCCATAGGGCCGAGACAGACTCAAAGACGGCATCTCAGACGCGCTCTGAGGAGAAGGTTACTGTTGCGAGAAGCAATCTATTGTGATGTAAGGTGGATATGTTTGTGTATGTTTTTGTTTACGTTTATATGAATATTTCATGTCACCGTCCAAACAAAAGAGCCAGATTCTCGAAATTTAAGAGAAGATTACTGGGATATTACTATTAAGTTTGTTGTGCAGTAGGGGTGACTTTTTGCTGGTTTGGTTGTTAGCATTCAGAGCGGCTCCACCACTGGTTTAACGGAATAACTCACAGAAATTTAAATTCTGTCATCATTTACTCAACCTCATGCTGTTTCAAATATGTATGACTTCACGGGAAAAGCAGAATACGTGAACAAAGACTCAGGCTGTTGTGTGGAAAAAACAACAACAATGCATTAGTAAATAAAATTCATAATTCTCAGATAAAAAGTCAAAATTATGAGATAAAGTGTAGAAATTGACATAAAATGTCTACACTGAAAAGTAAAACTCATAAAAAGTCAACATTTTGATACACTAAGAGATCAACACGGTTAAAAAAAGCCATAATTCTGACATTATGAGATAAAACGTTATAATTATGACATAAAAGGTCATTATAAGCAAGTCATAATTTAACCTTCTTCATCTCATAAGTATGATGGTATTTTATGCCATGCATAATTATTATTTTCTTATGGAGTGGAAAATGTAATCCATAAAATTTTATCCCATAATTTTGACTTTTTGTGTCATAATTTCAACATTTATCTCATAATTGACTCAGCATTGACATGTTGATGACAATTATGTCATAATTATGATTTAGCAAAGCATAATTTTTTTCTTCAGCTGCAGAAATGGGCTTCTATACTTTTGAGCTCCATAAAAACATCAGAAAAGTTGTCCATTTAATTAGAAATATATTATTTACCCAATTTTTGTGGGCAAATTTTTTTTTTAATGCTTATTAGAATATTGTATTGTTAGCTTAGCCACAAGCTTAATTAAGAAATTATCCATTTAATGCTTTGTGCAAAAAAAAAAAGGTGATTAAATGATGACAGAATTATCATTTACAGGGTGTATTATTGCTTTTAAAAGAGGCAGATGGCATAATAAGTGTCTGTTTGGGCTTCAGTTTACTTTTACATGGAGACAATCTGCTCTAGCTCTAATACAAACATTTTTAACATTGCTCTCAGACGCAATAAAGCATCACAAGTGATTTTGTTTGAGAAAGTCAACACCAGAAAGATGAGATACGCTCATGAACAGATCCTTTCCCTGTTTTAATTAGCAGACGACTAAGGGGCTGTTCACACAGGTCCTTTTTCTTGTGTTAAAAACAGCAGAGCACAACAGAAGGTGCATTTATATGCACATTAACTCCAAGACACTGGCTAATGTTCACCTCAAGATGTTCTTTCTGCCCCCTGATTCATCTGATGGCATGCTTTAAAACTGTCAGTGACTTGATTTGTAACTAATGAGTAAACATGAAATCAAAATCAACCATTTTTTTTTTTTTTAAATACATCAAATTACAGAAATAAATTGGGAAAACATACCACTGATGTGCACATATGTGCCTACTGCACAGACCGAAATTGAAAAAGACAGTCTAAAACATTTTTTTTGACTATTTCACTGCACAGAATTCATAAAAATACTGACAGTTTTTATTATGAAAATGGCATTTTCTGAGGAGGACGTAATATGAGAGTGAAACTTCATGGTGTTATTATACAGACCGCCGTCGATTTTCAATTTGCATAAGAAAATAAATGGATACGTGGATAATCCGTAACAGAATGTTGTGATGGGATAGAGGTTATTTCATGACAATGATATTATTACCCTGATCTTCTGGGATGTTTCAGATTTAAAGTGAACAACAGAAAATGAGGACGGTCGGCGAGATAATGCGGTTACGGGTTCACGCGGTTCTTTGGCTTTTATTAATGAAGCGAATGTCTTGTATTTTAGAAATCAGATCCCTTAATCCAGCAGAATCACAAGACTATTATTTCAGATAGAAAGTATTATCCTGTCTGACTCGTGGTTTAGGTTTTTCATAGAAATTATTATTAAAGTAATATGTGACGTATTACTTTTCCAATAAACAACAACTGAGTAACACATCGTGTTTTTATATCAGAATAGGCCAAAAAGCATTTAGACACTTAAAGGTGTGTTCGCACTAAATTTCGGTCAGTATAGAGTATCGACCAATGAAACCCAGCACACACAGAAGTCACTTTCAAACCAAGCAGCTTGGTCAAGGCGAAAAATCTTTGAGCTTGAACCCGTTGAAATCTGTATGGGGAAATCTTTCGCCCTCACGCGAAATTCTTGATCGCATAGAATCCTGTTGAAATGACTGGATTTCTCCAGGAAAAATTAGTCAACAACAGTGAAGGTGAACACACTTGACACGTAAAATGTCTAAAATGTCATTGCATTAGTTAAAATATCAAACATTTATATTTTAAAAAAAGAGCCCAGCTAACAGGGAACGCTATCAAAACGTTCTGGCAAGGTTCACTTGATATGAAATTAATTATTCCAGTAACGTTAATAGAACGTTCGTTCCAAGTTATCTGGTGATGTTATGTTCTCAAAATGTTAGCGCAAAAACATTATACATTGTTTATGGATCTCTTTTCATAAATCGTTGGACGTTAATCTAACATTTGTAAATGTTACTACTTGTTTCAGAATGCTTAGAGAACATTCAAAAGTAGCATTCCAATAATGTTTGTAAAATTCTAAAATGTTCCCTTAACATTCACATAACCAAAAATGTTTTTAAACAGATGTTTGGAACGTTCAGGAAACAATCCAAGAAAAAAAAAATCATAACTTAATGGGAACGTTAAAAAACGTTCTTAGAACATACTTTGTTAGCCAGGAGAGCGCAAGCAAACTAAATATTTCACAGAAAGAACACTATAATTCAAAACCACTCTCTGGTCGTCAAATGTTAGTGGGACGAGAAATGTGCATTAAGGTACGGTCACATTAACGAAAATTCGCGTAAAAAATTGATCGGCTGTTTCGCGTAAGAGTGAAAAATTTCCCACGCAGATTTCACTCAAGATCAAGTTGGTTGCTCAAACGTTAAAGTGACTTCTGTGTAAGCAATAATTCATACTCATCTCTACGCTACGCTACTTACAATGAATTGACCCCTTTTTACAAGCAAAACTTCACTACTGCACCTTAAAAAAACATAAGCATGGTCATTTTGATTTCATGCTGAATTCTGTGTCCACTGTATTTCCATTAAGTCAGCATTGTTGTGTTGGCGTCTGGCCGTATTTATAATCTGGGTTCGCAATGTCAGGGATTTCAGCATGTGGTCTTGAGGGACGGCATCTGTGTGCGGTTCTGCATTAGCTCTAATGGCCAGAGGGGTCACGTTTAAAATCATAATGGCTTTTCCGTTCCCACCTCCTGCTGGGACAAACGTCTGAACCACTCGGCCTCATCAGAAAGGACGTCAGCCTCCCAACTCCCTAACAAAAGATGCTGTTTTCAATCTGTCCGCGTACGCTTTAAAGAAATTCATTTTTCGGCAGTTCTCGTTCTTTTTTCCGAGCGGTTTCTGACACGTTGTCATTATAATTGTTCTTTGTCACAGTGCTGTTGTTAGACTGTAGCTGGAGGGGAAAGGCCTTGTTTATTGTTTTAATACAGGGGAAAGACAGAGCTGCTCTGACGATTCAACTAGAGATGAAAAGACATTCTGATCATCCTATTTTCAGTTTAACATGTTCAATCTCAGCTTACATGCAGATGTATTTTTCAAGCATTACTTGTTGTGTATCACAGGTGGAATCTGTAGGCTTTTTGAGGTGGTCAAATCTGTGGATTGTGTTAAACAATAGCGGCGAGTTCTACAAAAACATTACAATTAGCCAAAACACTTAATAAAGAAACAGACAATGTGTAGAAGTTTGTGAACGATGGGCGTCCCGATTCCTGCGGACATCTGTGGGCGCTGATTGTGTGTGGGCCTGCTTATCACTGACAGATAGCAATTATGTTACAGTATGTGCTAGTATGCATATTGCTCTACTGTCAGCATCTGCTCTGATAAGCTTGGCTTATCTAGATTGAGTTCAACGACTGTGTTCGGAACAGAATACTTACTGCATACTGCACAGTACAGTATATGCTGTATGCCATCTTCTGCTTTAATAGAATGTGAAACAGCAGAAAATAAAGCTGTAAGCCACAAGCTTCAGAGCAAAACTGACTTAAACTGAGGTCAAATCACAGTTACACGTTGCCTTGAGTGACTTAATGCTTTTATAAGAGCAAAAATCACTGACAACGACATCTATTAATACTAATCATTGGAAATATAAATTTATGGCATCAAGTTAAGTGCATTAAGTGCACTATTGTTCAAAAGTTTATGGTCAGTAGAAAGATATTAATACTTTTATTCAGTAAGGACGCATTAAATGATCAAAAGTGACAGTAAAAGGTGTTACAAAAGATTTCAATTTTAAATAAATGCTGTTCTTTTGAACTTTCAAAGAATCAAAGAATTCAGAAAAACTAAATCCATCATGGTTTCCATAAAAATATTATGCAGTTTTTATCATTGATTATAACAAGAAATGTTCTTTGAGCAGCAAGTCAGCATATTAGAATGATTTCTGAAGGATCGTGTGACACTGAAGACTGGAGTTAAGATGCTGAAAATTCACATGTATTCACATAGAAAACAATTATTTTAAATAGTAAAAATATTCACAATATTACTGTTTTTACTATTTTTGATCAAATAAATGCAGCCTTGGTGTAGATGTAATAGACTTCTTTCAAAAGCATTTTAAAAATGGTTGAACAGTAAAAAACTTTTGAACAGTAGTGTAGCGTACATATCCATGTACATGCAAGTGTATCCAGATAATTATGTAAAAATAGTAGTATAATAATCAAACACAGCCTTTGTTCCTAACTCAAACCCTGTTAAACAAATACACACATCAGCTACATATTTCTTAAAGAATTTGAAGGTTAAATTATTTCTATGTAGACACGCTTTATGTGGTTTAACTAGATGGCAGTGATGAATGGTTAGTGTGTGAAAGTAACGTGCATGATCTTTACCGCCCACCATCCAGTGTAGATTCAAATGCACACAATAGCAGGCATGACATCAGCAAGTTTATGGACGGTAAGTCCGGTCTGGGTCCGCAGGGTCAGTTGGATCAGTCCGTGGGTTGGTGAGGGCACGTCAAACGAGCTGTTAGGGAAAAACAAGGATGTGGAAGAAAGTTAGGCAGGATCAGCAAAATGATGCTGAGTAATATTTACCCTCCTCTTAGTATTGACAGGGTGACCCGTGACTCATGCAGCGGTTGACCTCGTCCGCTGTTGGTTTTTTGTGTTGTATGCCAGTTTATTAGTTATATAATGGATTTTAATGTCCTGCAGTGGCAGGGGAGGATCGTTGTAGCTACTAACGCACATTTAAGCACGTGCACCTCATTTTGTGGTCCATTTACTGATGGTTTTCTTGCTTTTCAGAGAATAAAAGAGTCAAACATGCTGCATTTCCCCTCTCAACAAAGCAAGCTTGTATATCTCAAAGGATTTTACCATTACTGCCTCCATATTTTTGCAGGTCGCTTCTTTGATTGTCAGCCACTGTTGTGCCATTGTGAACATTGATCAATGTTTTTCATCGTTTGTAAGGACAAGCAACATGATAATGTCATCTGTACAATTTGTATGATATAATAAATATGATTTATATTTGATTTGTTTTGGAGGTTTTATTTGCAGTAGCATCTGTCAGCTTCTTTACTGCTTGCCTAATGAAGCAAAGTCTCGAGATAAAACTACTGTTTCTAACAGAGGCATTGCACAGGTCATATTTCATTTAAAAAAAACTAAATTATATTTTGCATTAAGAAAATGAAACCTTGTGTTCTGGATCGTTAAGATTTTTTTTTTTTTTTTTTAGCATCGAGGCACTAATTTCATGACAATTAGGTGCATTTCTCCAAATGATAATCTAATGAGAATCATCTTTGAGAAAAATGTTAATTACAAAAAACCTCCTCAAACTTAAAATGTCTGGACACATTAAGGTAAAGGTAATGTGCTTAATTGTTACCAAAATACTTTCGCTGTGCAAAAAATCTTAATGGTCCTAAAATAGGCTTTTTTTTCCTTCATGCAAGTTGTAACTGCATGATTTTTGAAGAGTGTGTTCATTACAGATGTCATGTAGAAAGACAATTTATAGCTCCATAGAAGTCATAATGAAACTAGAAACATTAAATCAGGCTGGATCACAATTTATACACTCGTGTTCTACAGGAAGGTATATGCTTTTAGTCTGTATTTTAAAAACACCATTAATGGCACACAACATCTTGTCAGAAAAAAATAATAATAAAAATGCTGAAACTGTACTCACCCTCAGGCCATCCAAGATGCAGATGCATTTGTTTCTTCATCAGAAGTGATATTGGACAAATTTAGCATTCCATCACATGCTCACCAGTGGATCCTCTGCAGTGAATGGGTGCCGTCAGAATGAGAGCCTAAACAGCTGATAAAACATCACAATAATCCACACCACTCCAGTCCATCAGTTTACATCTTATGAAGTAAAATGCTGCATGTTTGTAAGAAACAAATCCACCATTAAAGCGGTTTAACGTTGAACCGTTGCTTCCGGAAAAAATGCAAGTCCATAACCCATAATAACGCTTCCTCCAGACAGTGAAAAGATCTGTCTCCTGTTGTCCTCTCACATCAAAATCCACAGACATATTTGTTTGAAACTATTTTGACTTTTAAGCTGTTCTTGATTCGTGCATATTTCTCTCCTGATTCAGATGAGATGTCATTTTCACTGGAGAAAGCAATATTATGAACAGAGGAGTATTTTAGTTTAAAGTTAAACTGTCTTAATGATCGATTTGTTTCTTACAAACATGCAGCGTTTCCCTTCACGAGATGTTAATTGATGGACTGGAGTGGTGTGGATTGCTTGAGGATTATTGTGATGTTTTTATCAGCTGTTTGGACTCTCATTCTGACGGCACCCATCCACTACACAACGTAAAACATATTGCGTTACGGATGGTATCAGGTACGCAGTGCCACAGTCCTAAACAGCTCTGCTCTGTCTGTCTGACTAACCAGAAGCACATGCGAGTAAATCATCGGATGGTGTATAAAGCTGTTTGGGACACAGACTACAAGCACAAACTCACGGACTCCCACAGCACATGAAATCAATGCCGCGTCCATTACCAGAAAACGCTAATGACACTGAGAGACGAGGACGATGAATAATGTATAGACGTTATTTCATGTGCAACATCAGAGAGAGCATCATTAACTTACTGTACTGTCTTAAAACAGGCCACATTTGAGGATTTAGATAAGGGAAAAATACCAACGTGACCGTATAACCTTGGATTTTTGGAGTAACGTGTTAGATTTGTTTACTCAAGCCAAAACAGGTAACAAACCGAGTATGCAAATCTAAGCATGTAAAACCTGACTGAAGGAACACATTGCCATCTAGTGGTTCGTGCATGTCAGCACTTCACCTGTGACAAAAAAAAAAAAAAAAAAAAAAACACTACTCATGTAAATACAACAGTATATATGATGGGAATCATCCGATATCATTCAAAAGTGCCACATTATTTCCATCTAATGCCACCAGTGTGTCATTTTTGTATGCGTAATACACATTAATTTCTTCCGAGCCTCTTTTCCACTCGAATCTTCTGCTAAATTGTAGTTTTTGAGCACTTCACATCAGGCATCACCGCAAACGTGAACACGGTCTAGGCGGATTATCCAGCCCTCATTTAATTAATGCAATTAAGCTTTGCTCTCCCCACATGCATGCTTATCTGCTGCTGTCAGAGCCCGAACTGTAAATGAATTAATTACCTCGATCTGCTTAGTTCATAACGGCAATCTGAACTGAACGATGAATATGCATCAGCGTAACTGCGATGCACCACAATAAAAGAAACTGTTTGCACATCAGTGATGATATGAGAGGTGTTACAGAAACCACTAAAGGAGTAAGAGCGAGTCTTCAAATGGGTCATTCCCTTTTTAAATGGAAATATATATGTATATATATATTTTTGTTATGTCCTGGATGATGCACAGATGCCATAAACTGGCGATTTATTTATGAAGTAATATTTTATATTTTCTTTCTCTAATCTAAAGAAAATATGTTTAAAGTGGTCAATTTATAGGTTACTCCTGTATGCTTAATATTACTTTCCATTATCAGCTTTTGCAAGGTTGTCCTTGCTTATAAGAGCTAAAAAATAAATTAAAAAAGAGAGAGAATACAATATAAATAAAAATAAACAAAGAAATATATTAATAAATATGAATATTTTTGCTATTAATAAATTGCAAGGTTGTCCTTGCATATAACACCTGAAAGAGCTATCCAAACAAACAAAAACAACAAAATAAAATAAAAATAAACAAATGCATACATAAATATATTAATATTCATAGGGAAATATGATAAGACTCAATATTAAATAAATAGCTACATTTATTAATTAAACAAATCTGAATAAACAAGTGATTTACAGTGGGATGATTTACAGAGTTTGTGCTAGAAGAAGTTTCCGAGGCAGATGTTGTGAGAGATCATACAGCCCGCAGCTCCATCTTGCTCATTACGATTATAATGATTCCCACCACAAATCCCAAAAATCCCACAAGAATTCCGATCACGAGCACCGCCGTCTCAACCTCCTGAGAGTCTTCCGGCACCTCCACCTCTGTGAGACACAGACAGCAGCACCAACATTAAACAGCCATCCAAACATCTCAAATATTCAGCAAAAATTTATAGTAGAAATAAAATACAAAAGTCTTGATCAACAACATACATTCTAGTATCCTTTTGCTTCACAAATTATGTCTGCGCATTATTACGCACCTATAAAATCTATTTATTTTTATTAACTTCCAATGAAGCAATAATTAACATTTATTAATAAATAAATAAATCTTTTATTAAATATCATGTAAATATAAAGGCATCAAGGGGGCCCTTTTTAATCATTTGGGTCTTAATTTTTTGTTAGTTAAAAAATAAAATAAGAATAATCATAATAATAATATAAAAACTAGTGCTGTCAAACGATTAATCACATCCAAAATAAAAAATTTTAGTTACATACTATATCTGTGTGAACTGTGTATTTATGTGTATATCTGTGTATATGTAAAAGACACACATACAGTATATATTTAGAAAATATTTGCATGTATTTATACATAAACATACATTTATAAATTATACTAATAAAAACGAAAAAATCAACATGCTTTTAGTTTTTATTGATGAATTGACTCTTTTTTGTTGCTATTGCTCAGAAATGTGCAAATAATAATAATAATCAACAACATGGATTCTAGTATTCCTTTGCTTTACAAAATCGTCTTATGTGAAACTGTGTACTATTGCATATCTATAAAATCTATATAGTTTATTGAATGCTGATGAAGCAATAATTAATATTTTATAATAAATAAATAGTAACGTTTTTGATAAAATAAAAAAGGCAGTAAGGAGGCCTTTTTATCCTTCATTTGGGTCTTAATTTTCTGTTAATTAAAAAAATAAACGAATAATAATAAACAAACATACTACTACTACTACTACTAATAATAACTTATTATATTATTACCTGTATGAAAATATAATTATTATTATATCATTATGAGTATAAAAAATATATTTAAAAAACATAACATAAAAAGAAAAAAACACGTTATTCAACATGCTATTAGTTCTTAATGATGAATTTTTGACTTGATTCCTTTGTTCCCGCTGCACAGAAATACAAAAAAAAATAAAAAATTCACAAACTTTCCTTGAAAAAGTCGGTTTCATTGGGTTAAGAAAAGGAACTAACTGGAAAATTCTCACACTCTAAAATCAGTGTTCAGACCGAGCAACTGCATGCGGTTGGAAATCTTTACCAAACATCTGATATTCCCACAAAGGAGAAGTGCTCACCCCAGAACCTGGTGATGTCCTGCTCCAGTCCTCTGTGTCGCACGCTGCAGGCGTAAATGTCTCCCTGCTCAGGACGGAAGTTCAGGTAGGAGAAAAGGCGAAAGCTGAAGTCTGGATTGGAGTAATACTGCGTCTCGCTGACGTCCTGCTCACTCACCGGCTCTCCGTTCCTCGTCCATGAGATGTTCACCGGCGGCGGGTGAAAGTTGGTCACTGAGCAGATGAGGGTGTTTTCAACACCAAGCTTTACGTCGCTCTTGGCGTACAGCTGTGTGGACGGAGGAACTGTGGACAGATTTCATGGAGATATGAAATAACATTACTTAAAAGATTTGCGTGTACTTAAAGCACTGTTTGTGTGTTCGAGCATCACAATCAGCAACACTCACTCAACTAATGCTGTGAGTTTAGGGCAGGACTATCTGTAGCTAAGTTTCAAATTAAATACGAATTAATAATTAATAATAATAAAAAATTCACAAAGAAAAATTTAATTTGCGTATTTGCTTAAAAGAAGGCACTGTATGTCATAATTTTTGTATACAATAAATTATGAGCTTCAGAGCGCGCAGACAAAATGCGATCGGTCCGCTGGCTGGTCCAGTTTTATGCTGTCCCATCGCAAAGTCACGTCTTTTTTTTGATGCCCATTAAGGAATTTTGTTTATGCGAATGTTTTCTTACCGGATAAGAAATTTATCCTACTTAGCTTTATGCGCATTTTTAGAATTTATGCGCATCTTGGGGTTTCCATCCAGCGTTTTTTTATGCGATATGTCAAAATGCACATAAAAATAGGTTTTGAATTGGCTTTTATTTCTATACTTTCACTGTTTCATTTTTACATTTTTTACCGTTTGTGCTTTTCTTTTTTTTTTTTTTCTTTTTTTTTTGACTATTTAGGGTTAATTCATTTTTATTTAAGTTTTCATCTCATGTTATAGTTCATTTTTATTTCTTTTAAAAAAGTTAATGATAACTGAGCACATTCCCCTTCGGTTCTCATTACCACTGGGCATGAATCTGGCCATCTTTCTTTTGAGTGTGTAATTCTGATGGTGATTCTTATTAGAAGAAACTACAACAAATACTATTATGCATTAAGAAAAAAAAATCTTCGCATTTTTTCATGCAGTTGTGTGCTTTTGTAATTTTTATTAGTTTTTTCTTTGTAACTATACATATATAAACTCAGCTTTAGTTCAGTTTTTATTTCCAGTTAGTAATTTTAACTAAAATACATTTTTACATTGAAGTAATAAGAATTTTAGGGCAAGATGTGCTTAATTGTTATGGAAATCATCATAATACAAAAACAAAATTTTTCTTTTGATTTTGAGTTAAAAGTTACCTTAAACATGTTTTGACAGGATTCATTAAAAAGAAACATATAATACACACTAATGCATTAAATAACTGAATCATGATTTTAATCATTAGGTTTTCTATTCATATGGATATTTTACCGATGGATTCAGGGGGATTTTTTTCTCCTGCCATACAGCGAGGAATATTGTAGAAGCAGGTGCCGATGGAGTAATGCGCTAGAGAAGGCAGATTGCGGTCGAGGGTCCAGTCGCCTGCGAACTCCGGCAAACGCTGCTTTGCTGTGTAATCTATAGGGTCGACGTGCCAGAGCTCCTCACCGTCAAACTCCAGCTCAAAACCAGCGTCCATCATCTCTATATGACAGTACGTCAGCTGACGCATTAAATGCTTGACACCTGAGGGAGAAAAACCTTCTGTTTAACCATCAACATACAGGATTAGAAACAATACACACAATGTCAATGGGAACAAACTCAAATTTCAGTCCAGCAGGTTTAAAAAGTAGTTTTTAAGAAGATAAAATCATTACCTTGAGCTCTTGAAAAACTCCAAAAAATGTCAAACGTGCAAAACAGAAAGAACAAGCGCAACATTTCAAGGCCAACAGCTGAATGCCATGAACGGGGCATTTACTGGTAATATTTACTTCCTCCTCCACAGACATTATTGTGCACAATACGGTTTCCTCATGCCTGACAGAAACTAGAGCACTGAATTCCACCAGCTAATCAGGTTTCTCTTCTTTTGTGATGCATGAAGCCACTGTATTTTTTCTGTAATAACCATTGTACACTGAACAACAGGACCAATGATAACAGAAACACATGGTGTCCAGTTAATTTATAATATGCTCTAAACCAAGATCTAATATGAACCAGTAAATCAAATTACATTATTACATAGTCTTTTACATGATGCATCAATAAACATATCATTCAATGATTTGTTCCAGATGTTAATGATAGGAATGTAAATATATAGTTGAAATATATAAATTATATTATATATATATATATATATATATATATATATATATATATATATATATATATATTTAATTTTTTTTTTTTTATAATAAATGGATAATGATAATTGTATCTTAATTTCATTTTCAAACATTAAACTATCAAGTTTTATATTGTTGGAAAGAAAAAAAAAACAAAACAAAAAAAATCACAGTAAGTCCTTAAAGCTTCTCTTTTGTTGACAACAGCTGGTTTATAAGCGCTTCTTATTAAATTCGGCAGGACAGTTGACAGTAGGATTAGTTATGTAAATTGCCATTGAGATATTTTACAGCACAAACCCCCAAAAACCCCTGATATTTAAATGTTTTCTGAGACTATAGGAACCTAGCGCTCATAAAATACCAGCAATCAGAACTACTTCATGTCCTTGTGCTAAACTGAAAGCACTCATGCGTTTTTTTTTTGAGTTTACCTGTAAACACTATTTAAACACCCACTTCATGCAACCTAGTATATCCTGTTTTGCAAGGCTGCTGAGCTGCACCAACCAAAAGATAAATAAAATATGAAATAAAATACTGAAACAACACTTCACACCATTCACTTGTTGTATTTGTATTTCCATCCAAATAGAAACCAACGTATAATCCAGAGCGCATAAACTCTTAATTATACTGCAGATAGGGAATATTAGGTCACAATGATCTGCCATGTGTCTTATATATTCAAAAAGAATATTCTAGAAAAGAGAGGTTAGAGCAATGCAAATAAATACAAACGAGAAAGCAGCATGGTATTATGGACTCTATATACAAGAAATAAATGACAGTCTATTGCTTAAATGCGATTCCTCTAGTCTCATCTACAAACCAGATCTCTCAAGTTAACATTCAACTTAACTCATTCAAACCACTGAATCTAGCAGCGTTTCTCTAGTGCTCATGAATCAATTCAGTCCATCTCCTCCAGTCCAGTGAGGCGTTATGGCTGTTCATTTTCAATGAATATTATCACTACAATTTCACAGATGACAAAAAGTGTCATTTAACATTGATTCGATCATGTAAAAAATGTCAAATTAAATCCACTTCTTACAGATCAAAGCAATAGCAAAATTAAACTAGAGCAAATTGCGAAGCCATATGGAAAGTTACTGAACTATTCAGAATAATATCATACGTACATAAATCCCAAAACAGTCCAGTGCATCGCAGCGTGAAAACCTAAGCATTTTTAAAGCCAATGCAAATCCAAAGTAGTTCTTAATTTTCTTTCTCATTTCCCCATTGAAGGTCCTTTCTAAACCTTCATGCAAGTTTTGGTTGCTCAAAGAGATCTAAATACTTGCCCTGATCTTTAAAGCAATGCAAAAAGAAGCAAGAAATGTTTCAAGACTAAATTAAACGGTCAAAATGGAAGCAAAACAAAACAACAAGCAATTTTGTCAACTAAGAAAAGTAGTTATGATTGCGCACTCTTTCCCATTATGGGCATCTTGGTAAAAGTCTTCTTTATAAAAGAAAAAAAATCCTAGTATATACATTTTTTTACACTGAAGTAAACACAGTTCCTGGATTCAGGAGGCACGGAAAACAAGGTGTCTGTACGGCAGGCCGCAGCTCTGAGCCCACTTCCTGTGCCTTCCCAGAGTCCTCTTCACCTGGAGTCCGAGTCACTGGTGTCAGATGAGGAGGAGGAGGAGGACGATGAGGAGGAGTCCGAGCTGGAGCTGCTGGCGCTGAGACGTGACGCCATGGCATGAGGCTCCGCGCCACTGGGCTTCTCCACTGGAAGATAAAAACAAAACCGGTTTTCACTCGTGAAGGAAACTGGTTTTGTGGGTGTAACCCAGCAGAGCTTAACAACAGTGAGTTTTGCTGTTGACTTTGTTGGGTCGGTTGTCCAGGTGAAAGACAACAATGAAAAATATTTCTGAATACTGGAAGTAGGTTTTCTATTTTTAAAATAGACAAGACAAATGACTAAAACAAACAGCGTGTTCTCAAAAGGCTAAATCATTTTCCTAAAGGTTTATAATAGATAAGAATACAAGAGTGGCTAAAAACCTAACTTCTTACTGGATTTACCTTATAATTTTGCCTACAGGATGTATACAATCAGTCTGCACCTTTGAGAGTAATTCAATACTACTTCAATATTCAATATGATACTGGAGCATTTGTAGGGCTAAACGATTTGGGGGAAAAAACTAAATTTAACTGCAAAAAAAAAAAAAACTTGATTATGATTTAAAATGTGATTTGGAAAAAAAACATATCTATATGACTATAATAATATAATAAATATTTTTATTATTGTTGTTGTTATTAGCAAATAACTTCTAAAACTGGTTTAAAAATAAATAAACCAAAAAATAAATATTACTACTGCAATACAATTAACAAAAAGTATTAAAAGTATTAATAATAATATTTATTATAATAAATAACATTTATTAATAATAATAATAAAACTTTTAATATTTTCTATAATTTTGTAGTTTCTTATTTTTAATACAATTAAAATATTCATTTTTCAAAATAATTTAATAATAGTAATAATTATTTTGTTCTATATCTTATTTTTGATATAATTAAAATATTCATTGATTTCAAAATAATTTAATAATAATAATAATAATAATAATAATAATAACAACAATTTATCATTTATTTTGTTAAAATACAGCTGTAGCATTACAACACTAATATTTATTTACTAAGTGTCTTAATTTTTTTCATTTTCAAATGTTAAACATCAAGCTTTTTTATTTTGTTGTAAAATCGCAGGAAGCCCTTAAAGCCTTTTCTTTTGTTGACAACAGCTGGTTTGTAAGCACTTCTCATTAAAGGGAAGATGGTTGGCGCATGTTTCATTCCCAAATTGCAAGTTTGTGTGGAGTGGCATTAATTGTGAACCATAGCTGCTGAAAACACCATAATCACGAAGCCATAATCATCACGATTTTGGTTTTATTTTGATTAATCATGCAGCCCCAAGTTTCTTGCAGCATGTCCGTTGCGTTTTTTTTGCCTTTCTAGTAGTTATTGAGCATAAGATCTCATTCTGTGTGTACGGTTTTCACCTGTGCTCGCTCTGTTGTTGTCTGCTTGTTCAACATCAGCTCTATACACAAAATAAATCGATCCCATAAAGGCAACACTGGCCTGAACCTCGATTACACCAGCCTCGGGCCATCAGACCAGGCTTATTGTTGAGTCCTGAGCACCAAGACATAATTGAGAAAACTGAAGAGTGCTTCAAATGCTGCCTTCAGCCCTACCTTTGGGTTTCTGGGGTTTCTTGGCAGAGTTCAGCTGTCCGCTCACATCCTGTAACCTCCTCTCTAGTTCCATCTTCTTCTCCAGAGCCAGTTCCTCTCGGCTCTTCCCACCTCCTCCCTTCTTCACCACTGCACACAGGACGGATCTAGATTACACTTGATGCATCGCACAACAAATAATTCTTGGTAAAACATGCATTATAACTAGTGTTGATTTATAACAAGTATTGATTTTTTTTTTGTTTGTTTTTTTTGTTGATGTTCAATGCCATATTTTACAGAGCAGAGTGGCCATTGACCACTACAAAGCACACACATATATACATATATATATATACAGTGAGGAAAATAAGTATTTGAACACCCTGCTATTTTGCAAGTTCTCCCACTTAGAAATCATGGAGGGGTCTGAAATTGTCATCGTAGGTGCATGTCCACTGTGAGAGACATAATCTAAAAAAAAATCCAGAAATCACAATGTATGATTTTTAACTATTTATTTGTATGATACAGCTGCAAATAAGTATTTGAACACCTGTCTATCAGCTAGAATTCTGACACTCAAAGACCTGTTAGTCTGCCTTTAAAATGTCCACCTCCACTCCATTTATTATCCTAAATTAGATGCACCTGTTTGAGGTCGTTAGCTGCATAAAGACACCTGTCCACCCCATACAATCAGTAAGAATCCAACTACTAACATGCCAAGACCAAAGAGCTGTCCAAAGACACTAAAGACAAAATTGTACACCTCCACAAGGCTGGAAAGGGCTACGGGGAAATTGCCAAGCAGCTTGGTGAAAAAAGGTCCACTGTTGGAGCAATCATTAGAAAATGGAAGAAGCTAAACATGACTGTCAATCTCCCTCGGACTGGGGCTCCATGCAAGATCTCACCTAGTGGGGTCTCAATGATCCTAAGAAAGGTGAGAAATCAGCCCAGAACTACACGGGAGGAGCTGGTCAATGACCTGAAAAGAGCTGGGACCACCGTTTCCAAGGTTACTGTTGGTAATACACTAAGACGTCATGGTTTGAAATCATGCATGGCACGGAAGGTTCCCCTGCTTAAACCAGGCCTGACTTAAGTTTGCCAATGACCATTTGGATGATCCAGAGGAGTCATGGGAGAAAGTCATGTGGTCAGATAAGACCAAAATATAACTTTTTGGTCATAATTCCACTAAACGTGTTTGGAGGAAGAAGAATGATGAGTACCATCCCAAGAACACCATCCCTACTGTGAAGCATGGGGGTGGTAGCATCATGCTTTGGGGGTGTTTTTCTGCACATGGGACAGGGCGACTGCACTGTATTAAGGAGAGGATGACCGGGGCCATGTATTGCGAGATTTTGGGGAACAACCTCCTTCCCTCAGTTAGAGCATTGAAGATGGGTCGAGGCTGGGTCTTCCAACATGACAATGACCAAGCACACAGCCAGGATAACCAAGGAGTGTCTCTGTAAGAAGCATATCAAGGTTCTGGCGTGGCCTAGCCAGTCTCCAGACCTAAACCCAATAGAGAATCTTTGGAGGGAGCTCAAACTCCGTGTTTCTCAGCGACAGGCCAGAAACCTGACTGATCTAGAGAAGATCTGTGTGGAGGAGTGGGCCAAAATCCCTCCTGCAGTGTGTGCAAACCTGGTGAAAAACTACAGGAAACGTTTGACCTCTGTAATTGCAAACAAAGGCTACTGTACCAAATATTAACATTGATTTTCTCAGGTGTTCAAATACTTATTTGCAGCTGTATCATTCAAATAAATAGTTAAAAAATCATACATTGTGATTTCTGGATTTTTTTTTTTAGATTATGTCTCTCACAGTGGACATGCACCTACGATGACAATTTCAGACCCCTCCATGATTTCTAAGTGGGAGAACTTGCAAAATAGCAGGGTGTTCAAATACTTATTTTCCTCACTGTATATATATATACATACATATACATATACACACACACTAGGGTTGTCACGATACCATAAAAATGTCTTACGATACTATGCCAGCTGAAGTATCACGATACCAAGCAGTATTGTGTTAATTTAAAATTCAATTCTACAAAATAAATAAATAGATGTAAGTGAAAACAGACAATATTATTCTCTGAATACTTAATGTGAATGAATGACTGGCTATTATTATCCATGAAATGATCTAAACAAAATCAGCACTGCACAGAAGCTGCATGAAGTGACATTTAGATGTGGCATTTATACATAATTGCATAAATAATGTTATGAGATTAGTGTTTTAAATACTAAATTCTGAATATAGAAATATGTTGGAAAATAATGTAATATGCCTACTTTTAGATGGGAAACTTAAAAACGGCCAGCAGGTGGCATAAGTTCGTGATTGAATCACTGAGTCATTCAAACGATTCTTTCAAAACGGCTGAATCCATAGATATCATATAGAGATATGATGTCTATGGCTGAATCCTTCAGGAGCGAATCAAATGACTGTTTTTATGAATGGCTCAGTGAATCAGTGATTCGCCCAAGACAATGCGGATTTGGATTCGAACACAAACGAAACAAAAACAGCACTCTTGCTCGTGTCGTATTGCCGAACTGTCAGGAGCATTTTTTTGCTCGTGTATCTTGAAATTTCCGAGTTAGCAGCATGTATATTAAAACATAACATTATAAATGAATAAACAAAATATACATAATGATTGATAAGAACCAAGTGCAAAGCCGCTATGCTGATGAATGGATTTGCATTCGTGATCACAAAGATGCTTCCAGAAACGAACTATTACACCTGTTCTAGAAGTGGTCAAATTAATTACACTGTGAGAATACTTTCTTGTAAGATATTGATGTTGAATAAGTGATGTTTGAGCTGCTTTTTTTTTTAAATGACATAAGATGGTCTGAATCAGACCCTTTCTTCTGATAAACTGCAGCATGAACAACGACGTGCAAGTGCGACTTCCCATTGCAAACTGAACTGAAGCATCGGAAACACTCAATACCATATAATGCATATACACAGAGCACAGCAGAAAGACATTTGGCAATCAACTTGTAATGTTTCTGCTGGCATGCATGTTCAAATGAGCGTTTTAAACAGTGTTCTTGCCGTGCATACAACATATCTTACGGTACCGTATGGACGATACTACCGTTTAAAAAATGCAATGGCACCGCGGGTATTTTTAAGCTTTAGTATCGCGATACTACCGTAGTTCCGGTGTATCGTGCAACCCTAATACACACATACATACAGGTTCTGGTCACATAATTAGAATATCATCAAAAAGTTGATTTATTTCACTAATTCCATTCAAAAAGTGAAACTTGTATATTATATTCATTCATTACACACAGACTGATATATTTCAAATGTTTATTTCTTTTAATTTTGATGATTAGAGCTTACAGCTCATGAAAGTCAAAAATCAGTATCTCAAAATATTAGAATATTTACATTTGAGTTTGAATAAATGACCATCCCTACAGTATAAATTCTGGGTATCTCTTGTTCTTTGAACCACAATAATGGGGAAGACTGCTGACTTGGCAATGATCCAGAAGACAAACATTGACACCCTCCACAAAGAGGGTAAGTCACAGAAGGTCATTACTGAAAGGTGTGGCTGTTTACAGAGTGCTGTATCAAAGCATATTAAATACAAAGTTGACTGGAAGGAAGAATTTGGGTAGGAAAAGGTGCACAAGCAACAGGGATGACTGCAAGCTTGAGAATACAGTCAAGCAAAGCTGATTCAAACACTTGGGAGAGCTTCACAAGGAGAGAACTGAAGCTGGAGTCAGTGCATCAAGAGTCACCACGCTCAGGCGTCTTCAGGAAAAGGGCTACCAAGCCACTTCTGAACCAGAGACAACGCCAGAAGCATCTTGACTGGGCTGTGGAGAAAAGAACTGGACTGTTGCTCAGTGGTCCAAAGTCCTCTTTTCAGATGAAAGTAAATTTTACATTTCATTTGGAAATCAAGGTCCCAGAGTCTGAAGGAAGAGTGGAGAGGCACAGAATCCATGTTGCTTGAAGTCCAGTGTGAAGTTTCCACAGTCAGTGATGATTTGGGCTGCCATGTCATCTGCTGGTGTTGGTCCACTGTGTTTTCTGATGTCCACAGTCAACGCAGCCATCTACCAGGAAATTTTAGAGCACTTCATGCTTCCTGCTGCTGACAAGCTTTATGGAGATGCTGATTTCATTTTCCAGCAGGACTTGGCACCTGCCCACACTGCCAAAGGTACCAAAAGCTGGTTCAATGACCATAGTGTTACTGTGCTTGATTGGCCAGCAAACTCGCCTGACCTGAACCCCAGAGAGAATCTATGAGGTATTGTCAAGAGGAAGATGAGAGACACCAGACCCAACAATGCAGATGAGCTGAAGGCCACTATCAGAGCAACCTGGGCTCTCATAACACCTGAGCAGTGCCACAGACTGATCGACTCCATGCCACGCCGCATTGCTGCAGTAATTCAGGCAAAGGAGCCCCAACTAAGTATTGAGTGCTGTACATGCTCATACTTTTCAGTTGGCCAAGATTTCTAAAAATCCTTTCTTTGTATTGGTCTTAAGTAATATTCTAATATTTTGAGATACTGATTTTTGACTTTCATGAGCTGTAAGCTCTAATCATCAAAATTAAAAGAAATAAACATTTGAAATATATCAGTCTGTGTGTAATGAATGAATATAATATACAAGTTTCACTTTTGAATGGAATTAGTGAAATAAATCAACTTTTGATGATATTCTAATTATATGACCAGCACCTGTATGTATATGTGTGTGTATATATATATATATATATATATATATACAGATATACAGTGAGGAAAATAAGTATTTGAACACCCTGCTATTTTGCAAGTTCTCCCACTTAGAAATCATGGAGGGTCTGAAATTGTCATCGAGGTGCATGTCCACTGTGAGACATAATCTAAAAAAAATCCAGAAATCACAATGTATGATTTTTAACTATTTATTTGTATGATACAGCTGCAAATAAGTATTTGAACACCTGAGAAAATCAATGTTAATATTTGGTAAAGTAGCCTTTGTTTGCAATTACAGAGGTCAAACGTTTCCTGTAGTTTTTCACCAGGTTTGCACACACTGCAGGAGGGATTTTGGCCCACTCCTCCACACAGATCTTCTCTAGATCAGTCAGGTTTCTGGCCTGTCGCTGAGAAACACGGAGTTTGAGCTCCTCCAAAGATTCTCTATTGGGTTTAGGTCTGGAGACTGGCTAGGCCACGCCAGAACCTTGATATGCTTCTTACAGAGACACTCCTTGGTTATCCTGGCTGTGTGCTTTGGGTCATTGTCATGTTGGAAGACCCAGCCTCGACCCATCTTCAATGCTCTAACTGAGGGAAGGAGGTTGATCCCCAAAATCTCGCAATACATGGCCCCAGTCATCCTCTTCCTTAATACAGTGCAGTCGCCTGTCCCATGTGCAGAAAAACACCCCAAAGCATGATGCTACCACCCCATGCTTCACAGTAGGGATGGTGTTCTTGGGATGGTACTCATCATTCTTCTTCCTCCAAACACGTTTAGTGGAATTATGACCAAAAAGTTCTATTTTGGTCTCATCTGACTTTCTCCCATGACTCCTCTGGATCATCCAAATGGTCATTGGCAAACTTAAGTCAGGCCTGGACATGTGCTGGTTTAAGCAGGGGAACCTTCCGTGCCATGCATGATTTCAAACCATGACGTCTTAGTGTATTACCAACAGTAACCTTGGAAACGGTGGTCCCAGCTCTTTTCAGGTCATTGACCAGCTCATCCCGTGTAGTTCTGGGCTGATTTCTCACCTTTCTTAGGATCATTGAGACCCCACTAGGTGAGATCTTGCATGGAGCCCCAGTCCGAGGGAGATTGACAGTCATGTTTAGCTTCTTCCATTTTCTAATGATTGCTTCAACAGTGGACCTTTTTTCACCAAGCTGCTTGGCAATTTCCCCGTAGCCCTTTCCAGCCTTGTGGAGGTGTACAATTTTGTCTCTAGTGTCTTTGGACAGCTCTTTGGTCTTGGCATGTTAGTAGTTGGATTCTTACTGACTGTATGGGGTGGACAGGTGTCTTTATGCAGCTAACGACCTCAAACAGGTGCATCTAATTTAGGATAATAAATGGAGTGGAGGTGGACATTTTAAAGGCAGACTAACAGGTCTTTGAGGGTCAGAATTCTAGCTGATAGACAGGTGTTCAAATACTTATTTGCAGCTGTATCATACAAATATATAGTTAAAAAAATCATACATTGTGATTTCTGGATTTTTTTTTTTAGATTATGTCTCTCACAGTGGACATGCACCTACGATGACAATTTCAGACCCCTCCATGATTTCTAAGTGGGAGAACTTGCAAAATAGCAGGGTGTTCAAATACTTATTTTCCTCACTGTGTATATATATATATATATATATATATATATATATATATATATATATATATATATTAGTGGTGGGCATAGATTAATTTTTTAATCTAGATTAATCTCACTGTAATCTTGGAATTAATCTAGATTAATCTAGATTAAAATGGCTCATTTGAATTCTGCCAAGTAGATAAGTAAACAACTAGCAGTCATCAAGAATTTAATATTGATAATAACATTGAAAACATTGTATGATTATTCCTTAAAGATAAGGTTTTAATAGTTTTAGTAGTAGTAGCCTATTACGTTCTGCCCAATGTCTTCAAGTGAAACCAAACTTTTATTTTGACGGGTTGCCGTGAGGATAGTTTTCTCAAATGAAACGCTCGAATGCTAATGAAGTGACTCTCAGAGCAGTTCTGGAGATGTTGTTCATGTATTTATGTCCTCATTTAGTGAGACGACAGACGTTAATATCGCCGCATAGCGTCACGTGGTCTTCTGTATGAGTAGTGAACACCCCGTGCGTCTGCGCCATACATTAACACAGAGACACACAGAAGTCATATTTAAATAGACGTTTTGCGGCTTAATATTTACAAATAGGAGTGGGAGTGTGCTCACTTGTGTGCGCCACGCTTGTTTGTTTGTTTGTGTGTGTGTGTGTGTGTGTGTGTGTGTGCGAACCGGGCGGAACTCCGCTGTGCGCGATACAGAGAGCGCGACCATGTAACGAGAGACAGAAATGACTTGCCGATTTCCATTGGGAAGCTTCTTAAAATAAATTTTCCTGAAGCAAACCCGGCGGCTTCATAGCTGCATCCATGTTAGCACGCAAGACTCGTTCTCGCCCCCTACAGTGCAATTCGGCTAGGTATACATCCGCTAAAATATCAAGGTGAAAGTCATCATAGCTTGCGTAGTATAGACCCAGCTCCCAACCCAACTTTGAGAATAGATTAACGGCGATATTTTTTATCGCCCGATAAGAGTCTCACGTTAACGCAGCACGTTAACGCCAATAATGGCCCACCACTAATATATATATATATATATATACATATATACATATATATAAAAATTTGTGCTGTCAAGCGATTAATCGTGATTGATCACATCCAAAATAAGTTTTGTTTAAATAATATATGTATGTGTGCTGTGTATATTTATTACATGTACATAAATACACACACGTATATTTCGGAAAAATATATTATGTTCATGTATTAAATATTTATTTATAATTTAAATTATGTGAATCTAAATATAGACATGAAAATACATGTAAATATTTTCAAATTATATACTGTATGTGTGTGTATTTATATATACATAAATATACACAGAACACACATATTACGCAAACAAAAACTTATTTTGTATCTGATAAATTGCAATTAATCGCTTGACAGCAAAAATAAAAACTAATTAAAAGTATATTTATTTTACATCATATTTACTAAATTACAAATAAATAATCTGAAGATGAATTATTATATATATATATATATATATATATATATATATATATAATTAATATATACACACACATACACACACACACACACACACACACACACACACATATATAAACGGCCATGATATGTAGATATTTTCTAACTTCATCATCCGACCGGGATGTCATAGGTAGCAAGCATTAAATCTCTGCTCACCGTTCGGATTGCGGGGCTTCTTGCGCAGGCAGGTCATAACATATCGCTCCAGCTCACGCAGCGTGGACGGCTTCAGCGTTTCAAAATCTATTTCGATCTCCTCTGGGTTGGTGTCGCGCAGCGAGGGCTCCCGTGACTGGATGATGTGCACCACACGGCCCAGTTTCTCCCCGGGCAGCTTGTTGATGTCCAGGCTGAGCTGCCGCTTGTCGTCGTAACTCATGGGAAGACCGTCCTCTTCCTCCTCAGAGTCGTAGTGTGGTAAGGAGATGGCAGGGGCTGCCGCGAAACGAGATGAGGATGATTTCTTTGTGTTCCTGCCAGAGTAAATCAAATAAAAGAGACTTGTAATACTGAACAGAGGGAGGGTGAATTCTGAGCGTTCTCTGACCCTCCCATAGACAGCAATATAATTAACACAATCAAGGTCCAGAAACGTAGCAAGGAGATCAGTAAATGAATCCATGTGACATCAGAGCTTCCACCCTAATTTTACGAAGCTATGATTACTTTTTGTATGCAAAGAAAACAAAAATAACAACTTTATTCAACAATTCAACTCCTCCACGTCACCCTAGCGCCATCTTGGAGGGTATCCACTGAACATGGATTATTTTACCGATCTCCTTGCTACATTTCTGGACCTTGATCATGTTAATTACATTGTTGTCTATGGGAGGGTCAGAGAGCTCTCAGAATGCATCAAAAATATCTTAATTTGTGTTTCAAAGATGAACCAAGGTCTTACGGGTTTGGAACGACAAGAGGGTGAGTAATTAATGACACAATTTTCATTTTTGGGGGAACTATCTCTTTAAAGTGAAGATATGTTGCTCCTTATGAAAACGCTTTAGGTTACCAGTAAATGCTACTATGGTACTTCAGCATCTCAGGTTATTGTGTTGAATCAGTCTGCTGAATTAATCCAACAACTCACAAACTGAATTGGTCAGAATCGGTGTAAATAGCTGCTTGTTTATAACATTTAGCTAAACTATTTTTTGTTGCAATAAATGGTGCTTTAAAAATGATAAAATAAAAAATGAAATATGTAGACAATGATACATGTATTAAAGAATGTATTTTTATTAAATTAATATGATTTATTATTCATTAAAATAACACAGAACTTTAAATTCAATTTTAGTTTTAGTCATTTTGCTATATGCTTTTGTCATTATTTTTTTTTAACTATCTCTATACAACTTTATTTTTGTTTCAGTTTTAATAATTTTAGTACTTAAACTTATTTCAGTTAGTTGACAAGGCAAAATTTCTATAAAAAAAAAAATTTCATTAATATTTATTTTTGTATTGTATTTCAGATTTATTTCAATTAGCAAAAAATTTTTTTTTATTATTTTTAGTCTTAGTTAAGTAACACTAGTTTAGACAAACTCTTTAGGGTGGAATAATTAAATTCCCATCCATATTAGCTACTCCACCCCAATAAGAACAAGTGAAGTGAAAAATACGAACTTGTTCTTGCTGCTTTTCTTCGCAGGGCCTTTCTTGCTCTGTGTGGATGACAGTGAAGCACGGCTGGATTTGCTTTTAGGCAGTTTGGCAGGTTTGTCCCGCTCATCACTCATCAAACTTCGACTTCCTCTGCGTTTCTCAGGCTTCTTTTTCTTCTTCTTGTCTTTCTTTTTCTCTCGTTTCCTTTTGGGTTTAACAATCGGGCCGGAGGAGAGGGCTGCCAGCTGCTCATGTACCGCTCTGAGCTAAAACACAGGCATATACTACATGTTAAAAGATTAAAGCTACTATCACGTTATGACAGTCATAGCCATGACACTTTTTCTTTAGATTAACATGCAATTTTTTCTTAAGGATGTGTGAATGGATGAATCGTGCACAGTAAGACTAGAGAGATTTATCAAAGTAAAAGGGTCTTTGATTTCCTGTTGTTCATGTGGATGTATGAAGTAGAGCGTAACAGGAAGGTCTGTGTACCTGAGTACACACCTGGTCCTGCAGTTGGGCCAGGCGTTGAGCTCTCTCCTCCTCACTGTCAGAGCTCGGGCTGCTGTCACTGCTCGGCTCGCTGTCACTGCTCGGCTCGCTCTCCGACGAGGATGAAGAGGAGGATGAAGAGGAGGAAGACGAGGATGAAGAGGAGGAGTGGTGCATTCCCAAAATGCCCATGTTCCGGCCTAATGGCATGGGAGACAATTCCTCCTCCTCTGAAACCTCGTCAGGCATCTTTGCGAAGCGGAACTCAAACACGTCCTGTGGAAAGAGAAAGGGAAGAATATTAAAATATTACTTCTGTAGAAAGACAATCCTATCAAAAATTCTAACAAACATAAGCTACTTTTTTAGGAAATGTAAAATATTTCTGTCATAATAATACATTTAAAAAAATTTTTATTATCTAATTACTTAGAATTTACTTAGATTAGTTACTTTTTAAATATATATATATATATATATATATATATATATATATATATATATATATACATACATACATACATACATACATACATACATACAGTGTATGCAGAATTATTAGGCAAGTTTTCTTTTACAGATAAAATGAGCAAAAAAGAGATTGAACTCAAGAATAAAAAGTAAAACAATTATTAAATGCCCATGAGAAGGATGCAATACTAATGCAATAATAGAATTAGCAAAGTTAAGGCATGACCATTGGGCAGCGAAATGCTCATTGGGTCAGCAAGGTGGAGAAGAAAAGACACCTTAACTGCAAGAATTAGGAATTAATGTCAAAATTGGGTGAGAAACCATCAGGAACCATTTAGTCTCAGCACCATCATTTTACAGAACTGCAACCTTCCTGGGTTTCCAGTGGAATGTGTCAGGTTCTCAGAGACTTTGCTTGGGTAAAAATATTTTAATGACTCTCACTTAATAAGAATAACATTCTGAAGTGTTGTGAAATACATGAAGACTGATTTTGTAAAGGCTTTATGGACAGATAAGTTGAGAGTGACTCTTGAAGGACCAGCATCACATCCTCTTGTGCCACAGTTTGAAGAATTTATCTTCCAGAATCTGGCAGTAAGTTTTAGGAGCTCATTTTTAATCAATCCTGCAAGACAGACTTTTCAGGATAGGAGATGAACTAAAATGAGCTCCTAAAACTTCCTGCCAGATTCTGGAAGATAAATTCTTCAAACAGTGGTACAAGAGGATGTGATGCTGGTCCTTCAAGAGTCACTCACAACTTATCTGTCCATAAAGCCTATACAAAATCAGTCTTCATGTATTTCACAACACTTCAGCATGTTATTCTTATTAAGTGAGGGCCATTTTAAAGAATTTTTTACCGAAGCAAAGTCTCTGAAAACCTGACACCTTGTAATTCTGGAGACTCCAGGAAGGTTGCAGTTCTGTAAAATGATGGTGCTGGAGACTAAATGGTTCCTGATGGTTTCTCACCTAATTCTTCACCTTAATTCCTAATTCTTTTGCAGTTAAGGTGTCTTTTCTTCTCCACCTTGCTGACCCAATGAGCATTTCGCTGCCCAATGGTCATGCCTTAACTTTGCTAATTCTATTATTGCATTAGTATTGCATCCTTCTCATGGGCATTTAATAATTTTTTATTTTAACTTTTATTCTTGAGTTCAATCTCTTTTTTGGCTCATTTTATCTGTAAAGGAAAACCTGCCTAATAATTCTGCACACCTGAAATAAGAAGTTTCTGACTATCAGGCCTCATGGACAATTATATCTCACTTATAAATTATTAAATACAAAATCAATAGTAGTTATTAAGATTGATGTGGTTTGAAATTGGTCAAATGTTCTTGGAAAAAAAATATGACCAGAATATCAACTTGCCTAATAATTCTGCACACACTGTGTATTATATATATATATATTGCTATTTTTATATTTATCTAAAAATTATTTAACTAGGCTAATATCATAATTTCTTTCTAATCAAAAATATTTTTTATTTTTTAAATTATTAAAATAAATAAATAAATATATATTCAAATGAGCAATAACAACAATAAATATAAAACAAAACTAACTGATATTATCTAGAATCTTAAAATAAAACATTTTTAATTATTTTAATTATATATATTTTTAAATAAATTACATGTATTATATAAACACTCAGATTGACTATCAAATAAAAAATAAGAAAGTATTTCAAATATTTAAATGAATAACAACAATAAAAATAACTGACATTATCTTAAAAAAAGATAAAATAATGTTTTTATTTATTTTTTATTATATTTAAAACATTTTTTCGCTCTCTGCTTGCCTAGGCTGATATTAGAAGCAAATAATATCAGTCTTTATTTTCTCCAATCAAATAAAAAAATAAATAAGGTGAAATATTAAAATGAGAAATAATAATAACTGATATTATCTAAATACAAAATGCTATTTTTTATTATTTTAAATTGTATTTAAAATCAAAAAGTAGGCTGATGTTAGAAGCAAATAATATCAGGCTTCATTTTCTCCAATCAAATAAGAAAAATGTAATATTTAACACACTAAATATGTAATACTAATACTACTACTAATATATATTTAATAAATAAATAAATCATTCTAGTTATCAGCTAAAACAATTACTACATAGGTTGAATGTCAAGAAACCTTTCTCTAACATGTCCAGGTTAAATTCTCTTAACATTTTACATAAAAACAGAAGCCTATTTTAGGATCAATTCGGATTTTGTATTTAAGCAGAATTAAGCATCTCTATATCGGCATATCTTCGTATAAAACAGCAGAGGCAGCCCATGTACCTGCAGTTTTCGTGCCATGGCGACCACATCATGATCAGGTGGGTTGTACTTGTAGCAGTTGGAGAACATGAGCCTGACATCAGCGCTGAACTGCTGGGCGTCTCTGTACTCGCGCTCATCCATCTTCCTCTGAGGAACACAAAACACAGGAACAGTATTACATCACCTCAGATTACTTTAATGCTACCAGGACTTTTCTAGAGCCAAAAACCTGCAGCGGAACCATGTATACATGACCATCCAAACAGCACCAGTACTGTGTGTGTGTAGCTCATGCAAGTCACCTTGATGGTGCTGAGGTCCATGGGATGTTTGATTATGTCGTTGTAGTCGTGCAGGCCCAGCGTTGACGCGTCCACGGGTTTGTAGAAGGGCCAGGCGTACGCCGCGTGTTTTTTAGACAGCAGTTCTTTAAGGACGCCGCTGCAGTAGCGAAGCTGCTTGCTTAGTTTCCCACGCCGCGAGGGCTGATGGGGCCGCACGGAGTCGGGCAGGTCCTTACGGGGAGGTTTGATTGGACGACGGGACAGCGGGCGCCCCAAGATGGGCTGGAGGTGGGTGGACTCGTTCACGCCCAAACTGGGTGAACAGTCCATGGGCATTGAGGAGAGCGAGTGGGGCATCTCTCCGGCCGATCCGTGACCTTTCCCCATGCCTCCCATCCGAGCAGCTGCGGTCACGGGGAAGCCGAGTGTGGTAGGAGTGGTGGTGTCGGCTTTACGCTTCACACCCTTCTTCTGCAGAGAGAACAGAGACATAAGGCTTTCAGTCAGTGCTAGTTATAACTACATACTCAACTGAACCAACATTTTTAGTGAATAATTCATTAAATTTCAGTCTGCTCCTCAGACATTTCTACCACACAGCTTCAGAAGACTTGGAACAGAGCGCACAAGTAGCATGGATCAAGTATAGTTTAGTCTGCAAGTACACTAAATACTGATCATATGAATATATAAAACAGTAGTTGATTTAATAACTAGTTAATTAAATAAATAGAAATAAATAACATAAAATTATTATTATTATATACACAATACATAATTATTAATTACATATACAAAAAAAATTTGGAAAATTTAGAGTAAGTCAGAAAATGTTATGTTTTTGAAGGAAGTCTCTTATGCTCAAAGAGGCTGCGTTTATTTGATAAAAAAATACTGTGAAATATTATTACAATTTAAAATAACTTTTCTATTTGAATGTTTTTTTTTTTACTCTATTTTTATACACTGTCACCCCCCATTTTTGAACATATACGTGAAAGTGCACTATCCAAACTTAAACTCTTATAATTCATGAATGCTTTGGAATACAGACATAAGGTTGGACTCTTTTTAAAGAAGACAATCAGCAGATTACTGCAGAAGTTGAATTATTTTAAAATATGAAAGTAAAAAAACAGTTATAGAAGTTTAGATTTACTGTAAAGAAAATACACAGTACTAATTTTTTTATATTTTATATAAAATAAATATTTTACATAACAGGTTTTACTCTAAAATGTATATAAAATTAAAGCCTTATGTCCAAATAAGTTATGTTCCAAATTTGAAGTTCTTATGAGATTTTATTTAGGGCGTCATACCACAAACAGCCACCGGGTGCCATTCAAACTCTATTGAATTTTTTTGATGCATTTTTCTGTCACAAATGTCTAAATTTCTCTGTCAATATTACTCCGATCGCAAAATATGGAATCCTGAGAGTCAGACCTTTCTGACGATATGTATTTTGTCTAGATTATAAAAAGTTTTGATTCTAAAAGACTGTAAAACATTGTGTAAATAAAATATTGGATCAACAAGTCACTTGAATGAATGAATGAATGAATGAATGAAGCATTTATATAGCGCTTTTATTGTGTATTGCTATACACCCAAAGCGCTTTACAATCATGTGGGGAGTCTCTCCTCAACCACCACCAGTGTGCAGCATCCACTTCAGACGAGCCGGGTGATGATGATGCCCAGTATCAGGCTCAGCCATGTAAAACATCACAGAGTGATGCTCTGAAACGGGTGTGTATGTACCTTTGCGGTGGGTTGGGTGGGTGGTGGGGTCATCAGCGGTGGGGGAGGGCCGCTGTTGCTCAGCAGGGTCTGTGGAGGGGTGGAAAACCGGGAATCTGGCGTGTCGGGTGAGGAAGGAGAGTACGCTGACTGAGACACGGCAGGCACCTGGTGAGCTGACGTAACACTTCCTCCTCCTGATGGAAATAAAGCATGCATTTTGCAAAAGTGCCAAACTGGTTCCGATCGCTTTACATGTCAGTTAGGTGAGATCTTCCTGTCTGAATAGGCTGTTCTTGGCCGGAATTAGCTACAAACACTACAGACTTAATGACTGTGTAACTCACCTCTGCCTCTACGTCCTTTGATGGTTTTTGCTCCTCTGCCTTTAGGGGTAGGAGGGGGCAACTCGATCTCTTCCTGGGGCATCTGGGCAACCTTCTGCAAGAAGACCTTCTCCAGAGACTGTGCCATCAGCACAATGTCATCTGTAGGCTGAAAGACAATTCACATTATACACTTCTGTAGAAAACTTCAACAGCGCCATCAGTTGCTGGACCAATGATGATATGTAAATGTGCAATCCCATTCAAAAGTTTGGGTTTGGAAGTTTTGGAAATTCTTATGCTCACGAAGGCTGCATTTATTTGATCAAAATACAGTAAAATTGTAAAATATTATTATACTTTAAAAAAGTGTTTTCAATCTGAATATGCAATATGATGCAAAGCTGAAATTTCAGCATCATTACTCCAGTCATTAGTGTCACATGATCCTGCAGAAATCATTCTAATATGCTGATTTGCTGCTCAAAAAACATTTATAATTCGGTTGTGCTGTTTCATATTTTAATGAAAATCATGACACATTTTTTTCATTATTCTATGGTGAATAGTAAATTCAAAAGAACAGCATTTATTATTTATTTAACATTTGGTAGCATTATAAATGTGTTTACTGACACTTTTGATCAACTGAATGCATCCTTGCTGAATAAAAGCAATAATTTCTTATTCAAAAAACCAAACTTTCAAACCTTAGTGTAGGTGGATGTATATTAATACATGCATGGTTCTGACATCTGTTTAAACATTGAATGTGTACTTTAAATAAGCACTAAATGACGCATTTAGTACTTAACACAGCAATTATATGAAATGACTATGTTTCTGCTCTAACCTTTAGGAAACTACAAATGAGCACTGTGGGATGTTTCCATGGCAACACACACCTTATTGTAGATGTAACAGTTGGTGAACATGGTATTAAAGTCCTGCAAGCATTCGCCGGCACTGCGGTAGTAGTTATTCTCCAGTCGTTTCTTGATTGAGCCCATGTCCATCGGCTGTTTGATGATCTTATGGTAGTCCTTAAAGCAAAACAGGAAATAGTGTCATTGTAGATCATATTATCTGTGCATAAGAATATACAGTGTGTCCAGAATTATTAGGCAACCTGACACATTGCACTTTTGGAGACTCCAGGAAGGTTGCAGTTCGGGAAAATGGTGGCGCTGGAGACTAAATGATTCCTGATGGTTTCACACCTAATTCTTCACCTTAATTCTTTTGCAGTTAACGTGTCTTTTCTTCTCCACCTGTTTTTTCTGACCACGCTGACCCAATGAGCATTTCGCTGCCAAATGGTCATGCCTTAACTTTGCTAATTCTATTATTGCATTAGCATTGCACCCTTCTCATGGGCATTTAATATATATATTTTTGTACTTTTAGTCTGAGTTCAATCTCTTTTTTGGCTCATTTTATCTGTAAAAGAAAACCTGCCTAATAATTCTGCACACCTGAAATAAGGAGCTTTTGACTTTCAGCCTTCATGGACAATTATACATCACTTAGAAATGATTAAACACAAAATCCATAGTAGTTATTAAGATTGATGTGGTTTGGAATTGGTAAAATGTTCTTGGAAAAAAAATATGACCAGAATACCAACAAATATCACAAAGTTTGTAGACATGCTGTCAGACTACTGGTAATATGAGATGCTCTGTCACAAGACAACAACATGCTCAAGATTTGTAATTGGAAAGCCTTTGTGCATTAATGCATTAATGCAATACCAAAGAAAAAGAAAAGCAAAGGTTGAAAGTTGTTAAGATTGTTTGCAGTTGTGAATTTAACAATTTACTCTTGGAGTCATATTAAGATCACAATATCACTGCAATTGAACCATATAGGGTCTTAAAAATTAAGATACCAAAAGAAAAGTTTATCAAGACCCAATGTCTAAAAGGGTATTAAGATATCTTTAATACTTCTTGAGTTACTGGCATGCAAACTTTGGGGGAAAAAACTTTTTTGAACTGTCACCATTGGCATATAATGCAAGCAAGATTGCTGAAGTCAACAGGTTTTACTGATAGACATATCTATCTCCGTGCAAAAATGACACAAGGTTGCTGCCATCTTTCTAAAGTCATTTTTACCCCTCTGTAATTCGTCTCCAAATCTCAGGTAAAAACTGACATTTTTTCCTTCTACAAAACAGTGGATTACTCAGTAAATATACATCTATGACATTTAATATTTAGGCTTACATAATGCATGTTTGTCTTTCTTCAGAAAAAATAAACAATCAGAAAATTTGATAAGTTTCTGAAATTTGGTTGATTTGATACATAATGACCCTTAACATTTTAATGTGAATTATTAAATTCAATTCATTTTGTCAGCACTTTTCATGACACACATGATTGCAAAGCAGCTTAACAGAAAAACAATGTTTCTACATTACAATTAAGAGCAATTTATCAGTGGTGACTATATCAAAGTGATGTCCATATGTAAATGTACAGTTATTCTCAGGAAGTAAACGTTCGCTCACAGGTAAGCTGAGTCGGACTGCATCCACGGGTTCATGGAAAGGCCATGCGAAATGATGCCGCCACAACGCTTTCACCAAGACCTTGTGGAGGAACTGCAGCTGATTGGTGGAGCGCCCCTGCCGGCTGGGGTCTGTCACCGGGGGCTGCTGGGGCGGAGGAGGTCCGGGTGGAGGCACGTGGGGTGGAGGCACATGGGGCAGAGACGGGCTCTCAAAGCCCTCATAGAGCAGTGAGGGTTTCCGAATACGCTTGCCCGAACTCTGCTCCATCCCACCCATGACAGACAGCCCTATTCCCACAGAGCTGCTGCACAAATCATCAACAAAACACAAAAGATGCAGCATTTAGTGTTGAGTTTGGAGGATAAGGAGAAATACATCAAAATTAAATAATGCAATATATAGTAAAAATTATTGCATATGGAACATTGCATTGCTTCGTGCCTGAACAAGCCACATTCACATAATATACATTAGATACATAAAACATACATAATCCACAACCAGACAAATATATCAGCAAGTGACAAACTTCTCTCATGTCAGTTTCAAAAACTATCTACTGCCTTATTAATAGATAATATGCATTTTACATAAAAATAATATATATATATAATTATTGTTAATATTTGTTTTTTTTAGAGTGGTGAGCAGGCTTAGATATTGTGTAAAATATATATATTTTTTTACATGCCAACATTAAACTGAATTTATTTAATCAAAAATAGAGTAAGCAGTAGCAATTTGTTTTTCAAAATCAGAATCAGAAAGAGCTTTATTGCCAAGTATGTTTGCGCATACAAGGCATTTATTTAGTGACATAAGCTTCCAGTACACAGAGACAAGAACACACAGACAATAAAAATAAGATGAGAATAAAAAAAATACACATATGTAAATATAAATAGACAAAAATTGAAAAGTAAATAAATTGTATGTACAGTTGTGCTATACATGATAGAATGGAATAGAATAGAATGAGATGCAGATGCGCTAGAATGGAGGTGGTAACAAATAATTATAAGATTATTGCACATTTTTATTGCATAATGTGGGGAACATTTAACTGTTCATAAGGTAGATTGCCTGGGGGAAGAAACTGTTCTTGTGCCTTTTTGAATATTATTATAATTTATAAGAACTGTTTTCTTTTTTTAGATTAAAAATTTAATACAAATATTAACTTATAAAAAAAAAAAAAAAAAAAAATACTGACCACAAACCTTTGATTATAGATGCAACTGATTATATACACACAGATACAATACATGTGTAAAAAATAAATATTTATATTTTTACATGCGTGTAAAAATATACAAAGTTAACACAACAGTTTCCTTTAAATGCAACAACAACAGTTTTCTGACATGGTCAGTACAAATGTTGACAAATGCAGACAATTATGTTTGAAACTCGAGAACGTTGACCTAAATGTATTCAAATATATAGGCCTAAATAATACTGCATCATATCACGATAATTAATATAAAAAACCTATATGTATCTCCATGCTAACTTTACTGAAATACAATAGCATTCAATGTTGAACACTGCCGATTTGTTTATCGTTCGATTCTTATTCTTTCAATATCACAAATCATTCTCCTTATTTCAACAAATAGTTTACAATGAATAATAACACATGCACTGGATTAGTCCATTCAGAAAATAAGTACCAACACATTCATGCAATAGACAATTCATCCCATGAGGGAAATTGTGCATTAGCAGCCAGACGAAATCATCAGTGCATAGTAAAACATACTGTAAGAAACACTACAGTAAATGTCATTCAGTCTGTCCCGCCTATTCTCTGTTTGTAAACAAGCGTCCAGTGCATTTATGCCCAATCAACACAGGACAGCAGCCACATGAATCATCCACCCCTCCCTATCCTCGCACACTCATTTAATAATACAGCTCAAACACTTCAGATCGCTCATTCACACTGCACTTATGCAAATGAACCGCATGCACAAGCACAATCAGATAGATGCACTGAGATGCATATATGGAGCACTAGCATGGCGGATATAAAACTGTAAGTTACCACAATGTAAACAGTTTGCACCCAATTAGCACAGTTACTACTATAAAGCCATGATTTATTAATACGAGATGACATTGCAACAGCGTAAATATCAAGTTAACATAGCTGCATGCCTGTTTGCATCAATAACTAAAGTAGATAGGAACTGTGGTTACCATGGTGAGTATGTGTGTGTTACAGTGTAGCCCTTTAAATGCTGAAGATGGCGGAGGGAAATGATGCAGTATAGACCCACAACACAGTGATGCTCGCTGCATACTGTTATTTTAATAGCCCGGGACTCATTTAAAAAGACGCAAGGCAGTTTTAACATGAGTTACATTCCCATTTAAGGAGGAAAATGAACTTGTAAACAAACGCTTCCTTCCCTTTTGCTCATCCTTTGTGATTAAATACCCACACAGGATTAGTTTATAGGCTCCGAAGGCACGCCGATAATACCTGTCAAGAGACGGGTTGATGGCCGCCTCCATTCGGATGGATCGGGGTTGTTTTGCGGTGCGGAATCCTGCGTTTTCGTCCCCGTTTTATTGTTATTCAACTCCTTATGCTTAAGCTACCCCGCGCCGTCCAACGAGCAAATGGCGCCTTTCAATTTCCGCTCCAGGGTTTTTATATAAGAACGCCACTGACCAATCAGAATTCGTCCCGCCTCCGAAGCTGGTTTCTTATTGGTTTAGTGTCAAGTCCTTCCGCAGAGCTAGAACCGCCCATGTACAGTTTGGTTTGAGGGAGTTTATTATATATGACTCACGGTTACCATCTAGTGAGGATTTTGTAAGGATGATAAAGAAACTAAACGAATCTGTTTTAAAAAACTCTTTAGAAAATCTACAATATAATTTATTTTGCATGTTAATTAAGCTTCCGTCTGAACGCATGGTTAAATTACTTCAAATATTTTCTTTATTATATTTTGAAAGATATAAAAATAGTTAACCTCCAAGTTTCATATTCACAAGCAAATATTTCCCTTCACAACCCTTTATTTCCTAATGATCTCAAACGCTTTTTCAACCTTTAAAACCTTTAAATAATAAGATGTATTTCTTTCTGTAAAATACTGTTTCTGATTCACCTATTAATCTTTATTTTGTATGGATGTGTGCTACACTGTCTATATGAGTAGGTGTTATTCTAGCACTATAGGATTTTTTTCAGTGATCAATGGTCCTAAAATATCTTAGAAGAATATGAAAAGCAAAATGTCAACTATGGACATTCTTTAAAAAAGTGAATTGGTTGCACTTTCTTATTATTTTCATTAATAGATCATTATCAAACATTACTGGGCAAACACATAACATGTCCATAATTAACATCTGACAAGCAATAATGTTTTAAAATGCCAAATTAATGAAAGTTACAAAGCACTATGTTTATTTACATGAACATATCAACCATAGGAAAAAAAAAACACAAACAAAAAAGACATGGTTGAAGTACTTTGCTGGGAAAGTGTATTACAAATGATTTAATAAGCCCTGGCTAACAGTATATGGGTGAGTCTCAGGAAATATGTCAAGAACAGGACATATTTATCCAGAAATAAAAAGGAAAAGGATGCATAAAAATAAAACGGAAAATAAATAAAAATAAAATAGGTTCCCTAATAATAGGTTAAAAAATACTACATGCAAAAAAATAAGTAATTAAGAATAATAATAATTAGGAAACCTGGACATATTTTAGAGAGATTCACCCATACCTTTTCTTGCATTTTTTGTGATATTTACACCTAATTTAAAAACACTAGTAGCATTTACATAATTGAAAAGCTGAGAAATATGTGTTAATGGAGAAAAAATGCAAAGATTTGTAATCTTATTTGTGCTGGCTCGGATTTAATATAGATCAGCTAGTCTATCATTGACCGGAGTTTGTAACGTCTTCTGTGTTGCGATGGATAGAAGTATTCTGTTGTTTCACGAACTCTGCATAGAATCCATTTTTGGCCACCAGTTCTTCATGGGTCCCCTCCTCGGCCACTTGCCCTTCTCGGAGGAAGATGATGTGATGTGCCTTTTCCACGCCGCTCAGTCTGTGAGAGACGAGCAGCACCGTACAGCTCTTCAGCTCCTTCTGCAGAGCGCTGTGCACCTGAGAAGAAGTGGACGAGAACCCAAGATCAGGGAAGGTCACACCCAAGGAGCCACTAATCAAAGACAAAGCATCTTGATATTTTTCAAACTTAGGTGATGTTTGGTATAAATAAGTAATTAGTAATTTGCTCTTAAACGCCTTACAATCTTTTTCTTCTTTCTTTTTTCTTTTTTCAGAGCCATCATTTCAACCAAGCAGCCATTTTATCAAAATAGATAAAAAACTAAAACTTCAAAAAGACTTCTAAATGAACATAGAAAAATAAAATATCTATTTACCCGCATATATTTTGCTAAAAAGCATTTTAATTATTTTATATCGTCAAAATTTATAATTAAAGTTATGATCAGATTCAGTGTCATATTTTTCAACTGTAAGAAATAAAGCTACTAAAAATACTTACCTACATATACTTTACTAACAATATTATGCAAATTCATCATTAAACAGATCAATTCAGTATTTCAATATTTTTCAAACTTAGGTGATATTTGGTATAAATACATTTATTTACTGTTAAATGGCCGTTAATTTAAATACTGTTAAGTTTTTTTTTTCCCCAGAGGAACCACCATCTCAACCACGTGGCCATTTTTTTGCAAACTAGATTTAAAATGATCAACTACAAAAAATATATATTTACCCATATATATTTTACAAAATGTGCATTTAATATGATGCAAATTACTCATTAAACAGAGTTTTGAATTGATTCTTTAAGGCAGTTTGAACTGATTCACAAGAATGAATTAAGCGTATTACTACTGAACTTAAAATCAGATGCAAATCACAAACATTTTTCAATAGTTATATGCTCTTTAGTTAACTTAATGGCCAAATTTAAAAGTGATTTGTCATGAAAATGATTCCAATAAAAGGTCATTGCAATATTCATAATGAAGTTTAATGCAAAGTTATCACACATGTACCATAAATTTTCAATACATCACCCAGCCCTAATATACGTATATGGGCTTTTGCAAATCGTTTAAATCAGGTGTTTTCATGGTGGCAATAAGCGTGCCTCTTACCCTGTGTTCACTCTCGGTGTCCAGGGAACTGGTAGCATCATCAAGCACTAGAATCTGCGGTTTCTGAATCAGAGCTCTGGCGATGGCGATACGCTGCTTCTGACCTCCGGAGACCTGACCGCCCTTCTCTCCAGCATCTGAAAAAAACACAAAACAACACGTGTTACTTTCTCAAACAACTTTTAAACTTTAAATGCTCACCAAGGATCCTCTGCAGTGAATGGGTGCCGTCAGATTGAGAGTCCAAATAGCTGATAAAAACAACACAATAATCCACAAGTAATCCACAAGTAATCCACACCACTCCAGTCCATCAATTAATGCCTTGCAAAGAGAAAAACTCTGTCTTTGTAAAAAAAATAAAAAAAACGCAACTCTATCATTAAGATGTTTTTAACGTTCAAACTGTTGCTTCTGGTTAAAATATGAGTCCTTTATCCATAATATTGCCTTCTCCAGTGAAAAATTCTGAATCAGGACAGAAATATGCACGGATAAAACATAAACAGCTCTAAACAAATATGTTGGAGGACTTTGATGTGAGAGGACAACAGGAAATTTACTTTTTCAGTGGATGAGGTGTTATTATGAATTATGGACTTGTATTTTGGTCAGAAGCAACAGTTTACCAACAAAAATTCTGACGGCACCCATTCACAGCAGAGGATCCACTGGTGAGCAAGTGATGTAATGCTAAATTTCTCCAAATCTGCTCAGATGAAGAAACAAACTCATCTACATCTTGGATGGCCTGAGGGTGAATACATTTTCCACAAATTTTTCATTTTTGGGTTGTTGTTTGGACTGTTACTTTAAGACTCACCTGTGTCATATCCTTTAGGTAAACTGGCAATGAAGTCATCTGCATTGGCCAGCTTGGCGGCAGCACGCATTTCTTCATCCGAGGCATTTTCTTTGCCATATTTGATGTTTTCCCGCACTGACCGAGCAAACAGAACTGGCTCCTGTGACACCACAGTAATCTGAAGAGGGTGGAGAATAAACAAGGTCAGCAAACAAAGAATTCAGACAAAGAAAAAGTCACTTTTATTCATTTATAAAGATGCAGCTATTAGTAAACTCTCAGAAAAAAAAAGTACAAAAGCTGTCACTGGGGCTGTACCATTTAGGTACTAATATGTAGCTTTAAGGTACAACTATTCACCCTTTAGGCATAAATAAGGTACAAAAGTGTACCTTTTGAAAGGGTACCACCCCAGTGACAGCTTTTGTACCTTTTTTCTGAGAGTGTATATAGAAAAGTATAGATTACCTTCTCATGTAGATATTGGTCCTTGTACTTCAGTAGTGGCTTCTGGTCCAATAAAATCTCCCCGTTTTGAGGCTGGTAAAATCTCTCCAGCAAACTCACAATAGTGCTTTTTCCAGAACCTGATGGACCCACCAGAGCTGTCATCTGGCCTGGCTTCAGCTCAAGAGAAATGTTCTAGAAAGACCAGCAAAAAATTACTTCCTACTTTCTTTTTTTTTATTTTGTAAAATATAATAAGACATTTTTACTGAGATTTTTGATGCATACCTTTAGCACATCTGTGTCCGGTCGCTTTGGATAAGCAAATGTGATATTTTTGAATTGCACATGTCCTTTCAGACTTTGAGGAGTGAGGGATCCATCTGGAGGAATATCAGGCTTTCGGTCCACGTACTCAAAGATTTTCTCTGAAGCACCGACCGCCTTCTTTACATGCGGCCAGTATGACATCAGTACCTGTGATAGAAGAGGCACTGGTTTAAAGCCACAAAAGCAAACCAAAAGTGGTGTTTTTCCAGACAAAATTTGCCACAACAATGCTAGGGCGCTGTGGGTGCATGCAGAGCATTCCTAAAGTTTAATACTAAGCGTTAGGGGTTTGTCTAAACAGTGATACTTGTTGAGCAAGATGCCTGTGGTCAAACAGACAGCATCTGAAGTCTTACCTCCACAGCTGATGTGAACTGAAGCTCATACAGCACAAAGGACACCAGATCACCACTACTGACATCACTTCCTGTCACAAGCCGCCCTCCATAGTACAGTATACTGACTTTCAAAGCCAGACTGGACATCTGAAAAATGCACATTTTATTTCAAACATTGACTTCAAGATGCATTAGAAATATAGTGTAAATATTCATGCAAACTGCTTTAATATACAAAGCAGTTTTCTAAAGCAGAGGTACCCAAGGTTTTTAATACAAAGTCCAAAAATCAAACTTGATTGAGGGCCGTTGGGTCAAATGTACATGTTGCATTATATCCAACTATATTATAATTAAAATGTATTACATTTTTAATCATTTTAAATTTTTGGAACATTTTCAAATATTTTTTAATAAAATTCACTTATATTTTTTATTTATTTTTAATTTTTTTTACCTTTTAATTTAAAAATAAAACAAAAAAAGTTAAAACAAATATATACATTATGAATGAAGATATGCTTCAATGGCATCTTTTATTACTATTTTTTCCTTCCTCTTGTGATATGTCATGGCGAGCCAAATCAAAGGTCATCAGTGTATCAATAAAACACTTACACTATTGGTCCAAGTTGAGGCTGCATAAGCTGCGGCTTCCACTTTATTCAGGGCATATGTGTCCTCCAAGCACTTCCTGTACCTCTCGGTTTCTCCATCCTCGTTTGCAAAGCTCCTCACTGTCTTCATGGAAGAAAAGGTTTCCGTGGCAACATCATTGGCCTTGGCGAGAGATTCTTGCACTTGTGCAGAAAGTTTCTATGGGAAAAACATTATCACACATAAACACAAATGCTCTAGATGCACTTGATGAACTAAAGAAAACCACCAGCAAATTTGAAGGTATCATTAGAAACATCTGCACACCCAACATTAGGAAAAAGCTGCTGCATTTTATTTCAGCCACATAAAATTAATAAAAAATAACCTATTTTTAATGCACATTCTTTGTCTTTTTGTGCATGATTTATTTCCATAGAAGTCTTAGAGCAAGACACTACAGACAAAACCATTTTTTTTTTATGCACTGCTCAGTTTTGAGATTTGGACTATTTTGCTTCCATGATATGTCTTCTCTCAGAATAGTGGAAAGAAAACATTCAAAACAAATGCCTTTTTTATTACATTTTCAATTTTAATTACATATCTTTAAAGGCTATTTTCTGAAAATGACAAAAAAACAAAACTTTCCCCACATACATAAATCAGTTCAGCCACTTACTTACACCAAACTTTACAGTTTATTCATTTTTATTAATTGTCCATATTCTGAAGATTTTTACTGTGGATTTTTTACACAAAATGAAATAAGAATTTTGAACCTGCCTTATTCAATGTTCATATTTTTGTTCTTGAAATGTATGTAAATTATGGCGTATTTAATTACATAATGCCCCTTCTGCAAATCTAAACATAACATTTCAGAAAACTTCTAATACAAAGAATTAGTGCTGTCAATCGATTAAAAACATGTATTGCGTTAATCACAGTCATGGACTGTGATTAATCATGATTAATCGCAAATTTAAAATACTAGGATTTACCTGTAAATGTGTTGAAATAAAGAAATGCATGACAAACTAGTTTAAGGAAACAGAACCTTTCACACTTCCGCCAGGTATGAGACATAATCCTTATTATTCTTGTTTTTATTCAGCCATTATCAGCCTTTATACCGGCAATAAAACGTTTACCAAACCACATCGCTTCAATCACAGTATACATTTACCCAACTATTATCAAAAGTATTTCTAAATAAATACAACAAAACATTTCTTGCGATGTTACATGAAGTATTATGACAAAATGCAATTATAAAGAAGAATTGGACCTGTTCTGCAGCTGCATTAGAGCTAACATTAGCATCATGCTATGATTAACAGTACACTTTTACTCAGAACTCACTTCAAACCACCATCGAGTGTTTGTAATAACTTCCTTTTGCGATCACATGTGGAATTTGGTTGTTTACTGTTGTTAAAATATGCTATTTATAGCCTTTTATATCGCTACACAAATTAGCATTTCAGATGTACACATTCAGAAAATTAACACAAACCATATCTATCGTAATCGTGTGTTTATTATCTTATATAGTCTATAGTGGCTGTTGTCATGTTTATTTCTGCTGTGTAAAAGCCTTAACATGTATGCTCAGGCTGAAACTCACGTTGTTTGATGTTACAACCGCCTCTCCGTTCTTAAGTTGTCAGGTATACATTTCAAGTGTAATACACATTAGTAAAAGGATCTATTTTAATTTTTATTTATCTATATACACTTTGGGCGGCCGCGGTACATTAAAAAAGTAGCCCAAAAAACTGCAACCCACGGCTCTGTAATTTTTCCCACGACAGTATTTTCAAAATAGCCCACTTGTGCTGTTACCCTGGCAACACTGGCTCGCTGTACCCTCATCACACAATGACAAATAACCTTCCACGCTGCGATGTCAGGAAGAAGTTGGGGTCAAACCTTTTTAAACGATTAATCTGCGTTAAAAAAATATTAACGCGTTAAAATTTTTTGATTAATCGCATGCGTTAACGTGTTAACGTTGACACCCCTACAAAGAATAATTGCCTTATACTATGATTAATCAGCTGATGTAATATGATGATATCTATTAGTTAAAAATATTTACCTATTTATCAATTATTATAATAATTTATATTAGTTTATTACAAAAAAAAAAAAAAAAAGGTTTTGACTAAATCATGACTTAATTTTGACAAATTTTGTGTGAGAAAACTTAAATACCGTACACTAATGGGAAAAAAATGATAAATAGCACAACAAACTCTCTACTCTCTTTAAGCCTACAACCTCATGTGTGATTTTAAAAATATATCAATCTTACCTGGTAAAACTGGCCGGAAAATTCTGGGATGATCCAGATGATGGGGAGGCCGAGTGCGGTGAAGATGGACAGCCTGGTGGAGAGCAGCAGCATGGAGCCGAACAGGAAGATGACACGCATGAAGTACCACATGAGCAGACTCAACTTCTCACTCAGAGACTCGCTCATGGTGTTGGTGTCGGTGGTGATGCGAGATACAATATCCCCTGAACAGAAAACCGTGACAGCGTGCATTAAAACAGTCAGGATAGCAACAGTTTTATACGATAAAAGACACCAGTGTTCAAAAACCAGCACTAGTGGAATATGTTTGCAGTTTTACCTGTGGAAGCTTTATCAAAGAACGCAATATCCTGCTTCAGCACAGACTGGAAGACGAGTCCTTGGATGGACGTGTGAATTCGGCTCATGGTGATGTTGTAGATGAGGTCACACACAAACTCACACACAGCGCTGCAGAAAACAGGTGGAAATCCTGAGATGTGCATTTACCTTTAATGCATTTACTGTTACAGTATGAACTGTAATATTGTGATATATTATTACAATTTAAAAGGAATGTATACTACTTGAATATATTTCAAAATGTAATTTAGTCCAGTGATCAAAGCTGAACTTTCAGCATCATTACTCCAGTCTTCGGTGTCACACGATCCTTCAGAAATCATTCTAATATGCTGATTTGCAGCTCAAGAAACATTTCTTATTATCATAAATGCTGTAAACAGCTTAATATTTTTGTGCAAACCGTGATACATTTTCAGGATTCTCTTATGAATAGACAGTTCAAAAGAAAAGATTTATTTGAAACTTTATAAATGTAACATTATAAATGTCTTTACTGTCACTTTTAATCAATTTAATGTGTCTTTCCTTTGCAGTGTCTTACTGACCTAAACGTTTCAACAGTGGTGTAAGAAAGATTGTCTTGGTCTTACCTCATAATGGTCATCAGTGTCATGACAGTGATAGCGTGGTTAAATGCCTCGGGTTCATCTTCATTCATGATCCAGTCTGTCATTTTACCAGTGTAATGAGGAATCGCCATTTCACCTGCAGGACAATATGCATGCAAATTTGCATGTTAACATTCATGTCAATATCAAATTTGCTTACAGACAAAAGATACAAGATTTATGATCAGTGGCCCACATTATGCTGCAATCAAAACATTAAAATGTCTTATCTCTGTAGAGAAGAATCAATATGTTCAGCATAGCTGCTGAAAAGTCCTGAAAAGTTTACTAGGTTTGCAAACTTGGCATGCTTTTGTGTACTGAACAATTATCAGAGCAAACTTGACCAAAGTGAAACTAAAAGTAACATTAGATCGCATTTAACTTTCTTTCACTTCTCAGACTATAGTTTTAAATTACACTGCAGGCTAGATTTCAAGGTAATTATTTACAGATCATAAAGCCATAACAGACATGTCATGTGAAATGATTTTTAATGGCCAGTAAGAGAAAAACTCAAATTTATATATATATATATATATATATATATGACATGATTTTTTAATGGCCAGTAAGTAATATATATATATATATATATATATATATATATATATATATATATTTTTTTTATAGATAATAATGATAATTTAAAATGAATTGATAAACTGATTAAAATTAAATAATATACATTTGGTTTTAATAAATAAATAAATAGTACATATAACAGTACTATAGTAATAGAAAGTAAATATTTGCCAAATAATATTTTAGACATATTTATAATATAAATTTTTACTATATAAATTAGGTCTTTCTTTATACATAAAATATATATATATATATATATATATATATATATATATATATATAGCTGCCTTTTTAATTTTAGGATTGGGGTCCTTTGCAGAAGAATCATCATATTTGGGGGTCTGAAAAAAGTCTTTTTTGCTAAATTGACAAATCCCACTTTAAGTCATAAAATTAAATAGAAGAAATACATTTATATGTATGACACAACACATGTTTTTACCTAATGAAGAAATAACCACGAAGAAGAAGACTACTGCAAAACGTCCACTGAAAGGCTGCATGTATCCCAGCAGCCTTTGCAGTGAAGCCTTGCCCTTCTGCTCTGTTTTCTGCTTTTTGGCTGTCGGGAGGAGATTGGGAACATAGCGTTTCCACAACAACAAAGACAAAGCCAACACCACATAGCCCTGCAGGAGCTGAAACATAATCAGATTTTAATACAAAATACCACCGTATCTACACACCTGACATTTAAAATACTCTTCCAGGTGTCTGTACGCCATTTAAATGTGTTAAAACACATCTTACCCCTTGACAGGTGTGCCAGCCCCACACCAGCTCCACCGTAGACCTGTCACAAGCACAGAGGAAAGAAATATACACTGGATAGAGAAGACCGTGAATTACAGCCGTCTGCACCCCCTCGAATCCTTTCATCCACGCCGGGCTGCCAGGGTAAGTGAAGGAGATGAAGAGGAGGAGACATGATCGGAGCAGTCCACCGGCCCACAGCAGGATGAAGGTGTTATTAATGAAGGACGGGGAGAGCTGGATAGCACCAATGAACATCACGGCACACACATCAACACACACTGCCAACAGGGCAAACAGAGGAACGGCCATCTTATCCTTCATCTCCAGCACTGGCAAAGAGAAAGCAACATTTAAAACAAATATCACAGAAAAAATCACAGAACAAACGCATTTGCAATTGCAAACAACCAGACTAGTATGTGCAAAAAGTAGTTTTTATGATACCACAACGTGTCATTATCATGTTACCATGTTCAAAGTAAAACAATGGTATTTTATGTTTTTGGTTTCGTATAAGTAATTCACTTTCACTTTCACTCTAAAAATTATGTTAATTTACGTTCAATAAGTTGTCGCTTACTTAATAATAATAGTAAAGTTGTGAATAACTCTTGACTGTACAAAATTATTTAAGTATCGTGTAAGATTAAAGAGTTCCCAGCACTGCATGTTGACAATATGTCACTGAACAGAAAGAAGGAAACAATACGTACCTTAGTAGATACTACTGAAAATCTGCTTTAAAATGTTTTCAATGTCGACGTCGCATTCATTTAATACATTATAGTTTAAAAACAGTACATAAAGAAGATAAATAAGAGTGCTTCTCGTGTAACCTGCACACAAGGTTCAAATCTGAAACCGAAAGTATGTACAGCAAGGAAAATCCCATCTGAGCATAACTCATGAATATTAATTACGTAACGTAACGGTAGCGACGTACTCCTACCTCATTGGTTGGCAGGCAGACGTTGGTAGGCAACTGACCAATCAAGGAGGGCTCATATATTACATATTAATAACGTTGAACGTCTGTAAAAATGCCGCACAGGACGCGTTTTTATGTAGGTTTCTGCCGTTTTGTCACTGTCCTCTTATGTAAATAGGCGTCTTTGACCGCTGCGACTCGTATCGCTGTTTTGTTAAGGCTCTCGCAGCATTAGTCCAGCGTTTTAAGACGCTGTGTTGAGTTAATAGTTCAGTATTTATGAACCAGTCTCCGATGTCTTCACTCTTGTCTTCACATATTACGTTGCGCAGCGCGTTGCGTAAACGCCCCCAACGTCAGTATAACCTAATTAATATTCATAAATATTTAGTGTAACCAAATCCGCCCTGCCCATAAAAGTAAAAATAACTGCAACAAATAATGCACAGTAAATTTGCTTTTTAGAATTGATACCCTTAATTTATATAAGTAGGCTATTTATTTTGTCTACTACATTTTTTACACTGAATAAAAAATATCTAAATACACTATCAGACCATTCTGGTCAGTTTTGTGGCAAGCTAAGACCAACCACCTTAGGCTAATTTAGGGTATTTTTTTCAAGTAATACAAAAAATATAATAATAATAATAATAATTACAATACTTCTTTCTGTCTCTCTGTGTCTTGCTTGCATAACTGCAGAAATTACAAAAATACAAAATAAATAAATAACTTTTCTATTCAAAAGTATAATTTTGTCAAGTGATGCAAAGCTGAATTTTTAGCATCATTACTCCAGTCTTCAGTGCCACATTATCCTTCAGAAATCATTCTAATGTGCTGATTTGCTGCTCAAGAAACAGGTCTTGCTATTATCAATGAAAACAGTTGTGCTGCTTAATATTTCTGCAGAAAACATTTTTTAATAATACTTTGATGACTAGAAAGTTCAGAAGAAAAGCATTTATTTAAAATATAAATATTTTGTAACATTATAAATGTCTTAACTGTCAGTTTTGATCAACTTAATGTGTCCGTGCTTAATAAAAGTATTAATTTCATAAAAAATCTTACGGACCCCAGACTTTTAACTTTTAATATCCATTTTCAACATGTATAGGACTTTTAGAAGGCATATAAAAATGAGATATTATGTCTAGTTTGAACACAAGGAAGTAAAGGCTTTTTTGTGTGGTATTGTTCAATTGTCCTGTCAAATTTCCTTCAACACAATTCATGCAGTAAAATAATTCATAAACAGGTCAAACTCCTGCGATAATAACGACCTTTCAGATTCACACACACACACACACACACACTCGCTCCTATTCTTTTGCACACAGTGGCAGGAAGTCGTCCAGATATCCGCCGTGCTTCTGAAAAAGAATGAGGGACAAATTCAGGGAGGGAGCTGTTGAGGGTGTAGACATGAACGTTCACACACTTCACACAGTATTACTGGACTGATAATGCTGCATCCATCTAAAGACACCATCTAAGACTCCCTGAAGACATAAGAACAGCCTCAAATGAGAAGACCTCAGGTCTTGGTCTTGGTGATTCATACTCAAGGGGGTTGCTTTGTCAAATCAAGAGGAACTTAACTAACTCCTGACTCATCTGTGTGTTCAGAGATGCACCCGACTGCGAGATTCTCCTTCATCGTATGGACTCTCTGCAGATTATCTCAAGGTGAGTCAAATTCAGTTTCCTGTGGACAGAGCTGATGGATGAATAGATGGACACAGATGACGGCATGATGATGTGTTGACTGCTGGTGTTCTAAGACCCACTTACTGTCTAGTACCACTATCTACTATCTACCACTTACTAGCTGCAAATAAGACAGGAATAATATAGAATATTCACTAATTGTTTTTATAACTTGAATTTGAAGGCAAATGATAAGAAACTTGATATTACATATATTATTAGATATTTGATATTAGATAATTACATATTTATTAAATTAAACATTAACAAACATGCAAATTAATTAAACATTCTATTTTCATTATTAGTTTTTCCTTTTTTTGTAAAAAATCTGTAATATTTCTCAAATAAATAAATATGTATTAGGTGTAAGGTTTTTTTTTTTTTTTTACTTTCAGGTTTAATTCCCAAACTTTGATCTCAGACCCACAAAGTAAATATATTTTTATTGAAAAAAAGCATATTATAAAAAAATATATAAAGTTATTATATGTGTGTGTGTGTGTGTGTGTGTGTGTAAGTAAACCCATTTGTTTTTTTTATTTGTATTTTATGTCTATCTATCTATCTATCTATCTATCTATCTATCTACTTGATAGATCAATTTGTCCATATATACACTTTCTGTATTTTGCTGTACAGAAAAAATTTGATTAATGAATAGACAGTTAAAAAACAGTATTTATTTTAAACAAAAATCAATTTTTTTCAATTTTAAATCGAAAATCTTGTAACATTATAAATTAGTTGTAAATTATGAATTATAAATGACTGACACTTTTGATCAGTGTAATGCATCCTTCCTAAATAAAAGTAATAATTTAATTTTTAAAATATTACTGACCTTAACTTTTTTTGACAAGTAGTGTATATATATATCCATCTTCAATGGAGAAAATGCTAAGAGAAAAAATACAAATGTACAAGATTTTTAGCAGACATACAAAAATGAGATATTGAATGTGAAACGAAGTGAAGGTTTTTTTAGAAGAGATGTCAAATTTCCTTCAACACAATTCTTGCAGTAATGTAGTTCATAAGCACATATTGTAGGTTTTAAAAATATACACAATGTAAAAGTAAACCCATTTATACTTTCTGTGTTTTGCAATACAAAATTCTGGTTTATTGTTCAGCCATAATGGCTTGATTTTTACTTCACACACCTGTCAAAGCTATTGTCTCTCTCTAATACATCCCTCATCGCTACAGTAATGCCCTTCAGCCTTCATCCACGCCCATTCCACCCCATTTCCTGTTGCTGTTCGTCTCTTCTGGAAACTTCCTGTTTGTGTCATGCCCCTCGTTTCCTGTTTCTCCTGGAATTCAGGTCAAGGCCCCGCCCCTTCCAGCCAGGATGATGCTGAACATCTTTAGTGATGTGGGCCCTTTTAATAGCTTAAAAACATGCTTGACATTGCCATGTGTTCTACCCATTTCTGTTACATGATAATCGTACTTACTTTGGCTTTTCCTAAAAAGGCTCCCCTAGTGATCCATACAGCAGCTGTAAAGAAGGAAAAACGTGCCAGGCCAAGTTTGGGAATGGAGTATGTGATAAGGAGTGCTCAGCTTCTGATTGTCTGAGAGATGGATTCGACTGCCTCAAAGACAAAGGCCCCTGCAAGTAAGAAACCAACGGGAAACATGCTAATATCACATAAAACAAACCAGGAGAAGTAACTCCAGTTGTGGAGGAAGTACACAAATCTAGTAACGTTAGGCCTACTGGAGTAAAAGTACAGATACCCTAACAAACTATTACTCTAGTAGACTTGAGTATTAGTACTCAATTTGACGCGAGTGAAAATACAAAGTATTAATAGATAAGTGTTTATTTTGTTATTTTAATTTATATATTTTTACATTTTGTAGCCCTACTGCTCAAAATACCTGGGGAGGGGGGCCTTAATCAAAACATTAAAAATATATTAAAATATCAATTTAGGTAACTGGTACGTCATGTGTGCAAACAATTAAAAAAAAATCTAAATATAACATATAGTATTTAAAAACGAGGAAAACTTACCCCGTTGAGACGGTTATACACAAAAGCGGACATGTCCACATTCAAGCATTTCATACAGTGGTGGGCTTAAATAGCTCACCTTTTTACAGCATATTTAGTTCACAAACAGCTCGGTCGTGACCTAAATATGATTTTCATTTGATTTTCAGAGCCTAAATCCTAATATTCGGCATCGGTAACTTACTTTTCTGACGGTCTGACTTTTCTGATCAAGCTTCAATGACTTGTGAATTCACTGACTCGTTAACTGGAGACTCGCTCTGACTGGATCATTAGAATCAGCGAGTCATTTGAACAGCTGCATTCCGATCAGTTAAATTCGTGAATGAATGAATCATTCGATTCGATTCGCGAACCGATTTAACAGGTTCATTGAAAAGAATCAACTCGCGTCTCGTAGCGGATGACGATTTCTCCGTCTCAAATATAACGAGGAATAAGAGCAACTTTTTAAGAGATCTGGTGAAGTAAAAAGTACTATATTATGCTCTGGAATGTACTGAGGTAAAAGTAAAAGTTTCTCAGATAAAGTACAGATAGATAGGCCTAATTGAAAAATGTACAAGTACAATAACGAAGTAAAAATAATACTTCGGCCTTGAAAACTCGATAAAGTATTAGTTGTCATAAATAATTGTAACCACAGTTACAATGCATCAAATTACATGCCTTTACAGGATGCAGTTGTTACAATTATTCAAGAGAACCCACAACTGATATACATATGAATTTATTGCAATGCAACACAAATATTTATAATTTGTTATAAGCATGCTTGAAGTAAAATGTTTTGTTTTCTCAGTTTAGGGCATGTTCAATATTGCCGAAATCATTATGACAACGGCCACTGCGACCAGGGCTGCAACAACGCCCCCTGTGGGTCGGACGGCTCGGACTGCCACAAAAAGCTTCACCCTGTTTGGGCCAAAGGAAGCCTCATACTGCACACTAGAATCCCTTTCCAGAGGGGTCAGACCCAGAACAGCTCTCTGTTATGGCCCTTAAGCACTGTCCTGCAGACCGGCATCAAACTCAGAGGGATGGCACCTCTCCAGCCCACCACAGACCTACTTACAATGGACACCCGACAGCTCGCCGAGCTGTACGCTCAAACTCCATCCTATGACAGCAATGGGTTAGTGATATTAAATGCATAAAATGTTTCTAAAAAATAATGTCAAATAAATTATTTAAAGAGGCCATATTCTACATTTCAAACTTTTATTTTATTTTTTAAATAAGAAATGTTTTTAAATAATATAGTATTGATTTTTAATTGATTTTTATTTTTTATAGTCCATATTTAATCAAGGGTTTATGCATCAAAAATATATTTTATATTTTATTTCACTTTATTTTTTATAGTCCATGTTAATTAAGGGGTTATGCACCAAAAACACTCATAATATAAATAAACTATAAATAAACCCCTAAAAAATACCTATAAAATAATGTTAATAATATTAAGTTAAAAGGGCCATATTCTACTTTTCAAGCTTTTAAATTAAATTGTATTATTGTTTTATTTTTTCCATGTTAATCAAAGGTTTATGCATCAAAAATACTCATAATATAAACTGTAAAAAGCATAAAATGTTTCTAAAAAATAATGTGAAATAAATCATTTAAAGAGGCCATATTCTACATTTCAAGTTATTTTATTATTTTATTTTATTTCATTTTTCATTTATAGTCCATGTAATCAAGGGATTATGCTCCAGCAATACTCATGATATAAATAACCTATGAAGAAAAGGCTAAAAAAAAATACACCTACAATAATGTAAAATAAATAATAAAATTTTACACAGCTATTTTCCACCATCTCGCTGCTATTATGTCTTTTATAGTCTGTTTAATCAAAATTTGTGTGCACCAAAATGACTCATAATATAAATAAATAATTAAAAAATATATATACCTAAAAATGTATACCTAAAAAAAATTATCATTTAGTTTTGCACAGCTATTTTCCACCCTTTCTGTGAGCCTCTTGACTGTTATTGATTTTAGATTACTTTAGGTAAATTACCTTTATTTTGATTGGCTAATCTGATGTAATACTTTGATTTTAAGGACATTTCGTTTTACTGTTAGTTATATATTATTTGTGACAGCTCTTCAGTAATGATATCATACAGGTATTGCCTGACTTTTCAATAATCAGTGGTCTGTTTTCCAAATGTGTGCTGACTGCATGTGAATTTTTTGTATTACAGGTCAGTGTTATTCCTGCAGCTGGATAACAGACCCTGCTCCCGTCTTTCCTCCGCGTGTTTCCACTATGCCATCGAGGCTGCACACTTCCTGCGTGCCATCCTGGCACAGAATCATGCCTCCTCGTTTCCCATGATCCCAGAGATCCTGGCGGCTGTGATCAGTATACGTGGAGTCGATGAGGAAATAGGAGCCAGAGAGGAGGTGAAACTGCCAAAGGAGGAGCGCAACGGTTTGTTTTCTTTATACTTTGCCAAAACATAAGCATACTATTCAGACACTTACAGAAAGTTTATGCAAAATTTTAATTATAAGTTATTATTTACTATTATTGTTTCAAACCATTATGCTGTTATTTTTCCTGCATATGGTGTTATTTTAGTATTAGTGTAATATTTTGAATTAGCATTTATTTGAGTTTTTTTAGGTTTAAGTTTTTCATCTAATGTTTATTTAATTTAAAGAGTCCATATTGAACATTTTAAATTTTGTTTTAATTATTTTATTTACTTATTTGAGCTAAATTAGATTTTTTTTTTGTACTTTTATTTTATATTTTTCATTTAATTTTCATTTCTGTAAAGCTTTTTATTTATTTCAGTTTTGGTAATTTTATTTCTTAATTTTTTTATTTAAAGAGGCCATATTCTACATTGTGAGTTTTTATTTTACTTATTTTATTTTGAAATTAATTTTAAGGCCATATTCTACATTTTAAGCTTTTATTTTACTTATTTTCTTTTAAAAAGAAATGTTAATAATTTAGTTATTTTATTATTTACATATTACTATAGTATGTAATATTTTAAAATTGTATTGATTGATTGATTTTAATATTTAGCCTAATTTAATTACATTTTAGTAATTTGTAATACTGGAATGATTTGCACAAAATAGTTGTGTGTTAGTGCTTTTTAATTTCTTTTAGATTTTAAAAAATTTGTACAGCTTTATATTTATTTCTTCAGTACTTCAGTACTTTAGTACTTCAGTTTGAGCTTATTTCAGATAACTTCCAAGACAACACAAATTGACATTTAAAGCTGCAGTCCGTAACTTTATATAATAAGCGAGTACACCATGAATCCATTTTCCAAACCGTGTTCTTGGCTTCTTTAATTATTTTTAACTTGTTCATCTAATATTTTTGTATTTTTATTTCACCTTTATTTCAACAAGAACAACAATGCTGTCAAACAAAAACGCAGCAATATTTTTCTTACTTTCATAATAATCATGACTATTAACTCTAAAATGACAACAACAAAAAGCACCATAAAAGTTCTCTTCTGAAACAATGCGATAGCTTTGTGTGAGGAACGAACTAATATTTTAATCATTATTCAATAATCATCCTATCCTCTGCTAAATGTTTATCCCCTGCTGATTAAAAAGTAAGATAAGAGAGTTTTAGACAAGTTAGTTGTGAGAAATATCAAGCATTTAGCCTCATTTTCATGTTTTCTTGTATTCCTGAGCATTATTTAGCTGCTAAATGTCATGTTTTAGTTCATGAAGCCTCTCCTGCCTGGATGTGGCCTGTGGTCGGTGTGGCGACGGGGCTCAGTGTGGCGGCTGCCGTGATCATCACGGTGGTGTTCCTGTGGTTAAAGAGAAGAAGACAGAGACGAGAGGGAGGAGAGCGAGTGCGTCACAGATCCACGGTGACCGACAGCAATAACGGCAGCAAGGCCTGGTCCCACCGCTCTGAGCAGAAAAGAAGCCGATCGGGAAGAGATAAAGACAGAAATGGGACGAAGAAAAACAAGAAAGGAAAGGAGTCAGGAAAAAGTCGCAAGGAGCCCCTCGGTGAGGATGCGATCCGTATGCGGTGAGTCTGATGTTCAAAGGAGCTCGAGGGTCTTTGAAGAGTTTTCATACTGTGAGTGAGGAAACCGTGCTAATGGGGAGGAATTGTCCTTGTCCTTTACGCTGATTATAGACCCCTGAGGAAGGAACTGGACATCGGAAGTGACACCGATGTGACCCAGAGCTCCATGGAGGACATCAACAGGACCATCCGTGACCACAGATCACCAGACCAAAAACACTTCAACCACCAGCAGCCCCGCATGCTGGGTGAGACCTGCTGGAATGAGGAGCCACTCACTGTCAAACAGCTATAAACGATATTTTTCAGTGTTATTTATGTGTTTGCTCTAAAATGACAAAAGAGGGGTGTTTTTTTTATATCTGTGAAACCATAATTTTGGCAAAACAGCCAAGTAGACGGAAGAGATTACATTAAGATGTAGTCAGTAAATGTTCATTTAGTTACTCTCTCTCTCTCTCTCTCTCCATAATATATATATTATATTATAATATAAAAGTTATATTTATATCATCATTTCACAAACAGCCAAGCAGATTCAAAAGATTACAAAAACAATGTTATGTATAATGTTATGATTAATTCAGTTTTATTTTATTTATATACTACTATTATAGCATTTATTACTATTATCATTATTTTAAATGAGCATTTATTTTCAGTTTTCATTTTAAATTTAGTTTAGTTTGTTTTAGTAATATTTATTTGCTTTTGTCATTTTTTATATTTTATTAGACATTGCTATTTAGTTTTATTTTTTATTTCAGTTTTATTTTTTATTTTATTTTTTTTACTTCAACAAACTTATTTCAAGGCAAATTTAAGTTTAAGTTTAATATTTATATTTTATTTTCATTATTTATTTTTTTGTAATTTCAATTGACAGATTATTTTGAAAGCATAGTTATTTGATTAATTTAGATAATATATTAAATGAATCTGTATAAATATATACATTATTTTTTACTAAAACATTTAAAAGTATGTAAATGCCATGTGGGGATTTCTGTGGACATTTCCAAGTGATGATGTTGAAAAACTTGTTTTACATCCCCAACATAACCTTTGAAAATCACGTGCATCTGAATAATATTTGCATATTATTTTCAATGCATGGAGAAAGTGCTAATTCTAATCATGCATACTATTTAGCACAGATAGGAGGAGAAATGGGACACAGCTGCTGTGCTTCAATTGTGTTTCTCTTTTTTACCTTTAGCTCCCCCTAGAGGATGGGAAAGAAATGCAGCTCCTACACCTCAAAGACCTCCAAGAAATGTGAGTTCATTTAATTTGAACAATCTGCCTGCACATTAAAGAACATATCATACCACAACGCTCATGATATATGTTATTAAAAAGATTTCTGCATGCTGCATCATTGTGCATTCTCTCTGTAGAGCTGATCATTTGTGCTGTCCTCTCTCAGGCCGCTCCAGTGCAGTGGTGTGGTCCGGACGGCTCGGTCGTGCTGATCCGAGCTGTCAGAAGCGGGCTTGACCGAGTGGTTCTGGAGCTCCTGAGAGCTGGAGTGCCAGTCAACAACACCGACCACACGGGTAAGAGCGCCATTAACCCTTGCATGTGGAACGAGTCCCTTCAATCAAAGTGGTCTTCAAGAATACATTACAGGAATAGTTTTTGTTTCCTTTGCAGTTGGGGAGTAATGTTTTTGCCCTTTCTGGTTTTGTCTTTGTCACTGTCTCTGTCCTGTCCTGAACTCCCCACTGCCTTCCTCCGTCTCCTCCTGCTTCCCTCGCGTCACTCCAGCACCCCTGATTAACACGTCTGATTCAGAACACAGTTAATGTGCTGTAGCGCCCGGTCAATGTGGAAATAATGTTTTAACCTTCCATGCCTCTGTTTCTCTCTCTCAAAAATTTCCCTCTTTTATTGTCGCTTCCTGTTTTCCCTTCTCATAACACATTCCTGGATGCTCGCATGTCATTTTTTGGCTTCGTCCACTACTTTCTGGCCCCTCTGTGAGCCACGACACGCCATTTCCTGATCACCCTTGCCCTGTTTGTTGTCAATTCCTTCTTGCATCTTCTCTCTTTCTCTCTCTCTCTCTCCCGTTCTCTTCATCCAGGGAGATCTGCCCTCCACTGGGCATGCTCAGTAAACCACCTCCCATTGACACGGACTCTCATTCGCTACGGTGCTGCAGTGGATTTACAGGACCATAAGGTAAAGTCAACCTTTCGTATAACCATCGAATAAACCAGAGTTACGCGCCATTCAGAATTTCAATTGAGGTAGATGGATGAATGGATGGATGGAACGACAGAAAGAATGAAAGAACGATAGAATGATAGATAGATAGATAGATAGAACGATGATGATGGCATGACTAAATAATAGAACAACTGAACAATAGATAGATACATAGAACAAAAGAACTAAATAATGATGGATGGATGGCATGACTAAATGATAGATAGATAGATAGACAGATAGAACAAAAGAATGAAATAACGATGGATGGATGGATGGATGGCATGACTAAATGATAAAACTATAGATAGATAGATAGATAGATAGATAGATAGATACAACGGTGGATGGATGGAATGACAGACAGAACTATAGATAAAATGATTAAACGATAGATAGATAGATAGATAGATAGATAGATAGATAGATAGATAGATAGACTGATGGAATGACAGACAGAACTATCGATAAAATGATAGAACGATAGACAGACAGACAGACAGATAGATAGAGAACAAACAAACAGTTAAACGATTTATATGTAGATAGATAGATTGATAGAGAGAACGAACATTAGATTGATGACTGATTCATTGTAGTCCACCAATACTAATGGAATAAAACTCAATCTTTCTCTATAGGGTGAAACGGCTTTGTTTCTCTCAGCTCTCCACGGTTGCTATGACACCGCACGATTCCTACTGCTCAACGGGGCCAATCAGGATCTGTCTGACTGCAAGGGGCGGCGGCCACTGGATGTGGCTCGAGAGGGATTACATCATCAGGTTCTCGAGCTCCTGTTGGCTCACAGAGTTCACAGGGCGCCGGTTCCTCTAGATCCCGCCACTGAGGTGCTCTGGGACGATCGCACGTACGTCTATTCTCCTTGGGTCGCTTCACCTCCATGTATACCCGGAAGAAGTGCCTCGTTTTCAGGGGTCATTAGCCAAAGGGGGATGTCAACACCTCCGCCTACGTAAGTCACCTCTGCAGATGTTCCTTCAAAAACCATTTGCAACTTTACCAACGTGATCTCCTGTTTTGTGCTCAACAGTGATTGGCAGATGGGAAGAACGCAATGCTCCTCCCCCCAGAACTGGCGTCCAGCACCCAACCAATCAGCAACGGCATTGGTCAGCCCCAGGATTCTTGGCCGCCCATCTCGGCCTATCAGCACTCTCCAGGAAGTGACGTCAGAGGCGGAGGACGAGGAGAGGGAGATGATCCAGAACGTTACTCGAGCGGCAACACCTCACTTCCTGTCTCCTCAACCCGCACCTCGACAGCGTTCGTTCTCCTGTACCCAGCATGCACTGAACCGCCGCTCCAGCAGCAACCAAACAGAGCTGTCCGTAGCCATGCCAGCTGGAAAAATAGCCAATGAGCATGTAGAAATAGTGATTGTGCCACACCCAAGAGAAGCAGCCAGCCAATCAGAGAGCAGAAACACAGGGAACAGCCTCAGCGCAGCTCAGATGGACTCTGAGAGGGAGAATATGAGGAACTGCAACTCCAAAATGAGTGAAAGGGTCAGTAATGAGCTCCCCGTCATCATCCAAAGCAGCATGTGAGAGAAGATAAAGAGAAAAGAAATTAGACAACTCAAAAATGCATAAAACTGTGCTTTACAATTTCTCTATTAACTGTTAAAATAATCTAATATTAGTGGTGGAATCTCAGGAAAACTTGTCCTCACCCCAAAATCAAAAGCAATTCAAATTTGCATGAAGAAAGTAAAGTCTATTTAGAACAATTTTTTAGAACTTCTTTTTACATTTAAATTTGCATTTTGACATTATTTTTAGGACAATAAAGCATATTGTTCTCCTTAATTATTCCCTCATAAGTGTTATATGTTTGGATGTTTTGCTTTATTGTAATTTAGGGTTTACTTTAATACTACACAAAATATACAAATAAAAGAAAACTAATATTTTCACTACAGCAGTGAGAATTCGATTTTTTTCACTACAGTAATAGGAAATTTTCATGAAAATAGTGACTTCATATAATATTTGTATTACAATAACATAACGAAACCTTGATGCAAAAAATATTTTCCATAAAAAAAAAAAATATCTTAAACTAAAAATGGGTTTCATTTTCTGTAAGGAAAAAAAATCCTTATTTTCTGTTGATTTAGAGTTGAAATATAATTTTGACATGCTCTTGACAGAATTTATGTAATTCATCCTATTATATTTTATTTAGTGCTGTCAAGAGATTAAATCGCATCCAAAATAGAAGTTTTTGTTTGCATAATATATGTGTACTGTGTATGTTTATTACGTATATATAAACACACATGCATTTATGTATTACAGAAAAATGTTGTTTATATATTGAATGTATTTATAAAAACGTAAATATTTTCAAAACATATGCTGCATGTGTGTGTATTTATATATACATAATAAATATACACAGTACACACATAGATTATGTAAACAAAAATGTTTATTTTGGATGCAATTAATCGCTTGACAGCACTAATATTATTGCGTTGAATTGCATTTTCTTGCCGTCTAATCTGCTCTCCATTTTAGTTGAGGAGGGTTTCAAATGTTCATTTATGTTTTATACAAACAAACAAAAAAAGTATAGTAAATATATTTTAAAAGATGTACACTCACATGAGATGAAGATTCAAGAAACATCCAGATTCCGGTGTATTTTTCACAATGGTGTCGGTAACCAAATTTTCTCGCTTTTGTGAGATGTTACTTCCATAGTCTGATTTGACTGAAATATTGTCCAGCGAAATATTAACAAATAACATTTTACTGGGAAATTAATCAGATTACTAAAGTAAAATGGGCTGCAAGTGCCATATTATGTTAAGTGTACATTTTTCAGTGTTAAAAATAAAGGTAAAACTGATCATTTGCTTGAAAAAATACAATATTTGAGCACAATGATGAATGTGTACACAGACAGTCTTTATTGTAAAAGAGGTAGAGAATACAGGTGTTTCACTGTACAGAGAAAAGACAGCACTGTTGATATACTCATTCAAACGGTAAATAAAGACAGCAAACACACCTCATTCATATAACTGATACATACACAAACCCAGTAAAAAAGAGAAACGCACACACACACACACACGAAAAAACAAACAAACAATCTTTGGATTTTTCTCTATTGCCCCCTTCACCCAAGCCAATTCTATCTGAGCTTTGAATAAACAATATAGAGCAGTGATAACAATAATATAATAACTATAATGAAAGCAGTCTTAATGCAGTTTAAAAAGTTCCCCTTTCAACACCCAGATATTGCAGTAACAAATAGTGGAAGTTGTAATGTAGTGGAAAAGTGAAAATAAAACTAAAATAAAATACAAGACGGCAACTAAATGCCATGAACTCATCCAACTCTTCTCTCTCACACAAACACACTCATTCGTCCGAACGGAGAAAAGGGCCTTATTCATGAAACAAAAGCTCAACAAATGTATAAATTGTAACAAAATTGTATGTAAATTAGCTTTACACACACACACATAAAATATGTATGTGTGAGATATTATGACAGAAAACTGTTCTGCTCTCACTAAACTGAACGCAAAAAATAACGATTTTACGATCAATTTATTTCATGCTTCATGAATGAGGCCCATTCTTACGTAAATTACCGTATTGAATGGAATACGACAATTGTCATAAGAACAGCTTTATGAATGGTTTACATGGAAAATCTCTGCTCGTGTGTCATGAATGAGGCTCAATGTAAAGTCTGATAATGAGCTTCTAAAAACAAAATAAATGCGAAAAACTAAAACTGCATTTGGGTAGAAGAGTGACCATCATTCTTTCGTCATTCCGTGTGTCCTCCGGTATCTGAGCGGGACGCCAGCGGAAGGAGCTCATCAGTCCGAGTTGTCGGAGTGATCGCTGCCGGGTGAAGTGGCGGAGGGTGGCGTGTTCTGCTCCTGCCAGTTCCCATTAGTCTGCAGACACAGAAAACTGCTGTTAAAACCAGAAAAATAGAAGTCGTCCTGTACAGAAATCTCTAAACAAAACAATAGCATACATGCCAGAATTTAAGGCCTATTCACAGTGAGTGAAAAAACCTACTACTTATTATGCTGAAGATGTTATTTACAATGAACCGGCTTAAAGTTATAGTTGAGATCAACACGAGGGAGAAAATTCACACATTTTGATGCATGTAGGGGATTTTGCCATGTTGTTCACATTGTACTTAAAGTTACGCAGAAGCATTCACCTTTTATATTGACATTTTTAGTGATTTCACTGCAGAAGCCATATCGTAAATGCAATGCTTTCTTCTTTTAATAAGCAAAAGCTATTTTGTAAAATGATCAATTTTTATTACTAACAAAAGAACACTATTATCATTATATCAAGATATATTCCTATTTAATGCAAGTGAAATATACTGTTAGATAATAATAATAATCATCATTTTAACATTTATACTAGACTACTAATATATTATCAGTATATCAATATATTGCTATTTTACACTTATTTAAAGCAGGTGAAATCTGATAATAATCTGATTTAATTGTGAGATAATTTACATTTTTAACAACAATACACATTTTATAACAATAATAATTTAAACATTTATACAGCACTTTTTATTACTACTATTTTTATTAATAACAAATAATGTTGTAATAATGATTACATTATCATTCTCGATAATAATGTAAGACCACGTATGTGCTATTCACTTTTGTTTCTCATAAAAAATTCATGTGCCACTTCACACGTCACTCTTGATATGAATAGGCCTTAATTATAATCAACAGAGCATATGAATCCTTGCAAAGCAGCATAGCTGAGTAAAGATCACAGTGAAGTCACTTTAAAAGCAAGACTGATAGACGGCAGACACGAGCATGCATGCGATGAGCTCCTCACCCGGCTCTCTCTGGTACTATAGAGTCTTTCTGAGAAGCGTGATTGAGCGTCCTACCAGAGAGAGAGAGGAAAAGGACATTTAGGCAGAGCTGCACGGCAAAGCAAACACACAAAACCACATCGTTCCCTCTCTGAAGCAGTGAGATCCAAACACATGCACAGAGATGATGACATGCAGCGGGCCGCAGGAATGATGACTGAGTTCGGGAGAGTGGTACCTGAGCCCCCATGTGATAGGGTGGCTGCTCTCCATTCATTGGTGGAACTCCTAGGAAGCAGTCAGCTGACCCTGACAGCGAGAACGATCCTGAGCCTGGAAGAATGAGGGGTACGAGACTCAGTCATGTATGAAAAACCTTTCAAATGCCTTTTACTAGTACTACAAGTTTATATCAATTTGAATGAATTTAATTATTAAGAAGGATTTTGCACTGTGATACCAGCAGTATAAAGAGCAAACATATACCGTATTGTCCCGAATATAAGACAACCCCCCTTTTTCCAGATGTACCTTTTGGAAAAAGGCTTTTTGAAAACCAAATCTTGTTTTTTTGTTTATTTTTCTCTCTGTAAAACACATTTTTTTCTTAAATTATTTTCAAATTGCATATTTTTCCTATTTTAATTTTTGTTTTGAAAGTATGGTAAATACTGGTAAAATGTACCAACAATGACATTGAAAAATATACACTTTTTGATATACCATTGAAATAACAGGTAGCCCATCTGAATTATATAACATTTAGGCTATCAATCTCATAGTAGCCAACCAAAATTGTATTATCAGTAGAAGTGAAATCTTATTTTAGTCTTCAAATGTGGGTATAGTCTTATATTTAAAATCACTTACAGAGGAAGTTTGGTCCCATCAGGCTAACATGACAGTCACGACTTTACAACACACATTACATTACATATTTCATGGCACACTCGTTTTATGCGTTTTTGGCCCCACCTGTTGTTGTGGGTGTATTACTGACATGTCAAAGTCTAGACCCCGAATATAAGACGACAATACGGTACATACATTTTACTGTTATAGTTTCAATTATGCATTATGCAATTAACAATAGACCCTAACAGAAAGTGATTAAACATTGTGGTCTTTGTTCATCATGCACACACATCAATCAAATGGAGCAAAACAAACGAAGAGGTTATTTTAATTTTAGAAATACATATTATATTGTTATATACACACACTACTGTTCAAAAGTTTGACGCGAGGATGCAATAAATTGATCAAAAGTGACAGTAAAGACATTTATAATCATAGAAAAGATTTATCTTTTAAATAAACGCTAGACTCAATTCATCAAAGAATTCTGAAAAAAAGCTTGAGCAGCAAAACAGCATATGAGAATGATTTCTGAAGGATCATGTGACACTGAAGACTGCAGTAATGATGCTGAAAATTCAACTTTGCATCACAGGAATATATTACATTTTTAAATATATTCAAATAGAAAGCAGTTATTTTAAATTGTAATAACATATCAGTTTTTCAGTATTTTTTGATCACATAAATGCAGCTTTGGTTAGCATTAGAGATTTACAAAGTTACAATTGTGTACAGACCCTAAACTTTTGAACAGTAATATATTAAGAACATTGTATTATATTGTTCATTGTATAAATATCAATGATTCATCTCAATGAATCAAATGAAATACTTCAATATCTCTGCTGCAGTAAGCTACATGTAGGTAAATGTTGCTGTTTCTTAATATGTATTAAATATATCGCTCAGGACTAGGGGTGTGCGATATTGACAAAAAATAATATCTCGATATTTTCTGGGATTTTATCGATAATGATAATTAGATGATATTTTGTTGTATGTTATTGTGCTGACTGTCGTGGACAGCTGACTCCTAAAGTTTTTTATATTCTGTGTGGTGGTCAGTTCACAGCAGTGATAGAAATTAATCTTTTCCAATACATTTAAACTGATTTTTACATTTTATGGGCATTTTTACCTTTATAAAGCCATTTTTTCAAAAATTGTCCATTATCTTTTGAGAGCGAATTCTTACATTTTATCAGTGAATTAGAATAATAAGACTTTTGGGCAGTTACCAAGCAAATGAAATCAGTATCAACAAAATTCATCTTTGCAATGCAGAGAAAACACAGAAGCTGCATCTGAAGTGGCATTTAGATGCATTTACACACTGTTTAATGCAAGACATGAATGCATTTAACCTGCAATTACAAATGCATAAATCATGTTTTGATATATTAAACACAAAACGTTAAATACTGATATTTGAAATTATTTAAATAATAAAAGATACTTTGAATGTCAAATTAGAATCGCCAGGAGGTGGCAGCAAGTCACTGTTAATAAGTGAGTCACAGCGATCGAACAGAATCATTTAATTCATTCAGGAACGAAACACCGTCACGTTGCTCAGAGACACAAAACAGTGCTGTGGCTGTGTTTGGAGTGATTTTTGTTGTAGAAATAAAGCAGAAATAGGAAATATGGTGTCTAAAACATAAGTCTCTTAATTAACCTCTTGTTTATTGAACTGTTGTAAAAAATCAATTTTACATTTGTAATCATGGTCATTTTTTGGAGCGTTATTTTTTGTGTGAAATTGATTAACTAGGCTATATGAAGTGGTACAAAATAGCCTATATACATTTTCTGCCCCCATGTCTTTAATTTTGTGTTCATTCTAAATGTAGTGAAAGAACACACTCTACGCACGCGCACTAGTCTAGACTTGACGTAATGAATGCGTGCACTCTGTATGTGTTTTGAATGTTTTTTTCAAAATACTTGATAATGTCAAATCGCACATCGTTTAAACAACAATATATAATCGCACACCCCTACTCAGGACTATTTCAAATCTCAAAAACTAGTGTGAAAATGCCCTGTTAGAGCTAAAGACTTGAACTAACCAGTAGAGTTTGGAGTGTGGGGTGATTCCTCGCTCTGTGTCGCCCCTAAGGCCGTCTTCATGGCATACAGATTAGCCTCTTCCTGGAACTTTCCAATGTTCTTCTTATAGCGAATCCTCTTGTTACCAAACCAGTTGGACACCTGTCACGATTTCAGAGCCAAAATGAAACTGATCCATCTCTGATGACTGGACACTCCCGTAGTGGACTGAGAGCCAGGCTCCTTTCAAACGCTCAAAAGAAAACAAGCCTATTAAATAGAGAAAAATAGATCTGGTAGAGGAGCTCGTACCTGAGACATAGTGATACCGCACTGCTTGGCCAGCTCTTCTTTGGCCTCCTCGCTCGGGTAAGGGTTCGAGAGATGTGAATAGAAATACTCGTTCAGGACCTCTGTGGCCTGTTTACTAAAATTACGCCGTTTACGCCTGACAAAGCAAGAAAATGCCATAGTCAAAAAAATATTTTAATCTGAAATCAACATCTGCATGAAGAACAAACAGGGTTTCTGCAGGTTTTATGCAGATAAATGTGAGACTTTTAAAGACCAAGTAAAGAAAAATGAAGGAGTAACTTGTAGGGAACACAATATGTATGTTCTGTCAAATGTTTAAAGATTCTTAAATCAAGGTACATTTATTTGAGAAGAAAAATGACATAAGATAAGAAGTCTTGTTTTCTGTGAAACTGATCAAAATGAACTGAGTTTATGACTAAAACACGATCAAATATATGCCGATGGGCTCAGAAAAATCTATTTAATTCAAAGGGAAAAACAAGTTTTCATTCCCATTGACAGCTATTTGTTCTTGTTTTAAGCATGAACTCACTTAAATTCAGAGATGCAAACAGGTAAGGGGTGAGAAACATTGCGTGAATCGGGGGCATGCTCTACGTGGAATTTCTTTTAAAGATATTTGTTTTACATGCTCATTTTTAGTTACTTTAACGTATTTTTTAAAATATTTTTTATTATTCCTTATGTCCAAAACTGTAATTTTTCACACAAAAAAAACAATTTGACAAAAATCAAGATTTAATATATTTGGTCAAAATCCCTAGTTATAAAAGATGAAGTGCTATGCTATTTAAGACAATTTTGGCTGATTTAGCCGGCAATGCTGACCTAAAATGCAAAATGTTTGCCATCTCTCTTCACTGTTACCACATCTCAGACCTCAAATACATAAAATATTTCAGTTTTTGAAGTAAAGAGTAAAGAAAAAAAGACTATATAAAACTTACTAGCAGTTGCCAAGTGGTTATCATTCTTACTTTTCCAATACAAATAAGACCAATCTACCTTTTCATAACTGAATTTAAAAAGTTATGATCAGTCTGCAACCAGCCCCCGTTATTTATTTACACTTGTAAGATCACAAGTACCCCACCCTCACAAAAAAACTTTCTTGTTGGATCTAAGCAAATCTCATAGGTGACCTATTTTGATCTCAAAAAAGTGAGTTGTCACTGAAAGGTGAGGAGTTTGCATCTATGTAAATTTGTTCAGCCTTTCAAGACTTCTTGAGTAAATGCATCCTAATTATGTTTAGATATTTGTATTGGAAAACAAAAAAGCACAAAAGGAAAGATGTAATATCACAAAATGCCTTTTAATCCCACCTGGCATCCAGAAAGCGTGAGCGCAGTATCATGACCGCTTCACAGGTGCTCTGTTTGAGCTGCGTCTGAATGGAGCTAAACTTGCGGTGGATGATGGCCACCATGCGCTCGATCTCACGCGGAGACACAGGCCGAGTGCGAGACTGCTCCCTCAGCAGGTTCATAACATGGGTTGTGAACTCACTGCAGGCCTGGAAACAGCAATGAGGTTAGAAAGCAGCACCTTTCTGTCTGAGGACACTCAGAACCTGTGTCTTCCTGTGACAGACATACATTTTTGTCCTCACTCAAAGATAAATGCAGTGCAAACAACAGATCAAGATGTATTTCAAGCTCAATAGAGTGCAACAGTCAGGTTCCAGAAGAAAGAATCTCATTCATTTTCTCCATAGAACAACTGATTTTGAACAATAACTTATTGAGATTATTAATCAATGGTATGTGCTTTCGTTGATTGATCAATGTATTTTTTTATATAATCGTGTTCAAAAGTGGAATTCCTGATGAAAAACATGATTATCCATGATTCTGCAGAAAAATCAGTCTTCCCATGATCTCAAACTACTTAAATATTTGTATGCATAATATCCTTATTTTGCAATAAAATTAATATATAGTTTCTTTAAGTTGTTAATCTTGTCTTTTGTCCAATTTTCAAATACTTTTTGCTTAAAATCAAAGCCTCACAGCTGGTTGATTAGTTCACTTTTTTAACTCATTAATCTTTTGTGAAAAAATGAATGAGAAAAATACTTCCAGAAAGCAAGCTGCTAAATAAAAGTGGGCGTGCACTGCTGCACTCTATTATTGTGATGCAGGAATCTGGACCAATAAGATTTCGCTGTGGGCATGGCTACCCAGCACAATGACAGCGTTATGTACCTGCTCGTATTTTTCCAGCTCTGTGTGGTAAATGTTCCGAATTTGGCTCAACTTGCTTTTATAGTCGGAGTGCTCCAGTGAGCTGTCAGGTGACATCCCGCCAGAGCTGGTTGCGGCAGAGACCGCGGCGGCAGCTCCGCCTCCCTTCTCTGGACCGGCCACACCTTCGGCCAGCAGCATGTTGTCCAATCGCACGAGCTGTGGGTCTGGAGGCTCCTCCTCCTGAGCATTTCTCATGGAAAGACCTGCAAATAAGAAATTTATTCATTAAAGGATTCATCCATTCACTGATTTTCAAGCAGCTTTGTATTGTTGCAATGTCGGTAGTATAAGTAAATGAACATTGTGTATTGTTTTTATGTGTAAAAAAAAAAAATTAAAATATATTTATTTGTCAGCAAAGGTCTGCCGTATTACAAGTTTTACAACTTTTATGAAATCTACAAATTGTACTTTCACATTTTTGTATCCCTGCTCAAGTGTAGTCTGATCAAACCCAGTGCATTATGGGCAATGAAGCGTTTCCATGTTTGTTTGTTTTTCACCACAGCCCTTTTCCTCTAGGAATTCATGATTCATGATTCAAAAATAAAAATGACCCCTTTAATATTCACCATATTATGTTTACTTTTAATAATGCAGATGCCTAATTGTACAACACTGGTATTAGCACTTCAAATGTAAGAAATTCTGCATGTGAATAGTATGCATAACAATAAAACACATTAACAGATATATAATAAAAATATATAATTATACAAACTGTACTGTAATGACTGTTTATTTGAAGGCAATACCAAATTATTCGTCAATGTTCATGCTGTAAACTATTTTTGAGTTATTAAACTTTAAAGCAGAGAGTAAATAAGATATTCAAGACCGATTTTTCTTAAAACTACATTTGGGTTAACTTATTTAAAACCCTTTTCAAGGGTGTCAACACTATATCAATTTTCTCAGAGGAGTAAAAATAGTACAATCTAATATTTTTGATACTGTAATGGCAGTCAATGATCTACAAGATAAATATGAATTTGAATTCATTTCAATTTATTCCCTGGAGCAACACAAGGTTAAGTGCTTCAGTCAAGGGCAAAACATTAAGCAGGATGACTCATTTTGACAGTTCCTGTGTCATCACTACTTAACATTGCAGCCACCCAAGTACTGCTTTATTCTATAACACATAGTCTGAATAGGAGAGATTTTATTTTTAGTTATATACTTTACAAAATGTTTCAAGACAGCACTGTGCAATAAACAGTGAACCGCACAGGCAGTACTGTATGATTAATGGCACACAGCATGCAATACCACAGGCTGTAAGGGAGCGTGCCAAACCACGGAAATTAAAAGACTCCATTAGGCACAACGCCATTTAATTACTAACCATCACAGTAAACATTTCAGTCCTCTTATGGGACTTCCTAAACTTTTCATACAAACCAATGTTTTTTGCGCAATTATTAATAGTTCAATTCTTGCCTGCAAATAATAGGATGCTGCATGCAAATAAAAAGGTTTGTTTTGATATACTGGACCAATTACGACTTTATTGTTGTACTGATATTCTAATGCATGCAAATGTGGTATCACATGCAAAAAATAGGGTTTGAGATAATATCGCTAAAATAGTGCTGAGAAACATTTTCATTTGGTACTCAGGAACTGCAAATGTGGTCTTTAGACAAACCAGAAACCATTTGTTATTGGTGTGCTAATTGTGCTGTTTAAAACATTTTAATGCATGCAACTAATTTAGAATAACATGCAAATAACACGGTCTGAGACTGTTTTTTTTGGTATAAGATAGCTATTATTATTAAAGAGCAACTTCAATTTTTAAAAGCTGCAAACCTGGTCAACCCCATAATCTTTATGCTATTGTTGAGTAAAAAACAACAATTTTAACATTCAAATCATGCAAAACTTCATGCAAACTCCAGGGTTTGAGAATAGATTTATGAACTAGAATAAAACATAAATGAAATTTTACAATTATTGTATTTTTATGATGTGTACACTCTCTGGCTTTGTTCTTGCAGAACATGGCGCCTGTGCCGACTCCAATGCCAACTTTTAAACCAATTATAAAGTTGCAGTTATGCTATTTACCACTTACAAAACAAAATGCATGTCCATTACTCACCAGTTTTCTCTTTAATTTCGCACAGGACGCTGAATAAAGCCGGTTTCATCCGATGACAGTTTAAAGCGTGTTTTCTGTCACAAAATAACAAACAAAAGTCAGTTAGCTAACATTAGCATGCTACCGATGTAACAGTGACAGCAAGACTCGCGTTAAATATATAAAGCCTAAAATCGCGTTGCTGTTGAAAATATAATATGTCACAACCTCCCTTTATATATACTTTTTTTTTTTACTATATTCAAACCTTATTACCCATTTCGATTCTCATGACACATTAGCCTTTCACCTTAGCTTCAGGCAGTGATTTGTGTTATTGTAAAATGAATAAAAATAAAGTTACTCCTGTAATAAGATAAATAAAAAATAAATAGATTTGCGTACATCTAATAGCGAATTGTTATTTTGCAACGTATATATTGCAAAATTTAAGAAAAAGAGTTTGTTTGAAGTCAAGAAAAACGTAAACAATAGCAGCTAAGTCCGTGAACTTCAGCACACATTCTAATAATTGTTTTAACAGTGATAACATTTGACATTTTAGGCCTTGTTAAATCAAATAAAAGTGTATTTAAGCAGATTAAAGACTAAATTATGTCATTAAAAAGGTTAGATAATAGATTACACTATGTTTTAGCATACCCTTGTCTCACGCGATCGTTAGCTCAATGCTAAACTTGTAAGTTTTCAAAGAAATAATTTTAACTAACTCACTTTGCTTGAGCTTCGTCTAAACTTTGGTCGGTAATCGTCATGATCTGTTGCAGGATATCTCCAATGTCTCGGCGGTTGTCGTGTCCATTTTCGGTGCCTTCGAGGCCCGCTGGGTCTCCATCGGGGCGGTGTTGAGAAGGCGGGTGCACCGGGTTAAGGGGATGCATTCCCGGGTGGATGTTCAACCCGAGACCGCGGCTTGCGCTGGGCCCGTTGCCTGTGATGGGTTGCTGCGGCTGCAACATCCTGAGCAGTAGGCTACATTAATCTAGCTGAGTGTGTCAGACTGTGAGTGAGTGTGTGTCCATGCATCACCACTCTGGAGTCCCCTAGCGATTGACACATAAAAAACGTGCCCTTGCATGGAAATAGACGTTCTGCAAATGCAAAGTCAAGATATGAGTACATTGTGACCACGCAGTCCTATTGCATGGGTCAAAACAGTATGAAAACACACAGAGGTGAAATTAAATGACGCCTCATCTAACCGAGTCCATGAAACATATGGAAACATACTTCCAAGGAAAATGTAGCCTAAATGCACAAATATGGAGAAGTTCAGGGTTTTTGTGAATAAATCTCACAAAACAGGTCAGGAACATGTTCAGATTGCATTTCATAGCAAAATTAATTAAAAGGAAATGTAAACGTGATTATGCTTTAATTTATGCCAATTTAAAGAAGAAGAAAAAAAACATTTGAATTGAAAGTGGAATTAAAAACGTATTCAAAAAAGTAAAACATCCAGATGATTTAGATGGAAATGGTAGAAACTGGCTTAATTATAATTAAGATAATATAAATAAAATAATCTTAAAATAAGTTTATTTGTTTTCTTATTTATTTATTCATTCATTCATTCATTTACATTTACTTACATTTATGCATTTAGCAGACGCTTTTATCCGAAGCGACTTACATTGCATTCAAGTTACAGTTTTTACATTTTATCAGCTCTTGCTTTTCCTGGGAAAGTTTGTTTGTTTGCTTCAAGGGTGAAATGTGAACTTTGGTCATCTTCTTGACCATTTTCATGATATTCACTCTTTTATTAAGGCACAGTTTTACTTCTAAATTATGAAATGTGATATTCTTGCATGTACTGGGTTGCTCAACATATACAAAATTCCTTTCTGCAAGTGCATAGTTTACATGTCATCATGTCACGGCCTGGAGGCTTTAGGTCTTCAGTGTAATCAACAGGGGAAGAAACAGGACATGTTTCTTGGTGCTAAATGGCACATGAATGTCAAGTATCTTATTTTAAATTCTAGACACTCAATCGTCTTCTCCTCTATGCTCAAGTCTTACGCTATATCACCAAGTCTAACTTCTCCTTTTGATGGTAGTCAACAGGAAATCTGCAAAACCACAGACTGTGTTAAACAAACAGGCCGCCAGTTTCAACATGCAACACTTTCAGAGCTTTTGAGCGTCAGCAGCACACATTTTCCCATACGTATGATTATAAAATAGTTTAGCATTTGAATAAAAGTGGGTTTAAAGGGAGCAGACTGCATCATGCACTTCTATAGTGCATTTCTATATGTGAACCTATTCCACTAGTTAAACTGAAACGGGCCAAATAAATAGGGGTGGATCAGGGCCATAAGAGAGGAACAGGAAGAGACAGAGCAAGCAGACTGTGAAGCAGTGAAGTTGTCGATGCATCGTGTCAGCTTTTAGCTCTTTTCAGATTCGTTTGTGAGAAACACTCACAGTTTAGCAGAGATATGTGGGAGTTAATACATGTTCGTACACGGAGGTGAGATGAATGTGGGCTTTACTTGACATTCCGCTGAGAGGACCTCATTTTAACTCGTCTAAGGTTGAGAAGGTAAGCAGGGCCGTAAAATGTCACCCACTATCTAAGTCGAAATAAGTACAGATACATGTTATAACTATATTATAACAACTATGTTGTGCGCTGAAAACGTTTTATCTAAGATTAGTTGTCATATGTCATGTTCTACCACAGACTACGCTTTGACTGATAGATAAAACGTGGCGTTATAAATGATAAACATACTTTAGAGACAGTATATGTTGATTACATGCATGGCTGTTCAGTGTCTCTCAATGTCTCAACTTGTTCAATATATGGAAATGAGGGATCTGTAACTTCATACTTTTTATAGGCTCTCATATTTTCTTCCACGGAGAGCTCAGAAGAAGCTACGATGAACTGCTCAGAGGTCAAAGTTAAAACCTCGGTGGACAAGCAGTTGGAACCTCTTCTCATTCTCGAAGAGGGGGATGAACCTTCGGATGTGATAAACAACACAGAGAGAGGAAGGACCGTACTGAGAGTTAGGACGACTGATGAAAACACAAAAGATGACATTAGAGAAGCCACAGAGGGAAGTTCACATGATCACAACAATGTCCAAGTAGGAAAAGGTGAAAGTGAAGCAACGCAGGCAGAAATAGATGAGGAGAGGAATGTAACTCTGGAAAGTCAACAAGAAGAGAAGGTGGAAGATCACGCGGGGTGTGAAAATATTGCGAAAACAGACAAGGGATCACCAGACGGGACGGCTGCGGGACCAGAGAAGATGCTACAAGCAGAGACTCAAGACAAACCGAGCGCTCAAGCAGAAGTAAAACTGCGGCCCAAAGACAGACTCAGCCCTGACGATGCAAAACTAACGGTAACGTTTAATAATTATCCTAAATTTAATAGTGTGCCTAATTGCATTAAGAAGACACCATGAAATGGCTTGACAAGTGCAGGTTTCTTTCCAGCGTTGATGTATTTCCTATTGAATCAGTAAGTGGGCGGGACCTTTGAAGTTCTTCTCGTTTTTTGGTTTTAAGCCAATAGGTGTTAGCTACAGCTAGGAAATTTTAATTCTAGAAATTTGAATCATTTTATTATAATAAATAAATATTTTATTATTTCATTATTTATTATATTAGCATATAGACTACTTTTCAAAAGTTTGGCGTTGGAGTTTAATGTTTTTATAAAGTAAAAGCGGTAATGTTATTTTCTGTCTGTATATGTTTTAAAAATGTAATTTATTCCTGTGACGCAAAGCTTATTTTCAGCATCAGTATCATTGATCCAGTCTTCAGTGTAATATGATTCTTCAGAAGGCATTTTAATATGCTGAATTGCTGCTCAAGAAACATTTCTCATTATTATCAATGTTGAAATCAGTTGTACTGTTTCATATTGTTATGGACACAGTGATGCATTTCCCCCCCCCCAGGATTCTTTGATGAATAGAAAGTTAAAAAAGACAGCATTTATTTAAAATAGACATTTTATGTAACATTATACATGCCTTTACTGTCACTTTTTCTTTAAAGTGCACCCTTGCTGAATAAAAGTATTAATATAATAATAAAAAATAAAAAAAAGTTTGACCAGTGCTGTAAATGAGTCTCAAAGCTAACAGGCATGGACTAACATTATTTAAAAAGCTTCACATAAAGAAGGCTGATCGTTACTTAAGTTGTCATGGGATTAGAAAGCCTTTTGTTTTCTTCAGAATTTTTAATTTTTCAAGTATTTGGAAATTTTCTTTTAAAAGGAATTTACGAAAATACAAAAGTATAGTCCTGAAATTTGCAAGCTGACACATCCCATTATTTATTAAGCATTTAAAATCAACATTATAAAGTGTACGCCACTTCTGTAATATTTCTAATATTCTAATATTTTTAATATATATTTAATATTCTTAATGAGTGAAAAATTATATACATCAAGAAAAGGGCCTTGATTTTATCCTTCAGGAACTGATTGTGTTAAGGGGACACTACTTTTCTAAGCAATCTGACTTTTGGAAATTAAGCTATATTATGGATGGACTCTTTCGAATTTAAGGGATATTTCACCTAAAAATGAAAATTCTGTCACCATTTATTCATCCTTATGTCATTTCAAACCTGTATGAGCTTCTTTCTTCTGTTGAACATGAAAGAAAATACATTTTGAATTATATTGGTAACCAAACAGTTGGCGGAGGCTATAAATGGAAAAAAAAATATTATGGAAGTCAATGGCTACCAGCAACTGTTTGGTTACCAACATTCTTCAGAATATCTTCTTTTACGCTCAGCAGATGAAAGAAGCTCATACAGGTTTGGAACAACATGACGGGGAGTAAATGAGGACAGAATTTTCATTTTGGGTAAAAGGATTTGATATGATGATGTGCTCAGGTTCACAGGATATCTCCAGATTTCCCAGACGCTTTGTGTGAGCTGTTGTTCACGTTACAAGAGGGCCGGCGGCTCAATGACCAGCGCTGCTCGTTCCGTCTGGAGCACCGCAGGAGATGTTACTCGGAGCCCAGCACACCTCGCCACAGCCAGAGAGGTGAAGAGACACTATCTGAACGCATTTCTTCACGCAATCACACGCAGGGCTCTCATGAACCGTGTCTTTCCATACAGTGGTGTTCTCCTCCATGACGTCCCTGCAGAAGGAGGAGTTCTTCGATTTGTTGGCGATTTCTCAGGGTCGTCGACTGGATGACCAGCGAGCAGACCTCCAGGACGTTCCCTCTGCCCCCCCACCTCCGCTGGCCAAAGCCAAACAGAGGAAGAGCAGCTGGAAGATCCCAGAGGTCACCCGGACCGTTCCCACGCAAACACCCAAAGAGGACTTTTACAACATGATCGTCAACACACAAGTGAGCGCTGTTTAGCACTGCTGGAATACACACATACATGTGTGTCTTTGTGTCAGGAAACTTTTCTTTGCTTTTTGCTAACTTCACTTAACACAGAGGTTCTCTAACTTGTTGATGCCAAGGGCCCCAAATATAATGGGGACCCCATTCCAAATATATTACATAGGCAGATGTATATGTGCAAAAAGACAAATAGTAAAAGTAATTTGTTTGTTTTTATTATGGGCACAAAAAGACCATAATTAATATACTTATATATTAATACTCATCATTTCTGGTCAGTAATAACAAATCAGTAAAGGTCTTTTAAATGTAACATTTTTAATTTGTAAAATTATTATTATTATTACTACTACTATTAATTGCAACATGTTTATGATTAATATCACAATGTATGGTCAGTAATGTCAAATTGGTAAAAGCGAATGTTTTTGATTTCTAAAATTATTATTCTGTTCACTTTTTAATAATAATAGTAATATTATTATAATATAAAAAAAATCATTTTTATTTTTTTTTTAAATCACAAAACGTTTATAATCAATATAATCATTTTTGGTCAGTAATGTCAAATTGGCAAAGGCTAATGTTTCTGATTTCTAAAATAATTATAATTATATATCATTATATTAAAAGTATTATTATTATTATTATTATTAACAATAATTTCAAAATGTTCATAATTATTATAATAATTTATGGCCAGTAATGTCAAATTGGTTAATGTTTTGATTTCTACAATTATTATTGTATTAACTTTTAATACTACTATTTATAATATATATTAAAAATCTTCTTTTTAATCACAAAACATTTATAATCAGTAAAATAATTTCTGATCAGTAATGTCAAATAGGTAAAGGCTAATGTTATTATTATTATATTTATTATATAATTATTATTTAAAAAGTATTATTATTATTAATGGATTTCTTTTTATTTTGCCAGGCCCAGGGGCGGCTGGAGGAGCAGCGCAGTGCAGCTCCAGGACCGATGGACGATGAAGATTTCTTTTCTTTGTTGCTGAAGGTCCAGGGCGGAAGAATGGATGAACAGAGAACGGAGTTCAAGCCTGTTCATTAATAGATGATATGATGAGCTGAGAATCAAACCGGAGGTTCCTGCTTTACTGGGTCTGTTACAGTGTGTGTGAGTTTATCGTGGCAGACTCTTTCCTGTCCAAATAACTATAAAGATCAGACTACCAGTATAAGAATACTTGCACTACTTCTCAACATTGCTACATTCACTGCGCTTGAACTCATAGCTCCAAAATGAGTGGGAGAGTCACAGAATAGCTCTTGCTTGAAAGATAAAGGTCATTTGAAGGATCTCTGCCTCTTTATGTATATGCAATAAAATGGAAATAAATGTTTAAATGTGAATTATAAAGTTTACTTTTATTATGAGAAGATATGTAAACTCAAGAGCACAGATGAAACATTTCTCAAGTCGTAGTAAGATTTAACCGAGTTCCACTGCCTTACATCCCAGATTCAGCCACTAGATGGCGACAGAGACTAAGCATTTTAATCTCACTTGCGTATCATAAAGGAACCACATGCATATACACACACACACACACACACACATATATGTATGTATATATATATATATATATATATATATATATATATATATATATGAAGAGTTCAGATGCAAAAGCCTCTAAGTGCCATCTGAAATTTTCTTCTAAAATGAGCATTTTATCAGGCTCCTATATTTATGTTTAGTTATTTAACTTTAATTGCATAGAAAAGGACCTATGCATTGCCATTAACTGAACCTAAACACAGGAGCCTGATAAAAATGCTCATTTTAGATGAAAATTTCAGACGGCACTTAGAGGCTTTTGCATCTGAACTCTTCATATATATATATATATATATATATATATATATATATATATAATTTGTTAAATCATATATTTTAAATATATCATAAATACATTTTATCACCAATATATTTTGAGTTTTTACAATATATTTCGTAAAATATAAAAAAATTTTTTTTTTTGCCAAATGGGCCTAATAAATTAAATTTTTTATACATTTTGCAAAATCATATATTTTAAATATATCATAAATACATTTGATCAGCAATATATTTTGGGCTCAGTTTATAATAATATTACGTATTATTTTAGTGTATGATCAGTAATGGTGTCCACTTATAATACAATACAGCAGGCCCAAAAACTATTTGTACATTTAAAAAAATATAATAAAGATTATTGCTGTAGATAATAAAATAGGACAACAAATGGGATTATTTTAAAGAAAGATATTCAAGAAAGCACATTTTTCAAACAAAACATTTCTGAAAAAATAACTTCTTTAAAAGATCTTAAAATCAATAAATATAGTGTTCAAAGACAAAAAAAAAGAAAAAAAGAGAAAAGGTGAAGGCTTCTTCTGTGAGTCAGATCTCATTAAATTCCCTGTTCTTTGGTGATGGAGGTGAGCAGATGTGAAGGGACACGCGACTCTGACTTCAAACTAAAACATGTGGATTCAACACACGCTGAAGGTCACACATGATGTTCCTTCTCATCGGACTGCTGCTTAATGAGGCGCTTCATTGAGGGAGAGCACGATACTTGTCAGGTGTTATTCACAAATCACCAGCTATGCTGTTAACATTGGTAATTAGCATTTTTCATGCCTGGTTTTACACGAGCTTCCCCTGCGGCGATCAGGTTTGTGAACATGACGCTGCCTGCGCATTACCAGCAATTTGTGTTCAATTACATGATCATGAGGCAGAAAATATTTGCAAAAAAGGTGGCATGTCAATATGCACAGGTTTGGAAATGCTTTCATTAAATGTAATGCTTTCAATAAGTTCAGTTATATATAAATGTAAATAAAATATTAAATATCAAAGATATAGATACAAATTAATTTTAGAATTCTTCATTACTTTGCTTAGTAAAAAATATATTAATGATGAATTGTAAATAAATATAAATAAATTAGTACATATATATATATATATATATATATGACCCTGGACGACAAAACCAGTCTTAAGTGTCAATTTTTCGAAATTGAGATTTATACATCTTATGAAAGCTGAATAAATAAGCTTTCCATTGATGTGTGGTTTGTTAGGATCGGGCAATATTTGGCTGAGATACAACTATTTGAAAATCTGGAATCTGAGGGTGCAAAAAAGCAAAATATTGAGAAAATCACCTTTAAAGTTGTCCAAATAAAGTTCTTAGCAATGCATATTACTAATCAAAAATTAAGTTTTGATACATTTATGGTAAGAAATTGACTAAATATCTTCATAGAACATGATCTTTACTTAATATCCTAATGATTTTTGGCATAAAAGAAAAATCTATAATTTTGACCCATACAATGTATTTTTGGCTATTGCTACAAATATACCCCAGCAACTTAAGACTGGTTTTGTGGTCCAGGGTCACATATAATAATATATAGATTGAAAAAAAGACAAATAAATATTTTACCAAGTCATTAAGTGCCATGTTTCATTATAATATATCGTATAATATTATTATTTCATATTCATATATATTATGTGTTTTTGATGAATGTTAATGTTTTCAGTGAGGTGTTACACATTTCCTCCACTGAATGCTGAACTCTGAAAGCTCAGACTGAATTCAGTCTCCATAAGAGACGAGCAGCCGTTCTTTATGAGCCACAGTCAGCGTTTGCGCTGAAGATATAGTCTTGTAGTAAATAAGAGCGTCAGGCCTGAGCTCGCCTCCTTGACCCTCTTTGACCCCTCCGCTCACCTGTGACCTCCGCTGCGTCCCGCAGGGCTCGGGATTCTCTGCGTGACGCCCGGCTGGAGAGAGAGTCAGTAGGGTGTTATAAATGCATTAGAATGAGTTTTCAGTTTAGCATGCACAGTTTTATTTATCCTTTTGAAATGTCACTGGCTCTGCATGTATTACCACATTGAAACAAGCATAATCGAGCACAACCATATCTGTGCCAAATTTATGTGGCTCTTTAAAACTGCTTTATTAAACCGGTCCCGCATGCTGATCACTCAATACAGCATTACAGAAATGTTATCGCTGATTTCACGCCTTCCTGAGAAATACTTATTCACACTTAATGAATTTGCTTGATAAAATATGAATGTATATAAATAATATATATATAAAGTAACTGTCAAAGATATACATATAAATACACTGAAATACAATGAATTTGCTCAATCAAAAAAAAATTCTAAATATTATTGTATAATAATTAACAATTATAAAATGCACATTATTTATTTTATATCTAATAAATTATTTTATCATTAAAAATGTAAAATAAATACATATATAGGAAAATGCCACTTAACGAATTTGCTTAGTAAAAATATATGAACAAAAATGTATAAATATAAATACACTCAAACTATTATATCAGAAATATTGTGATATAATAATTAATCTAGAATTTGCTTGGTAAAAATATATGAAAAAATATTACATTACATTACATTATATTAATTTATAATTATAATTATATTATAATGCTATATTAGAAATATATTATTATTTATTATTACTTATTATATAAATGAATTATAAATAATTACATAATAATTATCCATGATACAATATTTATTTATTTTTATTTGTTATTGTATATATTATATAAAACAAAAACCTGCACCACAAAAGGAAGGAACTAAAACTGTTAAATCCAGATCATGTTGTGAAAGTCCAGTCGCTCTGGCCTCACCCAAACCCCCGCATCAGTCCGATTCATCTGAGTGTATCTTCTGAAACCCACAATAACTGAGCGGGTTGTGCTCACGGTCGAGGAGGCTCTGGCAGACTCTTACAGCTGCTTCATGTTTCCTCAAATTAAAGAAATCTGTTGCAGGAAGATTAGATGGCCCCGAACACGAGCACGCTTTCTGACAGAGCCTGTCAGCGGCAGCTGTGTTTCCTGAACCAAACGTGATTATGATTTATTGCCGTATTTTTGTGAGATGAGGAAACACGGACTCAATATGATTTCTTCTAAACAATGTCATTAGTTTTTGCATAAATACAAGAGCAAAAAAAAAATCGGCACCAGAGACTGTATCAGACTTTAGCATACAACATACACAAAAAAAAGCAAGAGTATCTATACTAAAAAGGGATTTTTACTGTTATGTGTTGATATTTTTATTAGTATTATTATATCTCAATCTCAATATCTATTATTATATCTCAATAGCAGGGCATGTTGTCACATGTTTTCAATAAACACTTTTGCTGGACAATAACCGTGGAACGTTCAAAACGTCTGTGCAAGTCTTTGTATGTCACATCATAGATGACCCTTTAAATAATAAATATAAATATTATTATATATTGTATTAACAATAAATTCATATATATATATATTATATTAAATATCTATAAAATATATACATGAATTGTCAAAGAAATAGATAGGAATACATTTCAGAAACATGCCATTTAATCAATTTAATCAAAAAATTACAATGTATGTTTCTCTTAATGTGGATTTGTAAATAAATGTATATTAAAGTTATATGATAATTAACAAAAGTCCAGCCATTGATCTGGGACTGATCAATCTATCAGAAATGTGTTGATCTTTTTATTATATCCCATTGTGACAACGCCCTGCTAGTGGGGCATGTTGTCACAAAAACTTAACATGTTCAGTTCTTTTTTTGCTGGATATGACTCGTTGAATTTGTCTCTGAAGCAGAATTCAATTTTTTCTGCTTATGTTCATAAAGGAAATCTGTCCTCACCATCGCAACAGCGGTGATCACATATCAGTAATATATTCCATACGTAGATATTAATCTGCTTTTTTGTGAGGTATTTGATTGGATTTCCTGCCGTGTTATGGCCTGCTGATATCCTATCATACTGCAGGCCGTTTTTGATGAAATCCTCAGTCTGGCGCTCTGATGTCTGGCTGACGGTGGCCGTGGTTCAGGTTATTGTCGGGTCTCTGTGTCAAAACCACACAGTAAATCTGCAGAAATGAAAGCTCCTGCCACTTATTTACATGTCTCTGAACTGATCACAGGCAGATTTATGTGAACGCAGCTGCTGATTTACTGCATGAATGCTCCAGATATTTGCTCTGCTTTAGTCTGGATACAGCTGCTGTGTGAGAATGACTGGAAAATCCCAGTTCAGTTTCTGAGTTTGCATTAAGCCAGATAACACAGATTTACGTAACTGCGTATGTTGTCTATATTGACTAGAATACATTCCAAATATAAATTGAAATAAATAATTGATTTTTTTTTTTTATTCTGTTTAAACTGTCAATTGCCAGAATAAATTTTAAATTATATTTTATAATTTTCAGTATGAATTACCCATAAATGCAAGATATGGGCCAGGAATATTAGATCATATTAATAACTTCAAAATAAAATCTCATTAGTTAATGCATTAACATCAACAAAACCATAAGCAATACATTTGTTACACTATTTATTAATATCTGTTAATACTGGTTAATAAAAATACAACTGTTCATTGTTAGTTCAGGTTCATTAACAAATGTTATCATTGATGGTTCATGTTAAGTAGTTAATGTTAACAAATGGTATTGCAAAGTGTTGAATTATATTTAAAATGCCACAAACAGAAAATAGTATTTAATTAAATGTCATTATATTTAATTACTTAACATTTTATTGCTCTAATTTACTGCAAATTCCACCCATATTCATTTATGCTAATTGTTTTGACAGTATTGAAGTTAAAGCTCAGAAAAATGTCTAATCTGTTGAGAAACAATATTTTCTAAAAATCATGGGAGTATATAAGCATTATTAATGATGCATTTATTTTAATATATAAAATCCTCTACTGAACGCCTCATTCTTTCATTCCATTCAAATCCACTTCAGCATCATGGAGCAACACCAATTCAGCTCGAACAACATCAGGACCTGAAAGAGACCAGTTGGTAAATCCAGTAAGTATAATGTGTCTGAGGTGTGAAGCGGTCCAGAGATTCAGTGCGACGCAGTCATGGAAGAAGATTCCAGCACAATGAGTGTCCCACATGCCCAAGCTGTCAATGATTTATGAATGAGAATCTTTCGCTTCGCTCTCTGTAATTCCCTCCAGAACAGCTGAAAGAGAATTGAGCTTTCATTACAGCAGCCCGTGACAGACTCTGACTCCGGCCAAACCACAGCCGTCTGAGAACCATTTAAAGCTGAACGGTGTCATTTTTATGATGTTAAAGGAATCGTATAGGCCTACCCAAAATGTCCATTAATACAGACTGTAAATGATTTTTAGAAGACTCCTGGAGTGCATTTTTACTAGAAAATACTATTTAAGTCTTTCTTCAATTCATGCTTAATTCAATGTGTTACTTGCCGATTCTTTGTAATTATTTGGAAATTTACTAGGAATTTCTTGGTGAAAATTGATTCTACACCATATTTCTCAGTAAATGCTGCTGAACACCAAAAAATAAGATACTAGGGATATAAAGATTGCACCCCGAGCCGACTGAAAATGTGTGACTCAAGAGAAATATGTGACTGTTACAGCTGGGGGTTTATATGAACGCATCTCTGAGGGGAACTGCTTGTCTTCCAAAACGTTTAGATGGTATTTTCTTTTAATATGTGTCAGAGAAATAAAAGCGCAACCATCTTTAGAATTTTGTCTTTGAACTTCTGTTTTTGCGGTAGCCCTAAGCATCACTATTGAAGAGTAATTAGCTGGCGAAGTGGATTTACTTATTGTAGAGTTAACGAAAGTTATCATGAGCACTGTAATGTTTAAAGCGGATGTCAAACCAAACATCAGTAGGCCGGGAAGGTTTTAAAATGAGCGGTTCGTTCATAAATTTGTACTGTGGAACTACAAACGGAAGACAAAACAACGAGCGCAGCGCTGAAAAGGGGCGGAGCTCCATAAGCAGTGTTTATAAGCGCAGCACTGCTTCGTTTACAGCGGTAATCAAGTAATGCTATATCACTGCTGTTCCATAAGCGCCACCTGCTGTCAGAGAGTGAATTAGCGTTCTCATTTAGCCCCTCTGCTGTTTTGGTTTCGTTTCAGTTGTTTTATGTTGTACAGTTTCACAAAGCTGAAGTCAGACCATTCTGTTTTTGCTTCAAATATCTTAATTTTACAATCTAATTCAAATAAAAAACTGCTCATGCTGTGTAAGAGCACAGGCAAAGCTTGTTTGTTTATATGAAGAGATTTGTTTAAAATTTCAATTTAATTTTGTTATTTGACATTTCAATTTCATAAAGAAACGTGCAGCATTTTGTATGAGAAACAATAAAAGGACACCTTTTTATCCATAATTTGGCTTAAATCTCGTTTTGTTAAAAAACATTGTGAGAAAATCATATTCTGAAATCAGTATCATGAATTGTATTGCATCATGAGTTAAGTGAATCGTTACATCCCTATATGGCACGATTTGGTATCACTTGATGTAATCAAAAAACAACACATACAAATGTATCAAATATCATTTATTTCTTTTTTATAAAATCACTTTTAGATCTTAAAAAACTCCAACTTTCCTTTTATTGTTTGTAATGATGTAAAATAAAAGTCTTTACAGGGTCCAAGGATGAAATAATACATGAATAAATACATGAATCCTCATGGGTGCTAAATACAAGTACAAACATGAGGCAGAGTGAAAGAGCGACCGAGATGTTTCCTACAAAACAGGCAGGAATGTCAGTACTGAACCATCAGAATAACTCCAGTGTTTGACAAAGAAAACTAAACCAAGTGAACAAGAACAGAGAGACGATATGTATGATCAACGCTATAGAGGAGATTGTGGTGCTGAAGGCTAACAAAATAATGCAGAAGTGTCTTGAGAAAAGGCACATTCATTTGAGACAAAAAAAAAAAAAAAAGAGAGAAAAGCCTGATTGAATCCTGATATATGTGACTAGAACCTCATAATAGCGATATCTTATTTGGAAAGATGTTTGCCACACTTTCGGCCCAATTCATGCACATCAGTTCAATTCTACATTAATGTCAAACAAGTCAACACTCCTAAATAGGTTTTTCCTCATCTTAAATGATTTCGGACATTTTGTTCTGTATTGTCACATTACTCCATGTTTCTTTCTTGTGTCAATAAAATAAAGCAGTCCTATCAGATGATCGCCATGCAAATATAGGTATTATATTAATGGTCAAGCAAAATCACTACCAGTTCACACATTTATATCGTCACATGTTCCAAACCATCAATGTATAATATTCAATCCTACTGTCTTTAATAGGGAAAATGCTCTTACAAAAGCACTGCATATAGTATTTTTAATTTTTTTTGTAATTGTAGGGACTTTAAATCTTAAGTCAATATAGATGCCATATTTAATTTACAGTTGGTTGAATATGGTAGATTGTTTAAGGTGCTATATCACGTCAAAAATAAGTATTTTTCTTGACAACAAAACAGTGCGACCCACTGAAACTGTACGCCTGTCCTTCAAGAACATTAAATATAGCATCTGCCCTGACTAAAGACCAAGTGTATGGATTTTGGACAAAAGTACTTTTGAATCGGTCTCCACTGAGACAGCCAGCTCTATCCATCCCAATCCGAGAAAAACAGGAGTGATAATGAGTTAATAGTTCTTTCTTAACAGAAAATCAATGGAAAACGTTCTCAAAACTCGACGTGAAGCTTTGAGTGAATGACGTCCTCCCGTAATCAAGCATTTTCAGACGTTTCATTGATTTGCGAGAGTAAATGCGAAACTAGTGTTAAATATCTCTTTACAACTACACATCCTGTGCTTTGACTCGAGCCGCTGAGCGAGTGATTCTTGAAATACATACTAGCCACGTACATACTGAAACAACATAGGGATTATTGAATCTAGTTTTCTGAAATTTAACCATTTATTGAACCTTTAGAAAAAATATAAAGAGATTTAAACAAATGGATTGGAACATCCATTTAAAGAAAGAAATATTAGTGAACAAAGATGTGCTAGCATTCAAAAATGTTAGTAAACCACCTGTTTTAAGTCCCTCCATGTTTGTCATTAGACAAGTGATGTCTGCATGAACTATTTGTTATTATTAGATTGATTTGTAAAAGTGGTTGTCACTATGTGAACTTTATTGAGATGTAAAATGTATTTGTCACTCCAAGTTCAGACAAAGATGAAGCAGTCAGAAGTGGAGTGACATCTGAATTAGCTTAAGTGTGAACGTGGCCTCTGATATGGTATTACACTTGTAAGACTCGCAACAAAACCAGACAGACAATGAGATGTTTGCGACATCTAAATCATTAAAAAATGTGTCTAAATCATTAAAAAAAAAAATACTAAAATTATGTCAATTTAACAAAATACACTAAAAGGCTTGTATAGAAAGAAAGAAAAATCAAAAAATTTGGGCCAATTTATGGAAAACCTACGTAGTAGCCACATAAACTCTGGCTGACTTGTCAAAACTGACAATAAAAGAGAAATGGATTGCAACAGAATTTAAAATGTTTGGTGTTTTAAAGAAAGAAACATTAGTGAGCGGAGATTAGAATGGGTATGAACATTTTTACATTTTTTTTTTTTATTTTAAAACCACCGTCAACAGATTTGGTGTTTGAAGCCCCTCCATGTTTGTCACTAAACAAGTGGCATCGCTGCATTAACAACTAGTTATCATTCATCTGAATTGTAAAAGTGGTTGTCATTATATGAACATTTTGGATGTAAATATGTGTCACTTCCAAAAAAAACAAAAAACAAATTAAGACCAAGGTAAGTCAGAAGTGGAGTGAGATCTGAATTCGCTGCAGTGTGAACGTGGCGTCTGATATGGCATTACACTCGTAAGACTCGCAACAAAACCAGAAAGAAAATTAGATGTTTGCAACATTGTGTCTAAATCATTAAAAAATACTAAAATTATGTCACTTTGACAAAAAACACCAAAAGATTTGTATAGAAAAAAAAAAAAAATCAATCTAAACTTTGGGCCAATTTGTGGAACACCTACATTTGAATCCAAATATAAGCAGCATGAACAAGGTGTTTTTGCATTCACACAAAACCCCTTTGGACTCCCAGATACGGTCCATCTGAAAGCTCAGGCACTGTGACATTGTGTGCGGTGTTTCGCACGCTTGACTTCTCCGCGGGACGTCGTCCTGCATCTTCAAGAGGGGCGTAACGCTTGCCGAAGGCAGACTGAATAAATATGCACGGCTGGACTGCGGGCAACCCTTCCAGCCAGGCGTATCACACATCTAACATGGAGAGATCTGATCCTGAAGTTAAGCGGTAGTCTATATTCTGACTGCATGTGGATGTGTGTGTGGCTGCCCGGCATTGGCTAATTTGCCATGGTCACCGTTGTCATTGGCAAAGTATTACAAGAGGGGGGTGTGGAAGACAGAAAGCTGCCAATATTGGCGTGTCTTTGTGTTGTGCTAAACTCAGCCAAATAACGTCAAAGTGGTCTTGCATCGAACCTCTTGCTTTCATATATTTATAGTTAGTGACGATCTCTAACAGATGGATCTTCTTGCAGCACAACACTTCCCCCAATCTCGATGCGCTCCCTCCCTGAGGGTTTCCGTGCCCGTTTTATCCCTGTTGATCTGGTTTTCAGGGTTCTGGGGGGGTTTTCGGATGCCGTTTCCCATCCCCGTTCAGAGGGAAAGGGTTTCTCAGCTTCGTCAGAGTCTCTCGATGTCTCTGTACTTTTTGCGCAGTATCGATACCTGGTCCTTGAACAGAACGGGATCCAGTCTCATCTGCGAATGGACCAGGGGCATGGTGCCAAACCAGCTGGCAAATTTGTTCATGCATGTCTGCCGCTGGGCAAAGTGGTCAGGATCTGCCCAGCGTGATGCCCGGGATGTCTGCCGATGAAAGAGAGAGCTAGTTAGCTGCTGTATCCACTTTATTTTTAATGTAAGAGCGGATGCGGTCATTTGTAACTTGAATGCGCAAGACATCTGGTGTCATTTGCTTCAAATTATTTTAGCTGCACAAACCTGTTATTAAACAGATTGATTAAAACACTCAATACTGTTATATAAAAGCTATTTTATATATTTATATGTATTTTCATTCTTTTTTGCAATTAATTTGTCACAAACAAAAATTGGCTTGTAATTTGCTTGCAAATATAATTTTAGCTAATGTAAATTGGACTATCAAAAAAACATCTCAATTAAATTTTTTTTCCCAAAACAAGCTTTATTTACTACCTTAATTTACCTTTATTTAAATCTTTTGATGTTGATGTGAGATATAATCCAGGCATGCTCTTGACAGCAGCATTACTACAGTTAACTTAAAACATATTGTTACTTGAAATAAAATAAACATTACGTGATATAATATTATATATAAAACACTTAATTTAACAACTTAATTTGTTTGCGCTTTTAAGCAATTACTAAAACTAAAAACTACTAAACTAAAATTAAAATGGGAAAACATAAAAATAAAAACTAATTCAAAATATTCATAAAAACTATAATAGTATCTAAATGATACTAAAATAACACTGGTTCTTGACAGGTATCATCATGACATTCACTCATACACCAAAAATAAACCATCTTAGATTTGCAAAAATTGCTGAGAGAACACCGAACTCATTCAAAATAACACAATCTCAATATGAGAATAGCAGAAGCTGTTGGAGGAAACTGAAGTATTTCCTCAAGTCATTATAAGCTATTTTTGGGAGGTGAAAACAGTGACGCACTTGTCTCAAACCCTTCCCCAGAATTCCCGATTTAACTCTGCAGGAAATACTAGCGCACACACAGCTAAACATATGAGGTGAACACCTGAAACTGAGAATGGTGATTTAATGCATTTTGTACCTGTCCCATCATCGTCTCCTTGTACTGCTTCTTTTGAGTGACCTTGATAGGAGGCATCTTAGAAACAGCAGACACCAGGAAGTTCATGAGGATGTCTTCACAGTTTGAGAGCTGGTCAACCATACTCTTTAAGCTGCCAGGCAGGTATTGTGTATACAAGTAGTTATAATACCTGGAGTAAAAAATATAGCCTGTTAACACCTTTATAAATCTTAGGGCCTAGGGAACAATTTGGTACTTCAGAGCATTTTAGTTTCAGCAGTATAGGAGGTTGGCAGCTCATTCCACAGATAAACAGAGAAGGTGAAGGTTCTGGAAAGCGTCGTGAAGGAAACTTACCTGTGGTAGAAAGCAGCTCCAGTCAGCACCATGGAGTAGTCATTGGTCCACTTGGAGGTGTAGCCCCAGCGCTCCTTGTTAGAGTCCCAGAAATGGCTCCGTGCGGGGTATCCCACGATCCTCTCTGGGAAACTTTGCCAAACCGTAAAGGCAAAATCCACCTGCGGAAACAAGTATTCTATAATAAGTACTTACTCAACCATGCACACATAAACTCTAAGATTTGTCATTGCGTTGAACAATTTAAATGGTTTCCAAAAGCTCAAACACAAACTCTGAATTCACATTCCTGCATAAAAAGAGCATAACTCAAGTTAGTGGTTCAAGATATCGATATCTAGAGAGCAGCATGACTGGTAACCAAATTATTGCTGAAAATACAATTTAAAGCTCTATTTTTTGTTTGAAATTAAAATGTGACGCATTTTGTTAAAACATGAATCAACGTAGTTTGCATAGTAATAATGAAAACTGGAATAATGCAAATCTTGAAACCAGTTACAATTTTAGTGTATTTGCCAATAAATAGCTTTGTTAAGTATAAGCGTTGGCAAACTTTTGTGACATTATTTTAAAATTCTATTGATTTCAACAAATCAAAAAAAAAAAAACAGCATTTAAGTATGACAACATATGACAAGGGATAAAAAAAAGGGTAATTACGACTTTTTGTTTCACAATTCTAAAAAGAAACATCTGAATTGTGAGATAAAAACTCAGAATTGCAAGAAAAAAGTTATTGTAATTAACCGTTTTGTTTTTTATTTTGTGGCAGAAACAAATAAACAGAATTGCGAGGTGTAAACTCAGAATTCCGAGGAAAAAAGTCAGAATTGTAAAAGATAAACTCAAAATTGTGAGACGAAAAGTTGCAATTACCTTTTTTGTTTAAAATAATTCTATTGTGGAAACAAGCATAATAATCTTACTTGTTCATAAGACATATTTTTCAGATATCCTCCTCTCATTATCTTGGGAGATTTGATGTTATTAGAGACATTCACACTGATGAGGCAATCATCAAGGTGATCATTACCAAGTAACTTGTGTGTTTATGCTTCATTTCATTGTACTTTTTTTTGGTATTTTTTCTCATTAAAGTTACACAATGTAAATTTTTGTCCACTAGCAGTTAAAGTTTAACTGGACAAACATTAACAAAGTGTAACTTTAACGAGCACAAGTACCAAAAAAGCACAATAAAATGAGCACTTATTTAATATAATACTGATGCAAAATTCACAATAACCTAGAAGCGTTCTGATTTGTTGGCTCACCTCTGTAGTTGAGAGCACAGTGTCTTCATCCAGACTCAAGACTGCATCAGTTTTGATGTTCTCATAGGGCAGGAATCGGCTGCTCATCACCTAAACGTAATCAATACACGAAACCTCTAGAAAATGCTCAATATCTTTGTCTTTAGTTAAGATAAACATTCAAGGCAGAGCACAAAACCACGGCAACAGCAAATCTATACACCATCCATCATTTGTCATTGCAGGCGAGTAACACCAGACACTTCATTTGATATGATGGGAATATAAAGACAGCACGGTTGAATGAGTGGAGATTCACCTTGCTCTCGCCCTCGATTACGATGACTGGAACAGAGGTGGCGGGCCAGCGGTGCTTCGCAGGAAGAGGCTTGTCACAGTTCCACAGAACAACGATCTAACACAAGCACATAGTGAGAACATCAGATGCTGTGAATTCAGCCTGCACCTGGATCATTTCTACTATTCAGTACACCCTGGACCACAAAACCAGTCATAAATTGTGATTTATACATCACTGATGTATGGTTTGTTAGGATAGGACAATATTTGACCCGAGATACAACTATTTGAAAATGCAAAAAAAAAAAAAATTTAAAATGAGAAAACCACCTTTAAAGTTGTTCAAATGAAGTTCTTAGCAATGCATATTACTAATCAAAAATTAAGTTAAGTTTATATATATTTACGTTAGGAACTTTACAAAATATCTTCATGGAACATGATCTTTACTTAATATCCTAATGATTTTTGGCGTAAAAGAAAAATAATAATTTATAACGATAATTTTGACCCATACAATGTATTGTTGGCTATTACTACAAATATACTCATAAATATACTTATGACTGGTTTTGTGGTCCAGGATCACATATAGACTATTGCTCAAAAGTCTGGGGTTGGTAAGTTTCTTTAATGCTTTTGAAAGAAGTAAAGAAATGCATTAAAAATGGTAATACTGTGAAATATAACAATTTAAAGCAACTGTTTTCTGGTTTAGTATATTTATAAAATGAAATGTATTGCTGTGATGCAAAGCTGAACTTTCAGCTTCATTACTCCAGTCTTCAGTGTCACATGATCCTTCAGAAATCATTCTAATATGCTGATTTGCTGTTCAAGAAACATTTCTGATTATTATCAATGTTGAGAAGAACTAAAATCTTTACTGTCACTTTTGATCAATTTAATTTCTTTCAGTATTTCTTTAAAAAACAAAACAAAAAAACAAACATACTTTTGAATGTTAGCTGATGTCTTAATAAACCAGATTAAATCATAAACTTACAATAATTAATTTTATTCTATACTGTAAGTCTTTTCTAAAATGCCTTTAGCATTTGCCAGTTCCTCAATGATATCATCTTCCAGGAAATTACATCATTTTAGAGGGAAAACAACAGGACAAACATCTGTAAGTATAAACAATGGATCTGATGAGGTATGTGATGTCCTTATGAACTTTATCTCTTTATTAATATTCAGTTGAATTTTTTGCACTTGTGTAAATAATCAAGTTTGAATTCATGAAGATGAAGTGTCTGAACTTGACCAGAGAGTATTTCTGTGAATCCAGGCTATAAAACTATACTAGTATCTCAATGATACTAAAATGATACACTGATTAAAAATAAAAGTATAAATATTAGATGAAAAAAAAACCTGCCTTTGCAACTAACTGAAATAAAAAGATTAAGTACTAAAAATAAATGAAAGTTAAATAGAACTATAAAATCCCCAAAAACTAATCAAAATAACAAAAGCACATAAAATGGCTAAACTGTACAATTACAACTGAAAATATAAAAAATTATTCAAAATACTATAATAGTGCATAAAAAATGCAAAATGAACACTGACCTGGTCACAGTACTGTGATTTGGCCACAGCCACTAGCAACTTGAAAATCGGTTGAGACTGAGATACGAGAGGCGTGACAGCGTGAATGACGGCTGTGAACTTCTGCTGTGGTTTAACACCTGAGAAGAAGATGATCAATATATTCCATCCAGACAATTCATATATATAAACTACTGACTCCATACCCATAGCACGTTAGTAGTAAACAGCAATGGCCTGCTTACCGAGTACAGCGTAGAAGAAGGGAAAATCGCCCAGGTAGGACGAGTATTGGGGCAAAGTGAAAAGTCCTCCGGGCAACCGGTTCCACATCAGAGTGCTGCGGGCGTTGTGCTGCAACACACGGTCCTGAATGATCTGGGAAAACCAGTCCAGAAAGAGTTTGGAAAGTTATGAGATGAATCTCTGAATGATTTCATATCACTGGTGCTCATTAGAGGTTATCAGACTCACTTCAACATTAACAAGGCACAAATCTCACGAGCGTTTAACTTTAAACCTTAAACATGAGGCCAGCTGGACTGCAGCCATGTTTATTCGGACACGTATTAATGCTCAGTATCACAGATCCACCCTTCAAGACCTGACCCGGGTGTCCTCTTACACACCAACAGCAATCCAGCACGTCTCAGAGCTGCAATGTTTCCTCCAGGGAGAAGTGTGTGAAACCAGAGCCTGAGACCGGCCTGATGTAGCTCTGTCTTCATTCAGGAATAGCTCCCGACATGACTGACCGCATGCGTTTGCGCATTTTTCATTTGAAGCTTATTTTTAGAACCATTTAGATTTTTTGCAAGATCTAATTCACATTATGGTAATTATTTAAAATATTTATAAGTAATGACTATTTATGCTAATTTGACTAAATAATTATCATTGTGCCTGGATGATTCTCATTACATTTTTATCATTCGATCAGTTAAAATAATGATCATTACAAACTCATAACTACACCCGATTGTGGATGCATTGCAGTAATGAGAACTGTGCTGTGAAAATGTGCTTAATAATCATGACAATCACAGGGCAAAAGTCTTAATGGTTCTAAAATGAGCTTTTTTTTCTGCAAATTATCATTTCCCAGTTTTTCCCTGTTCATTTTTAGGGTGAAGTATGTATGACCTGGGCAAGTTTTTGTGGGATTTATCCGACTAGTTTTTAGGTCTTGATGGCTGCACGTCTTGTTTTAATTGATCAGGAAGTTGCTTACCTCCAGTGTAGTGAGCACAATTTTCTCCACAGAAGAGAAATACGCTTCCCACAAGAACTGCGTCTGCTGGCGGAGAGACAGAATACGATCTTGATGGATGGAGCGAACCGTCGATGGAATCTGTGAGGAGACGGGAGCAGTGTGATAATGTATTTTCTACTTGACAGGCCTTTCCAATCGGAGACACCAGTTAAAATAACTCAAATTTCTCCCTTCAGACGGATCACTCTGACAAACTGGGATTTTTCAGACAGTAGATGAATTTTCACGAGTAAGTTTAACGGAACAGTTCACCTCAAAGTGAAAAGCTTTGTTATTCACACTCATTTCAGACTTTTGCTTGGGTGATTGCTAGGTAGTTTATAGAGTGTTGACATCTATCTAGTTGCTATGTGGTTACTGAGGTAGTTGCTAAGGTGTTATAAGTGATTGCTGAGCTACAGTAAAGGTGCTATGAGTGATTGATAGGCAGTCAGACAGATAGATAGAATGACAAAATGATAGATAAAATGATACTATAGAACGATAGATAGACAGACAGATAGACAGACAGATAGATAGATAAAAGAATAGAACATTCAATAGAATGACAGAACGATAGACAGACAGACAGATAGAATGTCAGAAGGATAGATAGAATGTTAGAACGATAGATAGAATGAACGATAGAACGATACATAGGACGACAGAATGACAGATGGAATGATAGATAGACAGATAGAGACTGACAGACAGACTGATAGAATGTTAGAAGGATAGATAGAATGAACAATAGAACAATAGATAGAACGATATATAGAATGATAGAATGCTAGAATAGAACGATAGGACGATAGATAGATAGATAGATAGATAGATAGAATGATAGATAGAACGATAGATAGAATGATAGAAAGAACGATAGATAGAACGATAGAACGATAGAACGATAGATAGATAGAACGATAGAACGATAGATAGATAGAACAATAGATAGAACGATACATAGGACGACAGAATGACAGATGGAATGATAGATAGACAGATAGAGACTGACAGACAGACTGATAGAATGTTAGAAGGATAGATAGAATGAACAATAGAACAATAGATAGAACGATATATAGAATGATAGAATGCTAGAATAGAACGATAGGACGATAGATAGATAGATAGATAGATAGATAGATAGATAGATCGATAGAAAGAACGATAGATAGAACGATAGATAGAACGATAGAACGATAGATAGAACGATAGATAGAACGATAGATAGATAGATAGATAGATAGATAGATAGATAGATAGATAGATAGATAGATAGATAGATAGATAGATAGATAGACTACTGCAAGAAACACTGGAACACAGCCTTAGGTCTTGCTCAGTCTGTGGTTCTGTTGCAGTATTTACTGAGAGGAGAAGTGAGTCACAGCAGGTGTGAGCGATTATTAAAATCTCTCATCACTGTAAACACAAACGGCCCTTGAGGTGGATTTCCATTACAAATATCTCACTGGCCGATTAGTCTCACCTTTTGTTGAGCCAGTCAGTGCCACAGGGGCACGAGAGCATATTAAATGCAGAAATGTGCTACTGCGGCCTGACAGAAGCTGTCACTCCTCTCACCACAGACTGCCTTTCTGCCGCAGGCCGCTAATCGGCGAGGGCAAGAGGTCCCATTTCAATTACAAAGCAACATGCACTTGCTTTCAGCGTGGAATCTCCAGGGGTCTGCAGAACGTCACTGATAGTTGCAAGCTTGTGCCCGGCAAATTAGCATGTGACATTAGAACGATTTAATTCAGGCATGATTAATTAATAGAAAAGGCTTGAGATTGCATGAGGTTAAAACTAATTTCAACATATAAACATGTCTCCATTCCAAAACCTTGCATTTTAAAATTCAAAAGTGCATGATTATACAACTAGGGCCCTATGAGATCGGTTATATTTTTCCCCAAATTCAATAAAATTTTTCCAACATGCATTTGTCCATTTAAATTTTTCTGGACTCCATTTTAATGGTTAGATAAAATCATAGAATCATTAAATTATTAAACTTATACAATTTAACATCAATTTATTAAAGGTGCAACAGGTGATTGAAAGTCTCTTCACATCCTGATAGCAATCATTAAGTTACCGTAAGTAGTCTAAATGTATTCATATGTATTTATATATGTGACCCTGGGCCACAAAACCAGTCTTAAGTGTCAATTTTTCAAAATGGAGATTTATACACCATCTGAAAGCTGAATAAATAAGCTTTTCATTGATGTATGGTTTGTTAGGATCGGACAATATTTGGCCGAGATACAACTATTTGAAAATCTGGAATCTGAGGGAGCAAAAAAATCTAAATATTGAGAAAATCGCCTTTAAAGTTGTCCAGATGAATTCTTAGCAATGCATATTACTAATCAAAAATGAAGTTTTGATATATTTACAGTAGTAAATTTACAAAATATCTTCATGGAATATAATCTTTACTTAATATACTAATGATTTTTGGCATAAAAGAAAAATCTATAATTTTGACCAATACGATGTATTTTTGGCTATTGCTACAAATACACCCCAGCGACTTAAGACTGGTTTTGTGGTCCAGGGTCACATATTCTGTGGAAGGCGTAGGACCAAGAAATGTTCGTCCAATCAAAACACTCGGTCTGGTTTTTTTTTAATGTATTTTAATTTTTCTTGTAATCAAATGAAGGCAAAAACATTATTTTAATCAACATTTTATGGCAAACAAAGTGCTACTCAAGAATTTACTGTTAAAATTGGAAGAAGAATAAAATGGAAATATTTTGATTAAAAAATAAAGTGTGTAAAAATTAGTGTAAATAAAAAGAAGGGTCTAAAAAGAAGTGTTTTAAACATTATTGTTATTAATATAGTAATATATTTCTGTCACAATTTCTTCAAGTCAAACTTATTTTGATGGGTTGTTGTGAAATATGACAATAACTTCTATTAAATACAAGTATAGTGAACTCTCTCTCATAAAGTGAACTCATAGCAGTTCTGGAGATGAAGGTCACGTGTTCTTGTCCTCATATAGTCAGACAGCAAATGCTGAAAACATGTCTGCATCATTCATTGCCAAATTCCATGACATTCCACATTATACAGTAATCCGTGATTCTGTCTGTGTTTTTGAACGCTCTATCTAGTTTTTTGAGCACCCTATCTTACCTTCTAATTCACTTTCTTTTGGCAGCACTGCATGCACTTTTAACAGAGAAGCCAATACTAGAATGTATTTTAGTTAAGATGCTGCCCATATAGGCAGCAGGCAGCTCACTGAATTTGGGAACAGAGCTGTTGTTTCAGACAGGAACAAGCAACAGAATGAATCACATAAGCTGAGCTATAGATTCTATCCTGATATATTCTGGAAGTCGTACCTGTAGAAGAAGTCTCTCGTCCCCAATGACAGCGGCCGTGTGCCAGTCGATGATCTCTGAGAAGGGAAGCTCCCAGCCATTACTGAGCATGACGGGAACACAAGCAGCCTGCACGCACACACACACACACACACACACACACAGACACAGACACAGACACAGACAGACAGAGGCGAGTTAAAACAGGCTGAAGAAAAATAAAACAAGCGTCATGAAAATTTTATTAGCGTCTTCGAGTGGAAAGTCTGAAAGCAAGAAGAGCTCTGACTTCAGACTGAGAAATGAGGAATCATGGTTTATCAGATCAGTCATGTTTCTGTTCCATCTTGAGCTCTGGGAAATCTGGCAGCGACAGGGAAACACAAAGCATGGCTCTGCCTGTCTGAACTGAGGCTTCACGGGTCATAGCAATGCAAAAGGATGTGAGACGATCATCAAGAACAGAGAAGGAGACCAATGCAAAAAGCTACAGGGAAAAAAATCTTTAACAAAATATATTTTTATATATACAGTATATGCACCAATATGGCAATATACAATTACATGCAATACGGACATTTATTTCAAAAGGAATCAAGCACATTCAAGCAGCTCTTCTGTGTATGTACACTGTCAAACATGTTCACCATTCAGCTACAAATTAGCTGTTGTGTCTTGTTCCTGAAGTAGCGCTGTAGCAGCAGGTACCAACAGACAGATGGTGCATTGTTTATAATATCTAATGACTACCTGGTCTCCAATTTGCATATCAGCTGCCATTATTGGTCATTAGTGCAGAGCTGCATTCATTATTTAGGATGGAGTTACAGTGAAAACAATCCCAAAAGCTCAAAATATCTCTTATCACCTCAGTACAGTTTAAAAAAGTGTTTGTTCATAAAGCATTATAGTAGCTTGATACCGTGTATTGTTTACTAAAACTAAAACTATTTAAAGTCAAATAAAATAAAATAAAATAAAATATTAGATGAAAAAAATTAGAAGTGTTGCCTTGGCAATTAATTGAACAAAGATTAAGTAGTAAAATTACTAACTGAAATAAAATAATCTAAATTTGAAATAAAATTCAAAACAAATTCAAAATATTTAAAAAAAAAATCTAATAAAAATGACAAACCCATCTCTCAAAATAAATATAACTAAAATCAAAATAATTAAATAACTAACTAAATTGATACAAATAAAAGCAAAAATTCCTAAAACAATAAAATAAAAATACTAAAATAACACTGTTATGGAGATGGAAGATAAAGATGAAATTATATACTTTTTATTTTTTTATTATTATTATTTATTTTATTTTATTTTAGTAAATGTGGACATGTAATATTAAAGGTAAAAAAATTTTTTTACATGGTATCACAGTATTTCCATGCTTTTTGAGCATGCATCATGGTGATAATATGAAATAAAAAACACATGAATAAATACAAATAAAACAACAAAATGACTAAAACAAAATAAAAACGCTAATTTAAGCTATTCATAAAAAAAACTGTTATATAATATGAATAATACTAAAATAAGACTGTTACCAAGTCCAAATATGTTTAATTCATTTTTTATAGTTATAACATGCACAAGTGTGGACATGCTACCATATACCAAGTTATTTTGAACATGGTACGACAGTATTTTAATGCATCACAGTAATAATTTTTGTTGGGTTTTTTTCTGGACGTGTACCATAGTATATAAAAGTGTTAATAATTCAGTATCATGGTCTGTATTAAAAGCATTATCTGTCATCAACAGAAATTTATTGTAGATGAAATCCAATATTTTATAACTGTGTGTGTTTGCACAGGCTTGCTGTCCTGTCCCTAATCTGTTAAGCTGCTCCCACCCTCTGACCTGCCCTCATCTCTAATATCATCCCACTGTTATGGACTAATCCTTGCAGTGTCATTAAACAGCGCTTCAATCTGCTGAAATACATACAGACCAATACAGCCCCCGAGAGCTGAAGACAGACACAAACGCACATACACAGCATAAAAGCCCAGAAAACCTCAGCTAGTCAATCCTCAACACCCACACAATTCAAAACACAATATATAATGGCCTGTTAAGCCTCATGTCTGCACAACGTCAGACAACCTGAAAGAGCACAGCCGCACTCCCACACAATACACAATAGACGGCCATCTGACATTACACCGGCATCACAGCATCATAGAATAGTGCTGGTTATGGATAAAGTGTCTATTAAAGTGTCTTATGCTCACCAAGGCTGCATTTATTTGTTCAAAAATGCAGTAAAATTCTTAAACATTATTACAATTTAAAATACAATTATCCCTGTGATGCAAAGCTGAATTTTAAGCATCATTACTGCAGTCTTCAGTGTCACATGATCCTTCAGAAATCATTCTAATATGCTGATTTGCATAAGAAACATTATTATCAGTGTTGAAAACAGTTGTCCATCTCAGTGTCTATTTTAGTGGAAAGTGATAATTTTTTTTAAGATTCTTTAATGAATGGAATTTTATTAATTCATTGTCACTTATGACCAATTTAATGTGTCCTTTCTGATTTGAAAATATATATTTTTCCATGTATATCACATAGTCTTAGTACTGCAATGATGATGAAGTGTGTGTGTAGATGGGCTGGAAACACAGAACCTGCATGCAACTGCTAAGTGTCTTCCGTTGGCAATCGGTATTGGCGATGTGAAGGAACTGGAAAACTGTACCTGCAGAGCCTCCAGGAAACGGAAAGAGCCCAGGCGGCGTCCTCGAGGCACGAGACAAAAAGTGGAGTTATGCAGCATTTCTTTATAGTCATACCTGTTGATAAAAAGAAAAACAAGGAAGCACATATTAAGAACCAAGGTCAGAAAACATCCTGCTGCAGGAAAATAGGAGGTGCACATCCTATTTGCATGGAAACTCAGTTACGATCATCACATCTGGCGCAGATTGTGAATCAAGCATGTCAATGGTCTGAACACACTCATACATTCACTTTGGGGTAAAAGCAACTACATACTTTCCAGTTTACAGGACCTTTTGAGTCACAAATATCACTATAAAACTACAGAAAAACCCATGTCAGAGCGACAGAATTCCCTCCAAATGTTGTCTCAACTATTCAAACACAATTGCTGAAGAATTTCAACTATAATTACCACAACTAGTCCAAATAACCAGCTAGATCTCCATAGCAGCAAGCAACTGGCAAATAACCAAAATACTCTAGCATCCCATAATAACCAGCCAAAATTCCAACGCAAGCAGCCAGAGCCCAAAGCAAGGCTTAGTAACCAGCCACTCAGCAACTACTCAAAATACCAAAGCAACCATCTAGAGTACCCTAGCAATGTCTATTAACCAGCTACAACATCTGAGCAACCAACTAGAATGCCACAGCAGTGTAGTATACAGAGTATACTGAGCAGAATACTGCATCCCCCAATGCAGTGAAGCATAGCATACATTATTATATTTCATAAAAGAATTTGAAGACTATTTTTTAAATCTAAAACACTGTGAATAAATGCATTGCACATGATGTAATACGTGATGTAATTCATTTTCATTGAAATCAAGGTGTTTAGACTACAGTTTGTCATAAATACTATAAAATCATTCTAATATGCTGATTTGATGCTCATGACACATTTCTTATCAGTGTTGAAAACAGTTGTGCAGCTTCACATTTTTGGTGAAAACAATGATACATTTTTTGCAGGATTCTTTGATGAATAGAAATTTCAACAACAGCATTTGAAAAAGAAATTGTAAAATGTAAACCTGTTTTTACCACAAAATAAAAAAGACTTTTTCTGAGTTTATACCTCACAAAATCTGACTTTGTTTCTCGCAAATGAAATTTATATCTCATAATTCTGAGTTTAGATCTCGCCATTCTGAATTAATAGTGGATACTCCACTCCTACCCCCATGTCGTTCCAAACCCGCAAAAGCTTCGTTCGACTTCGGAACACAATTTAATATATTTTGGATGAAAACCGGGAGGCTTGTGACTGTCCCATTGACTGCCAAGTAAATTACACTGTCAAGGCACAGAAAAGTATAAAAAATATCGCCAAAATAGTCCATCTGCCATCATTGTTTCAATCTGAATTTTATGAAGTGACGAGAATACTTTTTGTACGCAAAGAAAATAAAAATAACGACATTTATTCAACAATGCACCATTTTTGAGAGCATCCGATAGACGCAAAGTGCGTACGCTATTCTCGGTCATCAGTAAAGCATGGATACGTTTTGTACGTTTATTTACGCTTTGATTTGAACGGAAACATCATGGAAGCGTTTTGTTCTTTGCGTACAAAAAGTGTTCTCGTCACTTCATAAAATTCAGATTGAAACAATGATGGCAGATGGACTATTTTGGCGATGTTTTTTTATACTTTTCTGTGCCTTGACAGTGTAATTTACTTGGCAGTCAATGGGACAGTCACAAGCCTCCCGGTTTTCATCCAAAATATCTTAAATTGTGTTCCGAAGACAAACGAAGCTTTTACGGGTTTGGAACGACATGGGGGTAATTGATTAATGACAAAATTTTCATTTTGGGGTGGAGTATCCCTTTAACATCTCGCAATTCTGAGTTTAAATCTTGCAATTCTGTCAAAAAGTCAGAATTGTGAGAAAGTCACAATTACCTTTTTGTGTTTTTACTTCATGACGAAAACAAAAAAAATGTCTCCTGTTTGTCCTAACATCAGTCTAACCTGCTTTGTGTAAAAGGGGTTACAGACATTTAGTGTCATACTATGAATCACACCCGAGTGTGCACAGACAGTCAGAAGCGAGCTCTTAGAAATCCCCGTTCACGCTCGTGACCTCTCGACCTCTGCTTTGTAGGCAGCTCTTGCACTATGGTGGGATAAAAGCTTCAGCAAATGCTTTGAGCAGCGTTTCAGTCAGCACTTGGATTAAGGGGCTGTTTGGAATTCCTAATGCGACATTCCTGCTTTTTTCGCCCGTCTCGCCCTCCCTTCTCCTCTTTTACACATTCTCCACCACGTTCTCTGCTCCTTCTCCTCCCTCTCTCCAATGAGTAATCGGTGATGCTGTGCATTCCAATGTGAAGCCCCTGAGGTCTTCCTTCACCTCTGCTCTTCAGCGCGGATGAAGGAACAGGCCAGGACGCCTGCGGACAGAAACTGACTGGGCTTCGGCCCTGATGCTCTCTGGGTTTGAGATGAGCGGTAAAGCTCGAGGTTGAGAGTCAGCAGGTGTTGCAGGATGCTGTAATAACCTCAGATGACCTGTTGGCTCAGTGGGCAACCTGATATGGGTTGTCTGAAAATAGGACGGGATAATGCACTCGAAAGACTTCATAATTCGGCAGCACCACACGGCTTATCCTACCGGCTCATCCTACCGGCTCATTGTGTGCAGACTCTCAAACAGATATTAAAAAAAAAAAAAAAGTTGTATGTATTTTCAATACAGTTAGGCTGTCTGCAATTCATTTAATGAGCAAAATAAATCTTTGGTGGGACTTAATTTTATTCATCACAAAATGACTGGATCTGGAAAAGTGAGCACACATACTAGGATGGAGTTAAAAATGTTTTTCATTTATGATTATAAATGAATGGACTGGGTTCAACTTAAGCTCTACGTGCAGCATCTGTTGCATGTCAATTTTCATAAAAAACAATTTCAACATAAGTAATAAATAAATAAAAGTATGTCAAAAAATGTCAAAAAACAAATTACTAACACTACTAAAACTTAAACTAATGATACAAAACATAAAAATGATATAAAATAAAGTCCAATTACAAAAGAACATAAAATTACCATATTTACTAAGATTACTAAAACTTAAATAAAATAATATAATTAAAAATATAAACATGAAACCCAATTTCTAATACTAATAACTACTATAATAGTCAGTAAACAATACTAAAATAACACTATCACAAGTCAAAAAGTTCTCAGATTTGATGATCTCAGATGCATTTGATGCTTTAAGCACCTGTTGTCCAAGATTTGATACAAGCAGTTTTGATTTGAAACTTGTTTGTTATGTATGAAATACAGTTGTGTACAGGCAGGGCTGTGGACAATAAGCCTCTAGTTTATTTCTTGAAACCGGATGGCAGGCAAGAGCACAGCACAGTACACGGCTCCTGTTATAATGAATAGCAGTGAGTTCACACACGCAGGTCAGGAATAACTGCAACCCTGCACCATTACTCAAACACAAGCAGCCAGTCGAGCGCAGTGCAACCTGTTCATATAACACGCTCGGGCCGGGGCGAGGAAGTGATGGAGTGGGCTGTGGGACAGAACTTTCTGCTGGAATAAACACATCCATAATTCAGCTCCACAGGCCACCACGCTAATGATGACCACACGCAACTCCATGACACACTACATTCCTACTAATAAAGCTTCTTTACTGGCATTGCTGGTTCCATGAAGAACCTTTACATCCATGGAAACTTTACACTGCACAAAAAGTACTTTATAGTGGAAAAGAAGGTTCTTTAGACTATAAGAAATCATGCTTGTTTTAAGAACTGTTTACAGAAAGGTTTTTGGGGGAACCAAAAATGGTTCTTCTATGGTTTTGAACATTTATTTTTGGAACCTTCACTTTTAAGAGTGTACAGGGAAACCGATGTAAACAAATAGACTGTGTGTGATAAGATCAGGAACGTACATTAAATATACAGTCAACTTGGAATTCATGCTGACTTTAAATGAATGTTCTGCATTCAATGCAGCTTGCGCTCTATTAGAAGCATCTGTTGAATGTTTATTCCCCCCACACACACACAAAAAAAAAATGTATAACAAAATTTTTTTTCCAATTTTTCAATTACTTTCAACCCTGTTTGTAAAAAAAAAGGGAAAAGAAAGAAAGAAAAAAAAATTAACATTTAAGTAAAATAAATAAATATTACATAAGTAAATATAATGCATAAAATAATTTAATATAACAGATATAATAAAATAAATTAAATTAAATACAATACAATATTTTAACATTTGGCTATAAAATAAAAATAAAATAAAACAAAACAATAAAATAAAAAATACAACTGGTTCTAAAAATAATAGTAAAAAAGAAATAAAAATAAAATAAGTCTGTATACAGTAAGGTATAGTTAAAATATGTGCTAATTTGAAAGTATTGAAAGCCAAATGAATATACGCAACACATTATGGCCATCTATCGCCAGTGGTGCTATACTGTTAACTAAAACTATTTAAAAGGTTTTCACTACCTGAAGTAAAGCTGAAATAAAACAAATTCAAATATCAGATGAAAAACAAAAACTGAATTATATTATGTTTATGTTAAAATGACTGAAATAAAAGTAAATTAAGCTAAATAGAAATGACAAAAAAAAAAAACTAAAGAAAACATAAAATTATTAAAAGAACTTTGTGACTGTTTGAAGCGGTCGGCTGATGTAAAGAAAGCGTGACGTTGCTGTTGAAGGTGTCTTTTAACTGTCGTCATGGGTCGGCAAACGCCACTCACCCGACGCAAATCTCCTCTATCAAGTTGACAAGTGTGCAAGATGCATAAGAAATAAGAGGGAACTAGAACGTAGGCAGTCAAACTGTCGTAAGTTTTCTTTGTTATGGTTATATTTGGCATTGTTGCCATAGCAGCAGCTTGGCATGGGTGGCATCTGTGCCTTAAATCAGATTAGTGGAAATGAGAGCTCGCATGGCAACTGCTGGTTTCACCAACACTGCCAACCTACTTGTAATGACTGTGTAATCAGAACAAGACTAAACCCGTACTTAACGGGTACACATACACGCACAACTACACACACAACTTCATGTGCTTCATTAACTGTTTTAACATCCATGGGATCAAGAGAAGAGCAGCCTCTGAAGATACTGAAGCAGATCCAGAGGAAAGCAGTTGGTTCGAGTCTCTTGTGGACGGTAGTAAATCCACGACGGCCATCTGGGAGGCAGCATGACAACATATGCGCTTATGATACAGATTTATGATGCCGCATTTTGTCCTATTAAAGTCCATTCACATAATACAATAAACTGACTCATAAAGCAAAAAGCCACACTGTTACAAACAGCCCAGCACAGTGCATTTGGAATATTATAATATTTATTTTATTTGTTAAATCCCCCATTTTTTCCTTATTGCAAATGAAAGTCCATTGTACTGTGATCTGTTCTTTTATAACAAAAAATAATATTCAAAATGCATGAAAAAATATTCAAAATGCATCAAGTCATGATATCATAGATATAGATGCAGAAGAAAATACCATGACCTTGTACCATAGGTTCATGAACCACATTGTAAACGTACCATGGCAACAAAATACCAAAAAAACATGGTGTTACCATATTAGACATACTGTAGTGCAGTATGAAATGAATGTACCATGGGTTATGGTATTGTAATCATTCAGTATAATGGTGTGCATAAACTGGCCAGTATAATTTTTTGTAGAAATGTAGAAATTTTGTAGAATACTTTTAATCAGCAAGGATGCATTAAATTAATCTAAAGTGAGAGTAAAAATTGTTCCATTTCAAATAAATTGTGTTAATTTTGAACTTTCTATTCATCAAAGAATCCTGAAAAAAAGTATCAATTTTCACAACAATATGAAGCAGCACAACTGTTTTCAACATTGATAATAATAATAAATGTTTCTTGAGCAGCAAATCAGCATATTAGAATGATTTCTGAAGGATCATGTGACACTGAAGACTGACGTAATGACGCTGAAAATTCAGCTTTGCATCACTTAATTAAATTACATTTTAAAACATATATTCAAATAGAAAACAGTTATTTAAAATTATAATAATATTTCAAATATTTACTGTTTTTATTGTATTTTTAATCAAATCCTGGTGAGAATATAGAAACTTCTTAAACATCTTTCTCTTTAACATTAACACTAAATACAGGTCTTGTAACTGTAGACAAACTGCTTTATGCTTCTGCTGGTTAAACTCGGTCTAATAGAATCTAATAGAGATGTTTATAGAAGAGTCACTACAGCGCCAACTGCATGCTTCCCCTTTAGCTTGTTAGACAAAAGATGCCATTTGACTTCCTCAAACAACAATGCATGTTAAGAGCAAAAGTGCAACGCTTGCATCCGCTGTCTGCACAATCAAGAAAATAAGACATTAATGGCTTTGCCGATGTCCATTTATCCTGTAATCCCGCTCTGCTGACAGAGTGAAAAAGCCATTTGTAAAGTCCAGAAGAGCTACTGCAAAATACAGGAGTCATGCTAGTGCAAAAACAAAAAAACAAAACTATTTAATAGTATGCATTATAATAAACACAATTATATTGCATGCATTTATATGGCATGTAGCTGTCAAAAAACATGACACACAAGCTCCCTAAAGGTGAAGTGTCACTTTAAACACCAAATGGTATTGCAAAAGTGCTGACCAGATTCAAACAGATCATCACCATCTCAAACCACCGGCTGAGCCAATACTGGTTAAGCCTGGCCCATCTACTTACTAGTCGCTTTTACAGCCTCGTTTTTTGTTTATAATCACGGCCTTACAAACCATTCTAACTCAAACTTTGAGGGAAAAATATTTTTCAATAAAAACTGAATGAGTTGTTGAGCTGAATGGTGTTGACGTTGAAGTCATGCGACTGTAGCCTATGTTTACAATCTGGTTATTGTATTTAGGCTTCATAAAATTTTTGTTAATTTGTGAAGATTATCATGACGAAAAAAGCATGCAATAGGCATAAACTTTTGCAGGTCACAGAGTTTATTTTCTGCAATAATCCAAAAGCCAGTGGAAAATCCTATTGGGTTTTTGTCGAGGGATCCATCGTGATAGTTGGCCCTCAAAAACACGTCATCACTGCAGAGCTCTATAAAAAACAACCATCTGGATGGTTAGCATTTCTACATGAACCGAACGCAGGGAATTAGCAGCATCCAAATGAACTAACTTTCAAACACAAAGCACATTTGCTAAGAAACTAGGACACGTCGTCGCAAGGTCTTCTGTCTCTCCAGAGTCAGAAAAACTTCCCCGCAGTCGTAACTTTCACTCGAGTTACTTTTGATTGGGCTAAAGGCTAAAGGCTACTGGAAAGTTTATCCGCATTGCTGTGGCAGATGGTCCAAACGGATGTCTGGCCTCAAGGGCAAATACAGCTGATTAATTATCCACTGCAGACTGTGTCATTAATCATAACCGACTCGAGTTAATATCATCCTGTGCTGTCCTGTAATTACGCTGGGAATTCACACTTGGGAACTTGGGATTTATTCTCCGAGCTGCCATTATCAAAACAACCCACGTGTACGCCACCAATCAACAACACAGACAGCCAGGTGTGTTTATTAGGGAGGATAAAGCGGTATTAAGGTGCCGATATACTTCAAGCGAAGTCGAAGAATAAACTGGTGTCATTTCGGAAAAAATGAGGTCAAATAAAGTTGTTTGGAGTTCGTTTAGGGGGTTTAAGAGAGTTTGCCACAGCGAACTTCACACAAAAGTTTGTTCTGGCTGGTAAACACCTCTGAACTCCCGTTGGTCAGTGGTGATTATGCAATAGGTGGGTGTGGCTTTGAGGCTCCGCCTTCTTCAACATTGACAATGTTTTTCATTTTTAAATGCATAAATAAAAAATGCTAAAAAATTTATTACAGATGTAAACAACAAAAACATACAACGTACAAATAAAAAAATAAGATAAAATAAAAGATAAAATGACAAATAAAATAAAGGCACAATACATCGGAACAAAGCAAACTAACTAAAAATGAATAAAACCATAGTAAAAAAAAAAAACTTAATATAAAAATAAATAAAAACATACAATGTACAAATAAAAAATTATAAATAAAATAACTGACGTAAAGAGAAGTACAGTACATAACAAAGCAAATAAACTAAATAAATTAAATTATAAATAAACCATAAGTAAACTATAAACAAACAAACAAATTTATAAATAAATATGAACTACCAAAACATGCTAAACAATTCTTATGTAAGTAAAGGTTCAGAGAGAAGGTAAAAAAATATATATTTATTATAAAAGTAGTAAGCTTTTTCCGTATTTTAACTACAAAATGACTAATACAATGATGTTATTTAAATAAGCACAAATTAATTGAATACCTTTACACAGCATTTAACTCACTTTTAAGCACTTCATGAATAACGTGATGTGACTTTTCTTGACTGGAGTGCAAACGTCCACATCTCTATGATCGGATGCTTTCTTAACAGCTGGTTTCTCACCACTGTCATTTTTGTTGTGTTTATTTTATCATTAAGAGAAAAGGCACAGCATATATTTACTTATCTAAACAAAGTTTGCAGCCACGTCAAGATGTCCACTAACAGTATATTGCCATTTCAGATATCTAAGCGAAGAACGTGTAAGAACTTTGCAGTGAGTATATTGGATGCTTTAGGTTAAACAAGGAAACTTTCCGTTTTTTTTTTTTTTGACCCATGCTACAGTGGTGTGCTCCAACTGTTTTCTGTCAGGAACCGTGTCTCAGACCTGAGGGTGAAAACACAGCACGGTCCTGTCTTTGAGATTTCCCGTCCTTATTAAAAGCCTAGAGTGGGTGTAGAGCGGGAGAGGAAAGGGCAGGGAATCAGTGACCCCGGCAGCGGCAGGTCTGCGGAGCTGGAGGGAGGTGAACGCAGTCACTGAGACGCACTAATGAGCTCACTAGCTCTGCCGGACGACCGCTGAGGCCCGACAAAGGTGCCGATTCGGTGAGAACTAGTCACAATTAGGAACGCGTCTCTGAGCGCATACACACGTCTACATGACTAAGGTGTTGCTTCCTAAAGAAGGGGTGTGTTTGTTTGTGGCAGGACGGGACATGAGTTTCAGACAGTGTCGTGGCCCATGTTGACCCTGGCCATCTGGCTGGCCCGTAGATGTTGCTCTTGTCTGTGGAGAAAGAGCTAGCAGCTGCCTGAATGTTCTCACTGGTTGTGCTCAACATGTAGTTAATGTGCATCCAGGGCAAGTGCAGTCTACGGTTTAATTGGACACATTTAATGAGAGAAGATCAAACTAGGACAAATAATGTGATATAAATAGCATTGCGGACTACAAATATCAATGAGATACTTTCTTTTAACTTTCTATTCTTTGATCATCACTTTTCATGGAAAATCGGATATTCTTGCTGTTTTAAATAAGAGTATAATGTAGATCTACGCTAACATTCAGAAGTTCCCTCCTCAGGGAATTGATGAGTCATTCAGAAACTGACTGTCCATATTTAAATTTCAACCCCTATTAAGTTTAAACATAAAAATAAACATAATTAATATATGTAAATAAGAAAATAAACAAAAATGTGAATAACGCATGTAAATGAATAGACAAGCACATAAAATCAAACAAATAAACTAAAAATAAATAAATAAAACTAAAACAAAGAGTCAACAGTCTTTTACATATTCAAATGATGTATAAATAAATAAAAAACAATACAAATAAATAAAATAATCCTTTTATTTAAAAACAACAAATAAGAGTTGTAAACAAATACTACTAAATAAACAAAAAGTAATTAAAATAAATAAAAGCATAAATAAACTAAAAATAAAGTTAACTAAAAAAAACTAAATATATAAAACGATAAACAAACAAATAAATAAATAAATATAAAGTACAAACATTTTAAATAATTATGGAGGTAAAAAGGGTCAGAGAGAACATAAATTTAAAAAAATTAAAAACAACAACAAACGGTATGCTTTTTCTGTATTTTAACAGTATGAAATGACTGTAATACATGACGACTGTAATGATACCATAATTTAAATCAGCACACAATGAATATAGTATATGCTATAGGCTAAAAAAAACCCCCATCAACATGAAATACTGTTTGCAGCCTATTTTATTTTCCAAGTTAAGATATTCAACAAGAAAAATTGCTGCATCTTATGAATCATGTAAAACAAGAGCAGGATCTTGCATTAGGCAGCTTATTCCTAACTGCTGTTTATGTAATATCATTTGCAATATCATCATACATTTTGTTACATTTTGATATAATCTACCCTCATGTATCCTTCAAAACCAACTATCTTCACTTAAAATGTCAATTTTATTAGATTAGAATGAAATAAGAGATGTGAGCAATCTTCTGTAATCCATCATGTACCTCCCTAGAGAAAACATGAAGTCCATTACAGTAAGGTAACAGCATTGGATGCAAACCGGATCTTGTAGACAAGAGAAATCAGAAGAGGGGGCTGGAGAGGTTCGACTTACACAAGATGTGACATGTCATTTTAAATACGCTTTTACTAGGCTGTCGTGACACTGTCATTGTGCTCCGCTGTGAATTAGGAGACAGTTGGGAAGCTAAAAATAAACGAAGCTGAAGTTGAAAGACATTCTCATAAATAAAAAAAGAGCATTGGGAAAAATTTGTCTGGCGCTCTAGAAAAAGTCGCTGTGGTTGTGTCAGTCTCCCACTGTCTTTAATCCCTCGTGGAGAGTTTTGCGTCGCTAAGCACATGAGTTCAAGCCAAAGGAATGCCAGTCTATGAGACGAACGCACGCACGCACACACACACACACACACACCAACAATCACACTCAACGTCTGTCGCTTTCAGCATGCATCTGAGATCCAAACGGCCCCTTCAACCCTGTTGGAAACAGCCAGGCTCATTTCCTCACAGCTATGCGCTAGTTTTAGCTTGCAGGGCCAATGCTGACTGCTGGGAAGATCAGCATTTCCAAAGGTCATAAAAGATCACATCACGAGACAAGACGTCCTTTGAAGACGTGCATTAACAGGCATCTGTCACGTCTCCCGAAAAAAAACTTGCAAGTACTTGAGACGGCCTGGAAAAATTCTCAGGCATATGGAAAAATCATTTTTGCATCTAGAAACGACGTACAGTAAATCTGCACTCCATATAGCACTTCAAACATGCATTAAAAACCTATTTAATGTCATTAGAAACCAAACGCATTAAAAAAAATAATAAATGCAATGGACAACGTAAGCACCGCAGAATGACTTACTCGCTCTATTATCAATTTGGTGCATAAAACAATAGTCTCATTGGCTCCGTGCAGCTATTATGCGTATGAAGCTGTGGGTGGAGAAACTCCACAGTCAGAGATTTCTTATTTTCTCAAGCCTTTGGAAAGGATGGGTCATCACTGATGGAAAACCATCACTGAGCATTTTGTTCCTGTTTATTCTCCTCTCTATTAGTCATTTGTTCTCTTTGCTGCTGGGAATGAAAGTCTTTCCATAAATGGGGAAAAACAAGTCCTTCTAACTCTTACTAGAAGAGACATATAATAGAACACATTCTGGGTGGTTATAAACAATATTGGAACAGCTTGTTCTTGATTGAGCAGTAACATTAATGAAGAAACAATAAATAAAACCAAACAAAAATGCAAATATGCTATAAAATGTTAGGGCACTAACATCACCTAAAAAGAAAAATCGGTTATAATTTGTTCACCCTCATGTTATTCCAAACCTTTCTTTCTTCTGTGAAACACAAAAAAGACACTTTGAAGAACATCTCTGTTTATTTGTCCATACAAGTCAACGGGGTCAAACGCTGCTTTTTTATTCTTCAGAAGATGAAGAACACAAACTATCCAGAACAAACATGTTTAAGGGATTTTTCAGTGGCTGATATATATATATATATATATATGACTGGAAATGTACACTAGATGAACACAAAATTAAATTATTTGACCAAATTATGCGATAATGTCACAAAAAAACCCAAAGCAGAAATGCTTTTCCAACATTGTGAAACTTGCAAAGAGGACAAAGTTATTGGTTAATGCAGTTAATCTAGAAATTCAAAAAAATTTTTAATTGGAACTTTTTAAATTCTGTTATTATTTACTTGCTCCCAATTTGGGGCAAAACACAAGTGATTAGGAATAACAATGAGACGAAGGATGGAGATCATTAGTGAACTACAAAATTCAGTTTGTTTCTCACACAAAACTATCTTCAGAAGACAGAATACAAGTCATATTAATTACTTCTTATGGTGCTTTTTGTCTTTTTTTCCCCCCCAGCTTGACAGCCATGATCACTGCAAACTGTTTTTGTATGGTAACAGTAAAAACAACAGCATATGGGTTTGAAACAACATGAGGGTAATTTTTTTTTTAAAAGAGTAAATAATGACAGACTTTTATTTTTAAGTGAACTTCTCCTTTAAACTAAAGGTAAATCAAATTTCAAAAACTATGAAAGACACCATCAAAGACTTCCCACCGGTCATGTGTGATTCGCAGATCCCTCATTTGTTGAGCTGGTTCAAAGGAAGCTTCATTAAACATTTACAGTAGCTCAGAGTGGAGGATCTCAACGCAGCTCTGCTCTCTCTGACCCGGGGTTAATTTATCTAATTACTGCACAAAGCACTCTCATTCACAGCCCGTTTCATCCACACCGATTCATCACTCCTTCATTTGCCTTTCATTGCCTCCCTTGCTTCAATCTAATGGGTTTCACATGTATCACTGCTTACAACCATGAAAAGAGCAGAGATCTAATGAAATTTCACATTATAGAACTGGTGTTCAGGGACCAGTTAATGTATATAATATTAAACTGAGCAAGATGGGATAATGCAATAGTCTGCAACCCTTAGATGAGCTATATGCCTATGCAAGTATTAATCATTTCTGAAACTTAGTGTGTGTACATACAATCCAAAATACCAACTCAGCATATTAGAATGATTTCTGAAGGATCATGTGACACTGAAGTCTGGAGTTATGATGCTGAAAATTCAGCTTTGCATCACAGGAATAAATTACATTTTACATAGGATTCAAATAGAAAGCAGCAATTTTAAATTGCAATAATATTTCATAATATTACTGTTTTTATTGTATTTTTGATTAAATAAATGTAGCATTTTCTTCAAAAAACATTATAAATCTTACCAAACTTTTGTGTGAAGTTCCATTTTCATTCCAATTTTACAACACACAAAACAACTATAAAAAATATGAGAAATTTACAGCTCAAAAAGGTTCCTTGTGAAAATTGGTGTAGTTATTTCCATTTTAAGTGCCTTACCATAACCTGTTGGCAAGTAATGAGCTGACTTTTTTTTTTGTGGTAATCAACAATATGTAATATGTGTTGATTAAGCTTGACTTATGTTGAACCCAGAATATTTCTTTAGCGGATTATTTCATTAGTCATATAAATCAAAGCATATGCCAACTAAAGAAAATGGACCTTTCTCCATATAAAGGACAAATTGACTTGAAAGAAGTCCATCGTCGTTCACACAGCTGTGTGAAATGTAAGACAGGCTATCTCTACTTCCTGAAAGAGATATGTTTGACTGGACAGATAATTACACAGAAGGCATTCGTCTGAACTTCAGCCAGCTGCGTCCAACACGGCCAGCGCTGAAACATCTCAACAGGAAGAACATTCACCTGAATCGCCATGAACAGCACTTCCTTCATTGGAGTTTCTAGCTACTTATTGCTTTTTATTTCTTGTTTTATCCAATATGTTACCTGACGATTCTTTATAATTATTTGTGAAATTTACTAGCAATTTCCACACAAAATCTTATTTAGTGCAACAATTGTTCCCCCATTAAATGTGCAAAAATACATGAAAGCTATTTGCATTGTTTACAAAGGAAGCAGAAGTGTTAAAAAAAAAAAAAAATATCAAGGTAAATATAACTACTTTATGGGGTGTCATTTCCAAATAAACCATCAAATTGTTAATAATTTCAATATTAATTTAATTCTATGGTTTGCTATTAGGCATAGCAAGAAAGACATTTTATTGCAAAAGTTACACTATAAAATATATTTAAACGAGTTATTTTAAATTGTAATAATATTTACAATATAACTATTTTTACTGTATTTTTGATCAAATATATGCATCCTTGGTGACCAGAAGACACTTGACAAGTGTCAACAAACTTTTAACTTTATTTTATGAAGCAGCATTTCCAATAAAGCAGTCAAATTTCTATGCTCTGAAACAAACCATTGCAAGATAAAGACATTTTATTGCAAGAATACTGGGAAACGTCATTTGCAAACAGAATGTTATCAAACATACTTTAATACACTGTGGAAAATACATTAGTTGTGCATTATTGGAAAATCTTTAGCAGCCAAATAAGTGTGAAAAGTCATTTTAAGGCCAAAAGTGAAGAACTAGTTGCCCATAACTTTTTATATAAAGTCGGATATAGATTTTTATCCTCATACATAAACTACAATATCGCCCTGCTCTAATCAGCTAAATGCAACTATAAGATATTATACACACATTTGAAACAAAGAAACACTCAAAATACTCATTGCATTTTGCTATTTGCAGTTTGCAACAGAACACAGCCAAAAGAGAGGCTTCAGGCCGATCGATCCATCAGGATGAGTCACAGAAACCCAAGAACAGCAGCTTGTGTCGTCTGCGCTCGGCTCATGTATCGGTGAGACACACAGGGGTCAGCGCTGAAGGCTGATGGAGTGATTGGTAAGGTCAGCGCTGGGCTAAAGCCCATTCTGCCCTCTCTGGTCAGCACTACAACTGCTACAGTCCCTGGATGAACCGGCCGCATGCATAATTCACCACAAAGGAAACCGTGTTGACAAAGAGACAAGCCAAGACATGCAAATATTGATTCCACTGTCCTGTAGCGCACAACACGCTCACTCGACTGCTTAATTCACTTTGCTTCGCCACCAGAGTCAGAAATGAACTAGGGCTTAGGGTACAAATGCCAACAAAAATCGCAGAAATACCCTATATTAATAATCAAACTAAAACGTGGTGGCTATGAGGTTATGATAGCTTTATATACAGGAACTTTTGTACTTGGTTAATTTGCTTTTGAATATTAACAGCCAGAATCCTTCAGAATGAAAATTAATTTGAATTAATTGATTAAATTATGGAACATGAATGAGATACTGTGAATTTTTATATGATAAAACTGAAAAAAACTAAATTACAAAATTTATATATCGTAATACATATTGAAAATTTATATAGGCCAACACATCTATTATAAAATAAAAAATTAAGACACCATTTGAAAATTCTCAGTTTCTCTGGATTTACAATTAATAGTTTTGTGTTTGAGAAAAATGTAATTTTTTTATATTATGTAAACTACTGATTTTTAAATAAATTTTAAATAAAATTGTTGTCATTTAGAGCATAAAATGACAATTGGTCAAAATAACAAAAACAAATGTCATGTTTTCAGACATTTTTATAGTTTATATTCATTTTTAGACAACACAATACCAATGTTTAAACTTCAGAAGAGTTAAAAAAATATATATTTGGTGGAATAACCCTGATTTTCAATCACAACAAATGACAACATTTGTTATTTTGACAAATTGTCATTTTCTGAAAAGAAAAAAAACAACTCAATATTTATAGCAATTTTATATGTACACATTTCCAATAAATACTTTTTTTTTTTTTTTTTTTTTTTACTTTATATTCAAAGAATGTTGAAAAAAATATCACAGTTTCCAAAAAAAAAAAAATCAGCAACAAAAAAATAAATAATAATAATAAATGTTTCCTGAGCAGCAAATCAGCATATTGGAATGATTTCTGAAGGATCATGTGACTGAAGACTGGAGCTGAAAATTCAGCTTTGCATCACAGGAATAAACTGCATTTTAAAATATATTAAAACAGAAAACAGTTATTTCAAACTGTAATAATATTTCAGAATTTTACTGCATTTTTGATCAAATGAATGCAGCCCTGGTGACTGTAATAAAAAATTAAAATCAATCTTTCATGTCCATTTATGTGTTTGCTTCATAAGCCACATATGACAGTTAATGTACAGAGAGCCATTTTTATGATCAAGTAAAACTACAATTTTCATAGTAAGACGACACGTGGATGGATTACTACACCTCTAACAACCATTAACCTATTCAACCAGTAATCAAGCACCATACAGATCATAATAACTACAGGTTATATCGAGTTTCTGACCTACCAGGGGTGAAAAAGCACCACATTAGAAGCAGCAAAGAGATCTCAAAGAATGCATTCACACTAGTACACCATAATCCTCTTGGGTCAGGGAGAGGCCATTGGGTTTAATGAGGTATGATGGGAACACAGGGGTCCTGCCGAGTGGAATATAATGACGAGCTCCCAGTTCTCCAGAGCAGGAAGTGCACAAGCTCGCATCCACATGAGAATTCCGAGAATGGAACGGATCCAACGGAGAACCAACTGCTTCAACACCCGGAGAGAGCAAAACTCCAGCAGAGAGGACGGTGAAAACAGGAGCGTGGGGACTAATGCCAGACTGGATTTCTAATTGCATTTGATTTCACTTGGACTCCTATGAGCCGCCCTCAACCAAGCCCATTTGCACTACTTCCTGCACAACCAACACGAGCACAAAAACAGCAAAGACCCGGAGTTGAAAGCGGCCGGCAAATCATGCCAAGTAAGCCTGGTTAACGCTCTCCCCGGCCAAAACTGTGGGCAGGTAATTAGTTTAACAGCGGGTGGGATTAAAAAGCGAGCTTCCAGCCGAGGCCTTTGGTTATAGCCTCACACAAGGGAGTCCGCAGCGGAGCTGGCAGAACGAACACATCGTTTTTATGATGCACGGCCAATTTCGAGTGCGGGATCTGAGCCTTGCGCTAAGGGACCAGGAGCTGAAACCACCCGGTTCTCCTCAGTCTTACAGCAAACACGGGAAAAGATCATATATTCAGTTTTTAGAGAAACTCGTACGCACTTAATATGTCCAGAAGCTACACAACTGTCTTTTGTGAGAGTTTAAATATTTACGACGAATAATAATTTTTTTTTAATATGTATAATGAATTCATAATAATTATTTTAAGATAGGCTATGATATATGACATAAATTCTGGGACAACTGACAAGCATAATATTGGTGAAAATGATTCACCAGGATTCTGTTCCAAAACGGCAGACAAAACAATAGAGAACTAATTATATAGACATTTAAAGGTGCACAAAGCGATTTTTGCCAAACGATGTTGATATTTGAAAGCACCAAAACAAACACGCCCATACCACAACAGGACCTCGCCCCTATTTTGATATCTCCGCCCCACGCGTACGTACACAACCCTGGCATAACAACGATCGCGGAAACAAGCGAAGATGACACACAAGCATATTCAAATAAAAGCCAACACGGATAAGTTGTGTGGAAGCAATGCAAAATCAATGTTACTCACCTATCAAGCAGAAACAACGCAACCTCGGTGTCTGATTCAGGCCCTTCCCGCTCCTTGAGTTTCTCTGCACCGCTGGAAAGCTGCTCCGATATTTACGCGGGTCCTACCTCTTGCCTGATGTTTTGTTCCTCCGATATTTTCCTCTTTTTTTGTCTATCTACAGTCGATCTACTAATATCTGTCTGTGCACTCAAATTGAGTGCTTTCTTCTCTCTATCATTAAAAGACACACCCCCTTACCGCTGATTGGCTACAAGTGTGTTTTAGGACTCGATCCGACACTGCAGTCAACAGCGTTTTTCAAAAATTGCTTAATGCACCTTTAAAGGGTCTGTAAAAGTGTTTATGTTTTTGAAGTATTTTCATAGTTTTATGATCAAAAACTATTTATGTGAGTAAAAACAGTAATATTGTGAAATATTATTGCAATTTAACTCTTTCCCCGCCAGACACTTCCCCTCAGAATGCAGTTGCCCATGTAGTCAGCAAGGCAGCTCAATAAACATTAAGAGGGCCATTAGCTATAATATGGCATTAGCACTAAAGGTTTTTCTTGGAGATTCTTGCAAGTGGTTCCTGGTTTATAATCACAAGCTCAAAAATGGTACTTTGGATAAGAAATAGACACACAAAACTATACTAAACAAATTAGATTAGATTATTAGCCTAAATGCCATGATGAATGCATTCAGTTTTCATTGTCAGATCAACATGTGAGAGCGCTGAGAAATACTAAAACCCCACCCAAAAATGTCCCATCTGCAAAAAAACATGAGATTGATATCGTAAAGAAGTGTATATTCTGCCTGTGCCATTGTGCTGATGTTCAGACAGGTTTGGGAGACGCACCAAGTAGCCAAAGCGCCAAACAAACTCGGGAAAGGTGCAACCTGATCTCCAGCTATCACCAGCGTCACCAGAAGGTGGACAAAGGCCAAGACAAGTCCAGGCAAAAGGCAACAAAACTCCAGCGGTGGGAGGTGAAGCAGGTTATCAGAGACTAGGTAGACATCTTGATTGAAAAAAAAAAAAAAAATGAAGAGACTATGCATGCAATTCAACCTCCAAATAAAATTCTTAAAGGACTAGTTCATCCAAAAAAAGAAAGTGTTGTTATTGTTAACCAAAACTAAAACTTTAAAAAAAAAAAAAAAAACATTTTTGTTAATTAAAATAAAGCCAAAATAAAGTGTAAATATTACATGAAAAACTTCTTTAAAAAAAATAATGAAACAACTAACTAACTAACTAACTAACTAACTGAAACTGAATGGATGTGCTCCAACTCGGATGTGCATATCTGCAGCCCAGGATGCATCAGCCCACACCGGCGTGTTTTATGGCCGCCCGCATGTGAGCCGGCACAGAACCCTCACAGGCTCTTATCTTAGCAGATGAAGTGAAGCCTCTGAGAGAGAAGATAAGTGTATTTTTAAGAGTGCAGAAGTGTCTATCTTCAGAGCAGTCAGAGCTTTTCCCACGCAAAGGCCCTGGCTTTGGGCCCCGGGTTATCGTGGCACCTTTCGTCTTTGTAGAAGGTGCTGCCATCATCAGAATAGGCCAACATTTCATCTATGAAACCAACAGATCCCTGTGGTACTAGCATTGAAAGGAATATTTCACACCAAAATGAAAATGCTCACATCATTTACTCACCCTCATGTAAATTCAAACCTGTATGTCTTATTGTTCTGTGGCACACAAAAGATGTCTTGAAAAATGTTCATCCTGTTCTGTTCTATACAATAAAAGTAGCTCCAAAAAGTACAGTACAAAAAAGTAATTCCATGTTGTTGTGAATTTGGATATACAGAAATATGCATTAGATCCAACAGGCAAGATTTTCTCACCATATCATTGTTAACTTTCATCCTCTGTCTCCTATTTGTACGTACAAAGCACATAACTGCTTTACTACATTTAAACACTGACTTTAGCACAAACAAACACCAAGTGAATTGGTTGAAGGAATGATTCAATGGCATTCAAATCTGAATGAATCTTTTTACTAAATGTCTTGAAGAATGTTCATGCTGCTTTATTATATACAATAAAGCAGCTCCAAAAAGTCCGATTTGGTGAACTAGTTCATCTATAGTTTACTAAAAAAGAACCGGTTCAAAAGAATGATTCGTTCACGAACCAGACATCACTCCAGACCATTTGCCCGAGGCTCTGGATTAATAATTTCATAAAAAATATTCCATTTCTTGCACAGACCGATCGTTTCATAAGAGCTCAATATATCGTCAGGAGCCGTGGGTATTCATTTTGTGTTCCTAAGATTCAAGAGCTGTGCCAGGCAAGAGTTTCTCTGAAGATTATTGTTCACTTTCTCATGCTTTCAAAGCATGTAATTGCTTTATTACTTTCAAAGACTGACTAAAGTGCAAGCAAACAGCATGTGCATGTGAATCAGAGGGAATGATTCAGTGCGTCTGAATCTGAATGAATCTTTTCAGTGATTCTGATTCAAAAGAGTCTAGGGTGAATCAAAACCACTATTTTTGGGTGAACGATTCCTCTACACAGCCTCAGTTCTGCTGAAGCGCACTGAGCCAAATTTATGATGCCTTCAGGCTCCTTGTAACCGATTAGTAATTAAAGCACATAATTGCCTTTGGAATGTAAAGTCATTTTTTAACTTGACAATAAGCAATTCAGAGGCACTGATAATGTAGTATTTGATTAAAATTCAAAATTGTCTAATAGCATGATGATATTAATTTCAAAATCCTAATACTTCTCTCAGCGGGAGACAAGGAAGAGCTTGAGGCAGGATCATTATCAAATATTTTTGGAACGCGCGCTGAAGCACATTTCCATGCACCACAGAAACTGACAGTGATGAGTCCAATCGGGTCAGAATGACTCAAATGGACTCATAATCAGCGTATAGAATCGGCAGCTGTGCTTGCAGATTAATGGCCTGGATTTGCTCTGTGCTGGTCGTTCTACGTAATTCTCCTTGTAGCTTTCAAAACATATTTCAGCTTACAAGTAGAAAAAAAAAAATTGCAAATGCCTTGTCATCCCAAGGAAGCAAGTCATCACCGGCTCCGGAGCGGCGGCAGAAGTAGCGCCGTGGTCACGTGCAGGACAAGCCCAGCACGCACTGGAAATATCTGCTCTCAGCATTCCTCGTCAAATATATCACCTGCACAGCGCTGCCAAGGTCTACAAATACATCATCCTGTCAGAACACCTGGAACGCTTGGTAAACAAATGACAATGGCCTACAGCCCAAAGGAGTGGCAGCCCGAGTAGGAGGAAAATATTCATTGGTTTTGGGGAATGGGTGTAGGAAACATACACAGTCTAAAACTTAATCTAACCATGAAATACAACTAGTTTGCTTTAACCGGTTCGTTTCATAAAACCATACAAGCCAATGGTGTCAGAAATGACCTTTGAATGCTTGAATTAGATTTTCAAAGACATTTCTACTTTTAAGTACAAAGGTGCCGATTTGGTGGGAAAAAATATATATAAAAATGTAATTTCAAATGCAATAAAAATTGTGATTGCAATCTAAAATGTGATTAAAAAAATTCCAGGTTTCCTGTGCTTGTTTGTCGGGCTGCACAATTTGGCCAAAATGTAGTAATTATATATCAATACAGCTTAAATAAATAAATTAAAATTAAGAATAATAAAATATTAAATAAAACAACATAAGAAATACGGCTAGTGTAATGTTTCACTGTTTAAAAAAAAAAAAAAAGTCTAATCAATATAGCTAATAATAATAAATTATTATTATATAAATTTATTTAAACAATAATAACATACTAAAAATATGGAATACATAGAAATACTGCTATTGTAATATGTCACTGTAAATAAAAAAAATCAAATACATTAACACGGCTAATAATAATAATAATAATAATAATAATAATAATATGTATTATTAAATAAAATAAAAATGCTAAAAACAAAATAAATACTGCTGGGTATTTATAAATTTCTTAAATATTTTACAGGTACATAAATTAAAACGATGACTTAAAATGATATTAAAAAGATTGTACAGCCAATCTGATTACAGTGTATATATAGTTTTTACAGTTTAATAATTTAAATGGATCAGAAATATGAAGTTCATCATGCACACAACTGAGGAACATTAACCTTCCCTCTTCATTAATGTGCATCAGCTGCACACAATAGGTCCATTAGTCAGAGGCAGCAGTCTGTTAATCCATGTTTTTTTAAGGGTCTGCTTGTTCACCAATCATCCATTTATCCTCCTACACATGCATATGGAAATAGTTGATTCAGCTTACATTAAACAAGGTGAAAAGCTCTGAATATTCAAATGGCTTACTCTTAAACTGAGAGAAGGAAACACATGCATAATGCAAAAGCTGAGGTGGACTGACATGAGTCGGGTCAAACATTTTGAGCTCACACAACCGCTATCGTGTCACTTTATGGGAGTAAGTACTTCAAAATGCTTGTGACGGCACAGGTCAGTCTTGAGTTACCATGGAAAGTGTGTGATTTGACCACTCTTGACAGTTTCTCTGCATTCCTCTGTCTTTGGCTGTGGGGGAAATTACAACCAGGCAAGACTTTCGTCGCAGTGGAGTTTTCAATGCACAGATAACGTGGGAGTCCTAATATGCAACTGAGAGTTTGTAGAGGTCATATTTGAAACTTTTGCTACATAATTTTTTCTTGCAGCCCACTTCAGTCAAGTGCTTTTAGATTGAAAAGTCAAAATTCAGTATTTGCCACTGTCACTTTGCCCCATCACATACTTAAAGGAATAGTTCACCCAAAAATGAAAATGTGCTGAAAAGATGTAGATGTGTTTATTTCTTCATGGAAACAGATTTGGAGAAATTTAGCATTACATCATTTTCTCACCAATGGATGCTTTGCAGTGAATGGGTGCCGTCAGAATGAGAGTCCAAACAGCTGATAAAAACATCACAATAATCCACACCACTCCAGTCCATCAGTTAACATCTTGTGAAGGGAAAATCTGCAACCCAGCAAAAATACAAGCCTTCTTTCCATAATATTCTCCAGTGAAAAAGTAATCTTGTCTGAATCAGGAGATAAATCTGCACAGATCAAGCACCGTTTAAAAGTGAAAACAGTCCAAAACATCTCTAAACATATATGTTGGTGGGCTTTGATGTGAGAGGACAACAGAGGGCTTTTTACTCGAGGAAGCATTATTATTGCATTTCACAGCTTTTCACTTCAATTGATGTTAACTGACGGACTGGAATGGTGTGGATTACTTGTGATTTATTGTGATGTTTTTATCAGCTGTTTGGACTCTCATTCTGACGGCACCCATTCACTGCAAAGCATCCAATTGGTGAGCAAGTGATGTAATGATAAATTTCTCCAAATCTTTTCTGATGAAGAAACAAACTAGTCTTGGATGCCCTGAGGGTGAGTACATTTTCAGCAAAATTTCATTTTTGAGTGAACTGTTCCTTTTGTAGCCCACGTAAAAGCAAATGCTATGATTTAATTCACGCATCACTGCATTCTGAAATGCACCAACTGCAATTCATAACAGTGAAAATATGAAAAGGTGAACTACAGTCAATATTAACAAAACCTTTCATGGCTTCAATGCAATGTTGAAACATTTACGCAAACAGGCCTGAATCAGCCTGTTTAATGCTACAGTCAAGGTACCTTAAATCTGAGGTTTGTCTGATTCCCACCACAGCATGTTTGCAACAAGTTGACCAAGCATTTGCATCTGCATACTTGCATTGGGTATATTTCCGGCTGTTTTTGTTACTGTAAATGACCGGCTGACCTCTTTGCTTACAAAATGAGTTCACCAAGTTGCTAAATATTGAAACTGCATTATGTAAATGTAGTGGTAATATGTTAATTTGCTGAAAAGCCAAACTTGAGAAAAAATGGCATTAAAAGCATTTAGTATGTGAGGCACAACTATTTGCCCGACTATTTAAAGAACATCTGAAAATGCCAGCAAGACCCGTACTGCTTTCCAAGCCTTTTAACCTTGCCTTGTTCTGTTCCTCAGGAGACACAAGAACATCTGTTCACTCCCACAGCCTCTTTCCATCAGCAAGAAATATGGCTATTAAGCTGCATCTGGAAAGCACACCTCAGTTTTCAGCAACCAAAAGCAAAGAAAAGCAACTTTGGGACTACTTTTCCCTTTTTTAGGAGGGGTGGCTACTTATTAAAACAATAAAAGTAAAACCAGTATTTTCAAGTAACATTTCTATAGCAGTACCGCAATATATCTTTGAATGAAAGGGAAATTACTTTTGCAATTGACATATGATTTCAAATAAAAAAATCTTTGAAAAAGAAAGAAAGAAAGAAAGAAAGTCCTTCAAAAGCAATGCAGGCCTACCTTTTTTGAGTTTTAGCATTTGTTGCATGTCGCTTGGTGCAGGTTTCTGAAGTACAAGACTTCAGACTTCATTTATAATGTGCCAAAAGACTAATATTTCAAATTACATTTTAAAATATATGTAAATAGAAAACAGTTATTTTAATTTGTAATATTTCACACTATTACTTTTTTTTACTGTATTTTTGATCAAATAAATGCAGCCTTGATGAGGAGAAGAGACTTCTTCCAAAGACATCTTATTGACCCCAAACTGTTGAAGTGTATTTGTGTTGACATAAAATCCCTTACTAACCTTGCATGTGGAAAGTTATATGCAATATTTCAACTTCAATGCAGTAACGCATGACCAGAAATTCATTAACCTAGTAAAGTATTCCCACATCAAAAGCACTATTTAGAAAACTTTGCAGCTCAAAGAATAAATGAGTTTTGCTGAATAATTCATGCATATGCTTTAACAAAAATACAAGCTTTTAAAAAGCCCACAACGTTGACACAGTTTATATCCATTCAAAGAGTGCTACTTTAACTGTGCTATCTGGGAAGAAAACAAAACAAAACTAGGTCAATATCATACTCTGTCATAATTGACATCCCACAAATACTAGAAAAGCTTAACTTTTCTAAACATTCAAGTCTACAAGACTTTTTCAAATCTGCCAGATAAAAAGTTATGTAAAATGTTTCTGACCTCTATTTGTTATAATGTTAAAAAGCAGATAATTCTCCTGAAAAACTTATGAACTAGAGCTGGCACAGTGACAGTCTCGTCAATAACACATGTTGTTAACAAATGTTGATCAAGAAACCAAAGAGACCATGGGGGAAGCCCGAACATTTAATGCGTCAAGGGAAAATAAGTTTTATGGGAAAACATCTGTAGGGTCTATAATTAAACATGTTGACTAATATCATGCTTCAAAACCCCAGAAGAACCCTTCATAAAATGTGGCTATAGGACCACATCAGACAGAAACCAGAGCAAACATTGCAACTATCAGAAAACCAGGCTAAAGGTCAATATGGTTTTGCTAATTTTTGTTCTTTTTTTATGTTTCCAGGACCTACTGAAACATTCCTCACCCATTTCACTCACATAATGAGCCCAAAACATTGAAAATCACTGAATTAATCAAAGACAAAAACCAAACTACTTCCAGAAGACGAATGTTAATCTGTAAAATAAATAAAAGATGAATCAGAGCTCTAAAGAGCAGCCCAACATGAATGTGCTGGAGAAACATCTATTGAAAACAAGAATGAAGCTCATTTATGTTCCCTACTCATTGTCTAATGCTAAAGTACAAACAGTGTCTTTGCATAAATCTAGCGCAAAATCCCTGAACTCAACAAGCTCTGAACGGTCATCCAGCGAGAGGAAGAGACTATCAGCCAGGGCCAGAAGGGATCAAATGCTCACCGTAAAACTGAAAGCTCACGTCACGCTTCTAATTAAGAAGCAGCACCAAACGAGAGATGAGAAAAACACATGCTAGCCGTATGATGTGAGGACAGCCTGACGTCGACGTACAAGATGTATTTATAGAGAGGATTTAATCCACATCTCTGGCTTAGCTGCGGTGAGATGCAAGCCAACACGTTTGCTCTAACCCACTCCCAGTAACTGTAGGGAACGAGACAAGAAAATGACATGCAAAACAACATGGGGAACAAATAAAACACATTTGGTTACTGTTCCAGGTTATTCATTAGATGTTGTCTTGTCCAAAGCGAACTACAAGGACTGAGTCTATTGTTGGGTTAATAATAGGGCAATCAACATTTCCTTGATTCAGAGTATTGAATCGATTCACTGGAATGAACTAATTCACATAAATGAATCAAACTTACCAACTCTGATGTTGTTTTTCCACAACAACTGCTTTAACGTTTCATATTAGTGAGTTGGACGATTGCAAAATTTGATGAACGTAGCCTTTGGGTCTTTTTTGCAACTCAAATCAGTTTCAACAGCAAAAGTCTGTAACGGACAGTTTGAACTAATTCACATAAATGAATCAAATTTGAACGAATAAACAACTCTGTTTTAACACTTTCATACTTGTGCGATTGCAAAATTTGAGAAATTTAGCCTTTGGGACTTTTTTTTTTCAAATCAATTTCAACAGCAAAAGTTTAATTTTAACTCCAAAAGAGCTTGAATCACAGCTTTGGACTAATTTACATAAGTGAATCAAACTTACCAACTCTGATGCTGTTTTTGAAACCCAAATCAATTTCAACAGCAAAAGTTTATTTTAGCTATCTCAAACTCACTCAAGTTTTCTTAAAAATCTTTAGGTTTGACTGACTCTTGTAGCCAGTTTTTTGCACTCAAATCCATTCCTAATTTTAACTCCAAAAAAGCTTGAATCACAACCTTCACCGCAATTAACACTTTGAACTAATTCACATAAATGAATCAAACTTGCCAACTCTGATGATGTTTTTCTACAACAACTGCAACTGTTTTAATGCTTTCAGATTTATGAGTAGTACATTTTTTTTGAGAAATGTATCTTTTGGTTCTTTTTTTTTTTTTTGCAACTCAAATTTCAACAGCAAAAGTCATTTTTTAACTTCAAAAAAAGTTTTCTTGAAAATTCTCTTTAAAAATGTTTCCGTTATGTTCTTTATACTGATTTTGCACAAATATCAGTTGACTTTGGGTTTGACTGACTCTTGTGGCTGGTATGTCATTTGAGTCATTAGCATTCTCCTCTACTGGCTCAATGTAATTTGAACAAACAGATAACATTTAATCTATACCAAAACTGATAAAACCAGCCATTCCTACACGGCTGTTTGATCGTATAGTTTATCTGTTAGTTTAAGACACAACTCTGTGGTTGTGGAAAGAATGTTCCCAAAACACCAATGTAAACACTGCTGATTGCAAAAAAGGCTGATTACAAGCGAGAAAGCAACCACAAAGACTCATCAGTGGTGTTTGTGAAGGCCAGAATGACTAATACTATTGCTCATACTTGGAGTTAGTGATTTGAACAAACCGCTAACCCAAACTATTAAACTTCAGAGCATAACTTGACCCGGACAAGAACGACAGTGATGTTCTTTTGCAACCAAGGATCAAAACATTCCACTTACAATAAACCCGACCCTGAACCATAACCAACAGTGTTAAACTCAAATATAAGATAAAAATGCATTTTCTGAAGCAACCATGCCATTTATGCTTGCTTCTACAATTTTGAAGCTCCTTTATAAATGAGACTCGTATCTGAATGCTCCACTTCACAAGTGCAATGCTGTACCAGGTGCGCTATCGAGCAAGTTTACATCAGAAATGCCATACATATGGAGCTCATTATGTAATGCATCAAACTGCACTATGGTAAAAGTGATTTGAGGTCAACACATAGTATTGTGCAAGGAACCATCAGAAAATAATTGATAATCTGCCCCGTAATTATAATTTTCATGAAAAGGAATACAATTTGTTGGTGTTTTACTGCGTCTAGTGTTCATATCAATTGGAAACTGCAGTGAGTTTTGCAAAAATGTAGGTAGAAGCACATTTTTTTCCAATAAGCCATTGTTAGATTTTTGCCTGTCAGTTGATAAAAGGGCTTTATATTTCAAGGGACCTAAGCTACATCTTCAAACTAGTCCCTTTTCAACTGCCATGCCACATCTGCAGAGTTGTTAGGTGGAAAAATTCAGTAACCGACTCTAAAAAAACAAAACAAAAAAACACCTGAACAGGTTAATCAAGGTCTTTAGGATTACTATGTTTGATCAGGGTTGGAGCTGAACCCTGTAGAAAAGTTGATCTCGTGGGTTTTGAAAACACACAATCAAATGACTTGTAAACAACGATATGGCATGTTTATCTGTGGGCAGATTACATCACCATTTGGTCAGTGAAAACATGGGCAGATCAGAGAATCGCAAATCGCTCCCCGAGCATTTTGGAAGAAAAGGGGTAAAACAAATTTGGAGATGTGATTATTTGACTTGGGTCAGCAAACAACCACCTAGAAACCAGATAGCAACATGATAAACTACTCAGCAACACACTACAATGTAGTGGAACATTTTGCATTGAAAAGCACCATATAAAGCACATATAATATATGTCAATGAAAAATGTGGCATTCCAACAAAAAAAAGTTTTTGAAAAATTATTCAAATAAAAACGTCCACCACAGAATCACTTTGCCAGTTCATGTCTATTCAGAAAAGGAAATTCTGAGCCCTGGTGTGTTTTCCCACACATCTGAATGGCTTTTCCCCATCTGGTTTCCACATACATGGTGTGAAACAGTCTAAACTATCATTACATCCGACTCGCACATTAGCTGAACACTTGACCCAGGACACATCAGCCTGTGAATACTACGTTCATGTTACCATGTAATGGCGACACCACTAACAGAGCTGAACTGAGCCACATCCAATACATGAATCAAGTCCTTCAAAAATAAGTGAAAAATAAACATAACAGACTCGATTTTAGTGCTGTTTGCCCATGCAAAACTCAAGACTTCAAACAGAAATCAAGACTGACTACATAAACTAAAATACAAGAGGCTACAATGAGAACAATGATGCTTTCGACTTATTGAGCTTACAGCCTAATTTGAGAGGTTTATAATCACGAGCCCTTAAAGACGCTTGGCGATGTTCTTATCAACAGGGTTTTGATTAATAAAAGGGAATATTTTATTATTATCGCCAACTGAATGCTCTCACCAAAATGTTTTCATATCCCAGTATATTACGATCTCCAGAGCTTGTGAGATACTTGGATTGTAATTGAGCAGCGAGGAAGAAGTGGAGAAGCCCTTGATTTGTGAATAGTGAAGTGTGCTATCTTTTTAAAGCTTCTGCAGAGCCTGAGTACATAATTACAGCTGCTCGTGCGGGTGAAAGTAGTCAAATCTGCATTACAGAAGTGAAACAAGAGCCTTCAAATTAGTACTTCCTTTATAGACGACACAACAACATGGGTAAAGCTCTGGAAGAGGCACAGATCCGCTGTGAGAAGAGACTGTAAAAAAAATCTGAGATGATATATTTAAACAAATGAGATAAAAGTCAATTGATACTTGCAGAATTCTTGAATACAAAAGCCAAAAATATCTGATCAAATTTAATGTTAATTTAAAGGTCATAAATTTGACCAACTCAAGCTATGAAAAACTGCATCAATGATATGTATAGCTGGAATAACTGGAAAATCTGGCTAGTACAGAAATGGTTGAGTACACTTTAAAGAAATATCAATTCTGTACGATATATCGAATATTGTTGTGATTTTCATGCATTTTTCCCCCTGGAAGTCTACAAAAAATAAAAAATAAAAAATAAAATACAAACAGACAGAAAATAAAATGTATTTTAATTAAATAATTTTTTATTCAATTGAAAAGTGAAATACAATCAATTCAATAAAATTCAAATTTAAGATTAAACTTGATAAAACATACGTTTGATTAAATCGTATTAATTTCATAAATTTCATTTTGAATAAAATTATTTAATTAAATAACTTTAATTTAGTTAAATTTAAATGTAAAATTAAAGATTTTAAAAATCATTTCAGAAATAAATTTTATTTTAACATTTTTATTTTACATTACACATTTTTTATATTTTTAGACAAAAACAAGATCATTCCTCTGATTAAAAAACAAAAAACAAATACAAAGCTTTTTTTTTTTTTAAAGGCATTTCAGTACATGAATGTGAAATTAACAATAAAATAAATACTGAATAAGTTATAAATTATAATTTGTGGCACTCTTATAATATGTGAACCCACTGTTCATGACAGAAGCACCACAATAAAAACTGTAAACAAAAAAACGTCTTAGTCTTACAAAGAAAACTAACATGAGGCTTACAATTGTCACTTTATTCAGTGACACAAAGTCTAAATACAGTTAAATCAAATCCGTGTGAACAGAAGCTTAGACGAACTGTTCAAATCTCAACATCGTCGAGAACAGACTCGTGACGTTTTGCACGGCTGGCGTTTTCAGTGGCTGAATCGAGACAATCACAACTTCCTTGTTATTAGTGACAGATAAAGGCTGGATTTTCCACATAATAGGCAGTGGAAAATGGGGAGAGGATTACTTCCACTTTATTTAACCACAGATGGCACTGTTGTGTCCACTGCGACTGCGTTTAATTCTCCAGTTCGAGCTAAATGTACATGAGCTAAAAATGCTGAAAAGGGTTTGGCATTTTGCATTCTACACTTTAACATGCTAACAGTAACTTCTGGATTGTGAGCATGCTAAAACTTTGAGACGTTGTATTTTTAAATTCATCCTCTTTAAAGCAACGCCTCTACATACTAATTCACTTCCTTCCACAATAATTTCAAGAAAATTTTCGCAAAAATAAATTAGTCAACCCATCAACTAACTTTTTTTTTTTAAAACCGTTTTAAACAACAAAAATGTCGGCAACACTTCACTTGAAATCTTATTATATATATATATATATATATAATGCATTCTAAAAGTATCTTTAATGCATTAATTATGCTTTGTAATGCACCTTGTAATGTATTGTATGATCTCATGAATAATTGTAACCACTTATACAACATTATCTATTCAGTGTTACACCTTTAGTTCATTAAAACACATGCCAACACTTTATAATGCATTATACCTAATGGCTTTAAGTAAAGTGTTTTTTCTTTTTTTATTTATTCAAAAAAAGACAAGAAATAAATGAGTTGCACCAACCAACATGATGGGTTTAATCACATAAAATGCATATGTATGTCAGCTGTCGGCCCCGGTGTCATTTTCTTTTGTCAGTGACAGCATATAAACCACTTCCTCAGAGCCCCAATTAAGAAGCAGCCTAATAAAGGATTGGGATTGGTTTAAGATGATTAGCTGTGTTAACAGGACACCAGATTTAATCCAAGGTTATGTAACCTAACAGGCATTGTCATCAACCAGTGTCCAAGTTCCTTCGAAACGAGAACTCGCCAATCAGATTATAGCGAGCGGTTCAACAGACACACGGCCTGAGCACGACAACTTCTGGGCAGATCATCAAGTATTTTGTGTGCTTTGTTTTTTACATCCGTGGAAACACTCAAACTTAACTCATTCTAATCATTCGTCCTAGTTTCTGTAGAGCAGAGCTATTTATTTCATGACTTTCAGAAAGCTACACAGGAACAAACATTACATTTTGGATTTGGAGAAATTTAGCATCAGTTTACATGACTTGCTCATCAATGGATCCTCTGCAGTGAATGGGTGCCGTCAGAATGAGAGTCCAAACAGCTGATAAAAACATCACAAAAATCCACACCACTCCAGTCCGGTCCATCAATTAACATCTTGTGAAGTGAAAAGCTGTTTGTTTGTAAGAAACAAATCCATCATTAGGACATTAAAACTTCAAACCACTGCTTCTGGTCAAAATACCAGTCAATAATCCATAATAACGCTTCCTCCAGTGGAAAAAGTCACTTGTTGTCCTCTTACATCAAAAACCACCCACATATTTGTTTAGAACTGTTTTGGACTGTTTTCACTTGTAAACTGTGCTTGATCTGTGCAGATTTCTCTCCTGATTCAGACGAGATGACTTTTTCGCTAGAGAAAGCAGTATTATGGACACAGAACTTTCATCCTGACGGCACCCATTCACTGAAGAGGATCCATTGGTGAACAAGTGATGTAATGCTAATTTTCTCCAAATCGGTTTTGATGAAGAAACAAACTCATTTACATCTTGGATGGCCTGGGGGTGAGTACATTTTAATCAAATTTTCATTTTTAGGTGAACTGTTCTTTTAAAGGCTCATGTGCACAACAACTGCATGAAAATACCTTCAAAAACAATACAACCCATGCAGTTCAATTTGGTCAATTTCAGGCTAGGGATGGGCGATATGGGCTTAAAAGTATATCACGATATTTCTGGTATTTTATTGCGATAACAATATCAATGACGATAATTCAGGGAATCCTGTTTCTTTAGAGAAAAGTATTATGTTTCCTATTTTTACTCAGAATAGGGTGTTGTGAGCATTACTGAGTACATGTTTTGACTGTTTAATTCACACTGGAAACTCCACATATGTTTATCTGTGTTCTTCAATCTTGGGTATTTTTTTTATAAGGAAATTATATGTATAATGCAATGCTAATCGACATGGCCTTTATCACTGTATATAATACTATCATTCTGTAATATGAAACCATGTCTGGTCACAAAAAGAAGTTAATTCAAACACTCAACTATGTTAAGTTAATTTGGACAAAAAGCATGTCAATAAATGATATCTTTGTTGGACAACAGGTGTGTAAACAGGCTCATACACATGCAAAACTGTATCACACACATGCTACTGTAGTACATTTATTCAGAACGATTTGTTTGTGTGTGCACAGTACAGCCCTAGCCAAACCAGTTCCAGACTGTAGAAGGAGCTGCTCATCAAGGTTATTATAGTTTTTTTTTTTTTATTCGTTTTATTTTAATATCGTTTTCAAATTTGCTATGAAATTTAGTTTAGTTTTTATTTGTTTCATTAATAGTTTTTTTTTGAGCGCACATTTTTATTTAGTTGTATATAGTTAGATTCAGTTTTAATTAAAGTATAGCAGAATCAACAGATCACTTCCAGAGTGAAGGCCAAAGAAAGACTTAGCATAATTTAACCTTGGTGAGGCAAACGTTTATAGCGACAAAATTAGCCCATGCTAAGATTGATAGATGGTAAAAGTAGCCTATACAAATATACACCAAAGTATGCAAGCCCTTTTACTAAATAAATCTACACAAGTTGCACTTAATGTCATATCTAATGGTGTGTTGAGATATTTAATATGAAAATAAACGTAGCCTAATTTGGTTATATGTCTTTTTTCTTATTTAACCATAATCGTGATATTGTAACTGTCGTGCCTTGCGCACTTTTCCGTGAACATCCGCGCATAAATCATAACTGGGACTAATGAAATTCAATAATAACGGCAATCGTAGGCCTATTTAAAGGCTCACATTTGAATATGTTATTTTCTTTATTTATGAAGAATTATAAGCGTGTGTATGATGTGATTTAGCCTTTGCATATTTATTTGTTCAAAAGTTTGGCAGTGATCACAAGATGCTATGGCACGTTTTGTATTGTTTACAGAAAGGTGCGTTCTCATTTTTTCTTCTTCTGTTAATTATCATGTTGCGTATCTGTTTTTCTTCAAAACACCAACTTGCCTAATGATGGTTTGATTGCTTGTGTTATATGAGAAAATGAATAAGTTTGCCTACCTGATGTTGTAGATTAATGCGGGTGCTGTTCGGCTCGGGACTCACGGTCTTTATGTCAAACGGTTCTGGTACAGAAATAAATTAGAGCTGCTGTCGGGTAACGGGTCGGTGTTCTGTTAAGTACTGCTGGTGCACGTTTACCAAACAGGACCCGTGCAGGACTCTGCTTTAAACCGCTTTGCGTCTCTCCGTCAGATACATGTATTTCCCTAAACCGCCACACAGCTCATATATTTTTCAGCCAAGGGGTGAGAACGTAATGATTACGAAAACGATCATTTATTTTTGTTAATTGTTATTTTATTTCAGTTAGTTAATCAATAACTGTTGTTAGTTTCGTTTCGTTTTCGTTTATCAAATATTTTGACATTTTTATTTTATTTCAGTTTATGAAATAGTTTTTTCATCAATCATTTTTGTCTTAGTTTTATTTTTAGTTTACGAAAATAACCTTGCTCCTCATTTAGCGATAAACTCCTCAATTTCAAGTCCACCTTCAACAACTATATGTCAACAACTAGACTTTATCGTTATTATCATGGGAAGACAAATTTTTATCGTGGGGAGAAATTTTAACGGTATATCGCAAACGATAAGATATCGCCCATCCCTATTTCAGGCTACTCATTTTGTTTCATAATCTTTCGTGAGCAAATCTGAAATGCTGGACAGGAATGATGCAGATGATTTTGTGCTCATGAATAATTCATGAACACCCTGAAATTTTCAAGCAGAGAAAAAACATAACATGAATAAAACACATCTGATCAATTATTCAGCGCCACAGCCGTCAGCATTTCACATTCACAAGAACGGTCATGTTCAACAACTTCAGCATCCGTCCTCGCAGAGCGCAAGTGGAGAGAAGGCCTATGGCTACAGCAGAAAATGAGAACGGAATGAACATCCGCCTCCAATGGAAATATGCCATGCATTTTTCAAAGTTGTCATACGGCACTTTGAGGAAAATGCTCCATACTGAAAGTGTGCAAAAATTTTGCTTTAAGTGTTTGAGGCATTTTCCCTCAGGATGTCAAAAGACGTTTACTACATCGCAACTCCATGATCAAAGTGAATTTGGTCCATATGAATATATTAATGCCACAATTTATAGTTTTAAACAAGTACGGGTGGATTTCAGTCACATCAAATTCTAGGTGTAACTTGCAAGTATAACTGATATCATCAACATTTGCAAATGGTTCTCTCTGCATAAAAACACTCCTAGTTTAAACATCATAAAAACAACATAAAAATACGGTAAAACTGAAAAACCTTTCCACTACTGTTCTTGCACCCAATATCAAAACACATGTGGGTAATTCTGAAACTGTCTCTACACAACCGTAACACAGATACTATATTGATGCATCAAGCTGCTGCTGCATACAGTAATACAGTATGTACCGTAAAGGTAACTATTTATGAACACTGGTGTCTTTATAAAACATCCTAAGCAATAACACTACGTATTACAATGATTTAGCCAAAGTTAAGGTAATTTTATGCATTCAGCTTCACGTTATGCCCAAAAAACACTGCTTACCCATGGTGAAATCATTGTAATTTGTGGTCTTTCTTGAAAGGCTTATTTCTTTTTAAAATTAAGATGAAAAGGAACATTTACCATTTTTGCTTTTTTCTACATGCTTTTAAGATGAACTTCAAAGTGACAACAGAAATGTGTTAGTTGTTTTCAAATGGTGGTAGACTTATTAATCAGCCAATTTGAGATGCTAATAATCACGGCAGCTTGACTGATTAAAAAAAATCTGCATGCATCAATTCCAAAATCAACCCTGTCGACTGAAAATAAATTCTGAATAAATATTTCATAAATAAATGTTTATTTGACTTCAGAAATGACATGCATCTAATTTGACATTAGAAAATGAGAGATATGTTAGAATTACATATTAAAAATTGTGTAGGATTTACTTAGAAACGATTTTTGCTCAGAAATTGCTAGTAAATTTCACAAATATTACAAAGAAATGACAAGCAACACACTGAATTAAATATGAAATTAAGACTAAAATAGTATTTTCTTGTAAAACACTCCCCAATTAATTTTGCTTTATTATTGATTTTGTTTTACAGTTTACACTATAAAAACATGATTTTTCAAAAGTTGTAAATATAGATGTTTTTTACAAGAAAATAGTTCATTTTTATACATACGCACACTTTTTTTTTTTTTGTACTTCAAAATGTTATGTTTATTTCAATGTGCTTTCTTTTTTTCTGTAAAATGAAAATTGTTTATACCTAAACTCTTTTTCAGTGTACATCAGCCATCCTGCCATCTAGATATTAGCATCAAACCATTTAAAAAAAAAATCTAAACCAGTTAACCACCACCCACACCAAATTCAAAGGGTGAATAAAATTTCAGCGACGTCTCATTAAGTGCATAAATCGTGAAGCACACAGCTGTGTTTCAGCAGGGTTATGTTGTTAACTGTGTGAGTGGCATGTGAGTATCTCTTCAAGTCACCCAGAACAGCCTGTCGGTAGGCGGGTTGACACTGAGGTCATGCTGCCAGAGACGAGAGGTCAGCCGGGACACAGGCATTCCTGGGTGATGGAGTGGGGTCTGGGAAACGGCTGTTTAAACAGAGGGAAGGCTGCTTTCCCCCCACTGGCACCAGGGGCATTGTTTCCACTAATCCTTCAGAGCCCCCCGTCCCCGTCCCACCGAGCGCTGCAGCCACCGGGAAAAAAAAACACAGCAGGAAACCGGGGCCCGAGGCACCCACGACAGAGACGGAGATCACTGTTTGTTCAATAGCGAAGTAAAGGGGATGCAAGAGTTTGACCTCTTAAGACCTGCCACTCGGATCAAAGGGGCGTTAATAACAATCGAAGGGGAAAATTACACAGCATAATGTTTATTGCAATCCTAGTTCAGATGCAAACAGATAAAGCTGCATGACACAGACAAACTGACAAACGCATTTGGGATATATCCTGCGGTAGATATTCCGGGTGCATTCAGGGTTATGGCATACACACTGAAAGCTTTTGCTTCCTACCAATGGTACATCTTAATGCATTAAAGCCAGAGCAGCTTTCTCATGTGCACTTCAACTGGAAATGATATGTTACGATACGCATCAGCTTAGGGTTTAAAAACCATTGCATTAGAAAAAAAAAAAGTTATCATCATTTGAAACAAGCTCAACATGAGAAAAAAACTGATATCTGGTGCAAGATCAGCATTTCAGGATGTAACAACTTTTAGTGTTTTTTTCTACCAAACATATTTGCTGTCATTCTGGTAACACTTTATAATGATAATAATTTACATATGAAATGACTGTTAGATTATTTATTTGAATTCTTAACAGATCATTAAAATATATTCATATAGTTAAGAGTTACTTCATATTTTTACACATACAGTGGCCCCCAAAAGTGCGTTGGACTGAAATATCAAATCAGGTAACACTTACTTGAAAGAAAGAGCACATGCACAATATTTCCACTGATCATCATGACACCAGTTGCTTAAGTCAATGCAAACACATCAGAAAACTTTTTTCAGTTTCTTTAATATTTCATTATCTAATGCAATGGCATTTACACATTTAAAAGTCTTTAAATACTTCATAATGAACAATATATCTATTGTTTTAATCATGACAAATCTAAAAATAGCATCTTTTGTGAAATGTTTTGGCTAAAACATAAACTCAAAATTCTTTGACACATCTTCAAAACATCTTTAATAGAATGAAAGTCATGAACATCTTTTGTGAAATGTTATGGTTTAAAAACATCGTTACATCGAAACGTCGTTAATAAATATTTTGATTTTTTTTCATATATAGTGTGCGGGATTTGTTTTGCTTTTTTAGTTTTTTGACCTGGCTGGTCTTTGTTTCCAACGCACCTATTTATTGCCGTCAGGTGTGCGGAGGTTTTGTTAATTGAATGGTTTAAAAACATCACATTTTAATTTAATTATTAGAACAAATTTATTTAATACGTCTCTAAAACATCTTTAATGTGTCTATAATAGAATGGATGTCATAAAAACAATGTCTTTTTTAATGTTTTGGTTTTAGAGCAAACAAAATATAACATTTCAATTAAATTAATTAAAAATCTTTATTTAACATTAATAACACTTGTTGATATTTTGTTATTTACCCCAATGGCATTCATACATTCTAAGTGTGCAAATACTTTTTAGGGCCACTGCACATGATCTACTGATCTGTTTAGCATAATATAACAATATTTAGGATTTATTAGTTAGTTATAATGTGTCGGCATTTTTGACAGAAGAAATCCGTTCTTACCTGTCATATTCAGCATTGTCCTTGTCGCAGCGAGCATCTTTATGTTTCTGCCAGTCTTTGCCATGTTTGCATGTGGTGAGGAGAACCACGTCTTCAGCATTATGGATGTGATAAAGCGCATTCCTGGTATCAGATCCAATCCCAGTCAGATAGCGCTTGCCTTTAAAAACCAGCACATATTTCCTAAAGGGAGGGATGGTGTTGTATTTTAAATACCCCCTTTCTCCTCCAGTCCGGGGGTGATCTTTGGAGAACAAGGGGATGGAGATGTCAAAATTGGGTCTGAAGTTCTCAGTGTTGATGCTGGCTTTGGCCAGCATGGCTTGTCCAATATCAAACCCCAAATCCTCCGTGTAATCCGGCCATGTGCCCGAGTACAGGTTAAAGATCAGGTGGTTCCTCCCGTTCCTCCACAGGTTCAGGTTCTGGATCTTGGTTTTGAGGTTGTGGACGTACTGAGGAGACAGCTGGTCTCGGTCCAGGGTGTCAAGGTTCAATACAAAGAGGCAAGCCTGTCCCGGGTCAGAAGTGTAGAATCTGGAGCCCTCAATGGAGGACAAGATGTTTTGGTAGCTTTCTGAGATCTTCTCACCTTTCTGTTGAGGGTAGACGTAGACTTTGAAGCCATTCCTCCTACACAAGGAGAAGTCAAAGCAGGAGTCCATTCTGCACTTGTGAGCTCCAGAGTTGTCATCTCTTTTGTATCTCGGAGAAACACGGACATTGTAGTCCTCCGTTTCGGTCTGATCCCAAGGAATAAAAGCACGTAAGGGCTCTGAGAAGTGGGGCCAGTGTGGATGGGGCTCATCCCCTCGGTTTGGAGTCCCTCTGGAAGCTGGTCCCTGCAGGTAAAAGAGGAGAATGAGAGACACACCTGCAGAGAACAGAATTAAATAGCGTTTTTTGGCCTGCATGTGTCCTTAGATCCAGATGGAGCTGGTTGCTGATGAATCCAAAGATCTCAACTCCTGCTGGACAGCATCTTCCACAGACCTGCAGGGATTTGATGCTCTCAACTTCCACCTTGTGATTCCAATCCCAAATCCAGAGCATGTGGGCGACTTAACCTTAAACCCTTTTTATGGATCTACTTCCCTCCTCTCCGGTGCCTGGTTCGCGTTAGACAGTATCTAAACTACTGACAGATGACATCTGAACCCTGCTGGCCATCGGGATTGTGCTGGATCGATGAAAACCATCAGAAAGTACTTTCAGAGAAGACTTCTTCGAATCCAGAGTGGAGAAATCACAAACGGCAGAAGCAGCCAGAGAAATGTCCAAGAGATGGATCTCATGTGATGCGCGTGAGTCAGAAAGACCCTGTCACAAACTTCCCGAGCGGATAAATCCCCACAAATCCGTGTATTCTCACATCTTTTTCTCTGATAAATCCTCCAAAGGCTGGTTGTCTTTACAGTCGTGCCGTTCTTTTGTAACCTCTCGTAAATACATTACAAACCGACACGTTTTTCTGTTCCTCGCTACATTGAAAACGCTTTTGCTACGCCGATGATACAACGTTACATTCCAGCGCTTTAATCTGAAGCGTCCAGTTGCGATTGTTACATTGTAGCATTCCAATCCCCGCACAACGCCTGCTGACGTCACGCGCCTCCGTCGTCCACCGCGAGCCGTGATTGGGTCGCGTCATTTCCGGGAGGACCGACACTACTGTAACCCTTTCACGGCCACAGTCGAGCGTGAAGGTATTTTAAAGGACCAACAACAAATGCATTTCTCCAAATACAGTGACGAACAGCATTATTTAGACTCTTAAGTCACACTTTAAAATGTCTGAGAGTCTTTTTATTAGATAACAGAATGTCACAGCAAGTGGCGCTGATTTTAAATGGACTTTTCAGTCAAATCGTATTACTAAAAGAGGTTTGAGAGTGAACAATTTAGGTGGTCAAACGTTCGAGTGTAAAGTTAAAATGGCTGGTTCTTATTAAATTTAGACTTATGCAAAACGTATTTATGTTAAAAGAAAAACAAGATTGTGCCCCTCAAACCCTATAAAACAAAGAATTAGATTCTGAAATGTAAAATTTGTGAACAATTTCAGTGGCATAACTCACACTTCAGTCTAAAATGCCACTGAAAGTATAAAAAATGGCACAAAATTCTAATAGTATAACTATAATCTACGGTGGCCGAGAGAGCTCAATGCGCTGCAACTTCAGAAAACACATGCAAATAGAAAAAGCAAGAAAACGTCTTCATCAGACAAATAATTTTATTTGCAGCGCGTTTCTTTGTTTGGTTGTGTGTGTGTATTGTTTCATGTTTTCTTAATTTGCAGGTGGTTTTTCTGTTTGCTGCATGTTGAGCTCTCTCAGCCACCATAATAATGGGACAATTTGATACCCAGTCGGCAATTGATGCTGAAAAGACAATCAAACTGATGTCAAAAACTTGGCATGACACTGATTTGATGTAAATTGAACGTCAAACACATTGGCCAACATATACATTAAACCAATTTCAGTCTGGGATTAACTTCCTATTTTCACCCAATTACCACTGAAAGAAATTGCCATCCAAACTGAATTTAAAATGATGTTACAGCATCTTGATCTTGTCTTGACTAATATGTGACTTCAAATTGATATCAAGGTGCCCACTGGGTAGGAAAACAGCCCTGTGAAGATTTTCATTCCATGGAAATATAACTACATAAAAGTTTAGAAAAACATGTGGGTGAGTAAATAATCACAGAAAATTCATTTCGGTGAACTATTCTTTAAAAAAAAGGCCATAATTGCACATATTTTTAATTTATAATAGTTCTTTTAAGAGTAAGAGCACAATAAACTCACAATAAAGAGTAAAGAACATTGATGTTCACATGTATATTATCTGAATGAAATATATCAGTCGGGGCCATCAAATGTTTCTTTGAATTATTTGTACAGCTGCAGGGGTCTGAGACGAGGAGGTGCAAAGGAGGCATTTGAAACCGCATTCCTCGGAAGTTGTGGAGCCGTATCCGTATTCGGGTGCTCCTATGGGCCAGTGATCAAAGTGGAGGTCTTGCCTCCTCTCCTTTCTGTCCAGCATTCCATCCTCTCATTCTTTCCTTTGGAGCTAATATTGCAAGTCACATTTATATTCACAGGTTGTCCTTTGAACATGTTTGACTGGCACACACGGAACCTTTTTCTTTAATTTTCTGTGCTGATTTTAGATGGAAATTATATAGAATTGATTTGAATATGGTAAAATGTGATTGTTTAATGCAATCACAATGACACCAGACATGCTTTGATTGTCAAAGTAGGACTTATCACTTTCTATTCATTGTGCAGCTTCATAATAGACATGTGAAATATTTAATTAAACTTTTATCTACATTTTAAATGATACCTGAGTTTGATCCATTGATCTTACAGAGTTTTTTTCAATAAAGATGTGACTAGAGTTTGATTAGATAAAATCATATTCTGCAAAAATGGAACCAATCAGCGGCTGACTTTGAGACTTTTTGAAAATAAATTAATAGTTTTATTCATCAAGGATACATTAAATTGATCAAAGGTGACAGTAAAATCATTAATAATGTAACAAAAGATGTAATATGAAAAACATTTTTTTATCATGGTTTCCATAAAAATAATAAGTAGCACAATGTTCATAATCATGTTTCTTGAGCAGCATATCAGCATATTAGAATGAATTCTGAAGGATCATGTGACACTGAAGACTGAAGTAATAATGCTGAAAATTCAGCTTTGATCACAGGGATAAATTACATTTTACAATATATATTCAAATAGAAAACAGTTCTTTTAAATTGTAAAAATATTTCACAAAATTACTGTATTTTTGATCACCTTAGTGAGCATAAGATACTTCTTGTAAAAACATTAAAACATTGAACCAACCCCAAACGTTTGAACGGCATTCAACCATTGAAATTCATATATTATTATTACATATATTATGTGTATTATGATCTACATCTAGCATATGCTATCAATTATTTTTGAAAACTTCTAACCCTGCAGATTGATGCATCATCTATCATGCACAGACTGACTGTTTGGTAGAGGGAGAAGATTCTGTTTTTGTTTGTCTATAGACTAGAGAAAGTAAATGTAATGGTGTATCAATAATTAAATTAAGCCCTTTATTGAGGAGAATGCAGGCTCAAAATGAATCTGTGGAGGTCTGGAAGTTACCCTCAGAACAACATGGCCAATGCAGAGTCATTTAAATTCCCCAACAGCCTCAGCAGAACCTAAAAAGCTATTAAATCCAGTGGGGCCATCATCATTAAGCATCATTAGCATGCTTTTGCCACTGTGGGCTGTTGACATGACGTGTAGATTTTAGACTAGGCCTATAGCCTCTGCCCCACACCCACGGACCACCACAATCCGTTTACTGACCGTCTGATGCACACTGCACACAAAAGACCCCAAATCCCACCCTCAGGCACATGCTCTTTTTACTTTTTGGATGAACAGAATTTTATGACAAAGTCTACACACATTTCCACTCATCTGCCATTTTTAATTGTGTTCTTCGATTTGAACATTTTTTTTTTTCTACGGAGGTTTATTATTGGGGAATGTACTATACGCTCAAAAATAAAGGTTCCAAAGGGGCTTTTTTTTTTTTTTTGCACTGATGCCATTGAAGAACCATTTTTGGTTCCTCAAAGAACCTTTCAGTGAACAGTTATTAAAACAACAACAACTACAACAAAAAAAAAACTTGATTGAAGTTATATGGACACGACTGAATTAAGTTTTAAGTCTAATTAAAAAAAAAAAAAAAAAAACATTAATAAGTCTCTCTATTTTCTAATATTGTCAAATTTATTTTGCGCTAATTCATTGAATGTTTTTTCGTTTTTTCAAAATGAAAATATTGACTTAAGCCAAAAACTAACAGTTTCAAGTCTGTTTAACATGGTGCAATCACTTTTAAAACTGATACAATGGTGTTAAGTCTGAATCTAAATGAATTGTTTAAATAAAGTGAACAGCATCTAAAAATAATTTTTAAAAAGGATGTTAAAACAAAACAGACTGATCTGTCACTTTACTTGTTGGTGTCTTAAAGTTGTGCAATAAGGCTTGAAACTTGTGATTTCAATGCCTTGTTTTGATTTTATTGAACATGTGGTAACAAATCTTGAAGAAGCCAAATGATATATGCTATCTTTACATACACAAATACAAAAAAATCTTGCTCAAGTACACGTGTGCACTAGAATGCTTTCTCGTGGTTTTACCTCCAGCAATATTCAGCAGTTCATTGAGCTCATTTCCTTTTTTTTAACTGAGAATGTAGTCTGTTATGGTTGGTTTATCTCAACTTTACCTTCATTTGTGCTCTTCTGGCTCAATTATCACGCAGAAACAGCACTCTTTAATCTCCGCCAGATATATTGTACGGGGAAACCGCAGGAGTAATGTAACATACGGCTCATCAGTTGACAGATTGTTTGAAGTCTGACAATATTGCTGGAGGAAAAGAGCTGACAACTACTTCATAAAATATTCTTTGAATTACAGTGAAAGAGTCTGTTATTAATAATACAGCAAATGAGCCAGAACGAAAATAAGTGTCAAACTCTGAGTGAATGCCGATGGCATGGTTGCTATGATTCAATATGAGTAAATATTACCTCATACTTCACCTGGTTGTTGAGACAAGGAACGAAACAGGCTACTGGACAGCAAACATAAAAGTTAAGAGGTTTTCTTCCATTTTTTTAGTGTTCATTTTGATTTTAGTGTAATTAGTTTTCATTTAATTTAAGTTAACATTTATTTAACTTTTTAAAAATATTTTAATTAATTTTAGTTTAACATTTATGCATTTGCCAGAAGAAGCTTTTTTATCTGACTTATATTGCATTCAAGGTAAACAATTTATCAGTTCATATAGTAATTTTGTCAATGTGCTTTTGTCATTTTTATGGTTTTGTTTGTTTTATATTTCTATTGAGCTTTAATTTATCTATTTACTTAAACATAAGCTTATTTTATTTGTTATTTGCCAAGGCAATTTTAATTTACATTTTACAAGTTAATGTTTCCATTCATGTTTTTCATTTACATTTTATTTTTTCAGCTTTATTTAAATCACCAAAATTTATGATATAGTTTTAGTTTTAGTTGACGATAAAAACACTATTTTTATTTTTGTTGCTTCCTGTAACAAGTGTCACTGGATTTTGCTGGGCATAACCTAGTTAGCTGTCTTGTGAATCAATACGAGTTTGACATGCACATGTTGCAAAACTAGTGATGTGCTACTCTGATAAGCATACAAATGCATAGCACATGTAAATGTCGAGTAAAATATTTAACTTTAACTTCATTGAACATTCACTGAGCTCACTACACTGCATTCTGGTATTGCATACTGCATGATGCTGTTTACATAGGCAGCTCAAAGCTCATATGTTTGGCAACAGAAGCCCTTTTTTTTAAAAAGGAAATACATCAACACTAAAGAGCATGGGTTTGTCAAAGCATTTCACAGACTTTGCTGATATTTATTGAGTGATGAATAGTTTGCATTGACGCTCCAACTGCTTGACAAAGAGGCAAATCTGATGTGAAAATTTGCCAGAACACTTCGCTTGAGTTGACATTCATATTCAGTGGTTGTTTAAGCAGGGATGTTTACACTAGTGCATGTCATTCATTCTCAACCGAATGTTCAACCTATTGCGAAAGTGCATTACATGGTGCCATGAGCACATCAAAACACTGAAACGAGATACAATTAACAAGCAACCACCTGCAATGATATATACTGTGCTGTGTGAACAATCTGTCCTAGATATGAATGACTACATAAGCATATGGAAAGATGTAAAGACAACGTGCCTTTGTGTTATAATCCTCAGAGATCTGGGATGGTCTAGATCTTTCCGTAGATAAAATCTACAGCAGTTTCTTTTGCGCAGTCATCCGTCAATACGGAGGTTTAATTGATGTAGAAATAATCTGACTGTCAAAGGCGTGCTAATACCATCTTCCCTAGTTGCTTACTTATGAGACTTTTTCTACTTATGCAATGAGAATAGCATCATATCAACAGCGCTGAATTCCTAAAGGCTTCATCTAATCTCTATGTGCTGTTTGCAATCGGAGGTTGCAGAATGAACAGGCTGATACACGTAGCGACTCCAATGACAAGACGATGAGGGCCCTGATAGGATCTGAGTCTGTTAGACGTGGTAAAACCACTGTCAACTTTCTGAGCAAGGCAGGAACTATTTTTAAGTTTGCTGAATCAAAGATTGACACGTTGCTTTCACACTTAGAAGCGAGGAGCCTATAAACCTTAAGCACAATATGAGAAGATTCATGCCTATTCTCAACAAGACATGATTTGAAGTTGCTATAAGTCATTTTTGGACTTTACTAAAGCATAAAAATACCATGTTTGCAGACATTTAGGTAGCAGCTTGTTTCTTTTTCCAAAAAACAATGCTAGAGCTAGTTATTCTTCTTTGAAACGTGTGTTCCATGTCGGAATGTCCATTTTTGTTTTGGTCTGTGTGACTCCGCCCACTGCTAGTTTACCCAATAGGATTTCAATAGGTTGCCAGTTAGCAGAAAACACAGTGTATTTCAGCCATGAAAGGCCTTATCTAAAAAGCCTTAAAACATGCATTAAAACACGGATAAATCAACTCAACCACTTAAGCTTGACGCCTTCCTTTGTCATTTTGATCCTTCACCGAATCTGCCATTTCTGTCCGACAAACAAACCAGACAGTTGAGTAGATAAACGTCGGTGGATTTTAACTCGACAAATTGTGTGTATTGACGTCTTTCTGCGATTGCAACAAGATACCTTCTGATGTTCGATTTGAAAGCTGAGACTTTGTTTCATACCTAAAGTAACCTGCTCTGTTTTGTCTGTCGGCACGTTGTCAGTTTTCTTTGCTCCACGATGTATTTTTCACTGCGTGAGAACATGATGTGAGTGCCATGGCTTGTTGGACAACAGTAACAAAGGGGGGAAGATCTTTGTGAAGGGTCAATTACGTTCATTCCGGGTTGCATGTTCTCAATCTGGCAACCAGTGTGAGCGTCAGTTCTGAGGAGGAGGCGGTTAGTTAGGGGTTTGTTCAAATCACTAATGAGCATGTGCTGCAGGGATTATGTATTTTTGAAAGCCAATTCTGGTTCCATCATCTTGAAATCAATATTTAAATGCCTGCAATAAGGTCTATTGTTAACATAAGCTCAAGATGATTTCCCATTTTATTGTACAACATAAAATACATCAGTAATAAAAGGCGGTTGTCAACAAGTGGTTTAGAGGTTGTCAGGGACGTTGAACGTCATCATAGCTTTCACAGCCTCGCTGTATTTATAATCACACCCTTCAAACTTTCAGGGAAGATGTTTTTTTTTTTTTTATAAAAACTGAAAGCGTTTAGTGATGGTGAGGTTGAAGTCATGTGACTGTGGTGTAGTTCATTTATAGCGATTGTATTGCGGCTTCAAAATTTACAAAAGATGTGTTCTTTTGTGAATGATGAACAAAGATTTATCAACTTTTTATTGGTCAGAGAGCAATTTATTTTCTGCAATAACCCAAAAGCTAATGGATAAATCCTATAGGGTTAATATTGAGGGAACCAGCGTGATGCTAACTTCCAGGTTGGTCTAAAAATACGTCATGCTGTATAGTAGCCTATTAGGAATGCTTAGCTTACAAAAACACTCATAACAACAGACTTTTTGTGCAATGCCAATAAAAGGGTGTTTTGAAATGCTACATGCCTAAAAATAGAAAAGAAATGAACTGTTTTCAGCCTTGCTATCAGGCCTGCCAGCCCTGCGGTCTCACGGCAGGCCATGGAGACCATTTATATGCAAATACATCTGACAGTTTCAATGTGTTCACATAATAAAAGACAGACGTTTGATCAAGACGAATTTCAGATCAGAGTGTTTAGGTCTCCAGTTGCGTCTTTTCATCTGACACTCACCTATAAACGCTCAGAACCTCCTCTCTCCATTTCTTATGCTTCGCTCACTTTGAGCTTCATTTAGATTGTGCTGAGATTCACATGTTTATGCTCATCTGAGATCAACAAAATAAATCATATCGATGCATGATATTTACATAAGGTTGCATACACTTGATTAAACCTGATATCTCTTTAATATTTCAGTGTTTCTCCTTGGGCTCCTTCACATGTTTTCTCCTGCAAAAACAAAACAAAACACCAAAGTCAAAAATCAAACATCTCAATATGAACATTTTGCATCTAAATCTCCTAAAACCAAATAATCTGAGCCACATTTTTCACAAAGCTCTCTGAAATGCTACACATTTACTGGAAAATACTACATTTCCCAGTCAGATATTTTCAAATGCATTTCCTTTAGTCATTAAAATGACTCACAATGTACCTTTGTAGGAAAAAGAGTTCCTGTTTCATCTTATTTTTTATATATATAACGTCTCAAATCAAGATTCAAACAATGGCATTTTGACGCTTTTAAATGTGATGTAACGGATCACTACACTGTAAAAAGTGATAAGTTGACTTAACTGATAATTGAATTGTCAAGTTCACTTAACTTTTTTTTTTTTAATTGTTATGTACTTAATAATTTTAAAACAACGGGTTTCCTCAATTCTTTTAAGTTAAGTCAACTTTCACTTTTTACAGTGTAATGCAAACAGCAAAACGGAGCCCGAGTGAAAGGATTGATCATGTTTTCCGTTAGTTATAGCATGAAATAAACATAAACATCAGAGTATTTGTTAAGAATATGAAATACAACCTAATGAAATGTATGATCTCTGATGTAATTGTACAATCAGTGTTTTAACCACAGAAAATGATAATAAATCAGCTTGTGAACCTGCCATTACACAAGAGACTCATTCAATGTCCATAGCTCATTAATTAGAAAGGGTTAGATTGTTAAAATTGTTAAATATATGCATTATATCATAAATGCATTGTATTTAATTTGTAAATAAATCTTGTCATTAAAAAGAAACTTGAAAAATGTTTTAATTCTTTAGAGGCCATTTTTCTCAAAAGCAAGATTAAGTTAAATGATTATCACCATTTAAATGATTATCTCCACAATGAATTGGAGTTGGCTACAAATATACTGTATATAGAAAGCCAGAGACTTTCCCCCCAACTCATTGATGTGCTTCTGCCACAATGACTCAGAATCATGGATCAGGTCACTTAAATGTTTATGTATGGCCTTACTGCAAAGTCAGTTTGACAATATCTTTATTCATGAGTAAACATATGAGATTCAAATTCATGCTGAAGGCAGTGTTTCTGTGCTACCTGGATAATGCACAACAGAGATTTTACATTTAATAGCTAAAAGGCAGACCACATGTCACGGTGATATCTTGCACCTTTTTAAATATGAGATTGTGGACCCTAGGTGGCTCACACATTTTTCAATTGAACCTGAGCCTGTGTGGAATTTCAATTGGATAAAATGGAATCAATTCACCAAGAGTTTTAATTTGCACATTTTGATTAGTCCCATTTCTCAGAGCCGTTCCCAATGAATACAAACCACGTCTGATATGCTAAGCAATGCCATCACCTTTTCTCATTACCATGCCAAACAGACATGAGAGGAGGGCAAAGGGATTGTACACGTCGACCTGTAGCACTTAAGGGTTTTGTTAACTCTGAGGCATACCAAAGGCCCTTTTAGGCGAGCCAGTTCGATTTGTTTCCATTTTGGTCAGCTGTTGTCAAGGCTCTGTCCCAAATGGTGTCCCAAAAACACACTAAATTCTAAAGGAACAGTTCACTAAAAAATGAATTTTTTTTGAAAATGTACTCAGCCCCAGCCCATCCAAGATGTAGATGAGTTTGTTACTTCATCTGAACAGATTTGGAGAAATATAACATTACATCACTTGCTCACCAGTGGATCCTCTGCAGTGAATGGGTGCCGTCAGAATGAGAATCCAAAGAGCTGCTAAAAACATCACAATAATCCACAAGAAATTCACTCCACTCCAATCCTTTAATTAACATCTTGTAAAGTGAAATGCTGCATGTTTGTAAGAAACAAATCCATCATGTCCATCAAATCCATCAACAAACAATGCCTCCTCTAGTGAAGAAATCCATCCAACAACATATTTGTTTAGAACTGTTTTGGCTTGTAAACGGTGCATATTTTCTCAGATTGAGACAAGATGACTTTTTCACTGGAGACAGCAATATTATGGCTAGAGGACTCGTATTTCAGCTGGAAGCAATAATATGAAGTTAAAAATTACGCATTTGTTTCTTTCAGACATGCAGCTTTCCTCATACTTGTGGATTATTGTGATGTTTTTATCAGCTGTTTGGACTCTCATTCTGACGGCACCCATCCACTACAGAGGATCCATTGGTGAGCAATTGATGTAATGCTAAATTCAGATGAAGAATCAGTCCACATCTCATCTTGGATGGCCTGAGGGTGAGTCAATTTTGATCAGTTTTTCATTTTTTTGATGAACTATTCCTTTAATACTGAGAATACAATGCATACTTGATGCACTAATGCATGAAATCAAGCTTGTGTAGCTAGAAGAATCTACATTCACATAGAGTATGTTTTTAGGGCATACACATTTACATGTTTATAACTATTATGCAATTTTCCATTATGGTGTTTCAATAAAGCACTACATTTCTAACGTGACACAGGGCCTTCCACGTTGAAATCTAAAATTGTTTCCTCTGAAAATTCCTGTGTGCCTAGCGATATCTAAATTAGTTTAGTCTCGGTATCAAAGGCGCAGTAGATCAATGGCAGAGAATAGCTTCGGGTCTGTGCGGCGAACGCCCCTTAATCACCTCTCCCAGTTTAAATCAACTTAGCACCATGAAAGAGACTCAGGCCTTTAATGACTAGCCTTTGGTAACTGAGTCAACTCCTTCTTAATAGAAGCCAATCAAGGCCTGCAGCAAACTACACACAAGAAGTGAAATCAATTATTCCTGACTACACATCGATCAATTTAAATATTTGAGGGTTTATATGTTTGACTAATGTTATGAATTTTTCATTTTCTTTTGCTTATTTATGTATAAGGGAAAGCAGTAGAGTTATTTTTTGTTGCAGAATATTTCCAATTTTATAGGCAGAAAAAAATTATATATATATATATATATATATATAATGTTTAATATACATTATATATACATATATATATTTTTTTGCCTATAAAATTACACTCTTAAAAATAAAGAAATAAAGGTGTTTAAAAGGTTCTTCACAGCGATGCCATAGAACTATTTTTGGTTCCACAAAAAAAAAAAAAAAAAAACATTCAGTCAAAGGTTCTTTAAAGAAGCATCTCTTTCTTACCTTATAATCTGAAGAACCTTCTTTCGCCACAAAGAACCTTTTGTAAAAAAGAAGGTTCTTCAGATGTTAAAGGTTCTTTATGGAACCATTTAGACAAAAAAACGTTCTTCTATGGCATCGTGAAGCACCTTTTATTTTTAAGAGTGTAGAGTCAGACCACCAGACCATTATTAATTGGCCTGCATCATTTTATATCATTACTGTCTGTAAATTTACGCATTTGGCAGACGGTTTTTATCCAAAGCATGTGACTACAGTGCATTCAAAAGTACACCTTTTATGAGCACATTATAAAATGTACATCTATTTTATCTGTTCATGCACACAAAAGAAACTGTATATACATATAGGAACTATAGATTCACTCGACTTCCTCTCACTCGTTGCGACTCCTCGCTTCAAACCCAGCATTCGTTTAGTAACACAACACCGCCCTCTGCCAACCGCACAGCGCGCTGTCATTGGGCTCCACTACAGCCACGTCCTGTCAATCACCAGCTAAGCCCCTCCCACCGCCAGCCTCCCCTGCAGCCGCTTCCTGTCAATCACTGGCCAAGCACCGCCCACCGCCAAATTTTGACTGTAAACATCCCGCCGAGAGCGCGCGCCATCTTTGTCGGATTCAATGAGAGGAAACGGTTGCTAACTTCTCTCCGCAGGAGGGGAGAGAATAAACTAGCCGCAATCAACACGGATAACATATTTTGAATGGTACGTTCTCGAAAATGTGTGTTGTTGCGGATAAATGTGCATGTGAAGTGGAATATATTAGCGGGAGGGTGAAATTTGACGCTTGCGTTGCTTATGTGCTGTTGCTAATCAACAGTTGGCTAATGCTAATTGCTAATGATAGCTTTAAAATAATTTGGCTTTGCAGGAATTATTAAAATCAGAAGTATTATTGGTTTCTAACTTTTATTCGTTAATTGTGAACGGGAAAAATAAACTCTGTCATTTATAGCTTATAAGTGGTAACGTTATATTGGCTATTTTAGGTTTAAGTAGCGATGCATGCTAATCTGCAACTTAGCCAAAAGCTTATGGGGAAAATTAACGCAACTCTTTTGCATCTTTATTCAATGCATTTTTCTGTAATTTGCTTGTATTCAACTTTTTAAAGTTTTGCATTGAATAATACGGCGGTTTGGTGGTGTGCAATTTTTTTTTTTCATCGCCTTCATGTTTTAATGTTGGTGTAAAGGCGGGCAATGCTTATAAATGCTGTTAATGTAATACATCTTGACTAGTAACTCAGACTAAGTGTACAATATCTAATGCAAATCGAAACTTGTGTTTTTGGTGCATAAGATTTGACTTTTGCATGTTTGTGCATTTCATTGGCTGGTTATGGATTAATTTGCATTAAAAATTATGCATTCTATGGATCTCATGTATTCTGTATCTCAAAGCCTGTGAATGTTAAATTGCTGCCTAGGTAGGCATGTTCCGGTACTTAGGTTTTGAGACATTACTCTACTCTGAAGTTTTGAACGAATACTCTTGTGACTCCTTCCAGGTGTAGCAGAGAGATCTCGGAGCTTTGACCAGACACCAGGGCAATGTTTTACGCCCACTTTGTCCTCAGTAAACGTGGGCCGCTGGCCAAGATCTGGCTGGCGGCCCATTGGGACAAAAAGCTGACCAAAGCACACGTCTTTGAATGCAACCTGGAGAGCAGCGTGGAAAGCATCATTTCACCAAAGGTGAGCCTGCAGTGCTACTGCTGTTTTGCTTTTGAATGGTGTGTTCCTGCATATGTTAATACTGTTTTGTTACTGTTAAAATAGGTGAAAATGGCTCTGCGTACATCTGGTCATCTTCTCTTGGGTGTGGTGAGGATCTACCACAGAAAAGCCAAATATCTTCTGGCTGATTGTAATGAAGCGTTTATCAAGATAAAAATGGCTTTCCGCCCAGGTAGTGAATCTAAACGAACATTTTAGCGAAATCTATAGATTTCAAAGTCACCTGGCTTTGACTGTCTGTATTTACTAGAATACATTGTGGTTTTTAGGTGTTGTTGATCTGCCAGAAGACAACCGCGAGGCAGCATACAACGCCATCACCTTACCAGAGGAGTTTCACGATTTTGACCAGCCCCTTCCTGATTTGGAGTAAGAAACACTTGTCTTTTATTTCAACACAATATGTGTGGTGTATGTTAAGACACAGACTGTGAATGAAACATTTACGCTATAATCTGTATCAGTTTGCTTGCTGTATAAAACTACACGGTGGTCCTGGAATAAAAAAAAAAAAACTTTGTTGAAATTTTGTAGTTATGCTCCAAGTATTTCTTTGGCTGAGTTTATTTTGCATTTATGATTTATAAATTAAAATCGTCTATTTCAGTGATATAGATGTAGCACAGCAGTTCACCCTGAACCAGAGTCGTGTTGAAGAGATTACCATGAGGGAGGAAGTAGGAAACATCAGCCTCATGGCCGACAATGACTTTGGTAAAAAAATTATTTTTCTTTTTTTTATCATTGTTTCCCCACAGCTCTGAAATATACTTGTGTTGGATGATTTATTGAGTATATTAAACTATAAACTATATTAAAACCTATAATTGTTTCTATTCATAGCTCTATTAAAATCTTATCAAAATAAATAGTATAAAATTTGTATGTTAAATAATGCAATTAGTTTTATATCTGTTAAAGGTATAGTTCACCAAAATATTAAAAACGGCCTGCTTGTAATAAACAAATCCATCATTAAGAAGTTTTTAACTTCAAACCACTGCTTACGATCAAAATATGAGTCCTCTATCCATCATATTGCTTTCTCCAGTGAAAATGTCGCCTTTTTTGAATCGGTAGAGAAATATGCACAGATCAAGCACAATTTTCAAGTGAAAAAACAAACATGCTGGAGGAAGCGTTATAGATTATGGACTGGTATTTTGGCCAGAAGCAATAGCTTGAATTTACAATGCCTAATGATGGATTTGTGTCTTACTAACACACAGCTTTTCACTTCACAAGATGTTAATTGATGGACTGGAGTCATGTGGATTATTGTAATGCTTTTATCAGCTGTTTGAACTACAGATGAGTCACCAGATATACTTGGGTGGCCCATCTAACACTACTTATGCTAGCGACTCATGTGATCCATGTATGTATCCACTTCATGCTGGTAATGTCGTCATAGGTGACTTCGGCATGGATGATCGTGAGATGATGAGGGAGGAGAATGCTTTTGAGGTGGACATCATCCATGGATCCTCTGCCTCCACCCTGCTTCTGGAAGCTGAGCCTGAGCCTGGTCCCGCTCACCTCCCTGACAAATCGACCAACCTTGGCTATGACGACTTTGGAGATAACAACCTGGAAAGCACTGATGGTGGAATTCTGAGTAAGTTCCAATTTGATTTGACCTGTATATTGTTCATATGATGATGTGATACTAAACCTGGTATCTGCTCAATTTTAGTGGATAAGATTCTGAGCAATGAGGATGGTGGTGGTATATTTGATGATCCTCCAGCTATCACTGACAGTGTGATGATGCCTCAAAACCATGGCGATGATGACGACGACTTCGATGCTTTTTCTCGTAAGTAAATCCTACAAAATTTCTCAGCTGTTGCTTGTCTCAATGAAATAACTAGAAATGTAGAATATAAAGTAAACATTTTTTTACCACTGAAAATTTCCCTTCCATGTCGAGTTTTGACAGAAATGTATAAACAAAGAATTTTTGTATTCATGTTATTTCCTACATAAAAAAACAACAACTTTATTTGGTGGTTTGTTACATGTAACGTATAACAAGGATATTGTTAAATAGTCTTAGCAAGTATTTTTCTTACTAACAAATCATTTCTTGGTGTCTTACTATTGGATAACTTGAACAAACCTTGCCATGTCAAGAAAAAATATTTTTTTCTGATGCACAATCATGAGGGTGTAAAGTAAGGGGTCTTTTCTGTAATAACGTTTTCTGATGATTTTTTGAGCAAGAAATAAATCTGTATTAATTGCATTTTATGCATTTTTAAACAAATAGTTTGAACTAACGTGTCTGCATTATCATTTCAGCCCCTGCCGGTCCTGACAGTCCAGACTCTGGACCAGTGGAGCCTCTTCCCAACACCACAGACCAGACAGAGCAGACCACTCTGGTGCCCAATGAAGACGAAGCTTTCGCTCTTGAGCCCATCGACATTACTGGTAAAACTGAACAATAAATTTACATTGAATTGATTGATGAAATGCAACCAAGGATGGTTTCAATGGAAAGCCTTGTAGCTTGTTTCAGTGATCTATATTAAGATTGTCTTCAATATAGATTACTAAAACACTTGTGTGTCCTCAGTGAAAGAAACCAAGGCTAAGAGAAAGAGAAAGCTCATTGTCGACAGTCTGAAGGAGTTGGACAGTAAGACTATCCGCGCTCAGTTGAGTGACTACTCTGATATTGTCACCACGCTGGATTTGGCTCCTCCTACTAAGAAGCTGATGATGTGGAAGGAGACTGGAGGTGTGGAGAAGCTGTTCTCGTTGCCTGCACAGCCTCTCTGGAACGGCCGACTGCTGAAGGTGATGGTTTGATCTTACGTCACTGTAATATAACTATGTTAAAGCTCGGCTGAAATAATAGGAAATGTGTGTGTTGTAGATGTTTACTCGCTGCTTGACTCCACTGGTGCCTGATGAGCTGAGGAAGAGGAGGAAGGGAGGAGAGGCCGACAGCCTGGAGGACTTCCTGAAGGAGCTGGAGAACCCAGAAGTGCCCAGAGAGGAGGCACTGGGTCACAGGAGTGAAGTGATTGGTAAGCTCTTGACTTGCTGTTGAGTGGCTACATAAGCACGATTACTGCAGCTTAACATACAGGTTTTCAAACTGGTGTCCACAGGGTCCACAAGTGAGTGGTACGGAGTCTCAGGAAAAGTTAGAGAAAAGGATTGTAAAAATGTGAAAACAAATAAAGAAAACAAGTAAAACTGAATACAAAATATTCAAATAAAAAAATACAAATGTATTTGAAGAAATAGATCTAATAGTACAGTACTATAGTTAATTAGAAAACATAATACAATAGGAAATTACTTCCACGGTGTGGAAGTGTTTTCAAAATGTAAAAAATAAAGATGAGAATTATTTAAAAAAATAATGAATTGAAATATGTAAATAATAAAAAATATTTCAAATACATCTAATATTACAGTACTATAGGGAGTAGAAAACACATAATAATGGATCAAAATATTTTTCCCAAATGATAATTATCTTATAAATTAAGTCTTTATCAGTTATTTTAGTATTGTTGATATATATACTGGTTTTATTTTCTGTTTTATTTTAAAGTTTTAGTTATATTGTTGTGTGTTTGTCATTTTTATTCATTTTTAAATGTCTATATAGTATTTATTAATGTTTTAGTACTTCAACTTAGGCTAAACAAAATTTGTAACTAGCTAAAATATTTTTTGTAATATTATATACATTTAATGTAAAGTAATAAAAACAATTGCATTTTTTTCATGGTTATAGGTAATGTGAATATCCCCATAAGATAGATACATTTAAAAATATAGTTCCCTTTTAAATTTCAGAATGGAGATTGCTTAAATGGGGAAGATCATATTTGGGGGTCCACGGCTAAAAGATTGAAACCCCCTGGCTTAACACTCTTGTGTCACAGTCATTTGAAAGCCTCAAGTGAAAGTCTCCTGCTTGTGCCCTACAGATCAGACCATTATGGAGGAGCCCAGTATGCTGCAGGCTTCCTCTATGGAGGGCAGCAGAACCGCTTTGGACGAGTCCATGATGCCACCTCCATCTCGCCAGCGTGGAGTGAAGCGCAAGTCGCTTGAAAAGGATGCAGCTTTGCCTGTAAGTCAACCAGATAATCATAATGCCTAGTAAAGGTTTTGGAACAAAGCCTAATGGTGCACAATTGTCATTCCAGCCAATGGGAGTGTTGGAACAGACGCTTCAGCCTGTGGATCAGTCGGTCCTTTCCCAACAGCTCGACATGCCCCAGGTGGATCTTCCTCCTGAGGACAGCAACAACCTCTCAAGACTGGTACCGGAGCTGGACCTGTTAGATGACAGGAGCAAGGAGAAAGACAAGGACGACAGTGATGAAGAGGTGAGATGTTTACAGGTGGAAGAAAAGCTCTCATTTTGACTATGCCATTACTATGGAAGCCCATTTCTTTTTTTTTCTCACAATTCTAAGAAAAAAAAAAAGTTAGGATTGTGAGTGAAAAAGTACCAATTGCCTGTTTTTGTGGTGGAAAAAACGTTTTCAGAAAAAATGTCAGAATTCTGAGCGAGTATTAACTCAATTGCAAATACATTGCAGATGTGTTCACTGAATATAAACCTAACAGACCACTCGGATCATTAGGATCGAGTCAGTTATAAATACCAAGGGTTCACACAAAACAAGGGGAGTCTGCTTTTAGTTATTATGCTGGCCGCAGTTGGAATCAGCTTCCAGAAGAGATCAGATGTTCTAAAACATTAGCCACATTTAAAGGCAGGGTAAGTGATTTCTGGTAGCCATTGTTGATATTTGAAATCACCAAAACAAACACGCCCCTACCCCAAAAGGGTCTCGCCCCTATTTTGATAGCTCTGCCCCACACATACGTTTGATACCCAGGCAACGATTGGTTCTGTGAAACAAAGCAAAACCAATGTTACACCATGTCTACACCGGAGCGAGCGGTGCGAGCGGCACAGAAAACTGCTGCCGTGTTCTATTTGTGACATGCTGACACACATTTCAAATGATTTTCAACGGTCGCTTTGTCGCGTCGAGTGTAGACAGACTTCAGCTGTTGCGGCACGTTCGGTGTACCAGGGCCGGCGCCAAGGAGGGGCATTCGCGTGCCGTGCCCCCCCTCTCCCCTCCACGACGAGTTACTGTGCCCCCCACTTTCCTTCCTCTCCCCTCCTTGCTGAACGTGATCGATTTCGAAAGCGAAAGTGAAACCGAACAGCACAGTTCTCCGCTCCTTCAGTTCTCTCCTGCGCTGGAAAGCTGTTCCGATATTTACACGGGTCCTACTTCTTGCTTTATCGTTCCACGGATGTTTTCCTCTTTTGTTTTTTTGTTTTTTATCTTCCATCTCTATCTTTCTGTCGTCGCTCGGCTAATGTCCGTCCTCCTGTGCACTGCGAGCTCTCTCCTCCAAAACATCATGAGGAGACACGCCCCTTACTGCTGATTGGCTACAAGTTTGTTTTGGTACTCTGCCCCGACTCTGCGTTTTTGAAAAATTCCATACCCCACCTTTAAATGCAGACTCAAAACTCATCTGTTTAGCTGTGCATTTGTTGAATGAGCACTGTGCTATGTCCGAACTGACTGCACTGTATTTTCTGTATAGTCATTTTTATTCATTTTAAACATTTTTAAATTCCTTATTTTATTGTTTGTGATTTATTTTTTTTAATGATTATTTTACTTCTATGTAAACCACTTTAAATTACCATTGTGTATGAAATGTGCTATATAAATAAACTTGCCTTGCCTTGCAAAGAAATATTTGCTACATAAATTTGAAACTTTGAACTCGCAATTTGATATTTTTCTTTATATTTCACAATTCTAAGGGGGAAAAAGGTCTAAATTCCAAAAGTTCGTCTTTCATCAAAACAAAACATAATTCTGAATTCATATCTCACAATTCTGAGTTTCTTGCAATTATTGCAAAAAAAAAATTCTTGGAAAAGTAGTCAGAATTCTGAGTTTATCTTTATTTAGAGAATATTGATATTGTGAGAAAAATATCTTAATTATCAGAATTGAGAGAAAAAAAAGAGTTTAGTCAAAATTATTTTTCTTTTTTTTTTTTTTTTATCCTTTTGCGGAAACAAGCTTCCATATGTTACTGACAATTGTTCACTGTGTTTTAATCAACAGGGTGAGGAGGGACAAGGAGACCAGGACCAAGAGGAGCGACGGTGGAACAAGAGAACTCAGCAGATGCTTCACGGTCTTCAGGTTTGTATTTGGACCATATGTTAACTATAAAGATGTTGGAAACAGGTTTCCTCATTCTTCTGTGTTTTGACAGCGTGTGGTGGCTAAAACCGGAGCCCAGTCCATCAGCCTGCTCGAGCTGTGTAGAAACAACAACAAGAAACAGGCTGCGGCCAAGTTTTACAGCTTCCTGGTGCTGAAGAAGCAGCAGGCCATCGAGCTGACGCAGACCGAGCCGTACAGTGACATCGTCGCCACACCAGGACCGCGGTTCCATATTGTATAGATGCATACTCTCTATTTTTTGTTTTGTTTTTAGTAGTTGTATTTAACAGTTTTGTTTTGCTACTGTTGCTTTTTGTACCAGTTTTTGTCCTTTGGGGCCAATTTTAAAGGTTTTGAGTCAAATCCAATAGATCATGAAGACATTGTACCTACATAGGTGTTATTTGTTAGTACATGTTGGACCTCCATATTGTCAAAACCATTGGGATTTTTCAGTTTCACTACTTGTTTTTTTTCTTTTCTGCCATTGTTCTGTTTTAATGTTCCTTCATAAGCTTTATCCCATTAAGTTTTACATTTGTAGTAGAGTTAGTTATGTGTACATTTTAACTTTTTAATAATGTCACAATTGAGAGACAAAGGTTTATTTTTGGAGACCCAAGTGGATTTAATGACACAATAGTTCAGTGTTTTGTATCTCTCTTTTAATGGCAATTATGATTATTAAAGGTTTGTTAAACCCCTACATACAATTGGAATTTTTATGCACTTGTGATTAAATTTTGATATTGATTGAAAAAATGTTTCCTATGTTTCTCTACTATAGTGTACTTGGCACCAATACAAATTTCATCCTAGGTCAGGTTGGGAACCTTTTTTGACTAAACAGCCAATCCCCCCTCTCACACACACACACACACATTTTTGGTTAATGCTTTTTTTCCTATAAGTGCCACAGAATAAAGTTATATAATATATTTCAATATATTTATATGTATTTCAACAATAGTAACTTTATTAGGTCCCAATATTCACATATGTGTAAATACTAAAGTTGAAACAAAATATTTTAATATTAAGTTAAAACTGTTTTACATATACACTAGTCAAAATTTGAACTGGATCAAAACCTTTAATCAAAGTTGTCCTAAAACCAAAATGCGTTCTTGTCTTAGGACAACTTTGATTACATTTTTTTTTATTCACTTCAGATGTTGACTATATAATCTGAAAAAAAAAAAAAAAGTTTAATTAGGTCTATACTTTGCACTACACTAAACTTTATAATTACCTGTGCAATAAAGGACCGTAACCTTTCAGTTTTTAAATACATTCTCATGTCCACTTTAATTTGCTGGTTATAATTAATCCATCTGCAGCCTTACTTCCTGAGGAGTGTGCACACTGTGGTACTATCAATACTGTATCCCACAATGCAATGCTCTTACAAATTTTTTGGACAGGACATTTCTTGCACAAAAAGGTTTATGAAGTCATGAGGCTTGACAACAATATAACATACCACTGTTTCAATGTTGCATAATGTGCATTGATTCACGTGCTAAATGGAAAACCGTAGGCAGTATACAGTATGTAGCCTAGTACTACATTTTAAATACAGCCGTTGCGCTGTTTGTGGTCAATTCATTTATAGCGTGAGCTGCTGCATTATTATGTGATTAATATCACAATGCAGTATTTTTGCTTTTAATTTTAGGACGAAATCGCGAGACTCTTATTTTGCCAATGTAAAAGTCTTCTCGTAAAGACTTCACACAGGAAGTGCTCGGATCGTTCCGGAAAAGCCTCCTCACACGTGCTTCGGCCTTTTCCCTCTTCATCTAACAATGGCCAGCCGCAAAGAATCAGCTGCTTCAGGTTCCAATCCTCTGGATTCCCCGGTGAAACTGATCCAGATCGATGGGCTGGTGAGTGAAGTTTGCTGTGGAGTGAGATTATGTTGAAGTGTGAAGAGACTCGTGTGTTGTGTTCAGCTGTAGGTTGGTAGGGGGAGCTCAGCCTTCACCGTTTACTGTATCAGGAAGCGCGCTGAAAACAGACCGTAGAAATACTGGGGTTTTGTGGTATTAGTTTTGTGGACATGTACCATGGTAATACCAGGACTTTGAACATGCTACTCCCCGAAAGTGTAAAGTGGTGGTACATCCATCTGCTGCCATCACTGTACCATGGTACTGTAGTTACTGTGGTATCTGTTCTTAACTGAAGGAGTACAGTGGATTTTTTTTTTTTTTTGTCAATATACCGTTATACCACCATGGTGTTCTTGGAAGTATTTTAAAGTGCGCGAAATGTCATTACCATGGTATATTTCCAAGTACCATACTACTACTTTTCTACCATTCTTCAAGGTAACGTTACTCAACAGAAAAACATGGCTGTACAGCTGTACATTTTTTAGATATTTTTCTTTAAAATTGATGACATTATGTACTACTACTACCCTCTTCTACTTTAGAAAAGTTTAGGGTTTAAGATTTTATTATATTTAATTGTCGTGTGTATATAAAATTATCTTATAGCCTACTCTTTAAGGCTGCACTTAATGTAAAATCCAAAAAAAAAAAAAAAAGTAATAATGTGGGATGATTTCTGTTTGAAAATATTTTAAAATGTAATTTATTCCAGTGATTTAAAAGCTTATTATCAATGTTGAAAACCGTTGTGCTGCTTTATATTTTTTTTTGTGGAAATGGTGATACGTTTTCAGGATTATGATGAATTAAGAGCTTAAAAGAACAGAATTTATTTGGAAAAAAATATATTTTATAACATTTATAAATGTTATAAATGTATTTACTGTAATTTTGATCAAATTAATGCATCCTTGCAGAATAAAAGCATTTGTCTTACTGACCCCGAACATTTAAATTGTAGTGTACTATAGTTTTATATATTTTTTTTATTTTTCATTTTTTGTTGTACCATTGTAGTGTAATGATATTCTTGGAAGGACTTTTATTTTTTATTTTTAAGGGATAGTTCACTCAAAAATGAAAATTCCGTCATTTACTCATCCTCATATTGTTCCAAACCTGTTTGAATTCCTCTATTCTGCCAAACATAAAAGAAGAGATTTTGCAGAATATTGATTACCAACCACTTTCTGTTTCCCTTTGATTTCCATAGTATTCAGATTATTATTTATTTTTTTCATATGGCTGTCAGTGGCTACTAGCAGCTGTTTGGTTACCAACATTCTGCAAAATATTGAAAATTAATATAGTCTGAGACCAGCACAGTACTTCATTTATTGATTTAAGGCTCATTATGTCCGTCTGGCTGAAATATATGAATATGATCAGCTCAAGTGTTCTTGTGCACAGTGTATGACTTCTGAATGCTAAAACTAACTTTTATCAGAATTGCTGTTCATTTCTTTGTCTAAATTTTTTTTCACAGTGGAAAAGTTGCTTAGTACAACTTTTACAGCAAATTTTCTCATTTGTTATTTCTGTAGGGCTGCAACTGCTGGCCTCGTTTTTCACTTTGCTTTAGGTGCCGTACATTATTTTCCTGGAATTGTTTTTCGAAATCATTCTACACCATTAGCCTGCATTCCCTTATACAGACCAGTGATTCCCGTTAGATAAAGGCTGAAGTCTGAGCACAGAGCTTGTAGTTTGGCATTTGGTCTAAACCCTCCAATTATCATCACGGTAATGCATGCGGACGGTCTGCTGTTTATCTCCTGGTGCGCAGTAGAACTGAAGTGTTTGCTTAATTAAAGAGGTTGTCTGAGTTTGAGGTTGATGCAGTGCTGATGTGTTGTGCACTGCATTATATATCACTGCCAAAAGAGGGCGAAGTTGTCTCGAGAAAGAACACATCCTGTCATGATCTGGTGCAGTTTCGGCATTTTGGACGTAGATTGACCTTGATAGGACAGTCGCTTGCATCTTTCCATTATTTTCATCCATCCTACATTTCAATACCTGTCGTAGTGTTTTCTTATTAGGCACATGGTCAGAGCTGTGCTTTTGTATATAATGAGACTGGATGATTTACATCAGGCACCCTCAAAAAAGCTGCATATTTGAAATATTTTGCGTTATTTCAGATCTTCTTAAACCGTAAAATAGCTTTGTAAGAGGAACACACTGAAATACATGATTCAAATTGCTATTTTACAATCATTTCTCTCAACTGGAGTTCTCAAATCTCATTTGCCTTCAGATGCATTATTGATTCCCTGTGCTAATTGGTTCTCCAGGGCTCGCAAAATCGCTAGCCCGACGTCCCGGGGCTATTATGTTTTTCAGTCGGGCTACCAAAATGTATCACCGCCTGCCCGACGGGCTCCTTAAATACAGATCCCGCGGGTCCTTAAAAACTCTGAAAGTGAGTTGTATCAAAATTAAGGCCATAAAAAGTTTTAAATACGTTAAATGGTATAAGAAATGTCTTAATTATAATTTCAAGAGGTCTTAAAGTTGGGGACGGAAAGACATGAGTCGTGATATGGCAGGATTAAACTTCAAAAGGCAACGATTTTATTGAATAAATATGAGCGCGGCACGTTTCAAGTCAAAACGCGACGCAGATGTCTTTATGTGAATGTATCTGAAGGTAACCGACTGTCCTCAGTAAAGTGTCGTTGGCATTTTAATTTCATTTTACCTATAATTCCTGATAAAGCAGTGTTTATGAGCGCGGAGCTGCTTTGTGTACAGCGTTTCCTGGGAAACCGCAATATTTCAGCGCTCCTAAAGCGCCACCTCGTGGCAGAGAGTGAATCTGCATTTCCAATAAGCCTTTCTTACTGTTTATGGTCAGATCAAAGCAAATATCAACTCATGTTTTTACGCATCAAACACAGAGTTGTAAATGAGAAGGAAACTGATGTGCTTTCTAAAAATCTAAACAATTAAGACAGTAATATTTATACGTTTTAAGTTAACATAATTAATATGCTTTATTTATCCCTTTTCATAAAAACGGTCTATAGCCTGAAACGCTGTTGTATAAGATTTTTGTTTTTGTGAAAACCTGTATCTGAACTGTAAATCATGTAATTTTATGGCTCAAAACTGTATGTTACCAAAGACATTGTCCAACCCCGCTCATTCTGTTTTCATTTTACTTGTGCAGCTCTTAAAATGGGTCATAAATTGCCTTAAATATATTTTTAAAAATTTGTAAATAGTGAAATAAAATTCCTTCCTTCATATTTGTGTATTGAAAATATTTTTGATTGACATTTAAACTCCTATCTGATTTTCTATATTTAAAAATAAATAAATAAAATAAAATAGTAATTTTTTAATTCGGGCTAGTTAAATTAATTTTAAGGCTACCAAAATCTGAAGAGTACCTGCCCGAAGGGCTACCAGGGATTTTGAAATTTTGCGAGCCCTGTTCTCGCTTGTCACATGATTGTTTGAAGTTTAAAAACTGCAGATGAGATTTTCTGAGATTATCTATAATTAATATCAGTGACTTTTGATGACAATTTAAGTTTTTCTTTAATATTTGTGCTAACAATTGTGGTCATTCTTCTATCTTTATCCGATTTTTATCTAAATTGCTCTGTACAGGCATAAAATTACATTTTTGGAACAATATTTTTCTATTTTTATTCTATTAATAACTTCTAAAAAAGTGTCCAAAAAAGTAGGGGAGGAAAAAAGTTAGTTTCTTTAGTTATTACAGTATTTCATCAGTTATGGTTATCAGTACAGATCACTTTTCAATTTTTAAAAAAATATATACATAACTTAAAATTATTTATATATATATATATATATATATATATATATATATATATATATATATATATATATATATAGTTAATATTAATAAGATAATTACAGTAACAACCTTAAATTATCTGTATAGTGTTTTGTATATGTGTATATATATATATATATATATATATATATATATATATATATATATATATATATATATATATATATATATATATATATATATATGTGTGTGTGTATATATTATTTTTTTTTTTAGGTCATTATCTAACATTTCACATTGTCTAAGCTAGTTCTCTTATTAAAAGTGAACTATTAGGCCTTAATTTGAGCTTTTGAGTGCGGCTTTCTCCTCCAGCATTGCAAATCTGAAGTACAAGCTCATTTGTACGCGTGGTGTGAAACTGTTCAATTACGACGTTGTCAAAGGCTGTTCGTTTTGAGAGGCAGTTCGGCATGCCTTGTTTCGTCATTGTTTTATGAAGATGGATCATAGGCCTCGTCGTAGCAGAACGACAATCATCAGGCTACGGTTGCACGTCCTTGCTCGGCTAACTGACAGGGACAGACGTTAACGTCAGCGTGATCCGTGGGGAACACGTTAGCGCGTTTACCTGATTGCCACGAGCGTGTGGATTGCATCACCCTTCAACTGAGGCAAGTTTGAAAGCAAGAAAGCCCACGAACACTCGCAATACGCCGCAGAGAGAATGCTAGTCATTGCAAAACGAAAGCGCCTATCAAAAATAGAACTGGCAAGCGTGCAATTCTCCCGAGTTCAGGGGGGATCATTAGATGGAGTGTTGAGGCTGTGTTGTGCTGCTTTGATGGGGCTGTGTAGTCTGCGCCGCTGCTGCTGCTGGAACGCATGCCGCATGCCCTCATTAAGTATTCTGTTACTGTCACCCAGCTGATGGAGGAGGAGAACAGGGGGTGTGGAGCGCCACTTTGAATCTGTGGTAAAAAGCCAGCCCCCTGAGTTCCCTCGCCCCCTCCGGCCGGTGCTGACGGCTCGTCTGACGGATGGTGTTCAGGGGAAGTCAGCAGCGGATCTGAGCTGATTGTGGCATCGCAGTTGCTCTCTGATGGTTGTTATAAGATTCTTTTGCATAAAGCGGACTACAGCTTTTAGAATGTGTCAATGTAAAAACTAGCTCTGCCTCAAATGACTTTCCTTTCAGCTGATTTCATCAAGGCTATGGTTAATGTCAACTAATAGCTGTTTTGCCTTTGTTTTAGGCTTCATTAGAGAGAAGAAAACCCACTTTTTCCTAGTTCCATTTAATATTAACAGATTTTTAACTTTTTGTCTGACATAACTGTTAGCAAGATTAATATATTTACATTTTTATTAATATCTTAAGTAGGCTTAAATCATTAATGATATTGCAGTGGAAATTCTGTATTTAAACAAGTTAGAGATATTCAGAAATGTGCTAGTTAGTTAATTTTTCATTTGTAATTTATATTTTTATTTTATTTAAATAAACCTTTAGTGGAAATTGTATGTTAAAATAATCTCATAATACATTAGAGATCTTTAGGAACTTTTGCATAACCATTAGCTGTAATGGAACAGTTCATTTTAAAGGCAGTATTTTTATTAATTTTTTTTTTATTAATATTTTTATTTAACGTAATCCTTTAATTAGAGATATTTGGGAATGTTAGCATAACTTAGTGGCAATTATTTAGTGTTTGGTATTTTTTGTTTTGTCATTATTTTTTTTATTTTTTGTCTTTTTGTAAAAAAAGTTAATTAGTCACATTAATTAATCATCGCAGGAGGGTGCACCATTCAGTTTAGTTTCATGCTGAAGAGCCTCTGAGGGGTTATTCACATCATATTCTCTCTTGTAAAATGTAAATGAGTGTAAATGTCAACATCATTCGTGTCTGTAGTCTGTCACGCAGAACATGAGCGCCTTGTTGCATCAATATAGAATTTAGACTTTTATCCTCAAATATGAATTTTTTTTTCTAATATAATTGTTTATTTTTAACTCATGCCTAGTAATATGAAGCTGTTTTTGTACTGCTGCCAAACTTAATTTAATGGAAAATAAAGAAAAAATCTTTTGATTTGTGGCCAAGTTGCATAAAAGAAAATTAGATGATGCATATAATTAGATATAAATTATAATTTACTTTACTATATACCAGGGATCCTCAAATCTGGCCCACGAGATCCAATTTCCTGCAGAGTTTAGCTGTAACCCTAATCAAACACACCTGAACATGCTAATCAGTGTCTTCAGGATCATTCGGAAATCACAGACAGGCGAGTTTGATCAGGGTTGGAGCTAAACTCTGCAGTGGATTGGCCCTCCAGGGTAAGATTTGAGGAACCCTGCTATATACTATACTAACATTGTCTAAAATTCAGTTATATATAAACTGAATTTATTCGGTGTGGTTTTGGTACAGCAGGGGGAAAAAACAAAACAAAATTGCTTTTTTTTTTTTATTTATAAATTACTCGATTTAAAGAGAGGGCCATTTATTATTCAAAAAACAGTTTTATGTTTAGTTTTATATATAATTTTTATTAGGAATAAAAATCTATTTTTTTAAAAAAAGGAATAAAAATCCCTTTTACATTACTATATGTTTACAGTTTACAACAGAGCCCAAACTTAATTACCATTTATTTTTAAATTTAATAACCAACACTCAACTTAAAAAAATAAATAAATAAAATAAAATATGCAAAAATGTAAATTGCACAATGCAGTTCGAATTAACTTCTAAATTATAATTTCTATTTGTTGTTGAAATGTATTCATTTATACATAACAGATTTTTTAAAGCATATTAAATAATTAAGACATCACTAACCGGTAAAGTAAAATATAATAAGTATATAGTCTAATATATCACAAATTTTCTTTTTGGACTTCATTTTTCTAGCGAGCTAATGAGCTGTGGGCACTGATGACCTGACTGAGGTAAATGAAATGCTACATGACATTTTGTTTACAAGCTGTTTTATTGACGTCTTTCCACGGTTGAAATACTGATTGAGCGATTACATGAGGCATGTAATGTTCATTCATATTTATTTTGCATTATAACTAGTAGTAAAGAGGAAGAGATGGTCACGCTCCGCATTGCCATTTATACAGCGATCTGTCACGCCACATCAAAGAGTGTCAAAACAGCATTGTTTGAATTTCCTGACAAAAATGTACATAATTTGAAAGCTGTCAAAAGTACCAATTTATAAAACTGTAAGTTTCCTACGAAGTTCCACTCGTGCAGTGGTTAAAACAATGCTGTGTTTGTTCGGTAGCCTTACACATGAGTACCGAACCAAAAGACCCATACCGAAATTTTCAATACAAAAAGTTTGTTTTTTCGTTTAGAAATAGAACTGAATCTGTTCTTAACCGTAAATTGAATAACAAAAAAACAATGCCACATTGACAACAAAGGTTGGTGTTGAGTTGCAAGAAACAAACACCACTGAAACAATTAACATCAGCGAGGAGTGGAGCGTTCTAAAACAGCATGTTTAGTCGTTTAATCAGCCGTTAATTGCTTGGAATCAAATGAGCGATGATTCAAACCCTAAGATTGGAACAACGGGAAATTGGATGCTGCTGTTTCCTGTTCTTTTATCCGTTACAACTGCTCAGGCAATTAGTGGTGTTCGTATTCCCCCACATCTCGCTGTCGTATTGAGCGTTTCACTGTGCTTCTGTTTGCGCAGCGCCGTCGTCTTTGCTGATGGCTTTGTGTTGTTTTGCCGCGCGGCGCCGACTGTATTGCCCAACCAAGCACAGCTCAATTCATTTGAGGAAGCAGGTGTGTGACTTCCCTCCTGAATGATTTAGGGGAACGGGCTTTTTCACAATTCTTCCAGCACGACGCCTCGACTCGAAAAGATCAGATTGGCAGGACTCTGCTCAGAGTATTGACTTCACCGCTTTTTTTTTTTTTTTTCGCTGACCTTAAAGCCTGTTACAAACCCTCAAAGAGGCAACAATAAGGTTTGGAAAACAACATATAGAGCCTCTAGCTCATGTGAAAATGAGGTGCCATGGACACCCACCATATGTCTGACCACCATCTGTATGGAGTTTTTAAAGCCAGACAAAGGTTGTAACTTTGTTTACAGGGAGTTCATCCATAATTAATTGAACACGCCACTGTGAAATGCTTCATATATCCTTTACAGCTGGGATGTGGCGAGCTCTGTCAGGTCATTTGGGCTTGACATGTTACTCGCACCCAGAGAATTGTGTGTAATATTGCCTCTAGCACACTGTTTTATGAATGTTGTGGTAAATGATGGCAGATTTGTTCCATGTGGCTCCAGGCTACAGGAGGGGAGCGATGGGAATCGTAAGGTGTTTAATGATTCCGATTCTACTTAATGATTTCAGTGCCTTTGCGATTCCTTTAATGACTTTTAATGCAAAAAATAATTGATCTAAACTATATTACTCCTTGTTACGCCGCCCTCTGGAATGCTCTTTTCTGATTGGTCAGTTGCAGTGTTTTGCGGTAATATTTTTGTGTAATGGCCGCTAAGCTGCTCTGCATGGGGAGTGTAGTTTGAGATTGTTGACTAAATTATCTTTATTATTTAATATATAACACTTTACCATTCAAACACTTGGGGTCAAGATTTGAATGTTTTTAAGAAGTCTGCATTTATTTATTTTTTTGTTTTGTGTTTGAATGAGTATTAATATGTAGTTTACTCCTGTGATGCAAAGCTGAATTTTCAGCATTGTTACTCCAGTTTTCAGTAGAGGTCGATCAATAGTGGATTTTCCCGATACCGATAGCTAGGTTGGACCACACTGGCAGATACCGATTAATCAACCGGTAGTTTTCAAAATGGATACTGAAAAAAAGCTAGTGCTTTACTATTTAAAAAAAAAAAAAAAAAAAAAAGCAGCAACAATACTGAAACATACTTTGTAAATGAATAAAAATATTAATATTATTTACTATATTGATCATTAAAGTTATTTCATAATTTGCTAATGTTAAAAGAAACTTTAAAATGTAAAAATATAACCTATTAGTAGCTAATAGTGAATGTTGAAATGAAAACACTCTAACAAGGAACAATACTTCTACAGTTTTCATTAATGCTACGAATGGACTTTTATTGTTAAATGTTACCATTTAATTTCAACAGTCATGCTTAAAGATGGCCATTTTTAAATATCTACACCAGGCCATAGCATTAAAATTACATGCATATGGATATTGTATGTGTACTCACACACTTTATTTGCTTCTATTTTTGTAACACTTGATAATTATCTAATCAAAAAAAAAAAAAGTTAGTCGCAGCGCCATGCCTAGGAGAACTCAGAGGTATCACGCACACACACACCAGACGCTTATGCGTTCAAATCAAGTGGCGGTCTAAAACAATTTATTTAAATCACCAAAGCGGACATAAGTTTGCTTCAAGAATGAACAATGTGGCATAAATGAGTTTGAAGTTCGGTGTTTAAAAAAAACAGAGCAAGTGGAAAGAGAACGCGCGATCTATTACAGCTCTCTACATGAAGCATACCAACTTTATTAGAGCCCCAGAAAGACAAACGTTTTGCTGAAAAATGCACAATACATAATTTATAGCCTAGGGTGAAGTCATTATATACATTCACAACGATTTGGGACAGATATAATGTAATTTAATAGAAAACTATGTGAATGGCGCTCTGTTCCGCGGCAGGATTTTCTGTCAGCTGTATTTAAATGCGCGTCTGGAGTTTCCCGCTCTGTGCAGCGCGCAGTGTCACGTGTCAAAATAACACGTGCTGTCAGTGATTTCCGCCTCTAGAGGCCGCTCTCGTACTGTATAATGCCAGCGGACCCTTCTCAGCCACTCCAGCAACGGTTGCAAACCCGAAAACTATCGGCATGGATTTCTGCTGATAACCGATAGTAGCGGCAATCAACTATCGGTGCCGATGAATCGGTCGACCTCTAGTTTTCAGTGTCACATGATCCTTCAGAAATCATTCTAATATGCTGATTTGCTGCTCAAGAAACTATCAATGTTGAAAACAGTCATGATGCTTCATATTTTTGTAAAAACTGGATTTTGTTCAAAGGAACAGCATTTTTTAAAAATAGAAATCTTTTATGACCTCATAAATGCCTTTACTGACACTTTTGAACAATTTAGTGCATTCTTGATGAATAATTTTTTATGTCTTTTTGCTCTAATTAGAATAATAAGCAATATTTGATGCTTAACAGATCAAATAACATTCTAATATTTGAAAGAATTAATAAAATTCATAACATTTGAATATTTTAATTAATTGTCTAGGCCTCTTATATTAAACATTCTATAGCTATAGTATTTGTTGTTTTTGTCATCTATACTAAGGTAAAGTCTATGCTCCTGAATATTAATTGCATTACATGACATTTATGCAGCATGCATAACTTGCTGACTGACTGAATGGTGAATGATGTTAAGCATGTGCTAATCTGCTTTAGAATGAACCAATCCTACTGTTGTAAAGGTTTTGGCTTATAAATATTTAATGAGCTACTTGACTGGACACTTCCTCAAGCTTACGAAGCAATGTCTGCATGAGCCAGTTAATATTTGCACACTAAATCTCTCTAAAATTTCATGTTAAATGAGACATACAGGTTAGTGTTTGCATTAGAAAAATGAACAGAACCGAAGCGTTTTTAAAAGAGTCTGCAAAACGTCATATTCACTTTCAAATGCGAGTGCTTGATTACAGTCAGTTGATGTTTTAGCATGTCTTCTGTCCACTTTGGTGAAACAATATAAGCGTTCGAGAACCATTAATGGAACCTAATGTCATAAAATCATGTCCCAGTATGTGTGTGTATGTATGTATGTATATATATATATATATATATATTTTAAAAATAGTATAGTGGTGATTTGAGGTTGGAATTGGATTAGCCCACTCTTATCTGCTGAAGTAACAGTAAATAAGACTTTCGCCTCGTCTGCGCAGCTTCCATACACTCTAAATGCATCTCCTGCATCGATACTCCGTATGAAATTACAGATGTACTGATGCACTTTAGTTCCCCATCAGATATTGGCGATATGAAATGCTGTGTCCCTTCTGAGAAAAATGAATGTATCCCGTCAGGCCTTGGGCAGAGTGAACTGGCTCTCTCAATGGGGTTGAAGAAGAGTTCTTGCTTCTGTAGGACTTAGCAGAAGAAAAAACCCCAGTGGATTGGTATTCAGAGAGGCTGTGCAGACGGCGTAATTAGACAGTGAGTGTATTTGTTCTTCCATTAACCCCAGGTCTTTCTCCATCTTTTTCTGCTCTGAGTGGTCGCAAAGTACCATGTTAAGATGGAGGAGCAATCTTCCATTTAGCTCTCCAACTTGCATTTTAAAGCGACGTGCCCCGCTCTTCACATTCTTGGCTGTTTTGAGCACAGACAGATTTATATTTTCCCTCTCTGCCAATCTTGAAATCGAAGCTTGCACATATTAATATTCTCCTGAGAGCCATCTAAAGCACATGGGCAAACATAAGCCTGGAATTAACATCTGTCTTAGGTCATCCAGTAACCAGTGGTCAGCTGAGATGGATTAGTGTTTACTGCATCTTAATTATGCATAAAAATGTGCAGAACGTCTGAATATTATTGTTCTCAGATGTATTTTTAATGTAGAAACATGCCTGATTGGGTTCAGGAAGTTCAGAGCATTTGAAAGGAATAGAAATTTGCTGAAAATTTGCTCACCCTCAGGCCATCCCAGATGTAGAGGAGTTTGTTTCTTCATGGGAACAGATTTGGGGAAATTGCTCAACAATGCAACCTCTGCAGTGAATGGGTGCCGTCAGAATGAGAATGCAAACAGCTGATAAAGACATCACAATAATTCACAAGTAATCCACACCACTTCAGTCCATCAATTAATGTCTTGCGAAATGAAAAGCTACATGTTTGTGGTAAACAAATCCATTAAGACATTTTTAACTTAAAACCATTGCTTCTGACTAATACTCTGTCCATAATTAGTTTTCTCTAAAAACGTTGTCTCATCTGAATCAGGAGAGAAGTATGCACAGATCAATCACCATTTACAAGCAAAAACAGTTCTAAACCAATATGTTGGTGGATTTGGTGTGAGAGGACAACACTGGAGGAAGCGTGATTATGGATTAAGTGATGATTTAGAGTTAAAATGCTTTAATGATGGATTTGTTTCTTACAAACACACAGCTTTTCACGTCACAATTGTTTTTATCAGCTGTTTGGACTCTCATTCTGACGGCACCCATTCACTGCAGAAGATCCAATTTAAATTTGATCTTTTAATGTTTGAGTCAGAATTCTCTACTTTTGCAGCACTTACATAGACCAAACTTTATAGCTTTAATTTATCTATATTCTGAAAGTTTTTACAGAAGTTTGTTCATGTATAATTTGCCTGATTTGCCATGACGTTTTATTCCTAAAACATGGTGAAAATGTATGTGTGTGTTCTGGATGCTGACAGTGTTTTTTGATTTATGGAGTGACAAAAAAAGATCCAAAATCTCCTCTGTAACTCCAATGTCAACAAGAATTTTGAACCTGGCTTTATCCCATGTTCAGATTGCTGCAAATGTATGCAAATGAATGCATATTTAATAAGATGATGCCTCTTGCATGCTTAAACATTTTAGAAAACTTGATGCAAAACAATTCTCAGTTAAACTTTTTGCCCTATTCACCTGTGGTGTCCTGCATAAAGATCTTGAAAATGTTTTTTTTGACATGCCTAGTTAAATGCTAACCAGTTCACACAAGTGTGTGTGCGCGCATGCAATTGCGTACCTGGTTACACCTCGCAAATCTTTGTGCAATAAACTCATATAATCATTATTTCTGCCCGCTGTCGCTCCTGCAAAGGCGACACAAAGACACTTTAAATGCCTTTAGGGGGAGAAATTGCATCATATATTATTCAATTTGCTTCAGCAGGCCCAAATTTGGTTTTGCAAGAAATGTTTCCTCGCAGGTTCCTGATCAGGATGTGTGTTTGTGCGTCTGCAGGTGGTGTTGAAGATCATTAAGCACTACCAGGAGGAGGGCCAGGGTAGTGAGGTGGTTCAGGGTGTTCTGCTTGGCCTGGTGGTTGAAGACCGTCTGGAGATCACGAACTGCTTCCCCTTCCCCCAGCACACTGAAGATGATGTCGACTTCGATGAAGGTGAGGTGCACGGCAATCTCCAGAGCTCCTTTCTCTGGACGGTTAATCATTGATGATTGCACTCGGCGCTCTGGGAAGCGGCGAGAGAGGGATTATTTGGATTTCAGGGCGAGAGAACTGTGAAAAGGGGAATTGCTTTTTGCTTGTATTTTTTTTATCGTGTAATCACGATCCGTTTTGATTAATAGTATTTGCATTAAAATACCTGCTTTGTGTGGGGCGACTATATTTTATGTCACACATCCGAAACAAGCTGCGAGCGGTGTTCCTGAATTAATTAATTGCTGTTTTATACATCATTAAATCAAGACAGTGACTAAACGGTCAAATCTGATCCTCTTAGCAGCATGAAAAACGAAACTCTTCATATTTGGAAGAAATTACACAAAGCAAGCAGCGCAGCAATGCTAGAATGCTCCCATTGTAATCACTAAAGCTGTCACTGCAAATTTACAGTTTTAACGCAGCTGTTGTATTCCCACCAACACTCCCATTGCAATAAATGAAGCTGTCTAAACCGTTTTTCTTTTTTTAAACTGGGAGCTCCAAAGGTTATATGGGGTTCTGTGGTGTAATATGTTTTAATTATGATAAATATATTTAAAAAATAAATAACAATTAATAATAATTGTAGTAGTAGGTGGAGTAGCGGTATTTTATTAAAATAGTTATTTATTATTGTAAAACATTTATTTTGATATTTAATAAATTTTACAATAAGTTATACAATTATAGCAAATATATTTAGTATTATGTTTAGAAAGGTTTCTTTTAAATGTTTAAATTTTTTAGTTTTTTTAATAAAAATTTTTATTTTGCTTTTTCAAGAGTGTTCAGCAATCATGAGAATAATCACAATTATTGTCAACAGTCCTAGATTTTAACAGTATCTGCACATTAATATTGTTATTTTATTAAATTAGTTTCGGGAATCATGAGATTAATCACTGTTATTCTGTTGACAGTTTTATAGTTTAACAATAAATGCAAAGAGAAGAGATGTTCTGTCAGCTTTAATACTCGATAAATCTTTTCCAGTGGTTATTTTAGTAATTTGCTTTGGCTGTGTAAGAACGTAAAACTCAATAATTTAATTTTATAGTAATTTTGGATGTTTAAGAAGGGGGTCCTATTTTAGACGTCCTTGGTATGTAAACCCCTGATCAACACAATTTACGTTGTAATGTTTTGTTGCATTGCGTGTTGGTTTGTTACATTACATGCTACTTTTGTATTTGGCACAACATATGACGAATTCAAAATAATTTTATATAATTGTATCATTTGTGCATGTATGTGTGGATCAGACTGCTTGGTTGTCATTTTTGCATACTGGCTAATTTAAACAGTTTATTAATTCACTCAATAGTCCTGATTATTTTAATTGATTGTGCATCTCTACCCTTACATTGATTTTCATGTCATACACGAAGGGAGGGTTGTACTGCAGTTATTTCCAGCTCGCCTTGCGCTTCTTGCCGTTTTCACACTCCAGCTGTAGCATTGCATCGTGTTCTCCATGGCAGGAAGTGTTTATTAGTTTTCTGCACTGGCCTGGTCCAGCGGTGGTTGTAATTATCTCCTGGACCTTTATCGGCCTGGCGTCAGGCGTTGTGAAGAGGTCAGCCCCCATCCTTGGCACTTTGACTGAGTGAATGACCTCGCCGTTAGAGGCTGCTTGTTAGCGGCGTTGAACCGTTTGGCTGGGCTGAGCGCTAACAAGCTGCAAGTCCAGATGCAGCAGGACCAGAGACCAAAACCGGTGATGGTGTCCAAGGACGGCTGCTCAGAGACTCTGCTTTATCTCTGCAGCCAGCGTAAGAAATATCGCTCCCTAATGCTGCCGTGGCTTGAATCAATACAGCAATGCCTGTTATGTGGATACAGAGATACACTTGCCGTGATAAGAGCAGGCCTGAACTCAGGTACTGTACATCTGCTCATATATTTACCACAGGGATGTGCTCTGTTATTTCAAAGCAGCCAATAGATCAAGAGACTGGTCTCTTGCTGTACACTCTCAACAGTACATGAAAGTAGATTAGTTATTCTAGTTTTTGCCACCAGTGAAATTTCTCTGTTCTCCATACTAATTTTGATGTTGCAATAAATTATGCTAGTGAACCCACTCATTTATGAACAAATGAAAACTGCCACAACTATAGAGGGATTTAACAGAATAAATGAATTAAATGAACATTGAAATGATTAAATATGTAAGGGAATGTTGCAATGAAATGTAAGCATAAATGCATGTCATGTCCCATTTATTCATTCATACTTTCCCTTTTGCTTTTATTTATTGATTTAATTCATGATATATTGATTTGCTTTTCATTTTAAGGGGTATTTCAGGTGTTTTTTGCATCCATCAGGTGTTTTCACACCTTATTTATGCTTGCTTTTCATTGTACTTCAATGTAGTGTTGTCACGGTACCAAAATTTCAGTATTCGGTACCGATACCAGTGAAAATCCACGGTTTTCGGTACTAATTTCGGTACCACATGCTAATTAAAAAACACACTATTTTTAATAATAAAGTCATACAAAAATAAAATGTACAATGTACAAAAATCAATGCCATTATTTATACTTATTTAAATTGTTTCAAGTTTTTCCGCAAGTAATAAAAGTATGAAAAACAGTAAAGTTTCACCCAAATTTAATTTGTCTTTTAATTAATGAAATTTAAACATTTAATTTTTTTGGTAAATAAAGGGGATTTACTATTCAAATTAAAATATGGAAGAAATAGTGTGATTATTTCTTTACAAATAAATATAATTTTTTTTCAACAGTAGTAATAGTATCACATACATTCTACTAAATAATAGTAATATATTTCTGGCACAATGTCTTTAAGATAAACATTTATTTTGACGGGTGGCTGTGAATACCTTTAAATTTCTGTGTGTAGCTATGTGATATGACGCTGGTTTTACTCAAATGAAACGGTAAAATGCTCGTGAAGTGACTCTCAGAGCAGTTCTGGAGATGTTGTTTATGTATTTATGTCCTCATTGAGACGGCAGATGCTGAAATCACTGCGAGCGTCACGCGCGCTTCAGTGTATGTAAAAAAAGACGCGCGTCTCTGCCATTCATTCATTCACACAGAGACTCACAGAACATGCGGGATTCATATCAGAATCGACTTTTGCGGCTTAATATTTACAGATACTAGTCCGTGTCACGATTTGATTTAAGTGTAATGACCTACTTTTGATTAATTCATCCAAACTTTGACAAATTCCATGGCATTCCGTGTCAAACTGTAAATTCCGTCCGCGTTTTCTGCATCGTGGAAATCATTGGGCCGTACACATCAAGAACCGGGTTGACCGAGTACTCGGTACCACCGGTACTTAAAAAAAACCTGGTATCGTGACGTTTTCATTTTTTTTTTAGTACCGACTTGGTACCGAAGTACCGGGTCCTTTGACAACACTACTTCAATGTTATTTCAGTGTTCCATTTTCCATAACTTTAATTCATTTTTATTTAGTTTAGTCTGTTAAATCCTTCCATATTCAAATGTTTCTCAATGAGATAAACAGTACATGTTTTTATTCATTCATACAAACAGTCAACAACAAAAAAAAGGCCCAAGAACAAACTACAAGCACATCATTGTTTATTCTTATACTTTGCCCTTTAAAAGATCGGAAAAAGTGCTTTAGCTTTCAGAATGGGATTTTGACTATATCAACATAAATTTTGCATTTTGTGGCATAAATGCATTAAAGTAACTTGTAATTATCATTAGTTTTGATTACTTAATGGCAATATATACACAGTCAGACATGCTCTTCTTGCAGCTGTGATGCCTAATTACCAGATTAAACTCAATCCAAGTTTTTTTGTGATGATTGCTGGTTTAGCGCACCTTTACAGCATTACTGATTGATTGCCAGATTTAAGATTGGTACATAAGACCAATTAAAACCCACTTTAAAGAATGTTTATAAATAGCACTAGTATTTTGTTCTAAATTCATATTTTGTATTAATGAAATGTTGTCATTCATCAATGCAAAGTCGTCGCAAAATATTGCTTATATTGTTCAAAACCACACTTTGCTTATGGCGCTTCTGAACTTTACTTAAACTAAGATAACATTGCAATGGTTGTTAGAAGTAGGGATGTGAACTACGAGTAATTTCACTGACGTTTAAATGGAAATTTTGTAACTGACTAGTCTAAAAGTAAGAAACCCTCAGAAGACAGTCAAAAACATTGTGTGCAAATTATTTTCCATCAAACGGTTAAAAATAAAAACAGCAGACAGGCTGGATGAAAATGCAAATACACTCTGACAGCAGGTGGCACTTTTGAACAAGCAGAAATACAACTTTTACTCCTGTAAACAAAGCAGCGCCATGCATATACACACTATTTTACCAGGCACTACACGTAAATAACATGAAAAATGTCAACGAAACCTTTCTGAAGAAAGTCAGTTCCCTTTTATTCATAATGTTTAAACCGTTAAATGCGTTCCAACGCCTTACTCGTCTTCCTAGTAGACATTTCTCTGATCCTGCAGCGAGTAAACGAAGAAAACGTTGTCATGCAAAGTCTGAGGTAAAATGAAAAGTAGTTTCCGCTCCAGATATTCGCTTTTCAAAATAACGTATTTTCAAAAGTAACATTTAAAATGACTACATTTCGACTAGCTGACTAGCAGCTGCAGTTCTGTTTAGTCGATTAGTCTCGCACATCCGTAGTCAGAAGAGGCTTGAGTCTCTGGTTTCTTCTATAGATGGTTTGTTGATCTATATTGATAGGTCCAAAGGGACCCTCATTCTTACGATCTGACACGTGGTTTTGTAGTTTAAGTTATCGGTCAAGTGCTGACTGCATGCAAGGATTTGAAACCAGCTGTATGTCATTCAGTTGAGTCTTGTGCTGCTTTGAAAAGATATTGTAGAAAAACTAGTGTCATTGCATTTTATTGTTGTTGTCTTTAATTTTATATAGGCTAGACTTGATCCCAAAGTACAGGTACTTTTGACATCCCTACATGAAAGAAAAATGCTGCCTGTGTGGTTATGTAGTTTGGCTCGACGTGAGCTGCCTGGTAAGTCCTGTCTCATAGACCACACTTGTGGCTCATCAGTCATTCCATCCTATCAAGCACACGGTGTGTTTTTCCTGTCTGTCCGTGCATGATGAGTAATGGGATGTGGATAAGTGAAGCTTAAATTGCAGCAGATTGCCCGTCTATAGGACGCCGAAGGAAAGTTTCTTACGTCTGCTCCTGATATTCTGTTGGGTATTCCCTAAAGTTTTTAACAGGTGACATTATTGGGTTTCTCTTTTATTTTGGTCCTTTTAAAAAAAATCTAAGATAAGGTGGCGTTCAGGACCAGAGGAAGGGCTAAGGGTTTTTTGGGAATGTTAAGCCACTTTCCATGCTTTTTTTGTGGGAACTATTAGATAAGAGAAACTATTATATAGCCTTAGTGTAGCATGAAATGTAATTTTATATTTGAAATATTTTTAAATGTAAATTTGAAACATTCATATTCTGCGTTTCACTTCTCTAGCAAATCTGTAGCTTTCTAGTATGTCTGGCATTGAATCTTATGATTATTGTTGGCTCTGACAGATTTCTTGTGATGTTCTTCATTTGTAAGGAACTTTGGATAAATTAATAAAAATGTAAATGAGGAAATGAGCATTTTCTGCAGGTTTACACATCATAGTGCTGACACTATTTGTCAAGCTCAACCATTCACTCAGATTACCCAAGTTATTGTAAGTGAAAGTTATCAAACAAGTTTTTTTTTTTTTTTCTTTAATTTGTGAAATAAAAGTTTAAGTACAATCAAACATTTTGACCCAAACTATGTAACCCCTACTGATTGGCCATATCATTCAGGATGAATTTGAATTAATTTTGACATTTACGTAATTGCTAGACAATTACAAAAATGTGTTTTTAACCTCCTGTTGTCTTTGGGTCAGTTTGACCCACACTCGACATTCAAACTGCTTGAAATACTGATAAAACTACTTATTTCTTCTTGAAATGTTGTGAATGGTTCTTATTTAGGGCCATTAATGTGCATGCAAAGTTTCAACATGTTTTTTGAATGGTGAAATTGGATGGGGTGAAATTGACCCCCATTTGGATTCCATGCAATTTGAAAGAATCAACAAGGGTCCGGTAAAAAGCAGTTTATGTGAAACTGAAGACTCGTCTTCTGAATCATCCAAGGAGCATTTACTGTTTCTTTATCCAAGTTTCATAGTTGAAAATTTGTCAAAGGTTGATTTTGGTGGTTGGTTGGTTTTTTTTTTTTTTTTTTGAATGTCAGTTACTAGACTGTTGCAGAACTGAAAAGAAGTGTGAAATCCATTTTACCCAAGAGTTTGAGAACCAGCCCTAACAAAAAGGCAGAGAAAGTGCAAATAGCATCTTTATATTTGTAGTTATTTGCACCTGAGTATGCAGATACAAGTAGGGATGTAATAATTCACTCAACTGACTATTCGATTTGATTCGCTATTTTGATTTTATGATTCGATTTTCTCATGATTTATTTATTTTTTTAACAAAATGAGATTGAAGACATTATACAGTAAATGAAAAGGTGTCCTTTTTAGGCTATTGCTGCACGTTTCTTTGTGAAATTGAAATGTAACAAAACTAAATTGGAACTTTAAAACAAACCCAAAATCAAAGGAAAGAGCGCTTATGAACAGCAATGATATAGTGTTTCCTGGGTTACCGGCCGCTGTAAACAAAGCAGAGCTGCTCTTATGAACGCTACTTTAATATGCATCGTTCAGAGGCAAGATGAAATGAAAATTCCATCTAAACTTTTCTAAAGACAGTCAGTTCCCCTCAGAGATGCAGTCATATAAACTCCTACTCCAATTGTAGCATGATTTGTTTGGCATCTCAACCGATTTGAATCGTTTTTCAACCGGCTCGCAGTTCATCGTTACATCATTAACAAGTAGTCATGACGAGTAAAAAGCATAATTTGTTTTAAAGTTTTGTTTGTGCGTCTAATTTTGAACAAAAATTAGTCAAGTTGACCACTAACACAACAGAAATAACACACAAATAGATTTTAGAGTTTCCCGCATTTTATATTTTTAGTCTGACAGTCAACTGTAGATGTTTTCTGTTTTTACATGAATCTTTAGTGTTTTTCATAATGTAGATTTTTGGCAAAATTGCATCAATAAACCAATGTACACAAAATAACAAAATTGTACCCAGTTTTTTTTAACACTCCACTATAGTTAAACTCTCTATTTAGATGTCCCAAATTTTGGATTACTGGCTTTCAAATCTCTGAATGTGTAGGTCTAGGATTTTATGCCCTGTTTTGTACCCTGTTCGTGAGCTTTTGGAGGTGGGCTGGCGTTCGGCTGGCAGTCTGGCAGGCTGACGTGGAAACAGTCAGAGAGCAGATTGATTACAGTGGAGCTCATCCCAGCACCAGCGTGAGCGCTGGGAAGAATAGATGCGGTGCGCTTGATTATTGGTTGAATATCTGCACACATCGCTGAAAGCAGCGACCCTGAACTTGATTCAAGTTTCCGGGGATCTTCTGACATCTGCTGATTCATTGAGCTCGTGCAAAGGGAGGTGAGAGATGACAGAGGGGCGTCACTACATGGGAGCTGGGCGAGACGTGGTCGCTACAGGCTGAAAGCTTCAGGTGTGCGACGGTTATCGATTAAGCGGACCCTACGGGGACAAGCACTGCCAGCCATGTGCACTGCTCCAAGATTAGACCCACAATGTGGCCCTTAGATAAGCTTATCTAGCCCACCGCACCCCTCCGCATTGAATCTAGCAAACTTTCTATTTGGCCTGTGCTGTTCACACGTACGGTAGGTCAGGACAGGTGTTTTCACCCCTTTGTAATGAACTCGAGCATCTACAATCCATTGGCGTGTTTTGTCAGGTCAGCTGAACTCTTATGATGTTAAATTACTCGCCTGAAGTACCTCCCTGTGTGTGTGTGTGTGTGTGTATATATATATATATATATATATATATATATATATATATATATATATATATATATATATATATATATATATATATATATATATATATATATATATATATATATATATATATATATATATATATATATATATATATATAATATAAAAAAAATATTTATTTTGAACTGTTGGACTAAAACCTTAAATTACAGTGAGTAGTTTTATACCAAGTTAATGGTATGTGTAAGAAATAATTGACGAAGGAATGTGTTGAATTATTGATGATTTATGCACACTCAAAGGTGGTAATGCAGCCATGGCATTGAACATTTTTGTGGCATTCATTTTCAATAATTTAGCATTCCTGAGTCAATTATTTTTGACTTTTACTGCAGTTACCATATTTTTAGTGACATTTTCTTAATGCTCTTTCTTGGATCTTGCTTAGAAACAGCTCAACTTATTTCTAGCTTGAAAGTTACTCGTTCTTCTCTTACTAAATGAATACGAAATAAATATTGAAAACTTGAGTTGCTAATTGAAAAGCATAACTTATTTGACAGTACTATTTAATTTGTTCCAATGAGTGTTTTTTAGTATTACTTGTATAGTAATATAGTATTTTTTTTTTTTTCATTTTACGTTGTTTTTTTTTTTTGCTTTGTTTTTAATTTAAATTAAATTTAAAGGGGTAATATGATGCGATTTCAAGTTTTCCTTTCTCTTTGGAGTGTTACAAGCTGTTTGTGCATAGATAAGATCCCTGAAGTTGCAAAGACTAAAGTCTCAAAACCAAAGAGAGATTCTTTATAAAAATTAAGACTTGACCACGTCCTCCTAAAAAGGCTCATTCAAACCCTTTTTTCACCATCTGCGTCACGGTGTGGGGAGATTTGCATAACACCGCCCAAATGTATATGCAAAGAAAGGGGGCATGATTTTTATCCTCGCTGTAGTATTGTTGCTGCCGCCGGCGCCATGTCCTGGAGATGCTGTGTTTCGTTGTGAAAGCAAAACTACTTTGTTTGGAGGACACAACTAGAAATCAGTGGTTACGTTGTATTTACAACACTGTTCCAGAACAGTTCAACCCAAATATTAGAGTGTGTGCAGCGCATTTTAACAGAGGTCTTTTTCCTGAACCTGGGAGTAGCTGCCAGCTGCTCAAAGACTGTTTCTATAAAGTGGGGCAATTCCAACTTTGCAAGGACAGGCTGGCATTTCTGACTCGCAGCCTGTAAGTATGTTTTGAGTTTTGCGCGAGTTTTGAGCTGTGTAGAGTGGTGTTTGTTGTTTGTCATTTCTCTGATCACAAATGCAGACATGATAATGTTTATGTGGCGCGATGCGACGCGTAAAAAAACAGAATAAGTCATTATAATCAGTAATTATGTCCCCACTGGATGCGACGCATGCCTAGTTTATAATGGGTTTTATTGTTTTTGTGTTGTCACGCCGGGACATGGCATCACAATACGGTAAGGGACGTAACATTTCAGTCTCACGCTTGAGGTATTCGGCCAATCACAACGCAATCAGAGCACACCTCGCTTCTCAGAACAGCTTTGTAAAAATCGGAGAAAGGCGGGGCTTAGAGGAGCAACAATAATGTACAGTATGTGGAAAATGTGGTTTTTGAACCTTAAACCGCATAAACACATTAGACCAATTACACAAAATAATGTTCTTTTTAGCAACGTCATATGACTTTCTTTTTTTTGTACTTCAATGTCAGTTGCATTGAATAAGTTCAGGTAATAATTATTTTATTTTAGATCACCTTTATTTAAATTAATGAAAATTTGCTGTTTGGAAATTAAATATACATTTGGTTGTGAATTTAAGTGGCATTCCCAGTTCTTCATACCGTGTCACATTAAGTCAAATCTGACTTTTGTTGTTAAACCCCCACATTTTTTGAATTGAATTTGGCTTTGGGACTTCAACCATGATCTGACAAAACTCCTGCAGTTTCACTGTAAACCCCTAGAGGTTTCATGAACCACCTGCCGGGAAACCTTGAGAACTATCAGACACCTGAACCTCTGGACTCTAATGCGCACCTTAAGGGTAAGTTAATCAGTGAGGAATCACGATCCATTTCCCGTTTGGTTTCTCAGGGGACGTGGCCCGCCATCATGACCCTGGCAGTGTTCCCATCTTCTACTTAAATGGCCTGATTTATTAATGGTCCCTGATGCCACCACTGAATGTGTCCTGTCCAGGGTTTTAGTAGATTGCTCTGCACCTCTCTCAAGGCATAATTAATCACAAGTGCAGGAAGATCAGCCACGGTGACTAGCACGTATCTTCCGGGAATCACGCCACTGTGACTCCAGAGTTGGATGAAGGGAAGCGTTTGAAGGTATGAAGTCACATCCCAGGGTGCCACTGATGTCTATATTTTCTATCACTCTTGGGTCCCTCAACATATGCAGCAAACCTGGCTTGTAGGAATGGGGTTTCTTGTTATTTTTGGGCCTGGAAGAATCATGAAAATTTCTATGAATTTTCTAGTTTTGCTCAGATCTAACTCCACCAGGTAGAAACTGTTTTTATGCAAGGATGGTCTCTCAGTCTTTTCTTAGGAAGTATAAATGTAGTGGCATTTGACTTAAAACACTTAAGAACTAGTCAGTAGTATTTATACAAAAAGAATTGGACTGGAATCCAGATGCAGACCGTCATTTTATGTAACAAAAAACTATCAAATAATGTAAATTGCTCTACTCTCCACACTGACATGTTATGAAAACTGCGATTCATATCGTTGTAAAATTGAGCATTTCAGTGGTTGCTTCAATTGGATCATCGCAGACTGAAAGATTGATTGTCAATAGTGGTTGAAAAAAGTGGTGGCAGGCAGAGTGTATTTCCCAAATTAGCAGTACAGCTGAAGAGCAGCAGAGCTCTTGAAGTTGCACTTTGCCAGCACGTCAACAGAATTAAGCGCCATCTGTCAGATTATGAAAGGCTGTGAACTGACATGTCACAATCGTATCACATTGGATAATTAATCTACAAACTAGATTTGCATTTCCAGAAGGAAATGGCAGCAGAAGAACAGTGTTAATGTTTAGGAAAGTTTGGATTTTAGGCTTTAGTTTTGGCACAAAAAAAAAGCGACGTTCAGCATGCGTCATGTATTATGTAAACTGTGTTTGAGAATTAACACAAAACTTGACCCATCTTTGCAGTGTAAAGGTCAAGTGTTTAAATAGACCAATTGTAATTCAATATTCAGTAGGAATTTATTATTCAAATATTTGTAAAAAAAGTTAAATTTGTATTGTTAAATGTAATTTTGTTTGTATTAATTTATAAGTTCAAGTATTTTTAAGCAATTCCATTTTTCCGGTATGTTAACATTATATTTCATCAGAAATCTATGTAGGATGGTATGATTTTGTGTAGTTTAATGTCATTTTCAAAGAAGCCTGTTTATATCTTCGACCTTGATTAGAAATGGCCATTGCTCATTTAATTTTAAGTTAAATTCAATTAACAAATGTTAAGTAACAATGCATATTAAATGAATGTTGTAATGAGTTTTTTATTAATTCATGATACCTTATACATTAACAAAATAAACCTTATTGTAAATTGTTACAATACATTTCATCCGCTTCGACCGTCATCCAGTTCATTGCAGTTAATTTGGCTAAATCCAGTCAACTGCAAACTCTCTTTGCTTTTCTTTTGTCAAAGCTGCTCAAAGACCCTTCACTGTCCCCCTAATGACATCACGACCACTAAAACCCTTTTAAACAAAACTCCTTTTCTGTTCAGAAAATAATGCTGCTTTACCATGCTACTGAAAATATTGAATTTGGAAGCTTATTGTAAACTTCAACTGAAATGTTCATAGACATTGCCGCAGTTTCTAGGAGTAAAGATGCCAAACACAAAACTAATAATAATATTAGAATGTAAAACAATGACGGTAGCTATTATAATGGCTGTTGGCTAATGCTTGTTATAATCTACGTCTCCGGAGGACCATATTTCATCCAGCAGGCAGCCATAAGGCACTACTGCGTAAAATACTTAGTGTCTTTCGCCTCCCTAGAGGGTTCCTGCTTAATTGACTACTTGAAATATGACGTTCATGTTGAACCACGTGATTCATTGTTGCATTTGTCCTCATCTGGAGTCCAGATAAAATGCAGTCCTTCTGCAGATGTGAAAAGAGGCCCTTGTTTTGCCTGTTGTTGCATCAAACAATGAGGGACGAGCAAATCCCTTTCCGTCCTAGCGTGCCAGTGCGCTTGTCCTTGTTATTCTGATGTTGTGCCAATGTAAGTCGTATTGAATCTTCTTGTAGCGGCACTTTAAATCCTGCAGGTAATTAGAGGCTCGCCAGCCGAGCTTTCTGCAGAACAAGTGTGAAATATGAAATCATGCGCCATTTGCAGATGTGCACCAGGATGGTGTTCAGAGGGAGCGAGCGCATGCGTTTCCTTCTGTTCTTCTTTCTCAGCCAGCGGGAGGAATGGGGATTGCGTGAAATGCAGAGGGAGTGTCATGGTGACACACGCCGCCGCACGTGTTTTCTCGCTGTCTTATTGACAGATGCATGTGTGAGTGGAAGCAAACAACATATCGAGCTCCCACGTCTCGTCCGGCGTCGGCGAGGCAAGCTAGCTAATTTTCTCCTCGCGAGCAGCTGCATAATAGGATCTGAGGCTCGCTTTGTTCCGTGTTCCACCGGGCATCGCAGATTAGCTGCAATTAATCTTAGTTAAGAGAGCCCTGTGTGTGCCTGACACCCTTCTACGCCGGGAGGGATGCAGCGCTGCCACCGCTGCAGAAAAGCAGAGGGGAAAATAAACATCAGGCTGCTTTATACGAGTCAATATCTTGTGCTCTAATGGGACGAGAGCCAACCAAAGCAACCCTTCATTTGACAAATACATCCCATCATTCAAGCTGTTGTGTTTCGCTCCTCCTTTTACTTCTCTTTCTTTGCTCCGCGCACCTCGCCGGTCCCACGATATTCTTCTCACGGCCCATCTTTGGGCACGGGCACCAGCACCGGCTCGCTCTCTTTCTGAGATTTCCCATGCCTTCTAGTTGGCGTCTCATGAAGGAATGTGCTTTTATTATCTTCCCATCAACTATTGAATCAACAATGAGCTTGACATGCAGCATCTGCTGGGGAGCTTGGTTGGGGTGGATGCCATTTTTCTTGGGTCTTTAAGATGTACAAAACTACTTTTTGAAGGCAACTCATTGGTCTTCAGGCTGGTTGCGGGTTCATGACTTGGACTGCAATTATGAATGAACTTGGACTCTTAACTCGAGTGGACTTGTAATCAATTTTGACAGACGCAGAAATGTTTGAGTACGGATGAATCTGTGTAATGTCTAACATGAAAGATAGTCATCAACAACAAATAATTAAGATAAAAGAGATGAGAAAAACTTGTTCCACTCCAGTTGGTTAAGGACTAGGATTCAACAATGTGGACTCAGACCCAACGCTACATTAATGTGTGCAAAATGGCTAGATGGAACAAAACAGAATGGAACCAAATGTCTTAAGGCTCTTATTTTTAATTTAATAAAAAAAAAAAAAAAAAAGCTTTACTAATACTTTGACTTAAAAATGCTGGTGGTGGGTCATTTAAAAACCTTGGGTATGAGGCAGCCAGGGTTGTTGAGCTATTGCACCATGCAAAATTTATTGAAAAATGACTTTTAAATTCAAATTCAGTCCCGGAATTTGTATTGAGTTTGTTTGAATGCTTTTTGTCTTTTGAATGTAATAAGGTGGAATTAAAACAAATTTTAAAAACCTTAACAGAATAACAGAATGGTAACACCAAAACAAGCATTTTCTGTAAAACTGCATTGAAATAATATCTTGTGAAAAGTGACATACAAACAAATTTGAATTGAAAAAGCAATGTTTGTCAAGACAAACGTAATGTTGTCTTTTGAAAAACTTTTTAAAAGGTCTTCGAATTCAGGCTAGATATTGAAGTCGGAAATGTCATCTGTTGAAATGTGTACTTTATGTATTTCATCATATTTAATGAGTTGGCTTGTTCACTGAGGTGGAAAAACTTTACAAAATGCATTACCTGTCAGTTATTTGAGTTGTAGTTCTGTAAATTCTTCTTCCTGTCAATTTCTAACTGAATGTCCTGCTGCCAATTCAATTCATATTCACACTGATGAATTGAGCAGGAGCCAATTCTTCAATTCTGAATTGCGCACAACTCAACCAGCGAACAATTCTAGATGAACAGATTTTTTGTTGTCTAAACGGTTGACACCAAAATCTATCCCTCACAGCCTCATTTTCATTTGCGTTAAATTAAATATGGCGTTTACCCTGACTAATGCCCACAATGCTCTAGAGTGAGGTAATGCTGTTGGCCTGCTGTCTCTGTATTAATTCTCGCTGTGGTTTGAGCTTAATGAACCAGGATCCCGTTTGTCCGTACTGCAGCTTCATCTGGTGTTGGCAGACCTTGCCGGGTGGAAGCAGTGACGCAGTAGATTGCCACGACAGGAGGGATCTTGTTATTTCAAATGGAAGAATGGTGGGTGTCAGGGTCCGGTGTTGACCTTTGTTGGTGAACGTGCACAGCAGTGGTTTCAAATCATCTGGTTTAATCTTTTTTTGGGGATTAAGCTGGCGCTTCGGATTGTCCATTTTGCAGTAGCATCACGCAGGCCGCACAGCCATATCAAATTAGAGAATTGCAGCTTTGGAAGGCTGAGACGCATGCATAATGCAGATCTCTATCCGTTTGATTGTCACCGCTGCGGCCTGAAGGAGCCGTGGCATTGTCTTTCGGTATGGTCGTGGCTTATTCTCAAGGTTCATTGGGAGGAAAATGAAGTTGGAATCCAGGATGATTATCCTTGGAGGTTGTGGTTTTACTTGTCGGGCTGAATATGGTTGTAATTTGTGTAATCGTTAGTGTGGCTCTGATGGTTATTTGAGGCATGAATCTTCGGCTGTGCAATTTAGATGAAGCGTAGATAAAGCTGTTCATCGTGGTTGTTAGTCTTAGGTGCACCATTTTGAATAGATAACTTTCATATGTTACAATTAATACAATAACGTCAAACCTTCATACAATACAGTTCCGTCTTAAATTATTTATTGTAAAAGTTAAGGTTATATGCATTGCTGCTTTTCCGATTTGAAATGAAATTGTTTCTGAGCAAATTGTTTTTCAGAAAATGTTTTATTTTTTCAGAAATATACTCATCTTTTTAGAATTTTAACTTAAATGTATTAATTCATTTTTTAAATTTTTTATTTATTTATTCTCCATTAGTGGTTTCAAAAAAGTCATTTTATTTTTAATTTTCCAATCTTCATGTAAATCATTTTTTCAAGCCGTATCTCTTCTATTTTAAGCCATTCTTTTCAGACTTTGACCAACATGATTGAACCCAAACAGATGAAATACTCTTTTTAAAAAATAAAATAAAATAAAATTTTATATATACATATATATACATATATACATACATACATACATATATACATACATACATACATAAATAAAATTTGTTCTCCATTAGTGGTGCATTTCAACAATCATTTTTATTTATTTTTTAATTCCAATCTTATCTATTTTTTTCCTCCCAAGTCACTTCCCCCCCATTTTAAGTCTACCTTTTTTAATTTTTTTTTTAATTTTTACTTTTTAACCTTAGCTCAATATTATTGAACCCAAACAGGTTATTGCTGTTGGAGTGCCTGCAATCGACCATCTATGCAAATTCTCCAAGGAATTAAATGTTCAGCTACTTCTATCTGACATGATCAAGAACATCTTGCCTTGCTGCGGCTCCTCGGCTGGTTCTTGCACTACGGCGAATTGGTCGTAAATCAGATGCGTGTCGTGAGTATTTGGAAACGTGTGAGAACACATTACAGATGGACCTGCGGTGCGAAACATGCCCTTGATGTTTGATTTCGTATGCTGCTTCTGTTTGGTGGTGCCAGGCTGCTAATGGACGTGCAGAAAAGAGTCGAATGAATTTGCGCTGGCATTATACTTCATGTCTTCTAGCCTACAGCTTAGTCTATCAGCCCTGGCCAATAATAAGCAATCCATTTGCAACTCCAAGCCTTGATGAATTACAATGTGTGCCTGAGCGGTACATGACCTGAGAAGTGGTGGATGTGAAACCGTGCCGTTCCAGACGCCAGTTATTGCTCTCATGTTTGACGGTCCTGTTTGCCAAACGGAATTCATGGTTGCCCTGACACTAAGAAATCAGGCCCCACGAAAGGCAATAAATTATTCTCCAGCCTGACACCAGCTCTTATTACCTGTGTCACTCTACATAGAAGGCCCGTGTTGGCCTAATGGCGGATTTCGTCAGGGGAAGAATTTTCCAGCACAGTCGCTGACAAATCAAATGTCACCACTCGTCCAGGTAATGACGTCTTTGCCTCCCACTCGGCTTGTGTTCCACACTCCAGGCTTGACAGCAGAACCCAATGTATCATGAAATTAATGGTCCTTCCCGTGGTGGCGTAACAGAGTCCAAGTAATTCGGGTCGGGTGGGGTTTGACCCTCAAGTGCCGGGTGCGCACAAAAGCCTTTGAATTATACAGCCACAATGAGAACCTTTAGCCGCCGCAACAATGGGACGCAACGCATTGCAATCCCAGCTTTCGGCATAAATGAGACTTGGGCTTTCTGTGAAGATCAAGGGAGCGAGTTATCTCCGTGAAATACCCCTGTTCAAAAGATATTTATGCAAAGGGAGCACCCTTGCTCTGAAGTGTTTTCCGTTTTGTTTTGAAACCGACGACTGATGCATTTGCATCCCATGTTAGATGGTGGATTTTCGCCTAAAAAAACGTTGAGTGTGCTACTGGAGGTGCAAAAGCCATTGTGTTCATTGTTGCGACAAAGTCGGTATTTCACGCTTTACCTTTCCTTTGGTGACTATTGTAAAAGTTGCGTAAACGTTCTCTTGTCCGTGCCTCATTTAGCATGGGTATTTTTAGAGGGTTTCATATGAAGAAAGTGTCATTGTGAGGCTTCCATGGGAATGCAAATTGCATCTTGGGCTGAATGTATTGCCTCATACCTATCAGCTTTTACAGCACTGTAGGGATTGTTTACTATGGCAGAGCTGTCTTTCCACTAGAAGCGGGGCCGTGAGAGTGTTTATTTTGAGGCTTGAAGATTTGAATCGCTTGTTTGGCTTCAATTTAGTTCTTTAAAACGTCGCCCCCTTGTGCATTCGCTTGGAGGAAGCCAACCAAGAGTTTCGGAACAAATTACATCTCAGTGTCTCATTCATATTCAGCGTCGCCTGTCAGGACCTAGCAGTGATGAATTTAGTTGTTAGGCCTGGTGGGCACGCTCTTATTTGCCAAAGCAAACGCTCGCGCTGAATTTATTCCGTGCACGCAGCTCTGGGACCGATTGCTGGATATGTTGGCTGCCAGTCACCTGCCTTCAGATGAGTTGAATGGGATGGGCGTGGAATAGCAAAAGGAAAAGTTTTGCAGGCGCGCCGTTCCGCACGATTGGTGGAAGTGCTCTTCTCGGAGGAATATCATCTGCCGCTGAGCCCCGAGAGTGCTGCTTGAAGCATGGAGTAGTTCTTCCACTTTATTGTGCTTTTATCAAGCTGGCTCTATGGCACAAGAGCGGCTGTGCTTTTAAGGCAAGCTAATGTTTTGCATTTATGTTTGGGTTTTGTACATGCTTTCCTGCATGGAGTCGTGTACATCAACCGTTTGTCTCTGCTGGGAAATATTATGGTTAAGGGGTCTCATCTGATATGGTTTTTTTCTTAAGCCAACACCAGTTTTAGACTTGAGTTTGTCCTTTGTACACATGCGCACACTGAGACGTAATCCTCTTGATATTTGATGAGATTTAGTTTGTTTGGTGAAATATTGTGTCTGTGGAGGAGGTGTCTGATTTGCTGTGTCTTGTGGCTGTAGTGGTGTTGGGCGTTATGGCACCAGTCAAAGGGCCTCAGATACACCTGTTGAGTTTGTCAGTCCGGAGTAATTGTGTGTATTTGGATTATCTTGTTTACTTTCCAAAGGCCCTTCTTCCAACTTGAGACTAATGTTGGGAAGGTGCAAAATATGGAAGTCGAGTGAAATACTTCTAGCCATATGCAAGCAGTGTCTTTTTTTATTGATGTTTTGAAAGGTGTCAAGAGTTTTTCAAGTGCACGCTGCTTTCTCAACATGGATGTTAGTTTATACTGTCGATTTAACCAATATGTGTATATTTATTCTCTCAATAAGTGATTACAAAAACAGTAGTGCCCAAAAACATTACTCTCAGGTTAAAGGAACAAAATTGATAATATATTGCTTGAATGATTATTAAAATAACTGGATTATTATTATTAAAAACTATTTTGATGTGCATATTAACAATTAGGCAAAGCCCAAAACTATTAATTGTTAATTATTATTATTATTATTATCCATCATTATCAATAATAATAATATTTTTAATTTGTCTATTGTCTAGTCTAGTGCCGCTTATTATTATTATTATTATTATTATTATTATTATTATTTAATTAATTAGTTACATAATTTATAAGTTATTGTTTTTAAATTAATTTAAAATTTAATTGAAATTTCTGATACTTAGAATTTAGAAAACAACATCATCATCATTATTATTATTATTATAGATTTTATCACCGTTTCTAATAATACTTCTAATAAATATAAATGGTATACATTTTATTGTTGTTGTTGTTGTCAATATAGTTAGTAGTAAATAAACTAAATAAAGCAGAAGTCGATCATTCTCTAGTGTAAATAGTCTTGTACGTCCAGTTTTCTCTTTCAGGTTTTCTCTACTGTAATAGCAGAGCAACCATTTAAAGAAAATATCGCTCAACAAGTCGACTTGTTTATATCTAGCTGCCAGAGTAACACATCAGGGTTACTGACCCCGGCTATTGAAGTTAACACTATTGCTCCCTTGAGTTCTTGAGGTTACAGTAAAATACAGTAGCACACATAATTGTTCAACAAGACTTGCAACATGTTGGCCAAGAATTGCATTTGCAGATCTGTGCTTGAGTAGATTACTGTCAGTCCCATCCTGTGTCTGGAGAAAAACACGATGTTCCAACAACTTTAGGCAGGTGGTGCTTTCTTCAAGGCAATTTCCTTTCTTTTGCTTTCATCCAGTGGTGCTTGAATCCCATAAAGTCACAGAGTGGTGACGGCATGTCAGAATCCTGCTCTTCAACAGGAGGCGACCCGACCATTCCTCATCCCACGGTTCTCTATCCTGCTCCTCCAACTGCCTGGAAAAGCTGGCACAGGCAATTAAACTTTCCCCAGTGCATGGATTTGAATCGACTTCATCCGAAAGATACCCACTCTCTTTAACGCTGTCTCCTGGAGTGTGCGCTGCACATTTGCTTGCCTCCCAGTAGGGTTTATTTATAAGCAGCTACATCTGAGTCGAGGTGTGGAGTCTGTTCAGACCGATTCATCTGCCTCTCTCCTCTCCTGCAGATGTGACGTTCGTGCTCCTTCAGCTGAAAGTGAGCTGTCCCTGTGTAAATCCTTGTTAAAGTTCACCGCTGTCCCCTCTTCACCCGGCATTCTGAAGAGCTGACATCTCTCCCCATAATCTGCTGCCCTTCTTTTCTCTTTTCTCCTGTCTGGCTGTGCCAGATCACTCGAGAAAACTTGCAGAGGCTTGCAGTTTTATTTTTATTTTTATTTTTATACTACAGACAGCGTACCTAAAATTTGTATTGAGACTTATCGGATTAGGATGGTAGTGTTCCTAGGAGGTGTGCTTGGGTTTATTAGTGCTGTTTGCTAAGGCAAGCATCTGCATAACTAAAGTTCATCTGCCTGGGAATGTAGTCCGACTGCTGAAAGCATGATTTTGACAGCTTTACAGCTTAAGTAACACACTTGTTTGGAAGAAAGAATTAATGTAAGACAGACACGCTTAAAGGGGTGGTTGATTGCAATTTCACTTTTTTAACATTAGTGTGTAATGTTGCTGTTTGAGCATAAACAATATCTGCAAAGTTGCAGCGCTGAAAGTTCAATGCAAACAGAGATATTGTCTTTTAAAATTCTGGAAGTTTAATGCCTACAAAAACGGCTGGTAAGGGACTACAACGAACTACTTTCCGGGTCTGTTACGTCACGGACCCAGATAAACCCCGCCCTCGGGAACATGTAAGGAAGGGGGCGAGAAGAGGAAGAGAGAACTAGGGGTGCACGTAAAAATCTATTCATATATGAATCGCGATTCTGTCTTCTAACGATTCTAATGGATTCACAAGTTTCAAAATTAATGTTCTAAAACAGCGGTTCTTAATGCTGTTCCTCGCGTCGCTCTGCATCTCTCTCTCTATAGCAATGAGAAGCGTTATACATGGACGCGTGTGCGGTTGCTGTACTGTATTAAAGCTTTAATCAGAATAAAACCGTGTATTAAAAGCTAACATAAGCAGTATCATAATAACAGCGTATCTAAAAGTATGAGACAACAAACAAACAAACATACCATTAAGAGCTGTGCTTGCACAGGTTCTGCGCGATCCTCTTCACTAATATCCTCAGCGTCTCAATCGGGCTCAAATTGATAAGCAATATAGACGATGCCATTGTTGACAATACAACCCGGAGCACATGCCGCTGAGCTGAGGGGCGGGACATTTAGACGCACGCTCGGCGGTTTAGTGAATCACAACACACTGAGCCAGCTAACCAATCAGAGCCCATGACGTATTTCTGAGGGAGGGGCTTCATAAAAACAGGAAATAATCGAGGCGTTTGTCAGAGAAGGGACAGAGCGGTGTGGAATAAAGGTAAATTATGAAAAATAATGTGTTTTTAAAAAAACCAAGCATGAACACGTTAGACTGCACCCCATAAACACAATCAAGCCTAGAAAAAAAACAGTAAACCACCCCTTTAATGATTCTGCTTTTAACCTCTCTGAAATACCTTGCATTATAAGAGTGTGACTAAACACAATTTTACTTTTTAAATTTTAGTTACTTTTTTTTGTATTTTATGTAGTCTTTTTCATATGGTTTTTAGTTTAATTAAATTAACATTTTTAAACTTGTTTTTTTTTTTTTAAATAAAACACTTTGAACAATTTTAATTTTACAACTTTTTTTTTAGACATTTTTATTTTAAGCTTTAAAAATTGTATTTAAATTAATAAAATTCAAGCTTTTTTTTTCCAGCTTACTGTGATGTGCCCTTTTGGCTTGGGAAAAGTGCTAAACAAATAAAACTTCCTCCCTCCTTTCTTCATACATCCTTTCTTTATGATCAGGAAAGGCAAATTTTCTGAATTTTAAAGTCAGTTTAACAGTAATCAGTGGCAGGTTTTTATGGCTGTATTTTCTAATTATGTATTAATTTTTCTTTTGCCATTTTACAGCTGATTTGAACATGCCTAATCTCTTTTAGTTGCATTTTTATCATATCTGTACAATAACTGGATGTAGGCGAGTTATAATGAAGTATGTTAGATGAATCTTCAAACAATGTCTAATCCATCACACACCGTTAGGAAGTCACTGCAGTAGTATTATGCTTGGTTGAATTGAATGTGCACTGGGGAAATTTGATATTGGGAATCTACCCAGCCATTGTTCTTCCAGCATCTCACTCTGATGCTCTCCCATGATGCACCAGCTTGAAGCCTTTTTCTTTGACTAATGAACGGCCCTGGAAATGTCAAACTTTCTTTACCCAGCACAATCATTTCTCATATAGCAGATATAAACTCATTTTCTCTCTCTCTCTTCATCTTTTCCAGTTCAATACCAGATGGAGATGATGAGGAGTCTCCGGCATGTGAACATCGACCATCTCCATGTCGGCTGGTATCAGTCCACGTACTATGGCTCTTTTGTCAGCCGAGCCCTGCTGGACTCGCAGTTCAGCTACCAGCATGCAATCGAAGAGTCTGTGGTGCTTATTTATGGTGAGTCTCATTAGTTAATAACACTAGATACCCACAGCGCATTCACAGGCTGGAATTAGCCGTGCGTTCAGGATTTGACCATCCTTTGGATATTAAAATATGCAAATATAAATGCTGTTTAAGGATTTTTTTTTTCTAGATTTTTTAAAATTTGTGAAACCAATTACATTACTACGCAGAGTGAACTTTAATACTCAGCATCTATTTTCACTCAGAAATTGTTAGGACATTTCACAAAAATTACAAAGAATCAAGTAGCACATAGAATTAAATGTGAGATTAAGTAGAAAGACTGAAATAATATTTTTTGGTAAAATGTACTTCAATAATTTTTTTTGCAGTGTATTTGGTGGTCCTTGGACACATTACATTTTTATGAATTTTACCTTGAGTTTTAGCAAATTAAGTGAAATTTGTAATTAGCTCGACAAATAGAATAGCAAAAAATAGTAATAATGGAAGACGAGGTGTTTTAAATCATTTTTGTGCTTCTGTTTAAACAAGTGGCAGAGAAATGACAGACTTCACCTTGAAGTAAAATACTTAAATTTTAAATACATTTTAAACAGTTGAATACTTACTTGCATCACGCATCATATCAACATCTGCATGTGAAATATTGTCTCATACAGACACAAAAAGAACTGTTTTTAGTATTTTTTCAGTTTACAAAATCTTTTACTTTTAGTCAGTGTCATAAAATGCACATTTCTGAATTAAATTTTGCTTTAACTTTTGAACCACAGACGTTTTAATGGTCAATAACATTTTAAATGTTAAATAATAACTGTAAACCATTTGCAATAAGACTAATTAAATCTTTTCTGGTGGTCTTTAGAATCAGAGTGAACTATTTTTCCATCAGGTAAAACGGTTGCCATGAGAGCGCTTTTACCATGGTTAAGGTAGTTTTACATGCTCTGCTTTACTTTTGCAATGTTACAGACGTATTGCTTTATTTTAAATGGGCAGTTTTCTTGTTGGTTTCAGTGAATGTATATGATACTAATATTCTGCTGTTGCTGAGCTGGTAAAGCATGATGCTAGGTCAAGTGTTTGATACACAAACTTGCATTGCATTCAAGGCATACATTTTACAAGTGGCTTCAGATGAAAGCGTCTGTCACATGCATAAGTGTAAGGTGCATCAAGACAATGTTGGGTGAAGGGTGTACTCAGGAACCGGAGTGATTTTCTGCCCTGTATTTGACACATGGTTCACAGCTCCGACTGCCACACTGCCGTGCCGTTCTTTATATTTAATCATGCCCCCTTTAAACCCATCAATAATGCAAGCTGATATATTAAAGGCTAAAAAAAATCTGCTCCCATCTCTCTGCATACCAAGGAAAGAAGTCTTGCAGTTTAGACAGTTTCAGTGTGAATTTAGCAGATCTGACCCTTGAGAACTTTTTGTTCACTTGAGTGAAAATCTTGCATTACTTTAAGGCGATTTAATGCACTTAAGTAGAATATTTGCCATTTTTAATACATTTTTACATTTAGTAGTAGGGCTGGGTGATATATCTCATGCGATATACGTGCGCATCTCGTCAGTAAAGCCGTGTATTAAATGCCGCTCCATTTGAAAACAGGTGATGGAGATTTACCGCTAATCAAGGAACCGGCTTTACTGACGAGATGCGCACGTATATCGCATGATATATATTGCCCAGCCCTATTTAGTAGATGTTTTACTCTTTTATTATTATAAATCAACTTGCATTGTATTCATCAGTTCATGCATTTCCTGTGATTTGAACCATAACCCTCTCTGTAATTTGGTTTTAGGTGTGTTTGTTTTTTTGTTTTTTTTGCATCAGTAATACAAGCTGATATATTAAAGGCAAAAAAAAATCTGATCACATCTCTGCATACAGAGGAAAAGTCTCGCAGTTTTAGTTTCACTGTGAATTTAGCAGATTTGACCCTTATTGAGAATTGAACTGTTTTGAGTGGAAATGCATTACAAGACATTGTGAAATCTCACCTGACTTTAAGGCGATTAATGCACTTAGGTAGTTATGCATTTAGCAGGTGCTTCTATGCTAATATTTATATGAAGTGACTTGCATTGCATCAGTTTGAGTGAAAATTCTAATACATTATAAGACATGACTTAAAGGCAATTTAATCCTTTATGCATTTAGCAGATGTTTTATCTTTATATTTATATAAATTGACGAACATTGCATTCATCAGTTTGAACCCATGACCTTCACATTTTGATTTTCATTTGTTTCAAGGATTTTTTTTTTTTTAATTGCAAGCTGACAAATTAGCAGATCTGATTCTTGAGTAAATTGTGTTTTGAGTAAAAATGCATTCTAATACATTAAAAGACATGACTTTAAGGCAATTTGATGCACTGTTGGAATTTTTTTTACACATTTTATGCATTTAGCAGACATTTTATCCTTATTTATATAAATTGACTTAGATTGCCCTCATTGGTTAATGCTTTCCCTGTGATTCAAACCCTTAACCCATAGTTTTGTTTTAGTTCATTTCAAGGTTTTCTTTTCTAGATTTGTTTAATGCAAGCTGATAATATAGCATATCCGATACTTATTAAATTAACTGCATTTTGAGTGAAAATGCATTCCATTACATTATAAAACATTGCAAAATATCTTGTGACTTTGAGGTGATTTAATGCACTGTGAAAAGTCAGAAGACTTAAAAGCAATTTAATGCACAATAGTGTAATATTTGCCCTTTTTTATAGCATTTATACATTTAGCAAACTTCCTAATTTATATAAAGCAACTTTCATTGCATTGAGTTCATGCATTGCCTATGATTAGAACCCATGACCTCTATGTAGTTTGGTTTTAGTTACTTACAAGGTTTTTTTTTTATTTTGTTTTGTTTTGCATCGTAATGCAAGCTGATACATTTAAAGACTAACTATAAATCTGTCTGCATATAGAGGAAAGACGTCTTGCAGGTTTAGACATTTTCAACGTGAATTTAGCAGACTCCTAAGAAAACAGTTTTGAGTGGAAATGCATTACGAGATCTTACGTGACTTTAATGCACGTTTAGTATTTTTTTTAATGCATTTAGCAGATGCTTAATCGAGTTGAATTGCATTTATCAGTTAATGCATTCCCTGCGTTTCAAACCCATGACCTTGGCGTTGCGAGTGCCATGCTCTATATTTTAAGCTAGGTTTTGGAAACAATGTGAACATTAGGATGAAAAAACACAATTCTGCACTTCAAATCCAAAATCTTATCGTTTGTATGCATTGGCTTCAGTTTTATTTTATTAACTGGCCACCCATGACTCCAGATGGACGGTCCTTTTTGGCAAAGGAAGGACGTTTTAAAAAGTACGCAGGACCCCTCTGCAGGGTTGATGTGAGTGGCAGCTCTGATAAGGCCCGTGTGAACACTTCAAAGCCTTTGACAACTCTCTGACAAGCACATTAATTCAATACAACTCGCTTACTAAAAGCAATGGCGAGCTTTTGTGGTTGGCGCAGCTTGATTATGAAAACTGACAGCACCTGCAGTCGATGATTTCTTTATGAAAGAGGGGGAAAAAGGCTTCTCTGCATGACCTCCTGCCCCTCGTGCCTGAGATTGGTTATCTGCCCAGTGAATATAAATGTCTTGAAGGTGCGGGATGGAAGCGGTTGTTTTATGGTGCTTAACTGTGTGACCTTTCTCTTATTGTTATACACCTTGTTCCCATTTCAGAGCAACCATTAAAGGCATGTATTGCTTATCTAAGCTTTTTCCTCTCCTCAAAGACATTATTTAAAGATCATCTGCTTCTCAGGTTTAATAATAATAATCTCTAAACATAACCTGTTTCTGTTTTGGTGGTTTAAAATGCGCACCACAGTAATTAAGGCTGGTTGATGTATAGTGAATTCACAATATATCTGTGATTTCGCTTGATATATTTAAGCACATTGTGAATATTATAATTATTTGAATGCATGTTTTAAAAATAGACCAGTTTTATTTGACTAGTTTGAATAGGTATTTTTTATGCATTTCTAATGTAATGCTGTATTCTTTAAACATTACTTTGACATTTTTTTTAAAGAAAACCAACCATTCTGCACACGTCATGTTTGTTTTACATGAACTGTTCTGGTCAAATTAATAGAAATTGTTCACGATGACCCAAACAAATAACGTGAATTATATGCATGCATGCATGTATGTATGTATTTATTTATTTATCTATTCCAAATAAATAACTATCTTTCAGATAATAATTTTTCATTATAAAAAAACTATTTATTTAGCATCCTCAAATTAAGCATATTAACTTCAATTTATGTCGTATTTCAATTAATATAAATTGTAATTTTATTTAACTTATATTTACTCCAATAAATGTTATACTCAATTTTATTTATTAATATAAAAAGTCTCATTTTCAAATGAAAAATGAAAAAAGGAGGCTCTTGCGCATAGTTCCATTCACATTTAACACGATTTCAAGTCAATAATAAAATCCATCAAAGAGCAAAGAAGAAACGTTTGTTGATTTTAACATGCACACTGAGCACTTTTTTGCACTTTATAAGAATAAAATGAGATTGCCAGTATCTCGGCATGTAATCCTTTTATTTGGATACACAGCAAATAAATTTCAAGATGAGCTTTGTTGCTCTTTGATGGATTCTATCATTTTCAACTGAAGCATTAACTTAATTTTATATGACTTAAATTAAAAATATAAATTATAATATGCATTTGTTTATTTATTTCACAAAAATAATAGAAGTTATAATGCATTTTATTTATTTCTATGGATGGATGGATGTGCTGAACACTACAGTGGTTTCACGGACTCTTGAACTTTTTTTGCTCACCCAAGCACATCCGTATCCTGTAATGTATTAAAGATGTTGCTGTTGCTTCTAGAGAAAATCCACATGCAATTATGTTGTATTTCACACAATCTGTGATTTCTCACATCTTTCTAGCAAAATAGCACCATCTGCCAGTGTTTACATTAGATACGATTAAACCTGGATCATTGTGCATGCATGCTGCTTTTCTCCATCCTTTTTCACAGAAAATTGCATCCCTGATGTCCAGGTCATGTTTCACGTTTCATCTCATGCTTTCTGCGGCGCTTCCAGTAGCTGTAATTGGCTTGTAGGGCGTTTCTCTCAAACCTGTTTTCAACGCTTCAGTTTCATCCATCCATCCATCCATCCATCCATCAAATCCCTTTTAAATTCTTTGTTCTATCTTTAGTATCTATCTATATTTAGCCTATTTGAACCTTCTCGTTTGCTTGAAACTACTAAAAGGCCAGCAGCGTCTCTCGAGTCCTCGCGTCTTCAGATCAAGCTGATGTTTAGTGTGTTCTGTTCAATCAAACTGCCAGCCGAGGACCCGAGATGCATGTTTCCCAAACTATAGACTCTGATCTACGTGTCGTTATTGTTGTGCGTCTAGGATGTCCACTTCTCTCTCTGTCCTGGTTAGATCCAGTCGTCTTTCTTCTTACGAGACAGCGGATGCAGACAACAAAAGCCTGCCAAGTTTCTGGGGAAAGCGGTTTCTTTTTGAAACCAAAATTGTACTTGAGGAAAAGTGTACTCAATATTTCAGCAGCTGAAAAAAGACATTGTATTGCCATTTCCACACTTCATTAAATCACAGAACCATTTCGAACAGAGCTGAGGTAATAAGAAATGTTTCCGTAGAAGCAAATTAGCAGTCATTTTGTAAGGATGAGGTGTCACAGCGGTTTCTGAGAAGACTGGAGTGATGCCATTATTTCAAACAGTAATTATAATTTTCAGCATTCGCATTGTTTTTGGTCAATTCAGCGCAAAAGTAAAAGCGAGAACCTTTTAAAAATGTGATTCCAAGATTTTGAATGGTAGTGTTTATTGAATATCTTCGAAGGATTAAAGTATAATGGTGTATAATTATCGGTACATCGCTCAGCCTCAGTATCAGCCATTGATTAAATTGTCAGTCTGTGTTGCTGGAGAAATTATTATTCCTTTGTCCTTTTCAACCATGCAAAATTATATTTGGGATTTAATGCTACTGAAAGCACTTCCTAATGATATTGTGATGTACTGCTGCTGTATATAAGCTCAGATGTTTCGTAGATCTAACTTCATACATGCCATGTTCATTCAACAGTGATTTTTATTACCTTTCATTATTGCAACGGATACATATCTTGAATTTTTTTCCCCTGTTTCAAGAGGCATGAAGCTCACCTTGACTTGTAAGATGCCTTCTTTTGTGCAGGCAAACCAGAATGCATTGGAAAAAATCCATCCATTATTGCAGATAAAGTAAAAGAAATGTTGATTATGAGCATGCTTTTCATTAAATACCAAAAAGTATTGTTAAAATAGTTATTTTGTCCAATGTTTGTATTCTTTCTTTCTTTCCTTCTTTCCAGGGTTCCCACACTTCTTGCAAGTACTTGAATTTCCGACATATGGATTCAAGGCCTAGAAAGTACTTGAAAACAAACATACGCACGTTGATTTTCTGAGATTCAGAATTAATGTGAAGAATTAGATGTGAAACCATCAGGAAACATTTAGTCTCCAGCGCTACTATTTTCCAGAACTGCAACCTTCCTGGAGTCTCCAGAATTACATGGTGTCAGGTTCTCAGAGACTTGCTTGAGTAAAAAATCCTTAAAAATGACCCTCACTTAATAAGAATAACATGCTGAAGTGTTGTGAAATTCGTGAAGACTAATTTTTTATAGGCTTTATAGACCGATAAGTTGAGAGTGACTCATGAAGGACCAGCACCACATCCTCTTGTACCACTGTTTGAAGAATTTATCTTTCAGAATCTAGCAGTAAGTTTTAGGAGCTCATTTTTAGTCAATCCTTTCATGACAGGAGATGGACTAAAAATGAACTCCCAAAACTTACTGTGACATGCAGCTAAGGAGAAAATGTAGAATTTGAAAAATAATCTTACTGAAAAGCGTTCACAGTTTTTAAACAGAAGCAAATAGAAAGTCCTATTTTATTTTTAATTTTTTGCAGATTTATTTGCACATGTACAAGGTACAAGTTTTGAGCAGCTGCGTTCCTCTAGGTCAAAGATGAAAAAATGGGATTTACAATAAGTGATTTACAAAATAATTTTGACTTAAGTTTATTAATGAGTAACGTCTCTATTGAGAGTGTGCACATTTTTAGTGTTAACGGGTTTTACTGTTACAAAATGTAACCTCTTTTTATTAATTCAAATTGCGAAATTCTTTCAGATGTAAATCAAACTACAGCAAAAACCAGTTTGATGCGTATTTTATCAATATTTTAGAAGTTTTATTTGAATATTACCAGTACTGACTTCAATGGATTTCATTAAATTCCTTTGGACACGACTGATCAAAATGGTCTAAATTTATGAAAACTACACACATTACTCTAAAATGTTTAATATAAATGTTGTGTAAGTGAAATTTTCCTATAGCTCAAATAGTAGAGCATGGCGCTAGCAACGCCAAGATCATGGGTTCGATTCCCAGGGAAAGCAAGAGCTGATAAAATGTAAAAACTGTAACTTGAATGCAATGTAAGTCGCTTTGGATAAAAGCGTCTGCTAAATGCATAAAAAAAAAAAAAAAAAAAGTCAAGTACTGTAAGGTCTTTCATGACACTACATATGCTGGGGTGTGAATTTGATAGGTGCTTTATATAAAATAAATGGCGCTCTTGAAAGTCCTTGAATCTGGTGTTCATGAAAGAGTGGGAACCCTGTCTGCCTGTCTTTTTGTTTCTTTACATTTTTTACATTAAAAAAATACATCTCCCCCCCCCCCCCCCTTATTATTTTAGTAATAAAAAGAAAAAAGGTCTTAATAGAATTTTCCTCACATTGTTTTTCTTTTTCCAAAATTGTTTTTTCTTTTTTCTGGATTGCAATTTAATTATTTAATTAAACTTACTTAATTCAATTTAAAATTGTAATGATCAAAAAGCATGTTCAATTAACTGAATTCATAAAGAACAATTTATTTAGAATTTTCTCCTGAAATTTTTCCAAATATTTTCAAATAAAGATGGAAAACATTAACAATTGAATTAATCTTTTATAGTGTAATTAAATTGAAATTTTATTTCCAATTTCTTTTATTCTTTGACAGCAAAAGTTAATTTAAGCCATATTCAAATTAAACTGCGCTTTTATTTTGACGGGTTGTCCTGTCTGGCGAGGTGACAAGACATTTTATGTTATGCTGTACATTTCTTTATTATGACTGGATTCTGCCGTTCACTCTGTGTTTTTGGCGTTGAGGTATTCATAGGCCCCTACTAATGGCAAACTTGTACGCACTATATGCACGCACGTGGATCTAGCTTATATTTGCACTTTTTTTTTTTTTTTTGCTTCATAGATCCCATCAAGACCGCGCAAGGCTCTCTCTGTCTGAAGGCCTACAGGTTGACCCCCAAACTAATGGAGATCTGCAAGGAGAAAGACTTCTCTCCGGAGGGGTAAGACCAACTTAAACAGCTTCTTTCCATTTCCTATTCCTTCCGTCGCTTCCTCTTCCTGTTTCCATTAATCTGTTGCTAATGAGAACCTTCTTCAACGCGCACAAACAGAAATGCGTCCTCGCTCAGGAGGAGCCATCAGTGAGGGGCTTTTATTTGTCACGATGGGGCGTCTTTTAAGGAGTAGACAGCACTGTCTGACAAACAAACAAATGCACAAAGTTTACAACCTCGCTGGCTTCTCGGCAGATGGTAATTGATTTTAAATTGCTGCTAGACATAAGCCTAATGGGGGAATGTATCAGAAAAGCAGTGACATCTGAGCGATCAGGAGAAAAACACCAGCATAAAGTCTTTCGCTCGGGGACTGGAGTGCTGTAGGGTTAGCTGCGGGTAAAGAGGCTTCACAGATGCATTAAAGTAACACCAAATCAAAGTCAATCCTATTTGCTTTATTAATGTGTGTTACAGAGCTTTTTCTGTATCGTTTATCTTTGAACCTTTTTCCAAATCTTTCATCAAAACGGCTGCCCTTTTCAGATAGATCTGGGCAATCTGTCTATATACTCAGTATTTTCAGATATTTTTCTGGTCATTTTGAAATTTGCTTTTTGCATTTTATTAATTTTTTCTTTTTTTTTTTCTTCAATGAATCCATCTGTAATCTAGTGGAAAAGGGAAGAAATAAAATAAGTATAATTTCATGGTTATTGTTGTTCCCTTAAATCTTACATTTTTAAACACACAAAAAAAAAACATTACTTGAAATAAAATAAATGTTTAATGAAAATATTAAAAACATATTTCGGCTGAATACCAAGAGTGGTAGTGATTTTAAAATAACAAACTAAAACTAATAATTAAAAACTTTATTTGTTTGTTTTATTTATTTTATATTAAATGAAATTATATTAAACAAAAATTTCTCATTTTAATTTAGTTTAATTTCACGTACTAAAATAACAAACTGAAATAAAAATTTATAAAAACTATATGGACAAAAAAGGAAAACTACTAAAACTTGCAAAACCACACAACGACAAAATTAAAATAAAAACTACATTTTAAAAAAATATATGAAAATAAAAACATTCAAAATATTTAACTATAATAGGATCTTAATTATATTTTAGAATAATTACTTGTATTTTACTTGTATTTTAAAGAATTACTTGTATATTAATTATATTATATTAAGTTAATATAAATAAATGTAAAATTTATTAATTTATGCATTTTTAAATTAAATAAAATTATTTAATTGTATTTCCATGCTCTTGTTTTTGTTTTTATATATATATATATATATATAAAACACAACAAAAAGAAAATAGTTTTTTTTTTTTTTAAATAGTTTTTCCAACTGACATCGGAGTATCTATTCAGTCAGAAAGATTAAAGATGTAAAGTGGGCTACACTGTTTTATGTTGACATCAAACATGTTCCCATGGCCTGCTGTGACCTTGTCATCTGCCAGCGCTCTCGGGTTGGCGCTCATCATTCGAGGCCGCTGCTTGAATATTCAGCTAGTTAAGGAGAGCAACACTATTGATTATGAAAATAAGCCTCTATTTGTCTAGTGAACATGGCGGGGTGGGTCATTGTGAACGATGCATACAGATCGCTTGTCAGATTCATACAGAATATCAATCTGAATCTGTACTCAGGGTCTCTGAGGCAGCACTGTATTGATATTCCTCAAACAGAGTTCTTCTGCTCCTCCATAATTTTCTGCAATTCAGCTTGAATTGCAGAACATACGACTCATTGAAATGACAGATCGTGGCCCGGGCCAGCAGGTCCAGTGCCTCTCTAACTGCTCTAGAGATGAGATGACACAAGTGCTCATCTAAAAGACAGATCGCCATTTACACCTGGTAATAACATGCGTCTCGTTGAATTGCATTGATTGAATTGAGATGTGTTGATGTCATCTTACTGCATCAGTTGCATATTGAGAGAGCATTAAAAGCATGCACACTGCTTCTGAAATTGTAATCTCACTGTAGACGTGATGCTTCCAACACAAACATTTATTTTGCATATTCCATGATTCTAAATGATTTTGATGTGAATCATCATTTTCTTTGTAAAGATTGTATACCCTTATTTAAGTGCAATAGATGATTGACATGCGAGTAGGCAGCCTTTTGAGTTTGTTTGGGATGCATCAATGCGCATTAGCATTTAAAAAGAAATCAGAAGTACTTCAAATGTGCTTAGTATTTGTTATGTTTTGAATGATCGGATCACAAAATATTTAGGACTCTGTTTACGCCTGTTTTTATTGCTGGCCACTCAATCACCAGAGATGGATGTTAATTGTGAAGTAAAATTGAAATTAATTGTAAATTCAAATTGTAGATTTAAACACTTTTTTTTTTTTTTTTTTTTTTTTTTGTCCTCAATCACTCCGTATTAAGAATGTAACCAGTGGTGATGGTCATTTTAATATCTGCAAACTGATTGTATGTATGTATGTAGTTTGCAGATATTAAAATATAAAAAAAGTGTATGTATATGTATATTAAGTATTCATTTATACTTGTATTACAAAAGTTTATCAAGATAGAAAATGGTATTGAGGACAAAAAATACATGTATTTTTTTTTAATTGATTTATTACAAAACAATAATTAACAAGATGGAAAGTGGTACCGAGGGCACAAACTATACATTATTTATATTTCTTCTTTCAAATGATTAACAAGATGGCAAGTGTTATTGAGGACACAAACTAAACATTTATTATTTTTTTAAATATTTTATTACTTTAAAAAAAGATTAAGATGCAAAGTGGTATTAGGGACACACAGACTGTACATGCATGCATACGTTATATATACATTTTATTTATTTAAGGCTGCATTTATTTGATCAAAAATACAGTAAAAACTAATATTTTAAAATATTATTTCAGTTTAAATGTTTCATGTTTAAATTTAATTTAAAATGCAATTTATTCCTGTGACGCAAAGCTCATTACCCCAGTCTTCAGTGTCACGTGATCCTTCAGAAATCATTTTAATATGCTGATTTGCTGCTAAAGAAAAATTTCTTCTTATTCTTATTATTCTTATTGCTGAACACAGTTGTACTGTCTAATATTTTTATGGAAACAGTTATACATTTGTCATGATTATTTGATGAATAGAAAGTTCAAAAGAACAGCATTTATTTGAAAAAGAAATCTTTGTAACATTATACATGTCTGTTTTTGATCAATTAAATGCATCTTTGCTGAAAAGTGTTTATATCTTTTTCAATAACATTACCAGTTAAAACTCTATTTTCTTATTTTGGTATTGATACAAAAGGCTTTTTGTAACTCTGAGTTTTTTTGTTTTTCTCAGGCTAAAGAAGGCTTGCATTGGCTTTGAGCTCATGTTCGAGGAAGTCCCCATCGTCATCAAGAACTCTCATCTCATAAACGTGCTCCTGTTGGATCTGCAAGAGAAGAGTACGGTGGCTGACAAGCACGAGCTGCTCAATCTGTCAAGCAGGTCAGAATCACCCCTGCCCTGACCTCTGTGTCCAACGCTCCCATTTTGGGAAAGATTTGTCATTTGCTGATTCATCTCGTCAAACCGTGTCTTTTAAGCCTCTCTGCCACGGCTCTGTTTTGCCCAGGAAGTTGACCGAGGAAATGCAATACACGCTGACAAGCCCTGACGGCACAGTTTCATCTTGACACTCCAAATAGGTCTTGCCGTTAAAACCAGTCTTCTGGGAGCAAAGAAATGCTGCAAACAGTGATTTTATTCCAGCAATTACAACATTTGAATTCGGTTGATTTCAGGCAAATTCAAATACAAACATCACACCTCAGATTTAGATATGTCTTTTGCATCTAGTATGTCGTCATCTGCCAGTATAGCCAAAAGCTGTTGCTTATTTGATCTTTAAGTTAATATTGTTAGTATTAACATTATAACCAAGCCATAACCGACTCTGTGCTAAAATACTGTGGTTTTGAGTTTGACCGGAAGTCAATAACAACTGATAGGGATGCATTTTAAAAGTTTAGAATCCTCTTTATTGTGCACAATAAAATGGTTAGTTGCATTTTATTTATATTTAACATAATTTTTTCCCAGATAACAGACCAACGGCATACCAGATAAGAGCCACTGACCTAAAATGACGTTTTCGGGGGGGTCCATCATTAATGCTTCTAGCTGGAGCTGGACGTTTTATTCTCCTGCAAATAGTCCTCTCGTCTAAATTAATTTGGCTAATCCAGTTAGTTTCAACGGAATTTTATTACAGATTGAGTCGAGTCCGTTTCCAGGAGAGCAGTTCCCAGAAATGAGCCTCATTACGTTCAGAATGAATTTTCTTTTCTTATTTGGTTTTTTTTTTATTGAATTAATATGACCAGTAGTTTCAAGGACAGTGTATTAAACGTGTTGAATTTAGAGGAAATATTAGAGTCCATATCAGAGATCTATTCTACAGCATTATTCTCTCTCTCTCTCTCTCTCTCTCTCTCTCTCTCTCTCTCTGAAGTCCAGGGTTTCTTGCACTAAAAATGTTTAGATTTTTCCATTATTTAATTAATTTCTCAAACATTCATAGAAGTCGTAAAAAATAGCTGTAGATAAATACTGTTGTTGTGTTTTTGCTCGATAAAGTGCATGTAAATGGAAAAAGAAAATGCCTTTTAAAATGTTTGGGGATAGTAAGTTGTTTTTTTTTGAGGGAGAAATTTTTATTTAACAAGGATGCATTAAATTGATCAAAGGTGAGATTTATGATGTTACAAAATAGTTCTATTTCAAATAAAAGCTTTTCTTTTATCTACGTTGATGATAATCAGAAATTTTTGATCAGCAAATCAGCATATTAGAATGATTTCTGAAGGATCATGCGACTAAAATGCTGAAAATTCAGCTTTGCATCACAGGTATAAATTACATTTTAAAATACATTAAAGTCGAGAAGAATTTTTAAATCGTAATAATTTTTCACATTACTGTTTAATGCATTTTTGCATTTTACTGCATTAAAAAAAAAAATTACCTCAGATATTTAAACGGTAGCGTTTTCTTGCACATTTACTGAAAATAAAATGGTGTGCAAAACATGCCTTGATTATTTTTCAACTAGATTTTTACAGCAGTTTAGTTTGTGTCTTAGACATATTTAGGCTACAATGGCTGTTTGGTTCCTCTGATTGAAAAGAAATAACCCTTTCAAGCCTTTTCGGAACACAAAGATAAATACCAAGATATATATAGAATTGCATCAAAAGGCTGGAAAACATCAAGATTCTTTTTAGCTATATCACCCAGCTCTGATCTACACAGCACATTGATCTCTTATTTCAAAAGAGCAAGAAATATCACTTTTTTTTTTTTTTTTTTTCCTCTCTGATTCGCCGTCTTTAATGAACGTAGGAACTGGAAATGTCATTTTTCTGACTGTTTATGCTCCCCCAGCAGCCACAGCTGTTCAGGCCCCTCTTCCGAATCAGACTAATTGATAGACTAAATACTTGGGATGTGAGCAGGTGTTTTGGTCTTTATAGTTAATGCTTTATGAGTCGGCACAATCTTTGCCATTTTGAGTAAGTCTTTCATTTGTAATTCAGAACATCCCAGGAGTTAGTGTGTTTAATAGGCCCTGCTGGTGAAATCATTCAGCCTTCCCATCAGCACGCAGATAATGATAATGTATTCAGCATGTAATTTCGGTCTTCCTGTGTACAGAGATGCCCTTTCCTTTCTTGGCAAATACCAATAGGTCTATAGAGCAGATGTGTCACTCCAAAAAACACTTGAAAGCATGTAATGATGAATGTTAAAGGAATGAAAATTGTCCTCGTTTGCTTGGGCATCGTGTCATTCCAAAGTGCTGCTTTTTCCTGTGAAACGCAGGAAGACTGTGCTGGTCGCACTTTTTTATTTATTTATTTATTTATCCCCCATGCAATTACAATGAAATGTGGGCTAAAGGGTGCGAAAGTGCTTCATATACTCGTGTATTCGATTCGGAGTCATCTGAAGACATACGATAGCTCACAATTAAAATCGAACTCCTTGGTGCATTTAATGAAAGTAGTAGTTCTTTCTGATTAGTGAACCAAACGTTGCTGGTTTGTTGGATCTTTTCATTGAGTTGGATCTTTTCACTCTGAGTGATTGAGATTATTTGGTCGCAATGGATAACTGCTCACTACAGGGGCAATCAGTGATTTAATGGTTTAAATTGTGGTCTTTTACACTCACAAAGCTTTCGTAGATCTTCAGAAGTGTTGGAATCGAGTGCATGAGTCATATAAACCATTTTTATGATATTTGGCATTTTTGCATGCTTTTTGAAGCATCTTCAGTAACTGTTATTTGTTTTGAAAGAGTGGCTAAGATATTCTGTTTCAAAGAAGAAAGTCAAAGAAAGGTTTGGAATGGCATGAGGAATGATTAAAGACAGATTTTTAATTCTTAGTTGACACTTCCTTTTAAAATAGCTCAAATTAGTTTCTAAAACATGCATTGATCTGAACTAGATCTTGCTTTTAGTTTTATACTGTAAAAAATAAACCTGTGAAATTTATGGTAAAAAAAACCCTTTTTGCGTAAAAATATGGTAGCAGCTTACGCTGTACAGAATGAACTTACACTTCACAAATTACACTTCAGTTCTTTACTTTTATAAATACACTGACAATCACAATAAAAACAAAAAGCTGATCCAAAAGCTGATGTATATGAAAAGATGCATAGTGTTATACAAATAAACACCACCATGGTAACGTGTTGATAAAATAATGTAATATTAATTCAACAACGTATGTAAGAAACTGTTATTTCAATGAAACAATCATCAAATGTGAGCTGTCACAAGAATGTCTGGGAATGTCAATTTAAGTTGTTTCACTGTAACTTAGATGATTTCCAAGAACTACATTTAACAGTATTTTACTGTAAAATTACATTGAATCAATGTCTCATTAGATCTATTACAGCTATAGTTTCTCACCCCATATAGTAAGGGAACTTACCATTAACCAGTTACCATAGCATTTTTACTGTCTGCTACTATCTTCAAAGTGTTTTGAGTAGCTGGTGTCATCTTTTTCCTAACGCTCCAGAATGTTCTCAGAAGGGCTCTGTGATTGCACGTTATCCCCAGATAAAAATGGAAATGACTGTCTTTGAAAGCCTAATCTTGATTAATAAAGTAATTCACCTGGCTTTCGGGGAATTACAGTACGAGGTAGAATGGCTCCATTCCAAACCCTGCTGAGCTGCCTTGCTGTATACTGCCTACATAGACGGCATTCTTACTGAAATTGCACCCCTACACACTCTACTTTTGAATGATAAAAAAATAGTGCTTTTCACACGAAGAGCTTGGCAGGCTTGACTCAAGTTTGATGTTATAACAACTAGGGAATGCATTATGGGATTGCTTTCTTGATGAAGAATGCATGCAGTTGTTTAGAATTTGTCCAAAAGCAACATATGCAGCACTTGGAACACTTGGATTCTGTGTTGGCTCAGCCTGCTAATATGCTGTCTACATAGGCAGCTTAATAGGTTTTGGAACAGAGCCGATCTATCAGGAGAAGGTTATATTTGGTGGCCCCTCGTAAATCGGCACATGCTACAATTAGACGTCTCCCTCATCCATGTAAATTCAGAGCAGATAGTCATCCTTATCAGGCACATCATGCTACTGTCATCTTGGGTTTTTAATTGAGTAGATCACTGTGGAGCAATTACACTTTGATGTGCAGTCACCCGTTTATTACGCAAACTTTGTTTGACTAAACTATCTGTCAATCTGTTGCCATAGTAACCACCTGGAAAAGAGCCTTCAGCTGCTGATGGACCGTATGGATGACATGAGCCAAGACATCGTCAAGTACAACACGTACTGCCGCAACCTCACCAAACAAACGCAGCAGAAGCAGCAGGTACATTTATTTATTTATTTATTTTTTCTCTCTTCTGTTTTTTCCTCTGTGGCCGCTGATCTGATGCGCCGTCGCTCTCTCTTGAATTGGCTTTGTAAAGTGTGCACTGCAGAGCTGTTTCAGCCCGAGTTGTTGTTTAGAGTGGCTGAAATGTCTAATTACATGCCTGAGGATAAGAGCGCAGGTCCAGAAGAGGTTGATTGGATGCACACATACTCTTGAAGGAAATGCAGAGACTTTGATATTAATTGCACTTCTATTAAAGCAACTTTCAGAAATAAGTTTTGGTCCAGCTCGGATGCATAAGCTTTATTGATAATGAATATGTATGCAATTTACAAGCATAAGTAAATGATAATAGTTTTTTCCCTCCCAAAGGATGTCACTTCCTGGAGGATGATGTCCTTTAAATCGGCTTTTGTAAATTAAAGGGAATTTAAAATAAAACAGGCTAGAATGTGGTATTGAGGATGCCGGAAAACCCCAAAATCACGTTATGAACTAAAACCTCTTAAAAACGTTTTTGTTCATTGAAATAAACCTGAATAGATGTAAAATGTAGACTTAAAAATAAAAAAAGCATGTAGCATAATTACTAAAACTTAAATTCAAATAAAAACTGAAAAATATGAAAAGAAAAGCTAAATCAAAATAATTTCTAAAATCTCCCTTATGTTCAATTAATTGATTTATTGTGATAAAGAAAACTAACTAATGTTATTTCCATCTTTGACATTGTGAATGTAATATTTTATCCTATACGTATGATGGGGACATGAAAATGTGCTGCATGCTGGGAATGACCTGTGCCGTAAATGGCTGACGTCGCTCTCCAGCTGAGATAAAACTGGTCAATAGATGGTTATTTAGGGTTCAGGAGGGCCATCTAATTTACAGTCCTCACCCGCTTCAGATTCATAATTTTATCCATTTCGCTAGGCTGACAAATCATCCAAAATGCCCTTGACATTTTCAGGTTTTTGCATTGCAGGCATTTTGTAAACATGAATTCTGAGCACCACCTGAAAACAGAAAGCAGCGTGAAATAGTACGGGACGCTTCTGGGTTTATTTTGTATGGAGTTGTGTTATATCTGACCTACAAGGGGATCATTTGAAGAGAGGCCACCCTTGAAATCAGATAACGCCGAACCCTATTTTTCAAGTCGCTCCATGATAACATGTTGTCACGCTATGAATATGACAGAAACGGCTGGAATGGTTGCACATTTGTCAAAGTTCGTTTCTGTTTTTGTTCTCTACCCTGGAGAGCTTGCTCTTCCCAGGTGGAAATGCTCTGGCTTTAGTAAATCTGAAAAATTGAAAAATCAGCGATGGTCTTCAGCAGTGAACAAAGCCTACAGATGTTAATTAAAGAGAAAGTAGCTCAATGGAAAATGTTAATTAGTAGAAAATGCAAAAGCCCTTAAAGAAATAGTTCATCCAAAATGACACATCCGTTTGACTTTTTCTGTGTGTGTTTAATCTAATTGGAGATCTTTCACAGAATGTCCAAGCCACTGTTTTCCATATGAAAGTGAATGAGGCTCCAAAAATGAGAAAACAGAAATGGTCTGTATAACTTGCATTATATTTTCAAGTCTTAAGCCATTCAATATTTTTAAAAGGGGAATGGGCCAAAATTGAATAGTAAAGTGTGTAATTTTTGCCCTACAAGCATCAATAAATGAGCAGAATAATCGTTTTTCAAACATGTTTTCCATATAGAATGCAAGTCATACGAGTTTCTTTTATGCTTTTATTATGCTTTTTGTGTCATTTTTGACCGCATCAGAAATTTTGCCTTGACCACTAAATGAAATGCAATAAGTTGAAGTACTGATATTATTAAAAATAAACTTGAAATAAAAAATACAGCTAGATAGAAATAAGAAAAGACAATTAAAAATGATAATAACAAAATGACTAACTTACTCTAAAATGAAACCTGGAAATATAAAAAATATAAATTAATTAAAAATATTGATAAATACTATAATAGTATATACATAATGGTAAAATAAGTCTCGCTAAAAAAAGATGAATTAAAACTATATTCCCAAGAATGTATATATATATATATATATATATATATATATATATATATATATATATATATAATTCTTTATTATGCTAGATGAAATACTTTTTATGTGCTAAAATGACAAAAAAAAATGAAATGAAGCTAAAGACTGAAGTATAAAGCTAAATAGAAATGTTTTATAAAAAAGACCAGTAAAAATTACAAAAGCACATACAAAATACTAAAACTAAAATGAAACCATGAAAATATAAAAAGCCAATTAAAATATTGATAATTTAAATTTTAGTATTGAGTATATACTATTATAGTATCAATTAAAACCATTTTCCTTTCTCTAATCAAAATGTGAAGAAACCCATCCCCATTTATTTTCATTATATGGAAAACAGCACCTGAGGCGATCTACTAAACTTCTCCTTTTGGATAAAATCGTGGTTGGTTTTGAAATGGCTTCATGTGCATAAATAATTTTATTTTTGTGAAATATTGAATTTTTTTTCTCTACGCCTTTCGACTGTTGCTCTTGCCTCATTAGCGCTTTGAAAAGCACTGCTTTCTTCCAGAACAAAACACACTCTGCAATCAGGGGACGTTTCTCCAGTGAGACTTCAGTGTTTATTAGACCATTAGCACTTCCTGTTTGACAGGATGGTTGATCCTTTCAAAGAAATTTAAAGGGTGCCCTCAAACGGCGGCGTAAATGAGGCCAGACCCCGGCGGCTTGGTCACGATCAGGTCGCCACAACGGCTCCTATATCAAGCACGCTGAAATCTGCCGTAATTACTGTTGTCATCGATCATATCCTTCCTGTCTCCGCCTCCACACAGCCCCGCGCGCGCCGGTCCCCGGGTGAACCATATAAACCAAATGACCCGCATCAATCACCATTTAATATCAAAGAGAATTGCCGCTGTGTTGGCAGTTTGCATTCCTAAATCATATGCCTAATTTCAACAAAAATGGCCGGTATCCTCAGCGGTGACATAAGTCGCACCAACTCAAATAGGATGTGAATTCCTCTCGTCTTTTTTTCCCCATGAATATACCATATATTAAAATTTGATCTACTGCACCTTTTAAAAAAAAAGAAAGAAAAAACCCTGAATGGTCGAGCTTGACAAATCTAGGGCAAATCGAGGACTTGTGGAGCTGTGCTGTTTGCAGATATGTCAGATCAACCTGCCTTGAGATGTACATTGAAGTAATGACACTGCGGTGGGCGGTACGTCACGTTAACAGTGTGGATGTAATGCAGAATTTTGGATAAACCTGTGGATTAAACACACAGCTGCTTCATATAATTTATGTATTTTATAGATTTGTTTTGCTTTTTGTTTTTTAATTATTATTCTGTTTATTTAATTAATAGGAGGAGTTCATAGACTTGGCAAATTCATTTTTCATAAGATTGCAGGTACAGCCATCTGTTGTGGGCATTCTTGGCAGTTTTTATGAGGCTTTTTTTAAGTGTTCATATTGATATTGGAATTATATCGTATCGACCGAAATTAAGGAATATATCGTGATATAAATTTTGGCCATTTGGAGAAAAAGAAAGCAAAAACATAAGAATACAATCAGGAAAATATGAGAACAAAAATAAAATAAGACAAAAAATACAGAGAAAAATGACGCAGAAATTAAAAAATAAATAATAGAATAAAGAGAAATAATAAAGCAAGAAAAACAAAGATGAGTGAAATGAGAGAGAGAAATATAAATAAAAATAAAAAAGGAGAATAAAAAGGATAAACTAGAATGTATTTGTGCTGCCCCCAATATTATAATGTTCACCTTTTATTTGTATTTAGCCTTCATACAAACAAGAAATGTGAAATCACTGTCAAATAAAGATCTCAGACTCACCTTATTAATATTAATATCTTTAACTTCAAACTATAGGCTGACATACACTACCAGTCAAACGTTTTTGAACAGTAAGATTTTTTTTTTTTGAAGAATTCTCTTCTGCTGCACCAAGCCTGCAATACTTTTTATTAATTTCTTGTTTTTCTTAATTGTACCTTTTTAAATTGTTAATCATCCTTTTTATTCTACTTTTATTTCTCTTTACATTTCTTTTTTTAATCTTTTTATTCTTATTTTTCTGTTCTCATATTTCTCTGATTGTTTTCTTATTTTTTTTTTAGTCTGCACTTATTTGAGACTTAAAATGTAGTCAAAAATCGTCATGAGGTCATGGAAATGTGCAATGGCCAGAGATTCCATCCTTTCGACCGTATATACACCTTCATACCACCCGTCCTCCTCTCTAACCCATGCTTGAATAAGTTTTCCCTGAAGCTTGCAGTACACAGCGTCACAGCATGCAGTGATCCGCAAGTGTCCTGATACCCAGAAATACATCTGTATTCTTAGGGACGATCAGACTTGCTCTTCAAATGACACCCTGAACTCTCCAGTGATGTGGCTATTTTATGCCAGCGGTGTTGTTTGGAATTCCAATCCTCCTTTCCTTTATTCCATTCTGGTTCAGTTTTCATCTTTGAAACCCTTTTGTCTTGTTGATGCTGCTTGGGTCACTCCCAAGTTCTTCAGTGAAAAGTTTCTAGTTTCTCCTTTGCTCATTTTCTCCTCTTTTCCTCTAGTATCTCCAAAGGAGGCAGCAAGAAAACGCCCAGCGGCAGAGTCGCGGAGAGCCTCCGTTACCGGAAGAAGACATCAGCAAGATGTTCAAACCTCCGCAGGCGCCTGCGCGCATGGACACGCTCCTCATCGCAGGTACCCGGGGGGTCAACGGCCGCCGTTCACCCTGAGTTAAACGCCTTTTTCTTCCAGCATATTCTGCAGGGCACTGGAAATTTATAGTCCTCTGTCTAAAAGAATCGATCCATGAATCGATCAATTCAGCAATGAATGGATCAGTTTAAATGGGAATGGGAATAACTGCAGGTCTTAAATCTTCACACCATGTTCTTATCCCGATGGAGTTCACAGTTAAATTTGGCCTCTTCTATTGGACAACCATCATCTCTGAAGAGGATGATTAAGTACTAAGCTTGTCAATAGTTGTTTTTTTCCCCATCAACATGATTAATCTTATTTAATTAAGTTTAATTTTGTCCATTTCTACATGTAGTCAGGGCTCAACAATAAAAAAAAAAAAAATGTTCTTCACTGTCCCAGTTGAGCCAGTACTTAGAAAATAGTTTTACTTAAGTATTTATTTATTTATTATTATTCCTGTTGTTGTTGTTTGTTTATTTGTCAAAATTGTAAAAAAATAAAAATATATATATATATATATATATATATATATATATATATATATATATATATATATATATATATATATATATATATATATATATATATATAGGCGACTATTTTTTTTGTAAATATTTGCTACAAAAACGCATTTATTAATAATCATAAATATTACTATTATTTATAGTGTTTTATTTTTACATTTTCATTATGATCTGGAAATGATACAACTACAAATTGGACAGAACACATGCTGGGTTGTTTTCAACCATCAGTTGGGTTAAATGTTTAACCCAACCTTCTGGGCAGTACCCAACCGCTGGGTAAATATGGACAAAGCCAGCGATTGGGTTGTTTTTACCCAGCGGTTGGGTTACTGCCCAGAAGTTTGGGTTAAACATTTAACCCAACTGTTGGTTGAAAACAACCCAGCATGTGTTCTGTCCAATATTTAGCAGCACTGTATTTAACCCAGCATTTTTTAGAGTGTTTGAAACTCATGACTCCACAATAGCATACAGTGCAAAACATTATTGATTTGTTTGCAATTTTCAGCCCCTTCCAGCTGATGCACCAAGGCCATTACATGTCATTCTCGCAATTATCATGAAACCACATCTGTTAGCCAATTAAATACCATTACCTTGTAAAACAATGTATAAATACAGAAACCATGGATGTTCTCCTTACTCCACACACCTGATTTATATTATAAGCTCATTTAACCCAAAAGGTTTAACCCTCTGGTGCAGCTCATGAGGCAGTCAAAAATTACCTTTATTTCAATGAAATGCACAATATTTTAGTTAAATAGTGTTGTTTTTTTTTTATGTAATTTTGTATTTTTTAGGGATTTTTGGTACTACATCAGAAATATATTCTTTTGGTTTTTCTCATTGTGATGGATGATTTAAGGGAATTTGGGCTTTGTTTTCCCTCCTATTTATATTTCTGTGAAACAGGAAGCCATGGCTGGATAATTTCATGTTCATAATCACCCTGGAGTGCTCAAAATTGTGAATATGAATGGGAATATACTTTAATCATAAAAGTTTTTTTCAAATACACGTTGGACACAAATATTGGTACCACTAGAAATTCTTTATTTCATAATGATATTTTCCCCCCATTTTAAATTCTTATTATCCAATGAAAGGTTAGATTTTTGTGAATTTTTTTAAATAAAAGATCAAAAGGATTAACAATGCATATTAATTTTCACAGCCGCCTTTGATCATATTTGCCAAGGGTGCCAATAATTCTGACCACTACTGTAGCAAGTGCCAAAACCTTTACAAAGTTTCATACCATTCTGATGAACTGAAAAAATTCTTGAACCCCCCCCCAATAACAGCATTTTAGTCCAAAATGACCAAAGAGCACCAGAGGGTTCAAATGTGCCGTGGTTTGAGAACTGCTGTTATACACCAAGTCCTTGACGACAAACTCTGATTTTCTTGTGGTTTGTCTGGCTTCATTGCTGTGTGGCCAGTGTTGTTTACTCTTGGGTGTAAAGAGTCGCCCCAGTTGAATAATCAATATCGCTTGGTCTTGTTGTATATAATTAATTTGTTTCCTTCTGCTTCTTCACAAGGACAAATCAACAACTACTGTCAGAACATTAAGGAGTTCACTTCGCAGAACCTTGGAAAACTGTTCATGGCAGAAGCACTGCAGGGCCACAACAGCTAGAGTGACGAAACGGAGCGACGCATCTGCCTTTCTCTATCTCTAACCTCCAACAGAAACCATTATAATGAGCTTAAGGGAAGATGTTGTGCAGATTTTTTTGTAATTTGTACAATAAAGATGTATGCATCTTCTCATTGCTGTCTTTTTGATGCTTATTCATTATCCAAGTTGCAGCATATGTGCTGAAGAATCCTGCTGTCTGATTACTTGGCAAAGCTGGAAATAAACTGGTAATACCATTGAAGTTCTTTCGAATTTGTCTTTCAGACTTGCTTTCACACTGGGTTTGTGCACTAAATGACTGGTTTTAGGTGTTTTAATGAGGCTGTCGGATCAGCTTTAATCACAAATAATTATGTGCACTGTGAACGGCAGTGCGTTTCTTGCTCATGTTCTTCCACAGCAGGTTATCCGCGCTGAAGAATGCTGTCTTTGGTATGTAAAGATTTTCATGTCACTTCTAACAAAGCAAGAGTGATTACGTGCGATCAGAGGTCGCTGTAAAGCTGCATCTGCTGTCGATTAAACTAGTTATAAAAACACTTTCAGTTAGTTGTCAAGAAGCACTTTGTTTCTGTGCATTTCAAAGCATCATAGGTGGGCTCTCGACATGAAAGGTAGGTTTGCAACATTATGCTGCATTATAGATTGCTTCTTGCAAAACAGCATGTATACTTCACAGAAGCCAATGCCAGAATGCATTACGGTGAGCTTGCTGAAAAAGTGCCAAGATGCAGAGAAGTCATGAGAAATTTTGATTTTAAACGTACAATTCCTATCAGTGATTGAAACTCAAAATTGAAAATGGACTCTTTCAGCTTGGCTGTAAAAGTAGTTGGTTGCTGCCAATGTAAAGCATCCTAAAACAGACACTTGTGAAGTTAATGTTGTTACAGTAGATGTAGTAACTATATCATCTGGCTAAAATAAACTTTCTCTCTTGACACCCATTAAAAATGATCCATTCAATTCAGAATATATCATAATGTTAGAGCAGCTGTTTGGACTGCACACTTCAAATGTTGACTAGTATATTACAAAAATATAATTACTCATTTTATTACTATTGTGCAAGAGATATTTTCTGTTGTTTTGTAGATTTATCGAGTGTCACTTTTATTAATGTAATTGAATTACTTTTTTTTTGTACTGTAAAATAGTAATTCCTGTCTTTTTAATATCATTTTATAATTATTGCATATAATAATTAATCATTTAATAATAATGTACATTTTACTGTACAATAGTAATGCGTTCCAGTCTTTTTTTATCATAACATTTGAGTTCCAAAAAATAAAATAAAATAAACTTTGTACTTGGGCTGAGACACTAGAAATAAAGTAAACTGAATATACATTTACTTGATAGTCCACTTAAACAGATTTCCACTTATTTGTGGGCTGAGTTCACATGGTCACTGAAATAAGTGTGAGTTTGTTCTATTATAGATTATACCCAAGTTTTAACAACCTTAAAGAGAAATAATTTCTATTGGCAGTACGGCGTGGGTGAAACAGACAAAGCTTTGCTTGTTGGCCTGTAGTTTTTAAACTTTTTTTTTTTTTTTTCTCAATCTAAGTACATGTCCTTTTATGTGTCTTATATATGTCCAAAGTTTAATATGACAGAAATTGATATTCATAGGCTATTATTTATCCAAATGCCTATTAGCTTTAAACCGGTTTTTAAATTTAGTGGGCTCTTAAATGTGTGGAATATTGCTTGGTTGGATGTTTCTTTTCTTTTCTTTTCTTTTTGTTTGTCTTTTTTAATATTATTAAACAATCCAAAAAATAAATTCAGTAAGGATGCTTAGAAGGTTTACTAAGTATCCTTCCAGCATCACAGTCGTCGACTCTGAGGATGCAATGTCCTTTTCTTTTGAAAACAAGATGTATAAGCAAAACAAACATCGAGACTCTGAATGTACTCCATATTTTGTGAGGAATACGGCAGAACTCCGTGTTCCCGGGTTTGTCATTCATCCTTAAGATGTTTACGCAGGTCTGCGTCGCTCCGTTAGCTCGGTGCCCTCGCGAGGCTCTCTGTGTGGCAATTCGAGGCCCGCGTTACCGCGCGACCTATTGAAATATGTCGCGTTGATTAAAAACAGCAGCTGCTCGGGCTGCGCTGTTCAAATCAGCTTGTCAGTAATGATGGACAATGCCTCGGCTTAATAAAATGAAACGAGTTATCTTGCTGTTAAGTCATGACTCTTACTTTTTTTCCCCTTCTTCTCTGAAATTGCCATGGCAACTGCAGATTCTCTATGCACTGGCGATAGGAGCCGAGAAGAGTTTCCCCCACCCTTCCAAAAGTAATCTTGTAAATCCTCAAAACCTAAAGAAAATATTGATTTAGCAAAGGTGTGGGTGGGAAAGATGAATGAAGGATTTGCGTGATGAGGAGAAATACCAAAGATTGCCGATTAAGACAAGAAAAATACAGTGGGCTGGGAGATACAGGCCTACATCGTTTCATAACGATACCGTGTTCACCACACCGCTTAAATCCGCCACGCGGTTTTATCATAAACGGCTGTCACGCGTTCATCCCGCTCGTGACACATTAGAACGGCCTGTCAGGGTCCTTCAGAGAATTGATGCCAGTTAGAAAGAAAGCGGTGGGATTTTATTTTATTTTTTTATTTTTTTTTTTTTTTACACCCGCCATGCTGTGGGATGCTTTGTCATAAAGCACAAGCCGCTTAATACAGACTGACCTAAACTGTCTGGGATAATTATGACGCGCGACTTGCCCCCGTCCTGAGAGAAGCGTTCTCAGCTGAGAGTGGCTGATATAGAGAGGATAAACCAATGATTGACTTGGCTTTGTAGCTGGCCCCACTTATACCGGGTTTTTAATTTTTATTTATTTATTTTTTTTCATGCAGCGCAAAATACCTGCGTTCAGCGCCACTCTCGGAATATCCGTCCTGCTATTTGGAATAGTGATATCTATATATATATTATATCTATATATAACATTTAAATGCTATTGATGTATGTGTAGAGAGCCTACACACAGGGCCGTCCTTTGGGCGGTGCAAATGGTGCGGTCGCACCGGGCCCCGCGCTGTGAGGGGCCCCCCCAAATTTGATGACTCTCGACTCGACATAAAGAAGACGAGACTCGACTTAGACTTTGACAGCAATGACTCGAGACTTGACTTGGACTTGAGCCCTGTGACTCGGAAAGACTTTATGATCAGATCAGGGTCGTTCACTCTAGACGGGTGCAGCGTGCTTGGGCTTGACTGGCAGTAAGCCAGAGACTGCTTTCAGGGAGCGCTTGATACAGTATATGTTCGTATAAATTAATGTAGTAATAGCATAACTTAGGACAAAAGAACAGAGAAAAAGAAAAAGGAAAAAATGACATGATTCGTCTAGTAGCTATCTCCGCTCTAGCTATCTAAAGCGCTGCCCTGCCCGTTTGATCGCCGCCCAGCAGACACACAGAGCGGGCATGAGAAACGAGAGGCGCTGCCGCGATCACTGGTGCTCGCCTTATCACCGTGACCGCTGCTGTGAAATGCTAAACATATTCTTCACTTCTTTTGTTTGTCCGACAACGAGGTGCACTATGAGTGACGGATCCGCATCCCGCCACGACCCTTGCACTCTGCCAACTCCATGTGCTTTAATTTTTGTAATAAGCACCTCTCTGAGACTTTTTATTTATTTTATTTTTTATTTTTGGCAGATCTCCACTGTTTTTATTCAGTCATATTTTAATTGCATGTTCTTTTTATTTAAACCTCCATTAAATTTAAAGTTAATCCATAATTGAGATTTAAATCTGAGTTTAAAGTTATGGTGCAACAGGATTAAAGTATTACTTAAATCCAGGATCAAAATGATGGGTTAAAATGTAAACCTGCTTATTATTAAAGATTTAAAGTTTGGTGCAACAGAATTATTAGATAAACCTTGATTTAATCTAATTTAAAATTAATCATTGCCAACAATTTAGCTATAATTTGAAGGGAAAAAAGCCACAATGGGCCTAATGATCATTTAAAATATAATTTGAAGAAGAGTTTCTTTCACAAAATGAGCATTGTGTATATATAACTTTAAAATATACTCATTTTTTCTCCCTCTTCACCAGGCACTCATTTCACTTTTATTTCTTTCGGGATAAATATTAAATTCACGTGTTGTAAATCAGTCTGTATATAGCGCACATATAGCCCCTAAATTTAGCGATACAACATTTTTTCTTTGTTACTCTTAGTTATAAAGGATGGCACATCATTTTTGAATGACTGTCTTCATGAGTTTGTCTGCATCCATATTGCATGTTTCCTCTCACTTGTAAAGTATGGTAGCAGTTATTTCTTCTAGTTGTTTCAAAGCAGTTCTTTCTGCGTTTCCGCTCTCGTTTTTAAATCGGTTTCATTGAGGTTCCAAATAATGTCTCATTGGCTTAGATATAACACATAGAAGCATTCTTATGCACACATGCAAAGTATTGCAGCTGTTATTTCTATGAAATTCTGTTGTCTTTGCTATTCTGTTACTAATAAAATAGTTTTTTTTCACTACTTGTATTTTGGCACAATCCCTAAATATAACTTGAGTAGTTTTAAGGGCACCCATCTCACATGAAATTAAACTAGCCTATGTAAAACACATTCTACCCAACATCCTGATATAAATTACTATAAATTTGATGTGGTAATTAATACTGAGACACTAGTTTGGGCAAAGAGCACTAATGACTAAGACTTGAAGCTAAAAGTTGAGGACTTGCAACTCGACTTGGACTTGGATACTGGGAATTTTATCGTCATGATTAAATTATATATTGGGTAATAACAATGCCATTATTGAATATATGTTGGGGTGTGATTTTTCAATGTAAACAGTCACAACAGTTTTATTTATATTAAATTTATTACACATTTATGAGCACGCAACTCAACCCCTGCCCCTAAACCTACCATTTGTCAATAAAACAAGATATATCTGGCAGATACAACTACCATCATAATTTATTCCAAATGTATTAATATTCTAAGTCTTGTCAAACAATTAATCGCATCCAAAATAGTTTTTGTTTACATAATGTGTACTGTGTATATTTATGTATACATAAATACACACACATGCATGTATATATTTAAGAAAAATGTTACGCTTATATATTAAATGTATTTATATAATTTATATAAAAATATACATGTAAATATCTTCAAAATATATGCTGTATGTGTCTTTATATATACATAATAAATATACACAGTACACACGCATATATTATGTAAACAAACTTTTATTTTGGATGCGATTTAATCACAATTAATCTTCTGACAGCACTAGTTTTAATATATTTTTGATAGGCTATATTGGCGCAAATAAATATGATTATTTGATGCTGCGTTCCATTCAACTCTGGAAGTTGGATTTTCCAACGTACACTGTAAAAAAAATTCCGTAAAATTTATGGTAAAAAACCGGCAGCTGTGGTTGCCGGAATTCTACCGTAAAAAATACGGTAGCAACGTTTTAGGTTTTACGGTTTTAACTTAAATTTACAGTTAAATACCGTAATTTCATTAACTGATATAATGTTAATATACCAACCTACTGAAGTACTGAAATCTGTTTTGTACCTTTGAAATACACTGATAAGCACCAAATGCAGGTGGTGATGAGAAAGTCACATGATGAACCAAAGCCCATCACAAACAGCTTTTAAATAATAACATATATGGAAGGTGCACAGTGTCATTCACATAAACATTAAACATCATCATGGTGAGACTCATTAAACTGAAATAAGCAATAAACATTAATTTAACAACATTAGATGTACAAACAAACAACCCTCATAAACATAACTCGTAAGAAAAAACTAAGAAGAAACCTAGTTATTTCAAAGAAAAAAACATCAAATTCAAACAAAATTTGAAATGCAACGCAGGGAATTCTGGGAACTTCAATTTACTGTTTTTCCCTGTAAATTTTACATTCTTTTTTTTTTACTTCCAAAAGCGGTATTTCACCGTAAAATTGTCTGAAATGTCTATTACAGTTGTTCACTGTATATATTAGGGGAACTTACCGTTAACCATTTAACAGGTTTTTACCGTAGCTTTTTCAGTTTTTTTTCCGTTAAAATCACCATCATTTTTTACAGTGTATAGTGTGAGAGAACACTGGTGATTTTTGAACCGTTCCGAATGTTGAGTCATTGTTAATTTGTTAATTTGTTTTATCACTTTACATTAATTAAAATGTTTTAGTGTATGTTTGTAGATAGCTATTAGTTGTTCATTTCATTAATTAATTTAATTTAATTTTCACTTCATTCATTTTTTCTGGTAGCCTATTGGTACTATAAATATAATATAATATTAGAGTTTTACTTTGTAGTTTTTGCGTTTAAACATTTTAATCTACTTTGCAAGTTGCAACAATTGCTGTTTGGATCAAATTGTTCTTCTGAAAAATAATACAATAATGAATCAATAAATATAACACTTGAAATCCTATTCTATATTTTTGTACCTGTGTTTTCAGCCCTAATCAGTTCATACATATTATTGAAGTGGTGAATTTAGGTTACAAATATGATTTCAACAAGTATTATTTTTAATCTTCAATACTCCATAAAAAGTAAAAATTGTCAATTTTGTTTTCATGGTGGCTAATTTTCTTTCCCTTCAACAGATACCCTGGGGCTTCCCGGTGGACGTGATTACCGTGGCACTGGTGTCACGCTGCATTCCAAGTGGCCATTGTTAACAAATTGGCCAATAACAATGCCCAGGAAACCCCTGAATGAGCTATGACACTAAAAGCTTGATGTGTTTTTTTTACATTTTGAGCAGACAGTCCAAGACCACTTACGCTCTCTTCCTGTCAGAGAGGCAGCGGGTGACCCAGACTGGCTTTTGCAGACGCCTGCAGGTGATTTAGACAAATGCTTTCTGTGCGGGTTAACCTTGAGTTTGAGAAACTCGTTCAAGGTTTGGAGGCCGGTAAATTCTCCCGAAGTGTCAGCGTTTTCACATTGCTTACCTCAGGAACTGAGGAATAAATTCTCACCCAATTTTCAGTGCTGAAATCCACTCGCGTGGCCTTCAGTAAGAGCTCTGAGCTGTTCTTCATGATAGCATAAGTGACTTTGCACATGTGCGTATGTGAAATCTCCACTTTCCAAAAAGACAAGCTGCATCTAGACGGTCTTTAGCATATTTGTTTGTTATTGCACCTCATAAATAAGTTGTTTGCTGCAAAACCTTGTCACACTGGAAACATTATCTGTCAAAATCGGATTGTTGTGCCAGTAGGAATATTTAATGCCCAATGAGCGAACCATATGGCTCTCGCTCAGAAATGAGCTGCCAAACAAGTCTTTATGAAGTTCAGCACAAACAAACTAATGATCTGATTACACAGAGCCCAAATATACTGATTTAGGAAGGCAGATATTCTCGGATGGACACATTTATAGTGGTGTTTAATCACTTTTAACATGCGAAAGACCTCAAATCATGCAGTTTGTTGAGGAGTAGTGCACTTTTACTTTTCAGAGCAATCAAGTTTATGATTTGGGTCTAGTGGATGATAAAACAGGCAAAAAATATCTCAAAGACTCTTTGTTTTGACAAGTGTTCAGAAAATGTTTTAGGGATTCCATTTGGTGACGCAAGAAGTAGAAACATTTCAGCTTTAAGTAAGTTTGACAATGCACACATAATGAGATGTTTGTTGATGCAAATGCGTGTCTAATCCAGGACTACAAGCTGAATCCTTGTTTGAAACCATCTGTGATCAAAACATGTACTGTGACACACGGGACAAGTATTAAGACATCCATTAACTAAGCATATGAATGGATTATATATGCAAAGAAACACTGGAGCTCTGACAGCCCATGAAGGAAAAAGTTACAAACCATTAGGTCTCAATATAAAGCTTTAGCAAGATAATTAAGCTTTTTCTTTTGTGTTTCTAATGTGTTCCTTAATGTTAAATTAAATTGTCACTATACAGTAGCTAATGCCACCAGATGAAACCGGTTTCCTGCACACTTATATTCAGTAGTTTCATCGATTTAACTGCACTGACACTCTGGGATGAGAATAAAATCTGAACAGAATTTTGATGGATAATGACAATTTGCATCATCAACACTGTTACTGAACTGAATTGAATCTACATTGAGCTGAGTAATGATGCTGTGGATTTACACTGAAAAGGTGATGTAGAAATTGAAGTTAATACTGAAATAGTATTTTCTTGTAATCTTTGTTTACAACTTGGAAAAATAATTTTTTCCACACACAGTCCCACCCTAAACCCAATGCTACTGGTTGAATCAAAGTTGCTGTTTTGGCCTGGTCATCAAATCAGGATGGACAAGCTTCAGATGATCTCTGCATATTAAGCTGGAATTCAAGTAGGTATTTTTACACTGAAAAAATAACAAGTTTTCATCTTTTGAACTTTCCTAAAAGTTTTCATACCGTCCACCCACAGATCTACCGCATGTCCCTCTGCAGGATGACGCTGCACAACCAAGGGCTGTAGCATGAGGTGAATTTCAAATTGTCCAGCAAGAGCACAGTGGCGTTACTTTTTCTTACCATCAGCTGGCTGAGATGCTTGTTCCAAAACCTATTGAGCTCCCTAAGTAGACAGCATTTTAATGTAAAAGTGTGGCCTAGATAGGAAAGCAATCTCGTTACGTACTGAAACACTCAGTGGGAACATAGCAAAACTAGAAAATTGCTGAATATAAATACAATTTGTAAATGTCTAAAAGTACAGAAACCAGACTGTATTACTCAGTGTATTACTCAGTATATTACGTGTGCTGGAGTACCAGTTTATTAGAGTACCATGCAGCCTAGCAACATGCTAAATTATAGTGTGTCAGTCTGTTTGAGAAGTTCTGTTTGTTCCAAATTGGTCACTATTTCAGTTAGGTTGCTTCCTAAATAGGCAGCAGACAGCAAGGTTGCCTATAGGTTTTGGAACACAGCCAACGTTTTAACATTTTTCAAAGGTTCAGGGTAAGATTTTTTTTTTTTAAATGGAAAGAAATGTGCTCAAGACTGCATTTAATTGATCAAAAATAGAATTGCAAAATATTACAATTTAAAATAACCTTTTTCAATTTGAATATATTTTAAAATGTTATTCCTGTGATGCAAAGCTGAATTTTCAGGATCATTGCTCCAGTCTTCAGTGTCACATGATCCTTCAGAAATCATTCTCAAATGCTGATTTGCTGCTCAAGAAACAGCTTATTATTATCAATGTTGAAAACAGTTGTGCTGCTTCATATTTTTGTGAAAAATATGGTGCATATTTTTCATCATTCTTTGAATATAAAGTTCAAAAGAACAGCATTTATTTGAAATAATGTTTCAAGATCTTTTGAAACATGAAAAATGTATTCTGATTCTGTAACGTGTTACTATATGTGTAGCATGTTAGCCCAACACTGGCGGTCTGTCATAGCAAGCGTTTTATTTAATGGCCTTTTGTGATAATCAGTGTCAGCTGAAAGCGGCTATTCATTCGGCTTTGACTCTGTATAAAAGGATCAAACGAGCTGGAAACCGCGCAGGAATGATTTGCCCTTTTTCCCCAGCTCACGTAGAGATTCATGAGCTATTTAGGGGTTGGAGAATATTAATAATGGCCAGACATGACACAAAGTTCACTGGCATCATTTTGCAGCTTGTTTTTTGCCTCTTCCAACGTGATTTCATAAAGAGTTTACCATAGTGATTAAAGACAGAGCTCAATATTTGATTTTGACCATTTCCAGGTCATATTTCAGATGGTTTTTGTGCTGTTAATGTTGGTGCTTCTTATCTTGTGTAATACTGAAGTTCTTAAACTCTTCAGAAGAGATTTTGCAACCTACTTCCTTAAAAGAATAGGGCACCCAAAAATGAAAATTTGATGAAAATGTACTCAAACTCAGGCCATCCCAGATATTGATGAGTTTGTTTCGTCATCGGAACAGATTGGAGAAATGAAACACTACATCACTTACTCACCAGTGGATCCTCTGCAGTGAATGGGTGCCGTCAGAATGAGGGTCCAAACAGCTGATAATCCACACCACTCCAGTCCATCAGTTAACATCTTGTGAAGCCAAAAGCTGTGTTTTTACAAAAACAAATCCATCATTAAGACGTTTTTAACTTCAAACCTTTGCTTCCAGCTAAAATACAAGTTCTTTATCCATAATGATGTTTTCTTCAATAATAATAATAATAAATAAAGTCAGCTTGTCTTAATCAGGAGAGAATTATGCACAAACCAAGCACCGTTTACAAGCAAAAACAGTACTAAACAAATGTCTGTAAATTTTGATGTGAGAGGACAACAGGGATGGACTCTTTCACAAGGAAGTGTTGTTATTGATTATTAAGGTTTTTCAAGGTATTATGTGGTGAAATGCCTTAATGATGGATATGTTTCTTACATGCAAGCAGATTTTTACTCTCAAGATGTTAATTGCTGGACTGGAGTGGTGTGGATTATTGTGATGTTTTTATCAGCTGTTTGGGCTCTCATTCTGACGGCACCCATTCACTGCAGAGGATCCATTGGTGAGCAAGTGATGAAATGCTAAATTTCCCCAAATCTACATCTTGGATGGCCAGAGGATCAGTCAATTTTCAGTAAATTTTAATTTTTAGGTGAACTATTACTTTAATGACACATTTAATATGACTGGAAAATCAGTTAAAGAACCCATGAAATTAAAATTAGAGTTAGTTTTGAGCTCATTCATTTGTTAACATGCATCTGAGGGTTGACTAAGATCACTTTTATGATCTGAGATGCACTAATGGTAATTTCACTATACTAGTAACTATTTAATGACGTTTTGGGATGAGGTCTTTGAGTAGTGCTTTGGGACTTGCGGTTTTGTCACGTCTCTGTTGGGCAGTTGAAATCAAGGTTGACAAAGCATGATTGATGGCTTGATCGGCTCACTGGGACAGCCAGTGTCAGGGTTCAATATAAGAAAGACTTTGGACGGCACAAGGTGGAATAAAACGGCTCTCGGAGGTTTTTGTGGCATTGACATAGAGTTGAAGGACCATAAACCCGCAGTAATGTATGGAGCTCTCTCCATTGTGTGACTGATAGTGATGGCAGACACTCATTTCCACTGCACTGCAGGCATCCAGCTGCCTGTGTGAATCCTGTGAAGGCGTATCTGTGGTTTTATAGCTCACACCATGTGTATGATTAGTGTTACTGCAGTCCGGACAACAGCATATGAATAATGGAGAGGTCACACGCGGTCAAAAGATCCAGTTCCTTCTGTGAGTGCTGCTGTTGGATCTGCTGAGCTTTGTTTTCAGATGAGGCTGAACAGGCTGAAAGTTATTTTAAAATATATTATAATAATTTACATTATTTTTGATAAGTAAATGTGGGTAATCATAAGAGACTTTCAAATATTTGAACAATTGTTTATATAAATAGATAATATAATAGTTTTTACATGAAAAGCAAAGAGAAAATTGCATTTTAATAGCCATGTGTTTATGCCTATTTTGGATAACCCAGTGAATTAAATACATATATAATTAAATATGTAAATAATCATGCTGACAGCATTTTGCATTGACAAAGCAACATAATTCATTCATTTTCAATGAGATTTAGCAAACATGAACAAAAAGCGACATTTGGCGATACCATGTGGGGCATGTAGAGCGTCACAAAGTTGAGAAATGTTTAATTCTATGCAAATGAGCACTGAAGCAAGAGGTGCAGAAACTGGTGTGATCTGTCTCCTTTCTCACTGTTACATGATTTTTCTCTGCCCACATGCAGGGATATAATAAAAGACCCGTGAAAAGCCGGGGTGAGGAATTGTCTGCCGTCTGAGTGAGTTTGATTCATGCATTCATAATCGTTTGTCTTGTTCATGATGTGATGTATTTCGCACTGCTGCAATTTATATTCAAACATTTCCCCCTCCAGAATGTTAAATTTTAGCCATGAGAAAACTGATTGCTTGTAGAAAGATGTCTTATTTTTACTCACAATGCATCTCATTTGTGATCAGGTTTCAAAAGCAATGGCCAGTTTTGCAGCCCAACATTACAATCAATCACTACGACCAACAATACATATGTCCATATGACATTACATAAGGCATAATACACATCTAGCCAGTTGTTATCGCAAAATGAACCACGACAGGGTGATCAGGGCCTGCATATTACACGGCTGCTTGCCACATAAGTAAATAATTAGACATGAAATATTGATTTCAGTTGAGCTCATTAAACACAAAGATTCTGTGAAGAACAATGACGACAAAAGACGAACAAACTAACGAACAAACTTCAAATAAGGGACATTTAGGGAATAATGTACAGTCATATGACTTATTACGCAGCTTTTCACGACATAAATAATTAGCGACATTAAATTATGATTTGAGAAGAAAATCTCCCAAAATTTATTTTTAACTAACTCATGAACCTTTAAAGACAGACCCGTTGAGTTCCGAAGATGTTAATCAATGGTATATGCTTTTGGTGAAGCCATCTGTTTGCTTTAATTCAGCTGATATTTAAAAATATATATATATATATATATATATATATTGTTTATCTAAATTCATGGTGAAAAACTACATTATCCATGATGCTGTACAGAAAATTCCACCAATCAGAGAGTCGCAGCTAGGCAAAGCTCTGCCCACTGCATAAATCATTAATCGAGCTGGTCTCCCAACGCTATCAAAATAATTAAATATTTGTATCTATGTGCATATTCAACACTTTCTCATGACCAATTCGTACGTATTTTATGAGGTGGCTAATTCGTACAAATTCGTACAACCTCACTCGTACGATTTTGTACGACTTGTCTAAACCCCAGTGATGGGTAGGTTTAGGGGTGGGGTTAGGTCTAGGTCATTCATACAAATTCGTATGAATTAACCACCTCGTAAAATATGTATGAATTGCAGTGAGATCGGGATGGCATATTTTGCAATATACTTAAATATATTGTTTCCATAGATAAAATCAGCCACTTTAAATGAATAGTTTTATATTTTGTCATTTTAATTTAACTGCCATCCGCAGTGCTTCACAGGATTATAGTTCTTTCACACATAAAGCTGCTAGGTACACAGTCCTGTACCTTTGTCTTTTTGTATATTCAAATTTTTTTCAAATCAAATTTTGTAATGTTGTGATTGACTTGATAGCTGGTTGGTTTGGTTCACAAATATGAAGAAAACTTAAAAAAAAAAAAATTTTAATCCCTATGGAAAAACTTAAAGGGGTCATATGATGCTATTTTAAAGATCATTATTTTGTGTATTTGGTGTAACAGAATGTTGACATGCTTTAATGTTCAAAAAACACATTATTTTTCAAATACTGTACATTATTTTAGTTCCTCTATGCCCTGCCTTTCTCAAACGCATCGTTTTCTACAAAGCCCCTCCTTCCGACAAGTGCAGTCTGCTCTGATTGGCCAACTGACCCAGTGCATTGTGATTGGCCGAACACCACAAGCACGCGTCGGAAATGTAACGCCCCTTACCATAATCACCAGCTACAGCTTTGAAGATAGTGTTATCAGTTCAGGCCCAAAAGGAGAACAGAGTTGCGTGACAGACACGATGATGCTCGTATGTATTTGCAGTACACAAGCCGCGATTTAAGACGATTTCTGACGGGCTGTACACTCCGCTGTGATGTGACCCTGTTCCCCTCACACACACACGAAGCGTTGCGCAAAACTCTGCATTTGAACAGTCAATAGCAAATACTTGAACTAATAACAAAACATACTTACAGTCGCTGATTCAGAAGCGCCAGATTGTCATAGCAAAGTCAGAATTACCCCCTTTTTTTTTTTTTTAGAAATGCCCTTCGTGCACAGCCAGCCTTGTACTCTACTAGGTTCACGAAACTGTCGTCCATAAAATGTGTTTGCGAACATTTGGGTTGTGCTGTTGTGTTGTAAAACTAATCTTAACAATGATTCATAACTGCATCTACTTTCAGAAGGCCAAATAAAGTGCTTTTGCATCGCACAGAAACACACAGCATCTCCCTGACACAGCTGCATCAACACTACTGCGGTTACTGAAACCACGCCGCCTTTCTTTGCGTGAACATTTGGGCGGCATTATGCAAATATTTCCACATCGTGACATAGACGTGGGGCGTGTTTGAATGAGCCGTTTTAGGGGGATGTGGACTAGTCTTAACTTTTATAAAGAATATCTCCTTGGGTTTGAGACTTTAGCAGGGCTTAAAGTTCTCCGGCACTGTGCCAGATCTCCAGCGTGCGGGAAAAAAAAATCCTACATTTAAGTTTATCACTTTTGAGTTCATGAGTTGCCTACCAATGGTATGAGAAGAGCACAGCTTTCACTCTCAACCAAACTAACATTACTAACTAATCAGAATTTTTTGCTCTTATAAACACCAGACGCACACAATTGTTATTATTTTGCACATAATTAAGTTATTTTGTTGTTTGTTTAGGTTAGCAATATTTATCGCCGTCATTAATAATAACAAACAAACAAACACGGTTTGTAATAATTTTTTGCCTGACACGGTTTCTGTATTCTGCAATATGTAGCAGTAGCATACAAATGTAATGTGTTTTACAGCTGCCAATAACATTTTTTACGCGGTCGCGGGTTCATTTTGTTGATGGTCACAGATAATCCCCAGTCCAAGGACGTGAACAGTACCGAGTTGAACATCACATGTTGTCATCTCGGAATTACGGTAATTACAACATGGCGTGAACGCAGCATTACATAATGTTTTTATATTATAGTACATTATAGTAGCCTATCTATATATGTATCTACATTCCCCTTTTTTAGAGCAGTATAGCTTTCTTTGAAAGCGCCGCCATTTTTCGCTGGTGCAGCGGTCATATGGTAACGTTACAAGCCATAGCTCTCAGAAAACTCCCAGTCCACAAATTGTAATTACGACTTCTATGAGGACGTGAATGCTTTTTACAAGTTGGTATCTCATAATTACGGTTATTACGATATGGCGTGAATGCACCTTTAGTATCCAGTAGCAGAGTCACAGCCCTGATGAATGGAGAAGCGCGACATGTTTAAAAAAGCTTTGAGGTGCAACGGTCAATCTAGCACATATTTAGATATAAAAACTAATTAAAAAGCAGCTGAGCTTTGTAAACAGCTCAGAGTAATCATGTCATCTCCATAAGAACCATATCATTCCCAGAACAAATTTACCGATATTTTTTTTTTTTTTTAAAGGTCTTGTTCACACATGATCTCTTAATGGAAATTTACCGGTAATTTACCAGTAAAGATTCTATGTGTGAAAGGAGCTGCTGTGAATTTGAATCGTTTAAGGTTCATCTGGGAAAACAGTGTGCATTATCTCACTAGATTTGTAACACACATCATTTATAAACCTTTGCCAACAGGAGAATACATCAACATATTTCTAAATATGCCATTTATTGTACATTGCGATTTCAAAATAACAGTTTCTGAGTTTGCATGTGGCCATTAAAATTAATTGGATTTAAACATAGTTTAATCAAGCTGTAAAGTGAAACGTCACCAGGCCGTTGGTGCTCTCTGCAGGTATTTGTTATAATACCTAATGAACTTAAATTGGTTATGTTCTATTATGTATAGGCATATTACATTACATTATTTATTTTAACAGTGTTGTTCAATAAAACCATGTAATTACTTGGTTTTGATATTTTATTTGAGGCAATTATTATTGCCTCATCCTTAGTTTATATATAAATAGTCATACTAAAGACTGGTTTTCACTTAGGTCTATTTGAGTTACTAAAAATATCAGATTACTCAATTGTCAAAATAATCAGTAGATTACCAAAATAATCATTAGTTACAGCCCTAGAATAGTTAAAATATTTCAAAATACAATTGCATTGTCTTTTTGTAATTAAAAGACAAATATTTTGTCATTGAAAATTTCTTAAAAATAGTATTAAAATATTGTCTCGTTCTAGTGAACCAAGTATCTGTATTTTGTCTCATCTCATGAGCTAAGTGTATTGTCACACCCCTAGTGTTGATAAGCGGTGATATAGCTCATAATTTTCCAAGTGTATGATATAGCTTTCATTCTTCAGGTCAACCATATATTCATGAAAAAAATAAATAAATCAGTTTGAATAAGGAAAGCAATAACTTTGCCATAGTATCCTTTCAAATGTTAAAGTTGCCATAGTCATTGCATGTGCTGCCCCGCCCCCTGAAAAAAGTTCAGGCTCAGGATTTTTTTTTTGCTTTAACCCCTGCTTTAGTCTTCGCAACTTTAGGGATCTCATCTATGCACGAACAGCTTGTAACACTCCAAAGAGAAAGGAAAACTTAATCGCATCATATGACCCCTTTAATGGAAAAACTACATTGCAACCCAATGCTACTGAAAAAGTGTCTGGGCACTAATGCACTCCATAACTGACCTCAGATTTGTGCAGCTGACCAATCAGAATCGAGCATTTTCAGAGAGCCTTGCAATAAGTAAAAGCGTATTTGATTTCAGCTTGACAGCATTGTGTAAAGCCGTGACTAACCCTGGATATTTTCCACAACTTCTTCCGAAGTGGAACGGAGCTGTGTGTGTTAAAAGTTTGTGTAAGATGAGAGAAAACGCTCCTCCTGAATATGGCTTATCGTGATGCAGACAAGCGTTTTGAATGCCAGACATGAAAGGAGATGAGCTACCCAGATAAACTCTCTAAAGTCTGAGCTCTGGGCCAGACGTGCATCGCAAGATACGTTTCTCCATAACCCACAGAGATATTTGCAGTAAAATGAAGAAGTCGTCTGAGCAGGACGTTTAATCTCTCCATTAAAATCTTTATCGTTGTATCTGTATCATTCCATCGCTTTCGCGTATGAGCCAGGAATATAATAATTTTCCTGGCATTAGCACAGAAGAGCTAGATCTGCATCTCCAGACCTAGTTGGCTGAGAGTTGATGAAGACGATTAACTTTTCTATCATTCACAGAGCTAATTGAAAGTGAACTGTGTCGTGTTTTGGATTCAGAAGAGGTGCTGAAGGTGGTTACAAGGCTGTTATTTATTTCAATAATTCATCCATCTGTCCATTTTGCTCTCAAACTTTATTTGGGAGGAAGAATTATGAGATGACCCAGAATGCGTCGGCTACAGCAGTTTTGTGCTTTTAAATAGTGAAGTAGAAAGATTTTAATTGGGCACATGGGTGAGAAAGAGATTGTCAGTTTCATTTAAACTTTTAATTTGGTTGTCAAACCAAACTCTTAAACGATTAAAGAAAATTCCTCCTGTCATCTGGTTGCTAATTTCGGAAAATGTCATGACAGTTTATGGCGTTTTTGTAGTGCTTGTTCCTCTGCTATTCTCTGAATGTGAGCTTGCTATGATTTTTCTTTAGCATGCAAAGACTGCACTCCTCATCTCCCTGTGCTGTAGTGAAGGACTCATATCATGAAGCATCAAATTATCCTTGATCTTTGTGATAAGAGTTCATTGTACTATGAAAACACTTTTTGTAACTTTCAGAACTGAAAATTTCATCCTCAGGCCAAAAAGACTTTATTAACGCAAAGCTGCAAAAACAGCATGATCCATATTTCCTAGTGTCAGGCAGATGAATGTGTTTGAGTTCAAATAATGGGGGTGTTCCGTTTTTTCCCGACATAAAAATAAAGGGGATTTAATATTGATGATAACATTGAAGACATTGTATGATTATTCCTTAAAGATAAGGTTTTAATAGTTTTAGTAGTAGCCTATTACGTTCTGCCCAATGTCTTCAAGTGAAACCGAACTTTTATTTTGACGGGTTTGTCGTGAATACCTTTACATTTCTGTGTATATGACATGAGGATAGTTTTTCTCAAATGAAACGGTCAAATGCTCATGAAGTGACTGTCAGAGCAGTTCTGGAGATGTTGTTCATGTATTTATGTCCTCATTTAGTGAGACGACAGACGTTAATATCGCCGCAAGCGCCGCGCGCTTCTGTATGAGTAAACAAACCCGTGCGTCTGCGCCATACATTAACACAGAGACACGCAGAAGTCATATTTAAATAGACGTTTTGCAGCTTAATATTTACAAATAGGAGTGGGAGTGTGCTCACTTGTGTGTGCGCTTACGTTTGTGTGTGTGTGCGTGGGCCGCCCCCCTAAAATAATGGTAGGGGAAACACTGATATATAATATGTATTAGAAATATGTATTAGCCAGAGCTTTAAGGAAAGGAGTGTTACCGTTGAATGATGTGTTTCAGATGCAGAGAAGAAGGCATCTGAGGAGAAAGTCCCGGAGAAGAAAAATGAGAAAATGGAGGACTTTATATAGGAGTCTTCGTAGGGAATTTCCAGACCTCATGATGATTCAAGACATTGGAATCCACCTGCTGTCTATAAAGGACTGAAGTACGATGAAGAGAATCAGATGCTGGTTCTGTGTGACAGCTTCTCCGGTGCCGGCGGCCTTGCCAGAGATGCCTCTAGACAGCTTGCAAACCTTTGTTTTTATTTCTGTTTTTTATATTTTATTTGTAATGTATTTAACCTATATACAATAAAACTATATTTAATAATAACTAAGAAGCTCGCCTGCCTGAAGAGTCTGATTTATAGACTTAAGCAAGAACAGACCACGGAGAAGTCTTCTGAAACCTATTTTGTGAGTATGAAAATTTCCATGCTTATAGGATAGGACAGACTCGACTTTCTTTACCTAACCTGAGAATAAATAAAATAAGGTAGAAGGTGTATGGAATTTAGCACCGCAAAACAATATACATATATATATGTATGTATGTGTATATATGTGTGTGTACATGTATAATGTCTTTCTCCGTTGATAGGTGATTTAGGTTTGTGTATACACAAACCTAAATTACCTATCAACAGAGGAAGACATTATATATGTATATACAGTTGCATCTCAATAAATTAGAATGTCGTGGAAAAGTTCATTTATTTCAGTAGGCTACACAATCATGGGGAAGACTGCTGATCTGACAGTTGTCCAGAAGACAATTATGACACCCTTCACAAGGAGGGTAAGCCACAAACATTCATTGCCAAAGAAGCTGGCTGTTCACAGAGTGCTGTATCCAAGCATGTTAACAGAAAGTTGAGTGGAAGGAAAAAGTGTGGAAGAAAAAGATGCGCAACCAACCGAGAGAACCGCAGCCTTATGAGGATTGTCAAGCAAAATTGATTCAAGAATTTGGGTGAACTTCACAAGGAATGGACTGAGGCTGGGGTCAAGTCTTCAAGAGCCACCACACACAGACGTGTCAAGGAATTTGGCTACAGTTGTTGTATTCCTCTTGTTAAGCCACTCCTGAACCACAGACAACGTCAGAGGCGTCTTACCTGGGCTAAGGAGAAGAAGAACTGGACTGTTGCCCAGTGGTCCAAAGTCCACTTCAGATGAGAGCAAGTTTTGTACTTCATTTGGAAACCAAGGTCCTAGAGTCTGGAGGAAGGGTGGAGAAGCTCATAGCCCAAGTTGCTTGAAGTCCAGTGTTAAGTTTCCACAGTCTGTGATGATTTGGGGTGCAACGTCATCTGCTGGTGTTGGTTCATTGTGTTTTTTGAAAACCAAAGTCACTGCACCCGTTTACCAAGAAATTTTGGAGCACTTCATGCTTCCTTCTGCTGACCAGCTTTTTAAAGATGCTGATTTCATTTGCCAGCATGATTTGGCACCTGCCCACACTGCCAAAAGCACCAAAAGTTGGTTAAATGACCATGGTGTTGGTGTGCTTGACTGGCCAGCAAACTCACCAGACCTGAACCCCACAGAGAATCTATGGGGTATTGTCAAGAGGAAGATGAGAAACAAGAGATCAAAAAATGCAGATGAGCTGAAGGCCACTGTCAAAGAAACCTGGGCTTCCATACCACCTCAGCAGTGCCACAAACTGATCACCTCCATGCCACGCCGAATTGAGGCAGTAATTAAAGCAAAAGGAGCCCCTACCGAGTATTGAGTACATATACAGTAAATTAACATACTTTCCAGAAGGCCAACAATTCAATAAAAATGTTTTTTATTATTATTGGTCTTATGAAGTATTCTAATTTTGTTGAAATCACAATTAAAAGAACCAAAGACTTAAACTACTTCAGTCTGTGTGCATTGAATTTATTTAATACACGAGTTTCACAATTTGAGTTGAATTACTGAAATAAATGAACTTTTCCATGACATTCTAATTTATTGAGATGCACCTGTATATGTTTATGCCATGGTCTGTCTGAATACTCGATTCTGATTGGCTGGCAGGTGTTGATTAAATTCATTTAACTGCACAGGTAGTTCCAGGTCAGTTTAATCACGTTCTATATTAATGCGCTTCCTATAAACATTTGTAACCATAGTAACATAGTTACAGTTGAATAGTAATACAGACAAAAATAACAGTCATTTTTATCGTTCCGGTCAAATATTGCAGTGTAAATATTATTAACATCTTTAATATGTGAATGCTGGCAAATAACATGGCATAACGGGATAATCAATAGCTAGCTGTGCATTAAACGATTTGAATGCACTTGGCGTATTCAAATCGTTTAATGCATTCAAATTGTATATCCCTTATATACAATATATTACAATATAATATATATATATATATATATATATATATATATATATATATATATATATATATATATATATATATATATATATACACACACACACAACACACACACACGTTTTATCTTTCTCTGCATCCTAAGCTGCTGTTTTTTTTTTTTTTTCTAGCAACAAAATAATCTTAGATGTATTTTTAGTATGTTATAGCCAGTGACAGGTTTATTTGGAGGCTCCTGAAAGTATGAAATGGCCTCTTTTCTCTGTCTGATGTCTTTGAAATCACAGCCCATGATCACTATTGTAGGGTTTGGGACAGTCAGTTCTTTTAGGGCCATCAGCCAAACAGCTTCATGATGTCATGTTCCTTCAGTAAGTAATTTACAGCTCAGGTGATTGGCGCTTGTGTCCAGAACCGAGGGAAAAATGACAGATTTAATATGCTTAAGATGAATGTGTATGCAAATGGGTGGCTTTCTCCAGGTATGATAGCGATGACTCATTTAAAGTCTAGTTTTAGCATGCAACTTCTAAGTTCTGTCAGCCTTGCAGCTAATCAAACTACACTGCAGTAACAAGGAAACATTTGTGAGTAAAGCAATAGTATTAGGGAAACTAGATGATGTTTGCAAGCGAGAAACTAGAGGATTTACTTTGTTTAGCATGCGCCGTGGGGTGTTTATGTCCTGAGCTCAGCTTAAAACCCTCAGCATCCTCAGAACTGCAGCTTCGCTCAAACTCATTTCCACTTCTTTCCTACAACAGGTTTGCTCTATTGCTGTTGGCTTCATGTGTCTTTAAATGTTTAATTCAAAGGCAAACATGTTTTATAACAGTCTTAAGTAGCCAAACCAGAGCAATCCTGCAGCCCAGTTCCTGAACAAAACCATGTTGGTTTAGTGTCAACTGGCTGAATTGTGTTGAATAAATGATATGCGTGTACACACGATTCGGCAAACACACACAACGAGTGCAAGATCCTCTGTTGAACTCTCGACAAAGTGTAGTGTCGGAGCCGTTGGAGAAGACAAGGGTAGAGTAAACAGATAAACAAGTGCAAGCGGCTTCGTCAACCAGAGCTGTCAAGACACAAAACGCAAACACACGTAAACTCGCATCAAAGACGATGAGCTCTGGCGTGATTTCCCAAAAGATCATGCAGCTTATAAATCTGCAATTGAATGTGAAACCACAAATGTGATGGGCACAGGTCACAGCGTGAGCAGACGACTTCAAAGCGTGGAGGCTAATGCATTGTAATTTACAAGCTAATGCAATGTTGTCCATGCACTGCATCCCTTGCTTTCCCATCTGTGGCATTTTGCACACAAAAAAGCACTTTCTCTTTCTGCCAAGCTGTAGTTTTATTGGCTGTCCACCAAGTAATGTTTTCAACAGACCAACACTGAGCAATAATGAAGGATAATGAAGTTCGCCTCTGTTTGAATCACTTAGTATTACGTATACTACATTTTCACAAGCAGAAACGTATATTCCAGTTGTTTTTGATCAATGTCTATGAAATGACCACAAATCTGAACATTGTTCTGCAATGTTTTGATGTTTCAAATGCAGCTATTTGTGGAGACTAATGCACCATTATTTGCATTGCATTACTGAGGTATTTGGGTTAGGGTCGCAAAAAAACAAGAACTATCAGGGGAAATTATGTCATTCTCTATACTAAACGTGATATTTTGTAGTTTTACTCTGCTGTGTAATATTACATTGACTGGATATTACTGTTTGAGACCCATAAGTCGATGTCAGTATGTCCATTAAGAGTCTTACTGAAGGCATTTATACACTGACAATTAAAATAATTTCTTTAAATATCTTAAATATTGGCACCTTATATACAAATTGAAATTATCCAGCAGTCTCTGTCAAATTATTTCCAACAAATATCATTAATGACTGGAAAGGTCATGGAAAACTCATTGGAATCCATTAGTCAATGTGGGCAAATTCTAGCTATTGCTATCAGAAAAAACAGCAGAAAATGATCTAAACAATGATCTACTCCACGGTCTCAAACGTCAACACTAAGCTTTAACTACTGTAATTTTTACTTAAAATCTACAAGTTTCAGTTAGTTTGCAAGAGTGAGAGTATAAAAGCAATATAGATGTCAAAGTGGACTAGTTTAGAAGGGTTTACCTTTTTGGCCTGATGATGTTTAATGTCCCAGACAACCTCTATAGCCTCATTTAGCCATTTATTAGTAACTGCCCTCTTAAAGATGCACAAAAGCTTAAAAAAAACACAAATGGGGCACTACTGATACATTTTATATTGCAGAATAAAACATGAAAACATTTTGAGCTTGTTCACCACAGACCTCATTTCAGGCATTTAACCAATTCAACTCATTAAAATGCTTGTTTCTGCACCCTATAAACTGCATTATGGACCTGAGCGGTCAATATTTTGCTGGCATGGTCTCATTAACCAGCCAAATCTGATGCTTTAGCTACATAGCTACATATTCTGCAGGCGAAAAGCAAATTTCTCCACTATAGCGGCCATTAAAAAAAGTGTTTTTTGAAAGTATGTAATGTGTATCCGGAGTTCATGTGTCATTTGAGAAACTTTGATTTTGTAAGATTTTTAACTTAACAACTAATCATAACCACCACAAAACTTGAATGAGATTGTACAAATACACTACCAATTCAACAAAATGCTAAATTATTACCATTTTCAATGGGACTGTGTTGGATAAACACTAGTATATATCTTTCTCCAGTTCTTACAGACCTCCTTTATGCCAGACTTTATGCCAAAAGTCAAAAGTCTGGTTACGCAAGACTACCCTGACTCCAACCGAAAACGTTCTGCTGCCAGCTTTTCTAGATTAGCCGAGGCATGACTTTATTTTCCTGCCTGAATGGCGGTGCTTACTGAGGAGAGACCACGGGTGAATTACTGTTCTAGCTCAAAAGTCGACTCCAACGCCAAATGCGATCAGTCAATACCAACCCTAAAGGCAACTGCCCAAAGGACGCTTGTCAGGAAATATCAATTGTTACAAATCACTGGACACCTACTACAGCACGGGGGTATAAAGTACGCCGGGACGATTCCCTTAGCTAAAGGATTTAATGACTGCCATGAAACCGTGTTTCAGTAGTGACAAGCCCAGATAAAACTTATTCTGGAGCTCGTTGTGTTGCTTTTGTGTGATGGCGAAGCGCTTTGAGGTCAGAATCGGCGAGCTTGCTGACCTCACGCTCTCGGCTGGATTCACAACTGGAACTTTTTTTTCTCCTCCTATCACATCTTTTATCATTGCCGGCCAGATGGATGTGGCCAGATTGAAGCTTTCAGTCTGCTGTGTGAGTTTGTAGAAGGGAAGTAAATAAGTGAGCATTGATATCCTCTGCGACGCATTATGGCTGGTCACTTATCTCAGTCTCTCATCTGTGCCACTGCGGTTCAGGCAGACACCAGGGAAACTTTCTCTAGTCATGGACCTCAGTTTTGAGGCATGCTGGAGTTTGGCTTCAGACTTTTATACTTATGTCATAGAATTAAACCCCTGTATTGATTTATGTGCCATGACATTGCCAAATAGGACTGAGTACACACAGGACTGAGTAAAAATAAAGGTACTTTTACTGGCATTGATGGTTCCATGAAGAACCTTTAACATCCCCTTCCCATTACACAAAAGTTTCTTTACAGTGGAAAAATGTTCTTTAAATTATTCAAATGTTCTTAGTTTAAGAACTTTTAAGAACTGTTCACTGGAAGGTTCTTTTAAGAACCTAAAATAGTTCTTGTATGGCATCAGTTCCAAAAACAAATTCTCTTATTTTTAAATGTAATTTCTGCATGGATGTCAAATTGTTACAAATTGGAGGGGGAAAAAAAATCACCACATAAATTAGTAACTCAAATCAATTAACAAATTAATAATAAAACCACTTATCTATCAATTACATTACAACTACATTTACATTAACTGGTTAGAACTATATAGTTCTATGTAGTCCTCATTAACTCTTTCACCGCCAGCGTTTTTGATGATTTTCACCTAACTTTGACGGCCCTCCGAATATTTTCTGCTATGAATATAAGAACATATTATATGTGTTACACACACAGCATGGCCTTTACACACTAACAGCGACATTACACACTAACGTTAAAAAAGTGAAATTGCAATCAACCGCCCCTTTAATGACTTATTCCGCATGACCATACCTAAACTTTACTACCATACTAACTATTAATAAGCTACAAATTAGTAGTTTGAGACAAAAGTTGTAGTTAATAGTTGGTCCCCAGAGAATTGGTCCCCAAACTGAAACCAAACGAACCAACTTTTGTCAAACAAACGTACATGCTTTTTGTTGACGCTTTGATTTTCTCTTCCATACTTTTGGTCCAGGCACCTTCATTCTTTCCTCCTCTGAGAAAATATGCTTGTTTTTCCAGACTCAACAAAAGAACTTGGCAAAATGATAGTCACTGAATTTTCAGACGTAATTCACAGTAAACGGCATCTATTGAACTTGTTGATTTTGTGTAATTTGTTTCTCAGCCATCAAGAATTTAACACCTTCTGCTATTTTTCTTTTATCCAACCAACTTGCAGGTAAAGAACTGTTAGACATGCTTTCTTAATTGGGCTGGTGGGGGTCTCACATGACTCGGTAAAGAGCAGAAACAGCTGGACTCATCGTGTAAACACTTTATTGGTATTCTTGGCAAGCCGCAGTGTTTGGCTTTGGAATGAGGCATGAATAATTTTGTTCTCTGATTGCTGACGGCTTAAACAGCTAGATGGAATGTTGCAATAAAAAAACTATTGATTGAGTAATGTGTCATTATTTTGGAGCCCACTCTCTGTCACCATTCACTTTTTAATGTGCATTATTTTCACGTTAGCTTCAAACACTTGTGGTGGAACAGTGACTCATTTTGTCTTAAATTGACTTGGGTTGTGTTCTGAAAACTAATGTATTTCTTATAGATTACATATTTTATATATTGCCTACTATCTTTTAAAGTACACTCTAAAAAGAAATTCATTGGCCCTATTGCCACAACTTCAATTAAATGCATGGTTAAGTTAAACCTCTTAAAGTTGCAAGCATTATTTTGACAATATTGATCATTGCATAATTTTAATTTTGTGTAATTTACTGAAATGAAATTTCTGTTAATTGATCAGCTGTTGTATTTTATCACATTGCGTTCAATATTATTTCTGCAAGAGGCACTTGGTGATTGTGCATTGTATTGTAATAGAATATTGCATAGAATATATTCTTTTGGTCAGATAAGCTGTTAAAATAATGTCTGACTGATTTATGACGCTGGAAGTAGAAGTTCATGTCAAGCTCATGCAGTATGTTTTGTGCACTACACATGTAGCAGGTCATCTGGGTGTTGCAGTCATATAGAAAATCTGCAAACTATGCACAACATACATGCTGTATTCTGCAGAAATTGGGGCAGAAGGCCCCTGGTGGCATGCTGTTGCTGGTGTTTTTATTTAATTTAATAATTATAATTTCTGGAGTTATACTTCCATGAATTGCATGTCATTCGTTGCATGAATCTTTATTATTCATGTCATAGATCATGTAAGCTGAGTAATGTGAATTCAAAACATTTAATCAATTATTATAAAAGACCTCTGCATAATTCATAGAAAAATAGTCTAATTCAGATGTATTTTGTTTATTTGATTTATGAAAATAGTATTCAAAATGCATACACTTACAGAGAATATTTGATTTAGTATTTTATTTAGCTAACTGAGTGGAATCGTTTAATGTTAGTACATATTTCATTGCTATTTTAACATCCCTTCAATTAAAAACCAATAGGCTTGTGTATAATTTATAGAATTGTGTACACTGTAAAAAATAAAATAAAAAAAGTTGAGCCAACTTAAAATTTGAAGGCAACCAGTTTTCTCAACTTGTTGTTTTAGGTTTATACAAAAATAAGTTGAGAGAACTCAAAAATCTGCTGAAGCTTGTTGCCTTCATTTTAAGTTGGCTCAACTTTTTTTTTTTTTATATACAGTGAGTGTATTTCAGATTGACTTGATTTACTGAAATAGTTGATTAATGAATGCATACACTTTATTTGATCCATCTTTTTTAGAATTGAAAATGAAATCATATCTGAAGTATTTGACATTCTTCATATTTCATGACCTGAGTGGAATCATTCAGTGTGAATTCCTATTTATGACATTCCCTTCAGTTAAAAACTAAATTTCTTCTTTTCTTTTCTTTTCTTTTCTTTTTAACCACAGCTTTTGGTTGAATTGTCCTTTTTTTTTTCTTTGAGATACTTTTTTTTTTTTATTATATAAGCATTATTATAGTTAGCTAAAACTAAAAACAAACAAAAAACATTTGTTACTTGAGATAAAATAAACTTTAAAATTATTTCATTTAAGCTAGTTGCCAAAGCAACATTTCTCATTTTTATTTACAGTAGTTTAACTTAATGCATTAAAATACATAAAAATAGTTTTAAAAAAAGTTTAATAAAATGTAGTAAGTTACAAAAACAACAAAACTGCTAAACGCTTATCAATTTAAATGTAAAACTATTTAAATGCAATTTAAAAATGAAAAAAATTCAAAATGTTAAAAACTGTAGGCTAATATTATCATATTCATACTAAAATAGCACTGCTATTTATAAAATTTGATCTATACTAAATTGTCAAAATGCAAACATTTTGCATCGAGTGTTTGATTCAGAGTTTGCACAGGTTGCAAAACATGAAAAGTGATATCAGACATATTTGACCTTCTACAATCAGTTTACAGTACGGATGACTTTAGTTGTGAGGTGAGTGACCCTCTTTCATGACTTTCTGAACACAGCCTGTGTTTGTTTGTTGTTCACAGATGCCATATCCACACAACCAGGCTAGCAGAAAATCAGACATCTGCCCTGTTTTGAGTGAATGCATGGCTGAAAACACAGTAGAGGCAGAGATGCTGCCTGCTCCAGCGCTATCATGCCTGATAATGCAACACGGTTACTACACTGTAAAAAATCCAACTTTCGAAAAGTTCTACTAACCAATGTAAAAAAGTAGCCTACACAAAGAATTTTTAGTAGAAGTCAGTTTAATTTTTTGTGAACTGAACAAAAATACTCTAAACATGATGCTAGCAAAAGTGGTTTTGTTTACCTTACTTAGATACTAAAGTATTTGTTCACAACATATCCAAATGTTCTCCCAGCTTTTCAAATTGAGTTATCTGAACAAACAATTTTATGTTGAACAACATTGCACAAGATCCCAGCATGCATTGCAGCATTATGTTAATTATTATTAAAATATTATCATTGTTTTAAATTTTACTGGCTTAATTTATGTTGCTGCTGCTGTTGTCATTGTCAGTTAGCTCTCATGTGGATCAGAGTTCATATTTTTACTGATTTAAAATTTGTTGATCCTCACCATGGTTGAGAATCGAGTGCTGAGGTACTGTATATGTGCACCTCATTGCAACTTGTTTAATACATTTGTCTATTAACATGAATGTTTGCCCTTAGTTTTAAGAGGCAAATACTACCCATAATATGTAGAAGGCTTTGAAAATAAACATAAATCTAAAAGAAAGAGGATTGTTAAAAAAGATTAGCATTGCTAAATGCAAAAACATATTTGGTTGCTCTAACAGATCTTTTAACACTCAGCAGATTGACTTTTATTCATTAGATGAACTAAAGTTTTTAAGTTGTCGGTTGCTAGTTGAGTTAATAACGTAAGTTGATTGTGATAGGTTGTCTTATTTTTTTTTGAGTTAGGTCAACTTTTATTTTTATTTTTTTTTACAGTGTAGTGGTGGGTTTTTATGAAGTGTTGCCTTGTTTATGTGTGCTAGAGACTCACTACTACGGGGTGAAGGTAGTGTGATGCAGCTTTACGGTTTTGCTGCTTTTATATCCCACTATAATGCAAATGCAGCCGAGAGAACCGATGCAATAATCAAACCGAAGCATGAATAATGAATAAGGTTGTATGTTAACATTGTTTGCCAGTTTTATTTACTCTGTTGTTGATTTTGTCATGTTTAGTATCTTCTGGAGTTATTCAATGCCTGGAGTTCATTAGTTTACAGAAAATGTTTACAGAAAGTGTTTAAATGACCTGTTGACGAGAAGTCAGTGTGTGGCAGCTGTACATTTGCTAAGCCTTATTGCAAAATGATATGTCTACTTCAAAATGTTTGAAACATATTTAGAAATTGTATGCATGCATGTTAGTTTATTTACTTATTTATTTTTATTATGCATGCATGCCAATGTAGAATTCAGTAAATATTAAAGTAAGGTGAAATCAAAAAGTCAGTCAATTTTATTTCATTGTTACAAGTTTAAGGTTAGTTTGATGCATATGGGATGTATTCCAAAAATGTGAAAACTGCTAAAGAAATTGGGTGAATCTTAATTTTTCAAATATACTTTTAATACAGTAACATTAATTGAGATCCTCTTTTAGTGCCATTAAAAATGTATGTATTTATTTATAATTTAAATTTACAAGTACATTTTAATGAAAGTAGAAAAGTAAAATAATTTGAAATTAAAAAGTCAGTTAAGTCAGTCTGCTGCAGCTTTTGCAGTCAAATTTGGTGTGTGATTATATATGGATGGATAGATTAAATAAAAGATTAAAAAAAATACACTACCTAAATAAAGAGAATTATCCCGGCGACTGATTTCTATAGATGTGGTGGTAACGCAAATCAGTATTTCATGACTATTTATGTACTTGTTGCATGCATTAAGCAGGATAATGCACCATCAGAAGGCTATTACTGCAAAATGAACCCCTCGAAGATGATCCAAGACCCCATCACCAAGCTTTATTTTGAGATGATAATGCCTGACTGCATGTTCTCTTTCTTTAATTATGAATAGCTTGTAGCTTTTCCAGCCCTGGTGTGAATGCAGCGAGATGGCAGAAAGTCCTCCGAGACCCACTGGAGCTCCCAAAGCCAAAGACAACTCCGAACTCATCAGGTCTGTGCTGAGCTTTGACTCTAATGCGAAGCCGAGCTGGAGTCAGGCGGGAGAGCAGTACAAAGCAGCGCCACGTCGCTGGCTGCACTTTAAAGATGACATATCTCAATGCTAATTGTGGGGATCAAAGCTCAACAGAACTCACTCAGACAAGGAAATCTGAGAGCTGTGATAAACCGCTTTCAATTACTGCGGCATTTCATCTTGAATTTATTTACTCACCCGCATGAATGTTTGGCTCTCCGTTCTGGCAATCAAGGCCAAAGAAGCCAAAATAATTGCACATTGTTAATAATCATCAATTTGACGCACCAAAATGGGACCAAAAACAATGTGAATGACGCACTTAATCACGTAAGATCATCTTGCATGGCACTTAGAGCTGATTTTTGTCCTTTCCTTTACAGTCTTTTCTGTTTCCTCATTGTCAATTGGTGCTTATCAGGTCGTACAATATCTGACTGAATCAACACTTAACAGACTTGAGCTGAATAAAGACACTATTGTCTTTTTTAGAGCTGCTTTACAGCCGAATTTGAATTGGTTTCATTTTCAAAGAAGCTTGCATGAGTGATTTTCCCAGCATTTTCCTTTTATTATTGTGAAGCTGCTTTGAAACCAACTGCATTATATAAAGCGCTATATAAATAAAGGTCACTTGGTTTGACAATATGACCTAAGTGGTTGAAAGTAAAAGTTTTTTTGTGTGCACAATATATAGGCTATTTTAAGATTTGGTCATGATTTGACAATATTGCCTGGCCATTTTACAATCATTTTATCAATAATTTCGTGATCTTACATCTACATTGACAAGCAAAATTTAAATGAAACCCTTGGAAATTTTTGCAATGTCATTTGTTTATTTTTATTTGTTCATTTATGTATTAATTATTAATAATTGTATTTGTTTTTTAATAATTTATTATTATCTTCGCAATTTTTGTCTGGAAAAGGAATTAAAGTCTGCATGGCTGTGCATTTTACTCTTAGCATGGTTGAAACATTTATAAATTTTTCTGTGCATTATGTATTTTATTTCTATATTTGTCATTTTATATATGTGTATTTATTTTTATTTCTATTTTATAAATGTATTTTATTTTTTAGAATTTTTCCACATTATTTCTATTATTATTAACACTATTATATTTGTCATTAAACTTGTTAATTTAAATTCTGAAGTAGAAATAAGTAAAAATATATTTTTAAAAGTAAAAAGTGAGTAAATTCAAAAGTGTTTTTATTTTTTATTGCAAGGTTATGTTTAGTTTGATGCATATGCAATATGTTCAATTTATTTACTTATTCGTTTTTGAATAAGTAAATAAATGCATGTCATAAATCACTGTGTTCTTATTGGTTCTTTATTAGGTTCTCACCATAAGAGAAGTCATGCTGCAGGACTGCTGACCAAAACTGTCAGAACTTTTGGATGGTGAGATTCATCGCAAAGTCAATTAATCAGCTGTCGGTGAGCATGTCACAGTAAGACTGCCAGTGGGGAAAAAAATGTTTTTCTAGTTCCAGAAATTTGTCTTACACTGCAAAATGGAGTGCCCAGTGTGCACCCGGCTTAACTCGGACTTGAGAAGGGAAAAGGGAAGAAATATTAACTCCGAGGCCAACAAACTCAGCGCTCTATATGCATTACAGATGATCAGCAGAAGAAAGGAGAGCCAGTCTGCATTGTCCTGGTAAACTGCTGACTCTATCCTGCCCTACATAGGCCTAAATGGTCCAGATTAGTCAGGAATATGAAGTGCAGCTTTAGAGTTATCATTGACACTGTAATGAAAAAGTTTCCCTTCCTGCAGAGATTTTTTCCCCACCTACTCTCACTCCAGTTAATATTGCAAAAGAAAAATAACTAGTCTCATTTAGGGTGGGCGATTATTAAAAACATATATAATAGTGTGAGTAATGTTATTTTGCATTAATGCTATATAAGTATACACCATCGTTCCAAAGTTTGGGGTCGGTAAGTTGTTTTTGAAAATTCTCTTCAATGCTCACCAAGGCTGCATTTCTTTGATTAAAAATACAGTAAAAGCAGTAATACTGTGAAATATTATTAAAATAAAAAAAATAGCGTTTTCCATTTGAATACAGGTGCTGGTCATATAATTAGAATATCATCAAAAAGTTGATTTATTTCACTAATTCCATTCAAAAAGTGAAACTTGTATATTATATTCATTCATTACACACAGACTGATATATTTCAAATGTTTATTTCTTTTAATTTTGATTATTAGAGCTTACAGCTCATGAAAGTCAAAAATCAGTATCTCAAAATATTAGAATATTACTTAAGACCAATACAAAGAAAGGATTTTTAGAAATCTTGGCCAACTGAAAAGTATGAAAATGAAAAGTATGAGCATGTACAGCACTCAATACTTAGTTGGGGCTCCTTTGCCTGAATTACTGCAGCAATGCGGCGTGGCATGGAGTCGATCAGTCTGTGGCACTGCTCAGGTGTTATGAGAGCCCAGGTTGCTCTGATAGTGGCCTTCAGCTCATCTGCATTGTTGGGTCTGGTGTCTCTCATCTTCCTCTTGACAATACCTCATAGATTCTCTCTGGGGTTCAGGTCAGGCGAGTTTGCTGGCCAATCAAGCACAGTAACACTATGGTCATTGAACCAGCTTTTGGTACCTTTGGCAGTGTGGGCAGGTGCCAAGTCCTGCTGGAAAATGAAATCAGCATCTCCATAAAGCTTGTCAACAGAAGGAAGCATGAAGTGCTCTAAAATCTCCTGGTAGATGGCTGCGTTGACTGTGGACATCAGAAAACACTGTGGACCAACACCAGCAGATGACATGGCAGCCCAAATCATCACTGACTGTGGAAACTTCACACTGGACTTCAAGCAACATGGATTCTGTGCCTCCACTCTTCCTTCAGACTCTGGGACCTTGATTTCCAAATGAAATGTAAAATTTACTTTCATCTGAAAAGAGGACTTTGGACCACTGAGCAACAGTTCTTTTTCTCCACAGCCCAGTCAAGATGCTTCTGACGTTGTCTCTGGTTCAGAAGTGGCTTGGTAGCCCTTTTCCTGAAGACGTCTGAGCGTGGTGACTCTTGATGCACTGACTCCAGCTTCAGTTCTCTCCTTGTGAAGCTCTCCCAAGTGTTTGAATCGGCTTTGCTTGACTGTATTCTCAAGCTTGCGGTCATCCCTGTTGCTTGTGCACATTTTCCTACCCAAATTCTTCCTTCCAGTCAACTTTGCATTTAATATGCTTTGATACAGCACTATGTAAACAGCCACACCTTTCAGTAATGACCTTCTGTGACTTACCCTCTTTGTGGAGGGTGTCAATGTTCATCTTTTGGATCATTGCCAAGTCAGCAGTCTTCCCCATTATTGTGGTTTCAAAGAACAAGAGATACCCAGAATTTATACAGTAGGGATGGTCATTTATTCAAACTCAAATGTAAATATTCTAATATTTTGAGATACTGATTTTTGACTTTCATCAAAATTAAATGAAATAAACATTTGAAATATATCAGTCTGTGTGTAATGAATGAATATAATATACAAGTTTCACTTTTTGAATGGAATTAGTGAAATAAAACAACTTTTTGATGATATTCTAATTATATGACCAGCACCTGTATATTGTAAAATGGACGGTGCATTTGTTGGATGGAACTCTCAACTTCTCGTATACATGGATCTAATGTGAAAACTGTAAATTCATAGCATTCAGCTTTTAATGTTGTCATCTTTTCTAAAATCTTTGTAAAAATTATTATATTATTTATTTATCTATTAATATTAATTAATTTATTTTTATTTATTTTTTTCATTTAATTTCTTTTCATTTTCATTTCAAAGTCTACCAGGGGGTGGGTTCTAAATTTGTAAAGCTGCTTTTTGTTTTATACTACTGTTCACAGAAGAAAATTCAATAAACAGTTGTTAACAAAAAAAAAGAAAAGAAAAAAAAAATTATATATATATATATATATATGTGTATATGTATATGTGATGCAAAGCTGAATTTTCAGCGTCATTACTTCAATCTTCAGTGTCACATGATCCTTCAGACGTCAATGGTGAAAACAGTTGTTCTGTTCAAAAGAACAGTTTAAAAGAACAGCGTTTATTTTGAAATAAAAATCTTTTGCAACGTTGTCTTTACTGTCACTTTTGATCAATTTAATGCGTCCTTTACGAATAAAAGTATTATTTATTTTTTAAAAATTATACTGACCTGAACCAAAATATTAAATGTGTAATAATATTATATTTAAGAAGTTAAAAAAACGTCCTACTGAATTCATATATTCATTAAATAATATTTAATTAATGCTTAATCCAATGTTTCTTTTGAAGTTATTTGTAAAATTTACTTGCAAAATCTGAGTGAAAATTGTTTAAAATTTTTTCAGTGTATTTTACAAATGAAATCTTATTTGGAAAAAACTCAAACCCTAATATCAGAGTCTAACATTAGAGTGCAGAACAGCTTAAAATACTTCTGTTCCAAAAACCTATGACTCAAATATTAAAAGAAAAATCTATCCTACTCTAAGTGATGTTTTATTAACAAATTTCGGGAGGAGCACGCGCAGATAATTAACACAGCCAATTCATCATCAGCAATCACACCATCTATCCAATCAGCTCGAGAGAGAACCCCTATAAATAATCAAAGCAGTCTTGCCTCCATCAGTTCTAGTCTTTCAGCGTTCGGTTCGCTCCTTTGCCATTCAGACAGACAGACCCAATTTTTTCCTCATCCGAACAACGTGAACCATACTCTAGATTTCGGATTCTCTGCAGCAAATCCGCCGGCCCCAGGATCACTCCTCCTCCCCGAACTCGTCTCGCTTGACACCACCATTGTCCTGCACAAGACCCGGCTCTCCGTGAGCGTAGGGTCGCAGAAGCAGGCCTTCAACGAGCCTGGGCCGCACCCAGTTCTTACTGCAGCAAAGCCTCACTCGCTTCCCGCTTCGGCTCTTCCGGCCGCAGCGCCGCATGCAGCCGGGCCCCTAAATTCTGTTTCCAGACGCAAGCGCGTGGCTGCCTCCGCTAGCGGCGCAGGTCACCAGTCTTACCAAACAATCGCTAAAGGCAGATCATTTGTTGTTAAATGACGTCGCAACATCATCGGATGTTGATGTCATTACATAATCATGACGCAAGTGCTTAGAATACACACTGAAATTACTCTTATTTTCCACCAGCATTTTACCTGTATTTAATTTATTCATTTCATTTTGATAAATGGATAGATAAGTCAGATAATCAACAGTGAAACTTCTCTTCCACTGTTGATCTTAACCAGAAACAAAATGAATCTCAGTGGACCAACAGTAATGATTAACAATCAGAAGTACAAACGAAAAAATTAAGGCATACCATAAATAAACAATTATTGGACAATGCAACCTGCAACTTAATTCCTATATGAAGTGCATACTGCTAGGCACCTCCCTCAAAGTGTCTACGTTACCAGCCGATGTACCGCTTGGCTGGCTAGCTGTTCCAATATGTTTTCCTTTTGTGTGGTTAAGAGAAAAACGCATGCCTTTTACCATTTTTAAAGGTTTCCAAATAAATTTTTCAAAATGGCTACATTTGTTGCTAGTTGCTTTGAAAACAAGTTGCTAGGGTAGTCTGAGAAATTGTTAAATCCAGCAACAAAATTCTCCCTCCCCATGAGCTACAGCAGCCGAAGCAAGCGTTTGGCCACAGAAACCGCCTCCTCTTTCCAGATGCCATAGCAGTGACCGCTTCCTCAGAAGCCTCCTTCTCTTTTCAGATGCCGCAGCAGTGTCTGCTCCCGCTGGAGCCCTATCTGTATTTACCCACTGCCGCAGCAGTGAGTGCTCCCACAGAAGCCGCCTCCTCTTTTCAGATGCCATAGCAGTGACCGCTTCCTCAGGAGCCGCCTTCTCTTTTCAGAGGCCGTAGCAGTACCCTGCTCATTTCATACTGCCGCTGCAGTGCCCGCTTCCGCAGAAGTTACATCCTCTTTCAGATTCCACAGAAGTGCTCACTCCCGCAGGACCCTCTATCCCTACTTCCCACTCACCTCTGGGTCTGGGCTAAATGCAGAGATCGGACCCCTTTCCCCGTACAGGGGGAGTACCCTGGGCTCGGGGGTAAGTACCGAGCTCGGAGCCCTCTCCCTGGACAGCATGCCAAATACGCATAACCTTTACTCAGTTTATTATATGTAAGTGTGAACTCGTGAAGTGATGTTTTATTAACAAATTTCGGGAGGAGCACGCGCAGATAATTAACACAGCCAATTCATCATCAGCAATCACACCATCTATCCAATCAGCTCGAGAGAGAACCCCTATAAATAATCAAAGCAGTCTTGCCTCCATCAGTTCTAGTCTTTCAGCATCCCTCCACCACCCCGACTCCTCACCTTCAGCCCGTTCCTACCCCAGCACGGGGGGGGGATGCTCTGGGTCCGGGCTAAATTTATACCCCTCTCCCCGTACAGGGGGAGAACCCTGGGCTCGGGGGTAAGTACCGAGCTCGGAGCCCTCTCCCTGGACAGCACCTTTACTCAGTTTATTATATGTAAGTGTGAACTTTGTGAGTGGTTGTGCCACATTTGAAGCAGTAGTAAATGATCCGATATGAACATGATTATAAATCTAATTTTATTTTTTATCATGGAAAGTTAGGACATTGTTCAGCAGCTGTAAACCACAATAAAACAGTCTTGCCACTTATAGCTGCACAAATATATCTAGCACAGTATAGCAAAAATCTCAACTGGGGGATATTTAATTACAGCAAAATCCTTCAGTGCAAGTCAAGTCAAACGCAGTCTAACTCCACATGTGAGTGTTAATGAGTGTTTCCATGAGGATGAAGGCACTGCACATTAATTCATTAACTTGCAAGCCTTCATAGAAAAAAGCTAAGTGTTGCTCCGTTGCCAAGTTCTTAGACTGTCACTGGCACAGATAACACCACCTTCACCAGTCAAGACGACTCGCTCTGTAAAACCACAGACTGCGGTCTTTTCTACCCAAACAAACGGTGCGTTTAGTTGCGTTGCATTGACTGTGGGCATAAAGGAATGTAAACCAAGCTCTCTTGTTTGCAAGTTGTGCTTGCTGTGTGCCTGTCTATAGCTGTTAGTGCTGATTGCAAGGGGATTGTGGGATTTTTTCCTGCCCCTTGATTTAAAAAAAAAAAAAAAATCTAAATGTTATTGAGTGTTTTTACTCTGACATTTTGCTAACAGTGCTGAGAGCCCGCTGAGCACCGCAGCGCTGCCTTAGTCCTGCTTAGACAGGCTTTTGACAAACCTGCCGCTTATGTGGCAAACCTTTACAAAAATTATAACAGTGCCATGGCACACTGATGGCAATACTATGGGACTTTGAAATACTTCATGGTATTTTGATTGCAAAGATGCCATTGTAGTACCCAGGGTCTAAAATTAACAGGGCTTTTGGCAAAAATGCCACCAAAATGAACAATTTCAAGACAAAGGGGCAAAAATTGCTCCAGCATATTTAAGTCAATGTGAAAATTTAAAGAAAATTGGCAAGTGAACGTCGCTTTATTGTGCCATCCCAAAGAGGCACAAAATCACTTTCACAAACTTTTAAATGAAATGTTCCCTCCTGGTGGAATGACCTGCCCAACTCATTCCGAGCAGCTGAGTCCATAGCCATCTTCAAGAATCACCTAAAAAAACATCTCTTCCATCTTTATTTGACCCTCTAACTCTAGCACTCTCTATTCTAATTCTATTCTTAAAATAAAAATAAAAATACTAACACTAGCTTTTCTAATGTTGTTTTTTTTTTTGTATTCTATTTTTTATTATACAAATAACAAAAGCAAAAAAGGCCTCTAACTCTAGCTTGCACTATTCTTCTATTCTAGCGTTATTTTATAATTTAAATATAGCCTTTGTTTATTTTAAATTTTTTATCTTTTCTGTTTTTATTTTAATTTAAGTTTTAGCAATTTTGTTGCATCTTTGACTTTTATTTGAGAGATTTTAGTCTCTTATACATGAAGCGAAAAAATGTAATGTGCAAAAGTTTAAATGTTTACTTTTTTATATTTTATATCAGTTAACGTTTATTTGTTTTTTTAACATTTGTTGTAAAAATAGTTACTTTAGTATTTAAAGCTGCAGTCCGTAAGTTTTGCCTCTTTGTCGCCATCTCTGTTTGAAAACCTGGAATTGCAGCTCTGTGCGGAATTATCTTCCGTGTGCGGGGCTGTGATCCGGTGTTCCTGCACGGCTCCAGCGCGGATGAATCTAATGTTTTGAGGTGAATGTGTGGCAGTCAGTCACCGCACCGGTGTGGATACTGTACTCTTGAATCACAGATTCTAGCCTACGTCTTGGAATATATGACTCAAATAAGAATTTTCACCATATATTGCCATCTGAACAAGTAACAAGTGTGCCACGGTTGTTCTAACCAACTGAGGAAAAAAGAATTACAATAAATTGTGCTACCAATGGTAATTAAATCTAACGATCGGTTAGCTCATATCACATTAAACCGTGCAAATTATTGTTATTGTTATACTTTCTCAAATGTATTAATGTTAACAACATCAGCATTGCGTGACTATGAGTATAGTGTGTATTAGCGTGTAGATTTCAATTTGTACAGTCTAATACCTAATTGTCATACCATTCGAATTTCATGTTAAGAAATTCTTTTAACCCAAAAAGCAAACTATGCTCCCTTTGAACTGGTTTTCTATAAAATACAAATCCTGTGTAATCACAGGCTATCTGTAATCAGAAGCACATTTAAAACTGGAATATAATTTAATTTCATTCACGTTTCATATAAACACATACACTGCAAAAAAATGGCTTATATTACTTAGCATTTTTGTCTTGTTTCTAGTCAAAATATCTAAAAATTCTTAAATCAAGATGCTTTTACTAGTTAAGCAAAATGACGTAAGATGTTTAGTCTTGTTTCCAGTGGGAAAAAAACTAAATTAAGTGCATTTGGCTTAAAACAAGTAAAAAATCTGCCAGTGGGGTAAGTAAAATGCTCTTGTTTTAAGAATATTTTACTTACCCCACTGGCAGATAGTTTTACATGTTTTAAGCAAAATGCACTTAATTTAATTCAGTACAGTACACATTATGATTTCAGATGGACGCCTGTTAATCCGACTGTCAGTCCCATAACACTGGCTTTAGTCTCAAGTAAGTGTCGTGTAAAAGATGTGGTTTAAGAGCGCAGCGTTTCCTCTAATACCCGCCGTGACTGGCGAGCCCTGCATTTTGTCACTCATACTGTGTTCAGTCTCAGCAGGAACATCTGCTTGTGCAGCAGCAGTAATTGTAGGGTTCAGGGCCAGTCGACTGAATGAATTGACAGTGTTGCTATGGCGCCAGAGCCGCTGCGCTATACCTGCTGAACACGCGTCTGATGCAGGTAGTCTTGCGAGAGTCGCTCGGCTTCGACGAGGTGGAGAAAACAGGTAGGATGGAGGGTAAAAAAAAAACAAAAAAACACAAGGGGTGAAAAATCTAATCGGCCTGTCGAGTTCCCCGTGAGCCCCAGTCCTGCCTGTGGGGAGGCCCGCTGTGCCGTGTGGTAAAGGGACCAGAGGGTCTCCATGGAGATGAGTAATACGATTGTGTCGCCACATATTTGAGAATGAGCCGGCGGTCACGGCCTCGGCCTCTGCTCGCTCACGGCTCAGCAGAGAGGCCTGCTGTTATTCTGTTAGATTTTAGGAGAATGATGAAACTCACATCTTCAAGATACAGAGCAGCGCAGGATCTGGACCATGGTATTCTTCGACAATTACTGTGGTGCTATAATGGTATCAGTTACAAAAAAGAAAAAGAAAAAAAAATTGCATGGTAGGGCTATTTGAATTTCAGTGTATATACATCTACATTTCATAAAATCACTGTACCAAGATACTTTTTTGTAAGCGAAATACTATGGTACTGAAATGCATACCATTTGTGTTTACATGGTAATCAAGCTTAGGGGTGGGCGATATGGCAATTTTATATCAGGATATTTTTAAGAAAAATCACGATTTTATCACGATTCTTTGTCATGTTGGTTTTACTATTTTGCAAGTTGTCTGAGCATTACAGCCAAAACTAATTTCCCTATTATAAAGACAAAACCTTTCAAGGTAACAAAAATATTAAAAAAGAATGGCGGATATTTAGGCCAAAGTGGGCGAAGATAAAAATCTTTGTCATTATTTTATCTTTGTTATTAAAAAATGAGAACAAAGATACACATTACAAATACACATACTATACAAATAAAACAGTGTTTTATTTTCAGGTACAATAGGTGTATTTAGCAGGAGCATTCGAGAAATTGAATCAACAAATATAAAAATAAAACACTATATAGATTGATTCCTATTAAATCAACTGTATTAACGTTTTTCAGTCAAGAGTAGTGAGTGATTTTTCTCTGTGTTTTGGTGTTTTATTAACATTGAAGGAATAATTAACCCCAAAATAAAAAGTGTTTTATATTTATACCATCATTTACTCACTCAAAAGTTTCTTTAAACCTGAATGAGTTTCTTCTGCTAAACATAAATGCTATTTTGAGGAACATGGAAAACCAAACAGTTGCTGGTCCCCAGTGACTTATTCCATAGTATTTTTTTTTTTCCTTCTATCAAAAGTCAATGTGGACCAGATACTTTGGTTACCCACATTCTTCAAAATAATCATCTTTTGTGTTCAGCACAAGAAAAAAATTAATACAGGTTTGTATTTTAAGGTGAACTATCCCTTTAATGACAGTCGGCAGAATGTTCAGTACTGCCCCTTTAAGACCTGCAAGCATCCGTTTTCTCTCAGCTGTTTACTTACTCATTTTAGACATAAGCAACGAAGTCTATACATAAACCTTGTGTGTTTTGACAGTATTAGTGCACAAGATAACTTAGTTCAGTAATCAGGCGCTTTTTGACAGGCTTTAGCACGCGCGTCAGACCGACGCATGAATAAAACATTTAACCGGTGTCCTGACATTTTATCCTACCCGTCAGATTTTCCTACCAGGGCTTACTGCGCATGCGCAAATCAATATTGCGTCTTTTTTCTCATGCTGAACAACAATATTTAATGTATCTGCATTACTGTATGGATAGGTTTAGGGTTGGGGTAGGTGTAGACATTAATAAAACACAATCTAATAGGTAGAAAAAAATATTTATTGTTGGTTTCCGGTAGCTGTATCCCTTATAGTCACAACCGCGAATATAACACCTAATTACTGTATTTGCATTACTGTAAGGGTAGGTTTAGGGTTGTGGTAGGTGTAGACATTAATAAATCATAATTTGACAGGTAGCATTTTTCATTGTCGAATTGTACTACCTGCTGTTTTAATGGGAGGTAGCAAAATCTGACAGGGTAGCACAAATCGACAGAACACCGGCAAGGCTTTAAAGCAGATCCGAATAATGTACAGTATATTGAGACGGAGGAATAAGAACTGCAGCTGATAGAATGTGCGCTGTAGCGCGATACTACGATATTTCTTCAAAAGCAGATCGTGGAGACATTTTTATCGTCCACGATCAAAAATCGTCATATTGCACACCCCTAATCAAGCTGCCACTTAAATGTAACAAAGTTTTTTGAATTTTATATTAAATACCTTGGTATATGGATGGCCATGGTGCAGTAAAGATAATACTCTGGTACTTTCACATTTACAGTAAAAACCATGTGTGAATTTCAGTTCCATGGTATTTATATATTTAACAAAAAGTAGGCCTACCATGTTATTCTTGGAAATATCTTGGTGTACCATGCAAATACCATACAAATTAATTTCAGTGCCATTGTATTTATCAAAAAATAAATAATAATAATATATATATATATATATATATATATATATATATATATATATATATATATATATATATATATATATATATATATACATACAAATGAGGTATGTGCTCAGAATCTGTGAAGACAACACTTTTAAAGCATACTGTACCCCTATGTATACTGCCCATTTATGGCGGCATTATAGAAAGCACAGCATGCAGAGACTTAATGTAGCTTATAATGATGGTATGCGATTGCTGCTTAAGGTGCCACGATGGAGCAGTGCAAGCCAAATGTTTGTTAGTGCTGGTATGCCTACCTGCACTGCTGTGATGCGTAATCTCATGTACAGATGTATGTGTAGATTATCAGAATCTGTAAATAGTATAATTTTAATACTGACGAACTTGGCACTAAGTTCAGTCAGGTTTTTTTCAAATATGTGGAATCATTGGCATTTTAGTACACATGTAAATATGTGATATTTTGGATACTGTCCTTGTGTGTGTATTTGTATGTTGTTATTGATGTGTCTTTGTCTGGACCGAGTGTGTCCTTAATAAAGTTTTGATTGATATACATACATATATATATATATATATATATATATATATATATATATATATATATATATATACACACACACACACACAGTATACAGTATATAGTACCATCACTGTACAATGGTACAAACAGTTTTTTTTTTTAAAGGTTATACCATTCTACTTTAAAGATGCCATGGTAATTAAACTTTTTTGCATTTTTCAAAACTTTTTTAGACATTTACCATAGTATTTTTGGAACACACTCTAATTAATGTCATGGTATAAGACAAAAAGTACTGACAGTACCATGGTACTTTAACAAGTTTTATATACCGTAGTATTTACATGTTAATCAAGTTACCACTTTCAAAAAAGTGTCATTGTCCCAGCTAACAACGACCATTCTCAGAACATTGGCAAACATTTTGGCAACGATCTCTCAAAAGTTATGAACAAATCGTCTTCCAACCAAAGTTATCTGGTCTTTAATGACATTTACCAAAATGTTAAAACACAAAAATGTTATTTCTACATCATGCATGGAGTGTTTTTATGGAACATTTAGTAGGACGTTTAAGAAGTGTTACTACTTACTACTGATGGTTCAGAGAACTTTCAGATGTAAGGTTCCTATAATGTTTGCAAAATGATAATTGAACATTCCTTTAATGCTTTTTCTAATGTTCACATAAAGAAAAAAATTGCTTTTTAAATGTTCAAAAAAACTCAAGTATATGTCAGTACCAGCATATATGAATTTTAGTCACATGGTATATTTCAAGGTACCATAGTATTAGGGGTGTCCCCGACTAAGGATTTTCATAGTCGAATCGGCCAAAATACATTACATTCCACAGTCATAATTACTGACGTTAACACACAGGGAAAAGGTGTAACGGACGCCTCGCAGATAATGCTTTATGTTTTGATTAAAAGATAGTTAACATTAAACGTTAGCGAAACCCTAAGAATTCACAACATTTTTTACAATAGTGCTCTCATTATAACGTTATGTAAATGACAGTAGTTATTAATCTTCTGCATTTCTGTTTTGAGCTGCGCGCGCTGAAGATGACCAGTAGAATGAAGCATTTGATATATGTATATATAACATATGATATATATAACTCAACCAAATGCATCTTATACGAGATAAATAATATATAGGCCTACAAATGTTTCTGATGTGTCTGAAATCACTTGTATCCTACCTGATCGAAAAAATCCAGTCTTGGATTTGAGTCTTGTTAAAGATTTAAATCCCTGCAGCTAAAATGCTCCTCTGTCGGTCATGGATTATGGAAAGTGAAACTTAAATCTATAGGGGTGGTTGGATTTATTCACGCAAGTTAAAATATTTATTTAAAGCTACCTTCTTTTCAGATTCTTATTTACAGCATTATCTTAATAGGGCTGTATATTAACTTATTGGGAGAAAACCGGTAGTTCTATGTGAAATCAGACATTGAGCACCCCCATATAGCCAAAATGGTATAATTATAACACCCCGCGAATATTCGACTGTGAGATTGGGAGTCGAATCAGGCTCCTCCTATCGAAGCGTCGAATTGTCGACTATTCGGGGTCACCCCTACATAGTATTACCATTTACATTTAAAATAAAGGTTCTTTATTGGCATCAATGGTTCCACAAAGCACCTTTACCATCCAGTCTTTTCATTAAACAAAAGGTTCTTTACAGTGGAAAAAGGGTTCTTTAGATTATTAAAATGTTCTTCAAACTGAGAAAAATGGTTCTTTTTAAGAACTGTTCACTGAAAGGTTCTTTGAGGAACCAAAATTGGTTCTCCTATGACAACACTGTGAAAACCCCCTTTTGGAACATTTATTTTTAACAGTGTAATACCATATTTTGTCGTAAAGGATGAATACAACACCCTTACAAAAAGTACTGTGACAGCACCAAGGTGCAATCGTATTACCATGGTATTTACGTCACTTAACAAAAAAGAACCATGGTATTCTTGGAGCTACTTGGAGTACCATGCAAAAACTGTGGTATATATCAAAAGTAAGTACCACAGTGTTACTATCAGATAGCATCGTTGTACCATGCTTGGCCTTCTGCTAAGGCATGTATCTCCATTACTTTTGCTCGTACAGCATGTTAGGGCTCAAACAAATCCTTTCTTTTCTCCCTGCCAGCGCTGTGGTCCAGACAGATTCCTCGTATCTGTTTTCCCCAGTAAATACCAGAGAAAGTAAGAAAAGGAAGGTTATTGGGTTCTTTGTGTTTTAGCACCCTCTTGGCAATCTCGCGCTGAATGCCCTGCCCAAGGGTACAAAAGCGCTGTCCACTATCTGGGGATTGAATTGGCATTCTGCCACTCGCCCCATCTCGCCCCATCTCGCCCCCGTTGCCACCTGGGAGCGCAACGCTGAATCCTGTAGCTTCTGCGTAAAAAAACTGATTGAACTATATTGTGATTCATTTCGCCCACTGAAATTATCAGCTCGCTCCCTTGTTTCCATAATTAATATGCAGGCCGGGCTTTAATCTGATGTTATTATTTATCTTGAAGCTCCTTTAGTAAAATTATTAGCCTGCTGATTTACTTTAAGCCACGGTATAGATCATTTGATTATACCTGTTATTTTCGCATCCATCCTGCCGTGCAGAACACATAACAGTGCTGAACACTGTTGCTCGTATATAAGGCTGCTAACAGATATAAGACGCTTTCATTAAAGGCAGAGGCTTTTTTTTTTCGAGGAGGCAGCGAGATTAGAAAACAATAAATATGAGGTCATACAATAGCCTGCTTAGTGTCTCTTTGGCTTCCCCTGAGCTTGTTCTGGACATTCACATCACTGGATGGGTTCATTACCGTCAATACGTTAATGCCCACCTCTTATGTTCTCTTTATCAGTTGCAATAATGTCCACCTCTATGTTTGTAAATGGTCTGCAGATCAGGTCAAATTCATGAAAATTGATGAACTAATTATATGTAAACAACTCTCCTGCTTGGATCACTTCAGGTCATGTCTGAACCTAAAAGAAACCTAAAGTGGTGTCTTTGAGTGAGCTACTTTTTAGTTTATCTCAGTTAAATTAAATAACGATAATCCCAGCAAATTTGTTGGCCTGAAACTGGGATTTTTAATAAAACCCCAGAAACAGTTCACCCAAAAATGAAAACTGTCATCATTTACTCACTCTTTTGTTCCAAACCTATATGAGTTTTTCTTCTGATGATGTTTTGAAGAATGTTAGTAATCAAAAAGTTTCTGGACCCCATTGACTTTCATTGTATTTTTTTCCATGCTTTGGAAAAGCAACTGAATGGTTATCAGTATTTTTCAAAATGTCTTTTGTGTTCAGCGGAAGAAATAAATTCATACAAGTTTGGAACAATTTGAGGGTGATGACAGATTGATTATTAATTAATTGATTAATTTATTAATATTTGTTAACGTAAGTTAATAAAAATACAACTTGCTCATTGTTAATGTTAGGTCAATTAAATATGATAAATTATGTAATATTATATAAATATTTATATTATATACATTTTATTTATTAATTGTAATATTTTTTATTTTTTAAATGTATTATTACAATTTGTTTGTATGAAAGTAATTTTGAAATTAAGATTATTAATTGTTATAAAGGAATTTTTATTGTTAGTCCATGTTAACTAATGTAGTTAACTTATGTTAACAAATGGAATCTTACTGTACAGTGTTACCATATAAATATTAAAGTACTGGTTGTCTATTGATAGTGCGAGCGAAATGGTTTTGCATGAGCCTTTAACTCGGATACTGTTTAACATCAAATGGAGCTGGAACATGAATTTACTTTGGACTAAAACATCCAAAACGGACTTTAGCACTGGTCCAGGGCATCAGTTAAGTTCAAATGTGCTCCTGCAGTCTATATTCACAGTGCGGATAGACCATTAGGCAGACAGATGCTCACACTGAAGCTCCCTCTGAAGCAACAGCTTTCCTTCTGGACTGGAGTTCTGTCACAGTGGCTGCACACAGGTAAATTACAGTAGTCCGGCTGATACCTCACTAATGCCAGCAGCCCAGGGGAGCGCAGCGCCCTCCTCTTAATTACCTTGCTTTAAGTACGCATTTCACATGCCCCCAAGACACAAAATCACAGCTGCAATTCCAGTGACAGTCCGTTTGCATTAGGAATGGGAAGAAATGTAATGATTCTGGTTCTGGTCTCTGATTTCACTTAATGATTCTTTTTGTACTTAAGGAAGCAAAGACATTGGAATAAAAAGATGCAGTGTCTGTTTACTGTCTTCATATTTTTGCATTACCAAGTTTTTCTTTATCACAGCAAATTTAAAACTCAGCTCAAACTATTTGCTTAGTTTACAGAATAATTATTTTATTTTATTCTGTTTGTGTTTTATTTCAACACCTGAAAAAACAATATATAACCCATTATATATAGTATATAAAGTAATATTATATACTATCTACAGTGGATGCGGACAGTAAAGTGATGCCCCGGTATATTTCTGACGTACAGATGCACTCCAAGCGCTCTCATTGTTTCTGACACAAAGTACAAACAGATTTTCTTATCATTACAAGCGATGTAACAGGTCCAGTGCAGTCAGTCCCAAGCTGTTGCGGCGTTATAGACACGGTGCAGGGCAAATCGTGTCAGTCCAAATGTAAGAAATAAGGAAAATAAAATAACCTCAATAGAATGGCGCCAAAGAGGCCGTTACAGCAAATACAGTAGTATACAGCAATTTTTTAAAATACAGTAAGTCTAAGTAAGTAAGTCTGTATGTGGGGGTCTGACGTCACAGAAAATTCCCATGATGCAAAGGGTATTACAGTTATTTACTGTAAAGGGAATTTTCAGTATTATACTGGGTGATATAAGTAAATAAATAACTGCAGAAATTACAGAAATGTCTAACAGTGCACTTCTTGAACATTTTGTACTTAATTGTATTGTAAGCATTCAATTTATAAAAATGGAAAAATGGATGTCTACTCCAGATTTTATTTTATTTTAATTTTTTTATTTTGGCTATAACCAATATATAAGCATGGAAGTCAGAAATGCAATTTTTTTTTATTTGTTTGAATCCATATTTAAAGTTTTGAAGTACAACTTACTTTCTTTCTTTCTTTCTTTGTCATAAATTTAAAGTTTAGTTTTTTTTTTTTTTTTTTTTTTTATACCTGGGAAAACAAACTATCCATAGCCAAAGTTTGGTCAAAAATCAAAATGTAGTAATACAGTTATATTTTTTTATATAACTCTGTTAAATTAGAGTGAATTTATCAGATATCCATGCTGAGTTCATGTGGCATGATTTGCTGAGTGGTGATGCATGTGGGTGCACGACCTGAATCTTAGTAAATCTATTCCATTTTCTAATTTTAAGTTCATACAACAACAACAACAAAAAAGTGTGGATTGCACTTTCAGTTGTATTGAAAAGTATAACATTGATTCTACTGTTTAACACTTCTGAATGGCAGGCGAGAATTCCTGACTCCCGTTTTCCGTGTGTGGTCGTGTAGGGGAAGAATGGAAGCTATTTGTGGTAGATGCATCTGTATATGGACTGATATGGAGAAATTCAGGGAGGTCAGACTGTAATTACTGCAGGGCAGATGGGCCGTAGTGTGTGACACACTTATCTGTCTGCTGAGAGGGCTGGAGGACGCGGTGATGAGAGCTGATAGCTGCTTCTGGATTGATTGAGGCTGCTGTCAGCTCAACTGTAAGTTCAGGTTAACGCAGAACGAGGTCCATTCCTCCAGGACACACGCCTGCAGATGCATTTCAACAGGTGACGGAGCCAATCAGCCGGTTAGTTGGATGACCTTCTGCTGATGACTCAACCTAATAGTATAGCTGCATTCTGATTCAAGGATCCCTACATAGTGCTCCCTAAACACTCAGTGGGAAGAAACTATAGTATTGCTTATTTTGAACACCTGCAACGTTACTGAACAGAGACTGCATTTGAGGCACGTACTTGGTATGATGACAATGTAATTTGAAAATTAATATCATGTAAAGTAATGTGATAGTATAATTTAATATTCTTACTAAATTATACATACAATTATCATAATTAAAACAATTGTTAATAGAATTATTCATATATTACTGTTTAAATGTTACTATGCATAGACATTATTTTTTGTAATGTAATTCATCATACTTCATTTGGCACTTGCATGAATGTTGTGGTGTTAAATATGGAAATAGATATGAAAAACTATTAATAAATATTAATACGTTGTTTATTAAATGGCTCTAAATTAGTAATATAACATTGACAATTATGAATTAGGCCTACTATGGATGATTTATATTTAGTGTTTTACATGTAAATATTTAAAAGCATAAACAAGTTTTGTAATGATGTTATTCATCATACTTAAAACATAAATTTGGTAGTACATGACCTTTTGTGTTTAATAGTTAGCCTACTTTTGTTCTTTGTATTTTTTTGTATTTTTGTAGAAATTTAATTTTTATTAATAAATTGATCCTTTAATTAACATGTAATTGAGCCATATTATACTGCAAATGCAAAGAAATATCTCCATTACACTAGAAGAAAGTATAATGTTAGGCTAATATTGACTTGACTTTTAAGTGTAACAATATACAGTAAAAAAAAAAAAAAGCAGCTCTTCAGTGATGCCCGGACAAAGAGAAAGTGTAACCTTGATCTTGTGCCCTATTGAGGTCTAACATTTGAGCATTTATCTCCAGAGTCTTATTAGCAGAGGTGCTGGCGGCCTCCATGGATAGTCATCACATGCTATACTGTCTTAAAGGAAATTGGGGTCATAATTATCCTTAATAAAAGGTTAACTGACCTGTCATGGATGTTGAGAAGGTTGTGCGCAATGGTGCTTTTAACAGCAGCGCTGATCGTCCTATCTCGCGATACTCTAGTGTAGATGGTCCGATCCATCGCTCGTCTCAAAGAGCCATTTCATCTGAAACGCTTCAAAAGCTTCAGCTATTTATAAACAAGAGAGCATTCTGAGCTCATCAATCTCTCTCTCTGTTGTTTAAAGTCAAGGGCGACGGATAGAAATAAATTTAGAAACCTAGTGTACTTTTTATCTTTACAGTTTGCCGTTTAGATTTTCGTCAAGTCCATCTCGAAACGGAAGCTTTTTGAACAATGGAAACTTTAAATTAAACTTCAAAATGAGCTTTCTTCAAGGAATCTAGGGAGGCTTGAGCAAAAAATAGGCGAGTGACAGAAAATGAAAGAGCCGAGAGTCAGTGGAAGATGAAATGTCAGAAAGCACCTTTTTGTCTGAAGATTGAAAGTTGGCCTCAACAACCTGTGGCCGCGATTCGCGACCAGTGAGTCGTGTTGATGACAGAATCATCCCCCTGTGTCGTGGCTTTTTGTGCTTGGTTTTTTGGAGGATTTCCACGGAATCACAGCCCCGCTGTCAATCTGTGTGGAGTGTTATAGCTTTGGCTTTTATTGCTTCCCATATTATGACTACGGCTGCAATAAAGATTTGTCAATAGCGGTATGATCCAGCTCTCGGCGTGCAGTTTCTCTATAAGAACTGATGATGTAATTACCGACTAATTGGCGCTAATTATATAACGAACAACTATTTGGCAATTACAGCACAATGGAAGCCATTTAACCTGCATTCACACAGGGTTAAATGGGCTTGGGGGGTTTCGGCAGTACAGCTTTCTGTCACAACGGTTGCTTGATCCTGGTGGGATGTCGTTGTAGAGGAGCGACGTTGGCTTTTAGGAGGGTCAGATTTGTTGTTAATGTTCTTTAGTGGCTGAATTGCCAAACAAACCATTCGTTCTTCAAGCCGACGCAAAAACGAGAAAGAATGATTCAGTATCGCTAACTAAATCACCATCTTCAGAGTCAATAGTCGCTGGGAAACTTGAATGAATAGTTATCCCGTGTCATTCGGCGGCCCTGAGGTCTGTAGTTATTAGATACTGTCTCCACAGTTGAGTAGGCCTACTTCTGGTCTTTTGATGAATTATAAAAGCCGATAGCCCTCTGAATGGATGACCTGTGAAAACCAAACCTATGATTCTTTTCTTGAGGTAGGATACTAGCCTTGACCGTTCAATTTCCATAACATTTACAGTGCAACTTTTAATGCCCTGAGGGCGCGAAGCACTTGACTCTAGAACATTTGATTTTAACAAGGAAAAATGGATTTGAACAGATCATTATAAATGAGTCTAAAATCAACTGTAGCATGGCAAAGAAAGGCTTAAGGGATTAGTCCGGTCTTAAAATATGTTTCTGGTGCCAGTTTTTGCTGCAAGAGTTTTTCCTCCTTAATTACTGTGGCCCATAAAGTCCTGTATCTTTCTAACAAAGGCAAGCTACAGCAAACGTCTGCTCTTTTCCGATACGGCTCATACCTGGTGCGTTTATCGTCTGTTTTGAACCCGATACGCTTTCATTTTTCAAATGTGCTATTTCTATATTGTTCCAGCAAATCAAATGTTTGCGCATCCTCTCACATTCATACACAAAACAGCCCTTGTGAACCCTTGAACCTGAATTTAACAAGCTAGATTGGTCGTTGTCTGTTAAAGACGACTTACAACGACTGCATATAAATCAGACTCTTGTTTTAGGTCGCTAATTAGACCCGAAATCCAGACACCTGTCTTGACTGAATGATTAACTACGGCGCAGGATATTGTATTGTACAGGAGGGATTGAGTCAAGCGTTTAGTCAATATTGAGTTACGCTTCAGTTTTTGGAAGCAAATTAGTGTTTGTCTTCTACTTATTTCGATTATTTCTTTGCTAAGATTTTTAATGTTTTTTAAGGAAGTCTCTTGTGCTCACCAAGGCTGCATTTATTTGATCAATAGTACAGTAAAAACAGTAATACCATGAAATATTATTACCGTTTACTGTGTGTGTATATACGCACACACACGCACACCACTGGTGTCAAAAGTATTCACATTCATTACTCAGGTAGAAGTATAGATACTAGGGTTTAAAAAGACTTCTGTAGAAGTTGAAGTATCAACTCAAGCTTTTTACTCAAGTAAAAGTGTAAAAGTACTGGTTTCAAAACTACTTAAAGTATAAAAGTAAAAGTAATGTAAGGAAAAAAATGCCATTAAGGACAAGAGCTTAGGCCGCGCCACAGGGGCCTAGTGCACTACCCCACCTCCTCAAAAAAACATTTTTCTAAAGGCCATAATGACTATAATGTTATATTAAAATGTTAAAAGATTTGGGTTGCACTAGGCTACCTGTTTCAGCCGCATATATGCCCATTAAAAATTAACACATTTTAGTACAATGCAAATACATTAAAGAACCATATATGTGTACGACTGAGCATTAACGTGTTTCATGGAGCAGAAGATATGATGACTAGTTGCCTATAAGTATTGTAATGGTGCAAAAAGTCAAACTTCAGAGGAATGTCATCATTAACCTTTATTGGAATGTAAATGTACACCCAAGCTTAGCTGCAGGAATCTGTGAGGGCAACGGACAAAAAAAATTGCTGTACCCAGGGCAGGCTTAGTAACAATTACCCTTGTATGGTTGTCTATATACAGGGGTGCACATAAGTTTTTCAGCCTGGTTCTCATATGAGAACCTGGAGATTTGGTTTGGTCCTCACACAGGCCATGGCATGTAGTGTGACCCATAAACTATAACTATAAAAAAATTAATTAATAATAGTGATAATAATATTATTGCACTTCATTTATTTTTTTTGTTTTTATATATATAAATTAACTAACTAAAAACAAAAAACGAAATAATCAAGTGTGATAATACAAATGCAATTATTTCATAGTAAACTTAAAAATAAAATGTTAATATTTTTATTATTATCATTATTTTAATTTTAATTTTCATCATTTTCAAAAGTAAAATCAGCGAGCTTTTATTTTGGCGGGTTGCCGGCAAGTAAGTATTATGCGCTTCCGGGTTTAGCGCTGCTGATGGAATTGCGTCAGTGCATGAAATGTCACAGACAGTTTTGCTTTGAAAACGGCAGCAGGTAGCCTAGATTACGCAAAAGCGCTGTCAAAATGTATTTACGCAGCGCATTTTTAATTTTGGTCGCGCGTGCGGACCTGCGGACCACTTATGTGTACCCCTGTCTATATACAATTAACATTAGTGCTGTCAAAATTAATGATTAATCCAAGTGATTAATAAACTCAATCCTGATACCTTCCTGGTTTGTACTATGCTCAATTCTATAGCTAATGGCAACAATGTCACATTTAACTAGAAGATGTAACAAACACTTTGGACTCAATCCTGTACAACAACAGGGTAATCTACATCAGTTACATTTCGCTCGAGTTCTCTTCTTGAGTCTCTGCCACGGACATCTTCGTACTTGGCTACATACGTCTGCTGTGTCCAGTGTTGCGTGTAACGAGTTACAAAGTTAGTATAGCCTACTTATCACAACATTGTCAATCGCAAACGCTAATTTATTCAAACGTCTCTCTACCAAACTACTTACTGTATCTTAATTTGCGGAGGACGAAGAGAAAGCACCCGTTTGATAAATGAGCCAGTAGTGGAGAAATAATAACTTTTAAGAAATAATCTTTTTTGAGTAACGACCCCAGTCCTTGCTAAAGTGTGACGTGATTTGTGTCATATGCAGGTGCGATGGATCGCATACAAACCAATAAGGTGTCGGAATGGTATATGTTTATACTTCTCATCCAACCACAATCAAATTCACTCTATCCGGATGGCGCGATTGATCTGGATAGGTTTTTTTTTTTAACGATGACAAGCCGAAATGAAATGGGAGTAACAAGGCTATTTTTAAAATGTAAGGAGTAGAAAGTACAGATAATGGCGTGAAAATGTAAGGAGTAGAAGTAAAAAGTCGGCTGAAAAATAATTACTCCAGTAAAGTATAGATACCCAAAATTTCTACTTAAGTAAGGTAACGAAGTATTTGTACTTCGTTACTTGACACCCCTGACGCGCACACACACACACACACACACACACACACACACACATACATACATATATATATATATATATATATATATATATATATATATATATATATATATATATATATATATATATATATATATATATATAGTTCATTTATAGTACAAAAATAAATTAATATAATAAAATTATAATATTAATGCAATTTTTAAAAACACCTAGAAACCCAAAGACCTTTGACAACTTCCAAAACCAAGATCAAAGTTAATAAATAATGATGTAGAAATGATCACAAATATATTCCTATTGCACATTAGAAAGTATTTCTTATAATAATAATAATTATTATTATTATTAATAATAAACATGGTTGTTGGTTGAATTATCTTCACTATTATTTGTGCTTTTATTTACCAGCTTTATTTTTTTCTTCAAAAGGCACAAGTCTTTCATTGAAGGAGGGATCCAAATCTGGCCAGAATACAGACATGTATCTTTTGAGTTCAGCAGGTAAGTATTTACCGAGCATCCTCCCACACCATCCCATCTTTGCATTTTTCTTCATAAGATGTAAAAATCTTGTTGCTATTCCATTCTTTCAGTCTGCAATGTCAAGCAAAGGCAAGCATGCAGGCCAACCGGCCAAATGAGCTGATCAAATTCATGAGAATCCGAGGCTCCTGGTGAGAGAAAAAAACGGTTAGGGCTTTGATAGTAATATTGTACGGATTATACTGCTGTTGTGCCCTTGAGCAAAGCACTTAACCTGAGCCTGCTCAGTAAATACCTAGCAGTAAAATCTGTGGAGAATATGTAATACTTCCCTCAAAATCCAGCGAAGACTAATAAAATTAACTGCAGAGCAAAGATGTTGTGGGAAATGTGCAGACAGATGATTTCCCTTGTTTGTTCTGCCAGTCTGTTATTCTCTTTACCACCTTGGCAAGTGTAAGAGCACTTACAAAAAGAGTCTTGCGTTTCTGAAATATAATCTCTATAAAACGGGACGCCTCTACTAAAAATGCACCAGCGAGTATCCTATGGGAACAGAGACTTGCCTTTGGCTCAGATTCAAAACCTTGTAAGCTGCCTCACTGTCTGCTGACTACATAGGCAGCACCCTCATTCATAGGAAACATCATAAGTGACTGATTTGGAGCGCTAGGTGTCAAACAGACTCAAAACAGATGTAAGCAGATTTAGGAGTTGGCATTTTGTTTAGCTAACAACACGATAATGCGATGTTTCATTCCGCTCCTTTGTTTATGTTGTGGATAAGTATAAGCTCAAATTGTTAGGTTATATCATATAATATCATGTGATTTTCCTAATAGTCATAATAATAATAATTCACATAATAATTTTCATTTACTTATTCATTTTAATAAAAAATAAAATAAAAATTGACTATTGAAAGCATGCAGTGGATTTATATTTGTTTCTCTCTTATTGCATTATATTATTTTAGTATAATTTTAATTTAATAAATTTAATTCAATACATTTTATGTTTCATTAAATTTTATTTATTTAGTTTATTATATTTATTATTATATATTACTTTATTTTTTATTTAAAATGTTTTTGTACCATATCGGTTTCATCAGTGCTCATATTTTTGTATGACTCTTTGTGGTGGATTTATATTTTCCCAGTTTATATTATATTGTTATACATTTATTTTTTCTAAATTTTATTTAAGTTTAAGTTTTATTTTGTTTTGATATAATTTTCCTACCATCTATTAATTTGATCAGTGCCCACTACTTCTGTTTGGCTCTTATAAGAATGCACAGGTTTTATAGTTTTCCCCATCTTTATTTTATTTTATTTCAGTCATGCTATGGATTTATGTTTATACAATTTAATATTTTTGTATATTTTATAATACGAAATATTATAATGATTGTTGTTAATTAATTAATTATGTATTATTATTTTAATTGTTTTATTTTCTTGCAATACATTATGGAATTATTTTGTGATGGATACATATGATGTTGCTGTATCATTTCCTATAAAGTACATATTTTTTAAGAACCCCTGAATCAGACGTGCATCTATGATGGCTTAACATGCTGCCTACATGAACAGCACACTAGGAACACAGTCTAAGTTTTCCGGTTCAAGGTCTCATAAGCTGTATTTTTGCTCACTCACCTCCAGTTTTTTATTTTTACAGTGTCTTACCTTCTTGTCAGTTTTTATGTCTTCCAGGATAACATTTGCCTCAAGTGAAACTTGAAATGTTTTCGTCAGCTACCTACTACCCATTTTCCCTATCAGATATATACAGCTGATCATAACTCTCTAGTCCAGTGTTTTGTAAAAGCATAATCTCTCCCCTCACAAACTGTAAAATATTCATGGTGAGACTGCAGCAAAGTCAATGAGTGTTCAATCAGTGCGTTCCCCTCAGCCGAGCCCCCAGTGTGCCAGCCTGTGATTTATTGCTGAATTAACACACTGAAGTCTTCCATTTCTCTGTGTTGCTTTGGTGCTCTAGGGCGGCACATCAGCTGAACGCTCGTGTTTAGATGACCAGGGCCAGCGGGCACCTCTCGGGGGGACCATCACACCAGCTTTGAGAAGATGATCGTGTTGAACACTTGTTGTGGTGATTATGATTATGGTGTGCTGTTATTTTTATGCTGCAATCTAAACTTTATGCACTGGCATTACAATTGCAAAAAAGTCAGTTTTTTAACAGGTTTCCTGTACACTTCCCCCATCTACCACTGGCTGGATGCTTTGCCCCAAATTGGTTTAACCAGAAGCTGCTGTCAAACCCAATGGAGCAAGAATTGGATTTTTACTTGTACAACTTTAAAGATTTTTTTTCATATTTTTGTATGACTTTTAATGATTTTTTTGTTGGATTTGTATTTTTTTATTGTATTTGTATTTTCTTGTATTTTTATATTGCATTACAATTAGTGCTGTCAGTCGATTAAAAAAAATTAACTGATCGCACATTTTTGTTCTGAAATGAATCGCGATTAATCCCACATAACAAGTTTTTAAATATACTTTTATATTGAAATAATTTCACATTCAATCTTCAAATTAATGTACAAACAACATAAAGACAGTATATTTTTTATATTTGTTTAATTAAATTAACAAAACCTCCGCACACCTGACGGCAATAAATAGGTGCGTTGGAAACAAAGACCAGCCAGGTCAAAAAATAAAAAACAAATCCCGCACACTATTTATGCAACAAATATATCAAAACATGACCTTCATCAGGATTTTTTTCTTTTCAAACATGACAATCACAAAGTAAACCACATTTAAAAACAAATTCATGACCAATCTCTGTAGAGATCCATTGATTAGTAACAACCCACCATGGGTACATCATTAACATTAACCCATATACATATGCACATAAACACATCCTGTACATACATGCATACTAACACACATATCAGAAACAAATTACATTATAACATCACATTAAATAGAGCTTCATCATTCATGCCGTTAGGTGATAATGTCTGAAGGGTAAAAAAACGTTGCTGTAAAAACAATTCAATATCGCCACCTCTAGGTGGCACATTAACCCTTTCAATACCACAAAAACGTAACGTAGAAACATCGTGATTCAAGGCATGAAAATGAGCTGTAACTGGATAGTTCAAATCTTTTCTCCTAATAACTCTTGTGTTCACTAATTCTTTGTTTAAGTTGACGTGATGTTTTTCCAACATAAGCTAAACCACAAGGACAACGAATCAAATAAACATCAATCGTAGAAACACAGGTAATAACAGAGTTAATTCTATATTTCTTACCGGTTCTTGGATGACAAAAGAAAGAAGTTTTTGATATATTATTGCATTGAGCACAATTACCACATCGATAATTACCATTTGGTATCGGGGTAAGTAATCTCTGAGTAGACTCGAGCGTATCTGTCTGAAAACGAGCATGTACCAAAGAATCTTTCAAATTTTTGGAACGTTTGTAAACAATCAAAGGTGGATGTCGAAAAATGGTACCCAACTCCGGATCAGAGGACAACAAATACCAATATTTCTTAAAAATCGATCTCATTAAATAAGACTTAGTCGAATGTGTTGTGATAAACGATTTTTTAATTATTATTTTTTTTTTTTTACGTTTTTCGTTTTCTTTTTTAACAACTCCGAACCCTAACTCTTTTGAAAAGCACTATTAAACGCTTCTTCAGTCCACCCCGAAGGGTAACCCCTATCTAAAAACTTATTTTTCATGATTTTCGATTTTTCAATAAAGTCTTCATCAGAATAACAAATCCTCCTCAATCTATAAAATTGGCTCGTAGGAAGTCCCTTCTTTAAAGAAGTCGGATGAAAACTGGTTGCGAGTAACAAAGTATTACGATCCGTGTCCTTGGTGTACAAAGTCGTTATCAATTTATCATCATTTCTTTGGACCCACATATCTAAAAATATTCCAAATACAATAAAATACACATATTCCAAATCTTCCTCAAAGTTAAGAATCCAGACAAACTCTTCAACTTCATTTTTATCTCCCAAAAAAATACAAAATATTTCATCAGTGTACCTATACCATTTAACAATACGTGAACAAAAATGATTTTTTTGAGCATCAAATACATAACGATGTTAGAAATATCCCATAAACAAATTAGCATAATTGGGTTCAAAAATCGAGCCCATAGCTGTACCGCTAATCTGAAGATAAAAATACTTATCAAAGTTGAAATAATTCTACTTCAAGACATACGAAGCCATCTTCAACCAAGAACTCCGAAGGTGGAATAATATCACCACGTGACAAAAAATAATGTCTAAGGGCACTGAGTCCTTTCTCATGTGAGATGTTAGTATAAAGGCTACCCATGGTGGGTTGTTACTAATCAATGGATCTTTACAGAGATTGGTCATGAATTTGTTTTTAAATGTGGTTTACTTTGTGATTGTCATGTTTGAAAAGAAAAAATTCCTGATGAAGGTCATGCGACCGAAACGTCGTTAATAAATATTTTGATATATATTTTGCATAAATAGTGTGCGGGATTTGTTTTTGTTTTTTAATATTTGTTTAATGACATCTTTGATCTGATGGCATCTGATATCAATTAATACATTGTAAAAAGTGAAAGTTGACTTAAAGTACTTGACAATTCAATTAACTTATTTTTTTAAATGATCATTTACTTAAAAATTTTAAGGCAACAGGTTTCCTCAATTTTTTTAAGTTAAGTCAACTTATCACTTTTTACAGTGTACTGATTTCCCTATAAAAAAAAAAATCCCCCTAGTATTTAATTGACTATAGCATTTCAACATTACATTATAATTAAGAGCTATCAATTTTAACATTTATTAGACTTTAAAAATAACTACTTCTTTAAGTGAACTCTAAAACAATCTTCACATAAACCCATTATAATAAATGCCATATTTAGCTAGGCTACCTGCGCCCCTCAGCAGAAATATACAGAAATTGAATGAATCCATCAAACACTAAATTCTAAACTAAATACAGATGAATTCTTAAAGCTATACATGTTGATGAACAGACATGAACACAACGTCTGGTTATTAGGTTTTGTCTGCTATTTCTTTAAGAGCTGCCACTGCTGAACGTGACATGGATTTGACACGCATCGTATTTTCTCTCAACTCTCTTTACCTTTTCTGACCCATTTCAAGTCTTAAAGTCTCTACTAACGAGCTGACGAGTTGAATTGGGTGTGTTAGATGAGGGAGACAGTGCTAGGATGCTCCAGGACAGTTTGGAAAACCATGTCAGAGACATGTTCTTAATGTAACTCATATATAACATATTACATGCATGCACAGTTTCACGGCAACTTTAATCGCCTTTTTGGTAACTTTGACTTATAACTGACCACGCAGGCGATTTAAAAATTAATTTTGACAGCACTAATTACAATATACAGTTAATACACACACATTAAATACAAATTTAAGTATATAGACAGTGCTGTGAAAAGGTTTTTGCCCCCTTCCTATTTTTTTTTTCTTTTTTATATTTTGCATATTTGTCACACTTAAAAGATTCAGATCGTCAAACAAATTTTAATATCACACAAAGATAATCTGAGCAAATACAAAATGCAGTTTTGAAATAATGATTTCATTTATTAAGGGGAAAAGTAATTGCCCCCTAAATCTAATAACTGGTTGTGCCACCCTTTACAGCAACAACTGCAATCAAGCATTTGTGATAACTGGCAATGAGTCTTTCACATCGCTATGGATGCCCCACTCTTCTTTGCAGAATTGTTTTAATTCAGCGGCTGAACGGAACATACGAAGGTCTTTGAATATGGAGGACATAGTGACAACATTTGCTGTAGCTAAGGCTCGTAAGCACCATTTTTAAGGTGACAATCCGTTACTGTAAATATGAAGATTGTTCTGTATCTTCAAGATTGTATTGTACAGTATTGTATCTTCTGCCATAAAGATGAAGATTAAAATTTTGGTAAAGAATAAGCATTTTGTTTTAAAAAATGAACTACTTATGTTATATTATGTGTTTTGACTACTTTTTGTATGTTGTATAAATATATATCTAGGTCACAAAGATATATTAACAAAATAATCTTTTAGAGGGGCCTCATCTATTAATTTTGCCTGGGGCCCCCACTTCATCTTGGTTTGCCTCTGATTCAGCCACATTGGAGGGTTTTTAAGCATGAAAGGACTGTTTAAGGTCATGCCACAGCATCTCAATCGGATTTAAGTCCAGACTTTGATTTGGCCACTCCAAAACCTTCATTTTGTTTTCTTGAGACATTCAGAGGTGGATTTGCTGCTGTGTTTGGAATCATTGTCCTGCTGCATAACCCAAGTGCACTTGAGCTTGAGGTCACAAACTGATGGCCGGACATTCTCCTTCAGGATTTTCTGATAGAGTGCAGAATTCATGGTTCCATCAATTATGGTTATATGGATATGGTTATCAAGTCGTCCAGGTCCTGAAGCTGCAAAGCGGCCCCAGACCATCACACTACCACCACCACCATGTTTGACTGTTGGTATGATGTTCTTTTTATGAAATGTTGGTGTTGGTTTTACACCAGATGATTAATCACAGTTCTTTCATGATTTAATAGGAGGGGGCAATTAATTTTTCACGTAGGGCCAGGTAGATTTGGACAGATTATGCAAAAAATAAAAAACAGGAAGGGGGCAAAAACCTTTTCACGGTTCTGTATATACTTAAGTGAATGCAGTGAATGCATATTTTCCCAGTCTGTTTTGTTTTATCATATTGTATACTTTGTGTGTTTGTATTTATAAAATATTATTATATACATTTTAAAACTTTAATTTATTTTTTAATATAATTATTCTTATCTACACTGTTAGACATTTCTGTAATTTCCACAGTTATTTACTGTGTATCACCCAGTATAATACTGAAAATTCCCTTTACAGTAAATAACTGTAATACCCTTTGCATCATGGGAATTTTCTGTGACGTCAGACCCCACATACAGAGACTTACTGTATTTTTTTAAATTGCTGTATGCTACTGTAACGGTCTCTTTGGCGCCATTATACTGAGGTCGTTTTATTTTCCTCATTTCTTACATTTGGATTGACACAATTTGCCCTGCACCGTGTCTAACGCCGCAGCAGCTTGGGACTGACTACTGGATGTTACATCGCTTCTAATGATTGGAAAATCCGTTTGTAGCCTACTTCGTGTCAGAAACAGCGCGAGCGCTTGGAGTACATCTGTACATCAGCAATATACCGGGGCATCACATTACTGTCCGCATCCACTGTAGATAATATATATAATGGTCTCTATGTTTTTTTTTTTTTTTATCGAGTCGCGCCTCGCCGCGCCACTCGCATCCGAGAAAGACACGGAAGCAGCGGGCAGCGCTGCGGGTTTTGCCCGGGGATGAACACGCCAGAGTGGGAGAGCTCCGGAGAACATCTGCGCTGTGTGTCGATGCACTTTACGAGAGAAAAAGACCAGCAAGCAAGGTAAATATATGTACGTTTGTCTGTGTGTTTGTGTCAGATTTTTGCACACCAGTTTACCTAACATTAGTAACATTTACTCGTCAACATGGCGGTTACAGAACTTTACCATGGTAAACTGCGCTGTCGTTTCAAACGACTTTTGTCAGTTTATTGAATTAAGTTACCGAATTAAAAATTTTTAACGAGCAACGCTTATCTTATATTAACATTTGGTTAACTAATGTGAAATTTAGTTCAGGTGTTAATGTTGGCCAGTAGCCTGAGAAAATAAAACCGTATGTTAGCTAGGTTAAACTAGTTTTATGGCTAGCTGCCTGTCTAGTTTTAGAATTAGTTTGTTAAATAATGGAATTTAAGAATTGTTGTTTAATGGAATTTAAGATTTAGTGCATTTTTTTTTGTATTTGTGTTTTAAAGGCAACTGCAATGAAGCATCAAGAAAGACATGAGCAGGCCAGCCACCCTGAGACTGATAATTCATGGTAAGAGAACAACTATGGTTTTGAGAGATTTGTGTACTCTATATGAGGTTTGCCTTTTAAAAGTGTGCTATTTCTTCTACTTGTTTTTCAGAGAAGACATTTCTGTCAAAGTGGATGGTGAGCAAAGATGGTGGCCACGTTTTGGAGCAGCACCTGGGTTTTGCAGGCCGCTATGTATTCTTTGGCTGTTTGTCTTTTTTCCCCATTATGTTTCTGTTGCCTAAAAATCACAACAAAATGCACTGCAAAACGTCCTAAGACAGGAGAAATGGTGAAGATGCACTGTTACAGCATTGGAAGACTGTATTTTTAAGTGTTATACATGCAATGTTTTAAATAAAGAATTTGATATTTTGTAATTGTGTCTGTTTTAATTGAATGCCAGTAGTACCTATGTAGAGTAAAAATAAAATGAATTCTATATAAAAAATTATAAAATCTAATGAAATCTATATTAAAATGAATGAATTACAGTAGTATACTGATAATTCAAATACAGTTTGCTACTGTAAGTCTTAATTACAGTAGCTTACTGGCAACAGTGTTGCCAGTAAGTTACTGTAAAAACCCTTTGAAATGTCTAACAGTGTACCATGTAAAATTTGTCAGTGCCCATATTATATTATATATGTGACCTGGACCACAAAACTAGTCATAAGGGTCAGTTTTCTGAAATTGAGATTTATACATCATCTGAAAGCTGAAAAAAGCTTTGCCATTGATGTATGGTTTGTTAGGATAGGACAATATTTGGCCGACATACAACTATTTGAAAATCTGGAATCTGAGGGAGCAAAAAATCAAAACATTGAGAAAATCGCCTTTAAAGTTGTCTGAATGAAGTTCTTAGCAATGCGTATGACTAATAAAAAAATAAGTTTTGATATATTTACTGTAGGAAATGTACAAAATATCTTCATGGAACATGGTCTTTATTTAATATCCTAATGATTTTTTGGCATAAAAGAAAAATCAATAATTTTGACCTATGCAACGTATTGTTGGCTATTGCTACAAATATACCCATGCTACTTATGACTGGTTTTGTGGTCCAGGGTCACATACAGGTGCTGGTCATATAATTAGGATATCATCAAAAAGTTGATTTATTTCACTAATTCCATTCAAAAAGTGAAACTTGTATATTATATTCATTCATTACACGCAGACTGATATATTTCAAATGTTTATTTCTTTTAATTTTGATGATTAGAGCTTACAGCTCATGAAAGTCAAAAATCAGTATCTCAAAATATTAGAATATTTACATTTGAGTTTGAATAAATGACCATCCCTACAGTATAAATTCTGGGTATCTCTTGTTCTTTGAAACCACAATAATGGGGAAGACTGCTGACTTGGCAATGATCCAGAAGACGAACATTGACACCCTCCACAAAGAGGGTAAGTCACAGAAGGTCATTACTGAAAGGTGTGGCTGTTTACAGAGTGCTGTATCAAAGCATATTAAATGCAAAGTTGACTGGAAGGAAGAATTTGGGTAGGAAAAGGTGCACAAGCAACAGGGATGACCGCAAGCTTGAGAATACAGTCAAGCAAAGCCGATTCAAACACTTGGGAGAGCTTCACAAGGAGAGAACTGAAGCTGGAGTCAGTGCATCAAGAGTCACCACGCTCAGACGTCTTCAGGAAAAGGGCTACCAAGCCACTTCTGAACCAGAGACAACGTCAGAAGCATCTTGACTGGGCTGTGGAGAAAAGAACTGGACTGTTGCTCAGTGGTCCAAAGTCCTCTTTTCAGATGAAAGTAAATTTTACATTTCATTTGGAAATCAAGGTCCCAGAGTCTGAAGGAAGAGTGGAGAGGCACAGAATCCAAGTTGCTTGAAGTCCAGTGTGAAGTTTCCACAGTCAGTGATGATTTGGGCTGCCATGTCATCTGCTGGTGTTGGTCCACTGTGTTTTCTGATGTCCACAGTCAACGCAGCCATCTACCAGGAAATTTTAGAGCACTTCATGCTTCCTTCTGTTGACAAGCTTTATGGAGATGCTGATTTCATTTTCCAGCAGGACTTGGCACCTGACCACACTGCCAAAAGTACCAAAAGCTGGTTCAATGACCATAGTGTTACTGTGCTTGATTGACGAGCAAACTCGCCTGACCTGAACTATTGTCAAGAGGAAGATGAGAGACACCAGACCCAACAATGCAGAAGAGCTGAAGGCCACTATCAGAGCAACCTGGGCTCTCATAACACCTGAGCAGTGCCACAGACTGATCGACTCCATGCCACGCCGCATTGCTGCAGTAATTCAGGCAAAAGGAGCCCCAACTAAGTATTGAGTGCTGTACATGCTCATACTTTTCATTTTCATACTTTTCAGTTGGCCAAGATTTCTAAAAATCCTTTCTTTGCGTTGGTCTTAAGTAATATTCTAATATTTTGAGATACTGATTTTTGACTTTCATGAGCTGTAAGCTCTAATAATCAAAATTAAAAGAAATAAATATTTGAAATATATCAGTCTGTGTGTAATGAATTAATATAATATACAAGTTTCACTTTTTGAATGGAATTAGTGAAATAAATCAACTTTTTGATGATATTCTAATTATATGACCAGCACCTGTATTTACAGTTTTATTATATTATATATACCATTTAATTTGTTTTTGGTAATATTTAAGGTTACTTGTTTTAATTAATTAATGAATTTTTACTGTACATACATTATCTGTGCAGATTTTTTTAATGTAGGGCTCCTAAAAGAATGTAATGGATTTTTTTCAGTGTTTATATTATATTATATTATATTATATTATATTATATTATATTATATTATATTATATTATATTATATTAGATTAGATTAGATTAGATTAGATTAGATTAGATTAGATTAATTAGATTATAATTTTCATTAATTCTTTTTGAGTTTTTTAGTTTTATCAGTGCTCCTAAAAGTATGTCCTTGTGTGCTGTCTTTCATGTGCATGTTCTTGTGGCCCCTGAGAGATTAGTCACATGGCATTTACGGCTCAAGTGATTGGCTTAACAACTTCCCTGCCCAGAACTGAGTGGCCATGAGTAAAGATGGCAGATTTCAAATTGCATACATCCTTCCTGGTGCCAGCTGAGCGCCTGCCAGACAGCTAAACGGATGCGACCTCCAGGTAAGACAGACCTCCTGGCCTAAAAACAACAACCAACAAATTACACACTTGACTTTAAAAATGGCTGAAGCTCTGAAATAATAAACATTTCAGAAAAACAATCTTTTCAGTCGGTGTGTTTGTTTTTTAGTGCAGCTCAACATTTCTTTTGTCTAGACAAAATATTGAGAGATGCTCAACGACCTTCACGAGCTGATAGAACTACGAGATCAGTGCTTCCAGATGGGTGAAAATGGACGGAGCACCTTGGCGGTTAACAGACTAAATTGGAAGGACTGTAAGAGGGACTTGCCTGGAATTCAGAAAGCGGCGCGGATCAGACGAGGTGAGAGTGGCTAGTTATTAAATTGGCCAGCAGGCAGAACGTGGGGGCAGACGAAACCTCGCAAAGTGCATCACTAATGAGTTTCTGTAATGCTCACTCTCATCTTTGAACCAGACCTTCAGATGGAGCCCATTGTTGGCAGGGAGGCCAATGCAGATTGTTAGCGGAGGCCGAACCTCCAGCCCAGCATCCCTGGATAACTCCCTCTCTCTCCTAATCTATGCTAATGAAGCGGAAATCAAAGCCCGAAATGTCCAAGTAGCGCGCTTCCTACCTCAGTCACGTTCAAAGCTGTATTAAAGATGACAGAAACAAGTCTAGAGCATTCTTTCACCGCGTTATGTAGCCCACAGGGGCCTTGTGTTTAACTTCTCAAACAACCATGTTTGGCTTGTAACATGAATGATGCAGACTCTTGCATGATGTCTGTGTGGGCTGATGTTTTTAATGCGGTTTCTTGACATGCTTTTTTTGCATGTTCGTTTGCAGTCAGTTTTGGGGAATGTAATGGGTTACAGCATTGCATTACTCGTTATAAAATGTAACTAGTTCTGTAACATCTTGTAGAAAATACACTTTTGTGCTACATTGTCTCACTGTTCATCTGACTGAGGTGTTATGCTTAGCTTGCAGATGTTTTTCACATTAGAGATGTTTTTTTTTTTCCTGTTTCTGTTGTGCACAAGTTTTACCCCCAGACATGTTTGCTTGTACTAGTATATAGGCTGTACCATGAAATTGCATTGTCAAGGTTTTTTCATTTTATTTCATTACCTTTTTTTTTTCTATCATATTGAAATTTTTATAGTTCCCAGATTTTTTTTTTAATAATAAGTATAATACAATATGCATGTAATTAACTTTTTAAAAATATTTTAATTACTTTTTCTATTGTACTATAATTTTATTAATGTCTTTGTGTGTGACTCTTATATTTTTCCCTTACTAAATTATATATTGTTAAAATATAATATATAATATAATATATTATAATATCTGACTTTAATTTTTTCTGCTATACTATCATTTTTCAATGCACGTTTTGTGTAACTTTTAAAAACTTGCAGCATTTATATTTTTCACTTTTTAAATTATATATTTCTTATATATGCTATGATATATTATTTTTGTGTTTTTATATTATATTATATTATATTATATTAGACATTTTTCAGCTGTAATAGAATTATCAGTGCCTGTTTGTTTTTTGTTTTTTTGCCGCTTTTAAAAGCATGCAGTAGATTTATATTTTTCCCTGTCTGTATTATATATAATTAAGATTATATTATAAGTAATTCTGTTACATTTTGTAGACAGTAACACGCAGTTACCTTTGCACTACATTTTCTCACTTTTGGTCTGAGACACTCTGCTCCAGAATTGAGGTGTTATGCTTAGCTTGCAGATGTTTTTGCACATCAGAAGTGAAATTTTTGCTGTGCACAAGTCTTTACCTCCAGACACGTTTGCATGCAATCGTATATAGGCTGTACCATGAAATTGCATTGGGAAAGTTCATAGTGGCCGCACCTCGGGCTCCAGGGCAGAGCAAATCCCCCGCTGCTCTGATGCAACCCCTAAATTCTGCCATTTTGTTCGCTACAAATAACAAGTATAACCCGATTCCATTAAAGTGCTCGGATTTATTTTTGCTTACCAGCAGTATTTTGACGTTTCTAAAACATAAATCTCAGGGCAAGCTGAAAGAAGTCTTTGTCCCGCTGTGCATGTCTCTCACACTCTAGAAATATAATACTCATCATGCTCTTGCATACTAAAGCATGTTTTCGTACACACCTAAAATATATCCCAATTAATCCCAACACGAGGAAGAGAAAGGTTTTCAATCACATCAATCAGAAAATGCATGTTATGATGCAAATTTAACAAGCGATGCTTGGAAAAACAGAATCTGATTGCATAACACGTTGCCTCCAACACTGCTCGTTTATATATCTAATTTCAGTTGTATTGATATGAAACAAACGCTTTGACAGCGAGCCAGAATTTCAGTGAGTAGCAGCTTTGCTGGCCTCCACCAAATCAATGGACAGATGGGTTGCTCTAGAAATAAATCATAGAAAAGCAGCATGCTTTGCATTCATGACCATGTATCATAGATGTTATTGCAGTGGTGCTGTGTTGCAGTGTGTGGGCTACTGCTTGGCAGGAGTGTAAGTTGCATGAGACATGCTGTCTTCAGTGGATCAGAATGCAAAGAAATGCATGAGTCTTGGTTTTCCCACCTGATTTAAAACGACTATAACTCAAAAGGTGTTTTTCACCTGGTTTTTGCACTAGAGTAGTATGTGTCTTGGGTTCACAGTGTACTCATGTCATGCAATATGTATTGATGTAGCACAATGACAGCTCTGGATATTGCTGTACAATTGATTGTACTGTGTGTGATTTTCTCCAAGAACATGTCCAGGACTCAATAGAGCGCAACAGTCATGTCGTTCTCCTGTATAGAGTTTCAGTTCCCATCAACTTCCATTGTGTCGACAAAAAAAAAAACAATGAAAGTCAATGGGAACCAAAACCGTGTGGTTACCAACATTCTTCAGAATATCTTTTGTGGTCCGTATAAAAAATAAATAAAAAACTCGTACAGCTTTAGAATGACATGGGAGCGAAAAATTCAAATTTGCTGAAAATTTACTCAACCTCAGGTTAGGTTTGTTTATTCATCAAAACAGATTTGGAGAAATTTAGCATTGCATCTCTCACTCACTAATGAATCCTCTTGCAGTAAATGGGTGCTGTTAGAATGAAAGTCCAAACAGCTGATAAAAACATCACAATAATCCACAAGTAATCCAAACCACTCCAGTCCATCAATTAACATTTTATGCAGCAAAACGCTGCATGTTTTATATGAAACAAATCCAACAATGAAGCATTTTAACTTCATACCATTGATTCTGGCCAAAATATGAGTCCATAATCCATATTACCATAACACAGTACATTTTTGCTTAAATCAAATGTTTAATCTTGTTGTTTAACTTGATGTCAGGTGAAGCCATGGGTTCTCATGTGTTTTGTAACTCATTGCAGGGCACACATATTGAATATATGGAAGCACGAAGGAGCTACGGTTGAGGGGAAGATTAATCATTAAAGGCTGCTTTTTGCACACATCATACGTCATACAGAGGATTTTATGGTGTTTTTTTGTCCTTTCTTTAAAGCCTAGCAGTCATTTGTATGGAACATTAGCAGTGGTTAGAAAGTCTCCTTTTGTCTTCTACAGAAAGTGTCATCATACTTTGATATTTTAGGATGAGTAAATGAGGGTAAGTTTACGGGTGAAGTATTCCTTTAATGGCACCTTCTGCAGTCTATAGTGTGGAGTAATTAATTCAGCACCACGGACAGCTCTTGACTGACCTCTATGTGTGTTCACACTGTTGATGCTTTCAAGCCCTGCTATAGAAACCATCTTCAATTTGTATATATTACGAGTCTCTATCTTTCTGATTACTGTAATCTTTAGCTGTCAACAAATATTTTTCAAAGAAACCCAAGCTCTCAGCCATCCTTATCTGAACGTGTGCATGCAAATGCATGTGTGTGTGTGTATTAGGTTTATCTGAGAGTGAGAGAGAAGTTGGCTGTGTGTGTTTTAAGAGTGCTGTATGGAACAGAAGTGGTGCTAACCTACAGATGGCGGAAGACTCCCTCTAAAATCCCATCTTTGATTAAATGTACCTTGGGGGGGGGCCTATACATAGATAAATTGGACGCTCTCCCACTTTTAATGAAGTGCTGGAACGGACTGATTATGATAATGCAACACACAAACTGATGCATAGGTTTTAGTTGATGCTCTGCAAATATGTTAAATATATAAACATGCAACTTTTTGCATTTGCGTTGTACATACGTGCAGTATTTAATGACAAATCACTTTTTCTGCATTGCATTTATTAGAATAAGGCAATTCTTTTGCTTGGTGCATTGCAAACATTTTTGACTGTAATGCATGCACGTTTGACAACCACTTGAAAAATTATATTTATGCATGTAATACCATGACAATGCACACGTTTATTACAGTAAGGAGTTGATTTTTGTTGATGCATATCTATTTGAACTATTCCAGGAGTTAAGTAACACTTGGTAACTATTTTAAAATGCGATTGCATTCGTTTTGCGTTGTATGTAACAACGTTCGCATTTGGCTGATGCATTGCCACCATTTAGGCTAAAGCGCGCATTTGGCGATCCATTTTATTTTTGATATACATTAATTATATACTGCATATAGTGATCAATGACGATGCACTGATGTCGCCGATTGCATGCAATCACTTTTTTTTTTTTTTAAAGCGACGTTGCTTTTGGTTGATACATCGGTAACATTTGAAACAGTAACGCGCGTGTATTTGGTAACTCTTTGTGAAATGCAAGGTGCATGCGAATGCATGCGTTCATTAGAGATGCATTGAAAGCAGCATGCGCTGCTCCGTAAGTGAGGAGAGTCATATGAAGAGTACAGAGAATACTTTGTGCCCCTGTTGGCGAGATGGTTGAGTCCTCGTCAAGGTTGCTGCTGTTGGTCTCCTCATACATCCAGCGCTGACTGACTCCAGCGATCAGTCTCCTCTCCAGCGCGAGGAATATCCGTTTCTGCCGGACACTTGAGACTATGAAAGCAGCTGATAATGAGGGATGGCGAGGATTTCTAGTGCTTTCACATAGAGGATGTATCAGATGCGCTCACGCTACCACAATGACGATTAAAACTGGATTTATCATTGGGAATATAGTGTTCTGCTGTATACTGTCGTGTGTGCAGGGTAAGTGCTGCTGTCGGTGGGTTTGTGAGACTGTGAGGGGCTGCAGGTGTCTGGATGAGATGGAAAACGCAAAAAACATAGGCAAGAGTTTGCAGAGCCTCAGTTGTGTCTGTATAATGCAGAACATACGTGTGTTCGCACACATCCATAACTATCATATTCGAAAAGAATTTTTATGCGTTCACTAGTCGAGTCCATTATTACAGGACACTGAACAGGATTAATAACATTTTCCTGGAAATTTGTTTTTCATTTTGTCCCATTTCAAGACGTCCGTTTTCTCAAGAAATGTCCATTTTCATCGCATATGTTCTCATCAGATTGTGCAGATACTGTATGGAAGTGAGCAAAAGTAATCTTAACATTTAAGTCTATCCAGCTATCTATCTATCTATCTATCTATCTATCTATCTATCTATCTATCTATCTATCTATCTATCTATCTATCTATCTATCTATCTATCTATCTATCTATCTATCTATCTATCGCTATGGAATTGAACAACACCGCTTAAAATATCTCTCTCTCTCTCTCTCTCTCTCTCTCTCTCGCTACATTGTGGCATTACTGATATTTCTCTTGTGTGCGCAAAATATTTTAACGTCATTTTAAAATGTATTTTTTCCAAAGATGATGTATATTTAACAAGGCAATATATATAGTTTTACAGTCAAAAATAAATAAACCGAAAGCAGCATGCTTTAATTTATGTAATCTATGCAATAATTTATTTTGAAAGGGGCATTCCCCTTATTAGAATTTAGGTTGTTTTTGTCCAAAATATGTCTTCATGGCATTTAATGTCGCATGTGGCTTTATTACCAATTTATTATTGGTAAATTTTACAGTAACATTTCAATAGCTCAAATAGGTTGGTGTATTAATATTATAAAATTTTATGACACATACAGTAAAGCAGTAAAGACCTATAAATTATTCATCGGAATGCCATCTTGTAATACTTGTAAGGTTGTCATACAATTTTTACAGTGTAGAGAAAGAGTTAGATAACTATGCAATCTAAGTAGGTGGATGGATGGGTTGATGGACACAGACATAGGTGGACAGATTTATCGGACAGTTTTTTTTTAATTTCAATTTCTTAAAATTGTTTTATTCAAACACAGTTGTTGCATATGCACCTTAAAATGCTTAATTTGACAAGGTTTTTATTTTTATTTCCCCTGTTGACTCTACCTTTTCTCTCTCTCACACTTTATAATACATCCGGTCTTATTAATCTTTTTAATGAAGTGCACAGTTCAGGATTTCTGCAGGGCTTTGCTTTAATGAAAAGCACAGGTTGCATGGGTCTTGTAGTACTGGACAGTAGGCATGATTGATTGGTGTTCGTATGTTTATGCATTAGATTTATACCCAGCAGACTAACCTCACAGAGTGACACAGAAATAGCTCATAACTGCTCACCAGAACCGTCTGTCACATATAGCGGCTCGTGGGGTAAAAGTAGTGACTTTTGAAGAATAAATAAGCCGTCCGAGTCATAAAATGTCATAGTGGAGATAGTCGCTGGTTTGTTGTGAATGAAGTAGCAAGCAGATCTGTTGATTGATATTGCAAATTCACTCTTGGAAACTAAAATCCATCTTTTGGCATTGCAATCAACACGAGTCGCATCTGATGTGACTTGAAGCTGACAGGATGAGTAAAAATCCCCCATGCTGCTGTTTAAAACCATTTTTACTTTCAACAAACACCTTTAAACTCGTGCAGTGTTCCCTCGCATGCGTTAGTGCTTAGTGACTCAGTCTAATGGAAATCTAATGGAAATTATAGAATGAAGTTGAGCTGCCGCAGCACGACATTAACCTCCCTCGTATTCATTTTTAGCTTTCTTGCGTACGTTCGTGTGCCAAACAACAGCAGATCATTGTGCATACTAAAGTCATTACATTTCCCTCCCGGTGTAGGTAAATGTCATACGGTATTGCGATTGAAATGCCGTTGGACAGAAAGCATGATTACTGTAGTTCAGCTCTGAGATCTGCTCGATTCATCATGATGTCACGTTGGTAAATAATGGGCCCTTTTTTCATGAATGCAAATATTTAGTGGCTTTCTTCTATCAACAGCGCTCCAGCGATGAGACAAGGCCGCGGGTATTGCAGTCGTGGCTTTGAAGTTATTTCTCATATAATGTCCTTGGCCAAACAAACAGCGCTGCACTGCCTTCAAGGCTCCCTTGATGCATTTTTAATAAGAGGCGCTTCGAAAATTGGGCAGCGTGTAAGATGGGAAGACCAATGAAATAACTTTTCATCTCATTTGAAATTATTGATCTAGGTCCTGCTTGGTTGGTCGTGGTGTGGATGGACTGGAGTGGTTTTGAGTTTGCGAATCTGCGTGGTGCTTTCGTTCGCTCAGTTGGAGGATGTCCTTGATCTCTAGTGCTTGGCTTTGTTGTCCAAAAACTATCGGAAATAGTTCAGTCATTGTTTACTCGCCCCCATTCTGCTGTTTTCACACCAAAGGGGATTTTTTCGAAGAATCTTTTAGCAAGTCTAGTCTGAGGACTGTTCGTAATGACCAAAACACCTTAAATACAGAACAAAACCCATTTTTGTTCGCTGGCAAACATCTCAAATCTCATTCACATTGGTTTCAGATTCAAAAATGGCATATTTCATGCCAGGTTTGACATCCTTTACACCAAACCAGCATTGGGTCTTTAAATCAAAGTATATATATAGGAGAGATTATTGGAGTATGTTTTGTGAGATAACACTATTTCAGGCTTTCTATGTTTTAATTCAATGTGTTACTTGCAGTTTCTTTGTTACTTGAGAAAATTACAAGCAATTTCTGAGTGAAAATTGTTTCTACACCAAATTCCATTTAGTGATATGGAAAGATTTGGTCTTTGTCTCACAAAACTATTATATGACTTAAAAAACAGACTACTTTTATAGTTCTTTTTTGGTCCTTTGTAAAGTATGACAGCTGTGGTCACTATGAAAGGTAAAACAGACAGTTTAAAGGTTTGGAGCAACAAGAGGATGAGTCAAAATTCTCATTTTTGTCTGAATTATTCATTTAAATCTGCACGGTTCTTTCATTTGCTCAGTTGGAGGATGCCCTTGATCTCAATTGCTTGTCTTTTTTGTCCAAAAAGAGTAGGTAGCTTAAAGTTCGGGCATTGGAAATAGTTCAGTTTTAGTTTACTCGCCCTCATTCTGCTTTTTTCACACCTAAAAGGGAATTTTTGGAAGAATTGTAAGGCAAATCTAGTCCAAGGACAGGTCATAATGACCAAAACACCATACAAGTAAAGCAAAACCAATTTTTGTTTTCTTACAAAGATCTCAAATCCCATTCACATTGATTTCAGGCAAAACAAATTGCACACATCACGCCAGCTTTGGCTTCTTTGACGCCAAACCAACAATGGTTCTTGAAAAACTTGTAATGTAGTGTATAAGTCATGGACAACTATTTTACTTTTTGGTCTTTGTCTGAAGCTTGACAGCTGCGGTCACTACTGTATGAACAGTAAAAAACTAATAATTTACAGGGATGAAACAAGTGAAAATTCTCCTTTTTTTCCTGAGCTATTTTTGTAAATTGTGTTTGATCAACATCAAGTTGAAACTGCTTAAAAATTGCACCTTTTCTGTTGGCTATGTCTTTGAAACGGCCATTGTTTTCTAGCATGCGTCTCAAAGATACTTGCTTGTTGACTAGCGCATGTCCTGAAGATGCCTGTGATTCTGCTTTAACCAGTGATTGAATGTGGAGGATGTGATGTTGTTCAGATGTTACATGTGCTCAGTATCTGCAGCGCTCTTCACTGCTTTAATTACATGTTCAGATGCAAACTGGGGTTTATTTTGAGCAGATGCAAAAGACGCTGCAGAATTTTTAAGAGTCCATTGTGTAGTTACTGTAAATGAATGCTTATCATGAGCTTTCTTCAATAATTTAATTGATCCCTTTAGCTATGAACATCCCCAGAGGAAAACTATTTTGCCCAGACTTTTTATAATTCGGGAGACCTAATTGAGCTCTCAAGCATCGAATACATCTCATATTTTTCTCCTAGAAATTTTGGGAGAAATAAAAGCATAGAACTATAAATGGATGTGATTCAGATCAATTTGTTTTGGAGGAATTTGATGAAAAATGTTTGGGTTCAGAGATATCTGACATTTGTTTTCTGGCTTTGTTATCTGGGCAAATCCTAACACAGTTTGAGAGATGATTGAAGTCTTAGATTTACGGTTAGGATTTTCAAATTTGTGTCTAAAGAATAATAGTGTTACTGGGTAATTCTGCATGCATACATATTTATTTACACTACCATTCGAAATTTGGGGTCAGTATGTTTTTTCTTTCTCTTTCTTTCTTTTTTTAAATGAACACTTTTATTTAGCTAGGATGCATTAAATGAATCAAAAGTGACAGTTAAGACTTTAGAGACGTTTTTGATGTTGTTTACAGTTAAAACCTAAGACTTTTTTAATGTTACAAAAGATTTCAATTTCAAATAAAGGCTGTTCTTTCTATCTTTTAAAAAAATTTTTTTTTAAATGTTTAATGTTTGTTTTTCATATAACATATCGTCTGTTCAGAAACCATGGTATATGTAGCAGTCTGATGATTATCAAATAGTCAGCAAGACCAAACTTTTAATTTTTATTTTTTTGGTTGAAGTTGACATATTATCACTTTCAGACCATTGACTTGCAGTGAGGTTTTAATGAAAGTTTTACCAATATTACTGCCTTGTTTCTCCACAACATCAGATTCATGTGTCAGCATGTCGCCTTCAGCAAAAGAGCCAATATGAAACTATTTTCTACTTAATCCTGATAACCTTTATTCAACATCACTCTCGAGCTGAAATGCTGTGAAGATCACGTTTAAAAAACAGCATGACCCCTGAGTGGAATAGGGCAGGAAGCATCTAGGAAATTAATTTAATCAGTCAAGCAGATGACGCTTTAATTGACATTGTGATCCATCATCAACCTCTCCGTCCTTATCAAAGATAATTGACTTGAAATGCTGCTCAGATGTCAGATTTGTCTTGTAGCTATCCGGATGACTTTTAATATGTGCTTAAAATATTTTGCCCAGTCATCTTTCATAAAACTAATGATGTATTAGGTTGTCTGAAGACATGTTCATCCACTGTTCTCTGAGAGACTGGTAGCTTGATGTGAGATAGTTTTTCTTGGTTTGAACAAGAATATCATTGCTACTGAATAAACGCTTCCAATCAATCAATAAATTAGTCAGTCAATCAATCATTTTGGTTTTAAACATCAATGTTTTAATTTATTCATTTCATCATTGATGTCTAGATTTATTTAAACAGTATTTGGGTTTATTTATTTAAACCAATGTTTTGATTTAGTATTTATTATTTATGTATTTAAACATTGTTTTATTTAAATTAAAAAAAAACAAAAAAACATCAGTGATTTGATTAATAGTTTAAACAATGTTTTTTATTTATTTAAACATCAATATTTGGATTTATTTATTTAAACATTAGTTTTTAATTTATTTAATATATTTCATTTATTTGTTAATTTGAGCATTTTAATTTGTGTAACTCGAGTGAATATCTAAGCACTTTTTAAAATTTAAAATTTAACACATTTTCTTTGCTGCCATGCTTCTACTGTGTTGCATGGTGGTTGATGAATTATACACAAATTTTATTTATGCAAAATTTGTGGTTCTGACATTGAATGTGCATTTTTATTCAGTTTTTGTCAGCCTTTGTTGTTATATATGACATGCATAATCATTTATAAGGCTGCAATGTGAGGTTTATCATTTTATCACACATCATCTTTTTGTCAAAGCGTGTATTATTTGAATAGTTAAGTTGCTTAAATCGTATTCTTTCTGGAGTTTGCAGGTATGTTATAGATAGATGCTATTGGAAAAAGTCCTGTTTGCAAGTTTGCATTTGGGAACTGCATTGGTTTAGGTATATTCATGTTTTTAACATAAACCATGGAGGGAAAATCTTTAAACAAATCCCTAATCCTAAGTATGAGTGACAGTAGGCCTAATAGTAATAGTGATATTGTCTATCCGCTTATTTCCCATCCATCTCCTACCTGCGCATTGTGTTTCCCCACACATTTATCTACTGACATCAGTTTTTTCAGACGTCTTGCCTATGCGGCGCAGTCTTTTGTTTTAAGAAGCTTTCAGATGTCTCGCTCAGTTGCACAACCTCTCTGCTCGGTTATCAGGCGGCGCTTCACTGGGTTCACCAGAGAACGGCTTGATTGACAAACACCGCTTAAGTTCATTACACAAACCCTGGCTCTTGCCTTCTCGTCGAGGAATCCCTGATCTTGGAAAGCAGGCATTTTCTCACAAATCGAATAACAGATGGCAGACCTGGGCGATCGTAATTATTCACCAGCAAATCAGGAGAGCTCTCTCGTTTATTAACCAAATCAGAGCCAACAGTAAAGTCACTGCCTATTCTAGCAAGCAAAGGGGCCTGTGGTAATTGACACTGATAAAGTTTGATTAGTTGTGTTGGGAAGTTTTGCTTTAATACTCCTGGAAAGACCCGCTGGGTAAGTTTTCAGGCTGTGTAATGCTGAAATTTGTATTGTTTGTGCTCACTTCAATAATTCAGTGCTTTCAATTTTCGATTACGTCATCTGTTTCTTGTCAAGCGATTGCTTTCTGTCAAAACGGATTACCTTTGATCACTGGCTTAGTGGTTTCTTTACTTCTAAGTGAACTTAATCCACATATATTGCCTGTTTTGAGTTTCTTGAAGTGTCTTAGATTTAGGAAATCTTTGTCAGTTAGACATGAAACATAAACTGGCATATTATGATCCTTAAAGGGACAGCTCACCTAAAAATAAAGCTTCTGGCATCATTCATGTTGTTTCAAATCTTCCTTCAGGAAAGCAAACAGGTTTATAACCGCTTGAGGATGAGAAAATTATGATAAAAATTACATCTCTTTTAGTGCCTTAATGTGATTTCATTACAAAACAAAATATGGGTGCAGTGCATCTGTGATTTAAATGATGCATGCAATGACTTTCAAAGTGATTTCAATAGTGGATGTACCTTAATTATGAACATGTTCCACTAACCAGAAAGTGTACAAATAGGATTTTGGCTGTGTCAGAAAAGAAAACACAGCTGCCCAGTCAGTCAGTGATTTAACAAGTAGTGCTTTTGTATGAATTCACCTCCTAAGGAAAGTCCAAAGCACTTTAATGTCACATTTAATGACCAAGAACAAATTCAACTCAGCTTTACTTAAAAAAATGTCTACAATGCTTATTTCCCAGTAGAAATGGAGTCATGAGTTGGAAAAACATCAACATTTAGGAATTGATTTAATTTTGCAACCACTTAAATTTGATTACATTTGTATGTATTCATTGAAAAGACAGCATCTTTCATTTTCCAGAGACAGCCTGTGTCTTTGAACACTTTTTGTGCTATTGTTATAATATTGTATAATCATTTAAAACCTAACTTGCATTCTTAACTTAAGCCTGACATATGAAATAATAGTCAAAAAAAACTTTCTTTTTTTTTTTTAAATGAGAAAGTTTAGACAAACCTTTAGACAAAATCTAAATAAAAATTGTGTATGTTTATTTGGTGAGTATCTTATTTTGAATATCTTATCTTGATTTTATGGCTCATATAGCATGATAAAGGAAAATATGGCCCAGATTGAGCAAAAATATGCGATTTGGTTCATGTTTATTTATTTTATTTTTTATTAATTAATTTTTATTTATAAATTCTGATAGCTTGTAAATCAATGGGATGTTTATGACAGCATAGCAGACTACTTACAGTGAATGCATATAAATATCAGTTGTTACTATATCTTATAAAATGTCTAGAGATTATATTAAGTACTTAGTTTTATGATCAATGCTCTGTTGACACTTACATTTCAACATGATTTTTCTAAAAAAAAAAAATGATAATCAAGTAAACCAAAGTTGCTTTAGTCCAGTGAGTGTTCATCTTAAAATATTACTAACAATATACTAGCAAGTTATTATTGCATTACTTTATAAAATCAGCATCAGTTTCACCACAAATACACACATGAACCACAACCTGAAGGTGGATGTTTCTACAATTATCCTAAAAGGCCTTTTACTTGCTAAACATGAACTATCAATCAGACAGCAGAAGGCATGTAGCTGATTATGTGCAACAGGTTATTCAGCAGTGTTTTGATCATGTTGATCATTTACACTGAGTGATTAGAAATGTGTGTATTAAATATAATACAGTGCGTTTTATAGGGTTAATTACACTCTTTCTGTTTTTGTTTTTTCACTGGATTTTATGCCCGTTAACTTTAATGCATCATGTAAAAGTTTTAGTGACTGATGCTATTGAGCAAATACTCTATTTATTGTCAGCAATTATTCATTTATTCAGATTCACCCAATAGGCAGGTTCTCAAGAATAAACTGAGTATTTGATTGATCATGTGATCTCATTTTCTGTATTCATTTGAAAAACTTGAGGAAGTGCACCTATAAGCGTCCAACACTTTTTGGAGTACTGTACATAGTTGTTTTTGATCACTAAAATGAAGATGAAAACATTGTAAAGTCAAAGGAACAGTTGTTTGGTTGCTAAGCCGAAGGTTTGCCCTTTCCTTTTGGCTTCAAAGGACCATCTCCTCTGCTTTGATCAACCTGACTCATGTTGAGATCCCTGTTGCCTCATCCACCGACCAGCCTTACTATAAATCAATACTGGCTTTCGATTGCAACTTACAGCGTGGCTGATAGTTTGTTTTCAGATGTAATGAACAAGTCTTAAACAAGAGCGTGGGTCTATCTGACATGACCCCCAGCTGGCTGTGATCGCTCTTATGACAGAAATGATTGATCCATAGCCATGTCTAATGGTTTCTCTGCTTGTTAATATACTGTAGGTCTAGAGGGCTAGTGATCGTGATGCTGATTTCAACCTGTTATTCTTCAAATCATGGATTAGATGCAGTCAAAGATGAAGTGTGTTGTTAGTAGCACTGAATAGCATCGCAAGTATAATGACTGTTTTCAAACAGGTTTCTTAAACTCTTGTTTGAATGAACAGATTATTCTGCACAAACTCATGCATTGGTTTAATCAGTCTTTAGGGATCAGTATGATATTTTACACAAACCAAATTCACGGAATGATGAGTGTGTGAAGTGAATGAATGTAAACTTTATGGAAGAAAAGAGCGCAAATCAAACACAGCTTGCTGTTGCCTCTCCGTGCATCTCTCAGAAATCAAAGCTTGGCAAGAGTAATATTACCTAAAATAATACATCATACACGTTCTAGTATTTGTGTATATTTAAAAGGCAATTTTTTGGTCAAACTTATAGGCTACAATATGATAGGCTACACAAATTAATGGAATAAGCACAGTGCGATCACCAATCAAACCGTCTCTCAAAAACCAAACCGGCTCTCTGTCAAGAGTAGGCTAATAATGAACTTAGATACGGATACATTTTGTTTTAGGCCTACATGTTTGCTTCTTTATCTTTTGCTGGTTTGCGTGGCACACGCATATTTGTTTAGTGAAGTTCAAAAAAAAAAAAAAAAGACTTGTTTAAAGAGTCCTGCATAATGAATGCGTCATGAAATCTCTCTACTTGTATGATAAATGTATTTTTTAACATTTTTTATTTTATATTTTAGAACACTGAATAGGGCAAATAGTCGAAACAAATATTTTTTTCCATACTCTGTTCCCTTTTTTCCCATAGCCTACACTCTCAGAAATAAAGGTACAAAAGCTGTCACTGTACCTTTTCAAAAGGTACATGTTTGTACCTAAAGTGTCCATTTTGGTACCTTAAAGGTACATATTAGTACTTAAAGTGTACATATTTGAACCTAATAGGTACAAAAGTGTACCTTTTGAAAAGGTACCGCCCCAGTGACAGCTTTTGTACCTTTATTTCTGAGAGTGTAGGTACTTTTACAGACCTGTAAATTACTTAAGTAAAATACTTTTTAAACTGTGCAGGAACCGGTGAGCCAAAGGAAATAATGTTTAACATAAACCTCTAAAATTCAACGCAGCAAGAAGTGTGTGAAGTAAATGAGTTTAAAGTATGAATTAAATAAGCGCAAATATAATAGCAGTGTTGCAGTTGCTTTCCATGCATTTACTGGAAATTACTTATATCAATTTCCATATTTCTAAACTGCGTAGGAACCTTTACTGTTTTAATTACAAGATATTTAGATATTTATGTGTCGGATCACGAAATGTCCCCAAGCTGTCCCCAAAATAATTATCTTAGTTAAACACAGCATATTTGTTCAGTGATAACTACGAAAAAAAGATAGGCTGTAATACCATGAACACAATAACAGTCTTATGAAGTATCTGTACGATGTTCTGGTTCAAGCTCCGCCTACTTCCGTAACAGATATAAATACAGATACAAATACTGGCTTCGCTGCACACCCCTAGTTCTAGGGGTCTGCCTGTCTGTCTGTCTGTCATTTTTCCTATGCACCTATCAATTACTTTCAGGGAGAAATTACTTTCTTTTCTGAGCTTGACATATGCGGCCACTGTGACTTGCACTGTATAGAGAAGAGCTGCATGAAGATTCTAGTGTTCCATGCAGTCATTTGCCTCTGAACTATTTCTTCAATATTCATGAGCCAAGCAGATTTATAATGTTCCCCTCTACTTTTCAGCTCATTCCAGGCTAAACCATTCCATTTGGAGTTATAGTGTTGTTTAAAAGAGCTTACCTACCAATGAATCAAGCCTTCAGTGGCTTGCATTTTTGTATCCAATCACTTCACACTGAATCACAGCGCTACAGTGACCCTTCCGGAAGCCCAAACCTATTTTCTCAATCTGTCTGCATGCATATCCCTTCGTATCTTATAGACACAAGGCCCTAAGAGGAAGCCGGCATGAATGCGCTGTGCCGTACGAGCCTTTGGAGCTTGTCAACTCCGATTCTTCTCTGACCATCTGGTTATGTGTGAAGAAATAAGATTGAGGTGTATTGTCATCTCTGTTCTGCATCTCCAGTGGCAAAACAAATTGATTGAGCCCTCGTAGGTCTGTACGGTGGCTGGCGGGTGGAGACGACGTGTTAAAATCGCCGCATGAGCAGCTGGGTCCCGTCTTTGGCTCGCATTCTTATTTGAATGAGATTTATGTGTTTAGATGTTGATTCGTATGACTGACCTATTTTCTCTGCTCGGCGATCGCAGCATGATGCTAATGCTGTTTCTCGTATCAATTTATAGCGGGCGGCTGCAGACGCGTTGCCATCACGGTGTCAGCGGTCACCCGGGGAGGGCAGCGTATAATCAGAGTGATTGGTGGATGAGACGAGATTTCCCGCCGTGAAAGTAAAGCAGAATGAGGAGCGCAGATAAAGCATCTAAATGAATTTTGGGACGATGTGATCGTGCGTGATGGAGCATGAGGGTTCGTTTTGGGGCGGCGCCTTTTCAAAGTGGTTTTGAAGCAAGTTTACATTGATCTCTAATGGATTTTGTTCCAGAAAGGTCTATTTCATGCCATTTGCTGGGTTAAAGATTAGACTGGCCGTAACCCTCCGAGCAAACTGTAAAAAGTGATTGCAGTATTTGATAGAAATCTTTCAGAAGTGATTAACACGCATGTTTGATGTGAAGGGGGTCCGTTGTGCCCTCCTGTAGCTCGGAGAGAATGTGCGAACCATTTTAAACCTTTTCAGTGCAGTTCTTGTGACTCCATTCTGCTTTTCATGATCTAATCAATTCCCTACGGATACAATCAATTACTGTATTACATTTTTTTTGTTGTTGTTGTTGCATATCCTGATTCATTCATACAGATTATACAGGTCAAATAGTGTGCGATCAACAGCGTTACACCTTTAGGTGTCACACCCATTCAAACTAAATAGCACTTTCAGCCTTTTAAGTTCCTTAGAATTTTTATCTTAAAATTGCATGGTTATAGAACAATATTTTACGATACCTAGGCTATTTTGTATGACCTTAATTAATTTATTAGTTTGTGTGTTTTGTAAAAATTTGGCAAGACATTATTTTTTTGTTTTTGTTTATTTTATTTTAGATTTTGTTTTGTTATATTCTGTTTTTTTTTAAAGTTTATTTTAGTTAAAGATTTTGTTTTGTCGTGTGTTTTTTAGTTTCGGTTTTTTGTTGTTATTTTTTAGTTTTTTCTATTTTAGTAGAATTTTTTTATTTAGTTTTTGTTTTAGTTTTTTTTTGTTTAGTTTTTGTTTTGTGATATATTTTTGTTTGGTTTAGTTTAAAACAGTTTTGATTAAAAAGTATAAGTGGCTTGTGCTAGATTGTATGCAAGATATTATAACAGGACTATTCTTAAATATTGATACAGCCAATACTGATGATGTTTTGAGAGGATTCATCCTCATATAAAATTATACATCATAACTAAGTGTTTTTAATGAATGATTTTATTATTTATTCAGCATACAAATATTGTATTAAGCACTGATAAAGATAATTTTGTTAGCAAATACTGTAGTTGTGTATATTTCTTGTCAAATTAAGAAAAACATAAAAAGGGACTTACCATTTACAGTTAAAGCTTACTTGATGTCAATAATTGCTTTTTAATATTAAATGGCACCCTTTTAGCCTTATTTACAAAACTGTTGTTTAATAGTAGTGTTGAGTTTGAGTATTGGCCTTGGACTGTAGTACTTGTGGCACGTCCTGATATTGCCGAGTTAGACGTGTTCCTAAAACATATAGACAAAATATGTTGACCCTGGAACAACATTTTAATCCAAAAATATAATCTTAACCATATTCCTACACCTAAACCTAACCTTACCATGAGTAATCCCTAAAATCAGAGGAACTGATAGATGAATTACACTGATGTACAAGCACCAAACACTGATTGTAATCCTAAACTTCACAAAAATTATAAACTGGTTCTTGAAATCTGATTGGTTAATCACAATGTTGTTCCAGGATCAACAAAGATGTTGACCCAGGAACACGTCGCACTCAGCAATATCAGGTTGTGCAGTACTTATGTCAGATAAAAAAAAAGAAAAAAGAACAAGATATGAGTTTTGTGCTCAGCCTTTAAAACCGAATGCCAAATGTCTGTGCAAAGGGCTTGATGACGCTTCAGAAATAACCCTCACTTCCAAGAGTCTATCTTGTGCCTTCTCTATCTAGACTAAGGGCGGTCAAGGACCGAAATCACCTCGTGATGTGACACTGAGAATGGAGACAAAGGCTGATTTTGGTCATGATTGCCTCCAATTCGAGCTGCCTGAAGAAATTAATGGTTTAGCATTATCCAGGCAGAATGACTCTTTCCACCACAGCTGCATAGATGTTATGGCCCCCCGCTGAAGCGCACAGATGAACGTCCTATAATGGAGCGTTCTGCCCTGAAGGATTGGATGAGCGTGGAAATTATTTTGAATTCTGTTAATACGCCAAGGGTACATCACCTGCGGTATGATGATTAATAGTAATAATAATTAACATTAAGCTTTAATAATGGCAATAATCCATTCTAATAAATGCAGTACAATGATTTTATCTGTGAATCGTGGTAAAGTCACTGTAACTTATTACCTCTTATTGACTTATTGCTTTATTACATCATGCGGCTTGGGTTGTGGATAGTATTTTCACAGTTTTCTGATTTAGATCTCATTTTGGTCTATAGATGTGGAGATTACACAATTATTAGACCAATTATTATTAATTAGGTCACTATGACACTAGAGCTTTGGTTTCAGACCTAAAAAAAAGGCCAATAAAACAGTCGAAATCATTGACAAATGTTATAGCGCGGTCTACTTTTGTTCTTGTAGTAAAATGCATTGTATGTAATTCTGATGTTGTTTCCACAACATTTTACTAACTTTAAGATGCATTTGCAACTAAAGTCTTAAAATCTAAGACTTTCTTGGTAATCCGTATGTACTGTAAACTGGACACCATTTCTCGTTTTATCTCTGATGTGGTTTCTAGAAGGTTTTTAAATGCCGTACTGTGACGTAGCCTAACTGCAATCAAATTGAGAAGTTAGGAAAACGTTTTGTACTTGCTGGAATTATCTCATGTGTTTTTTTTTTTTTTTTTAATTAGCCATAAAAGGTTTGTGATAAAAGAGATTGGGCACTTGCAGGATTTGCAAAAGACTTGGTGCTGTCTGTAAATGTTTGTTTGATGTCGAGCCTCTGGGCAGAAACCAATGGATTCGTGGCTTTTTGAACATGGATTTTCTGTATTTTTCCAAGTTATTTAGAGAACCGCATATAATGCAATAGTGATGCAACAGACACAGCCCTGACTTTTCCTTTTCATTGCTTTATAATCAACCTTTCAAAATAGATTGAACTGGTTCTAGTTGCTGATTTATTACATGTTCCATCAAAGCTAAATTGGCAACAACCTGTTCACTGCACAGTTTCCATAGCAGATGTTAGTTATAGGATTGTACCTATCAGTATGCAATTTTATATTAATATATTGCGATATTTTATCTCACAGTATGTGATCCTTTTTAAAATCTATCTATTGGTGCATTCATATCAAGCCATTATGCTCTAATGAAGGAGCACGCTGTTGTTGTGCATCATTCCTAACGATAGCCTTTAGCCATGATTATTTGCAGTATTAAACTGCCTCTTTTACCTTATTGCTTAACTCGATCCGAATTTTAATGACAGGGCCTTTAGAGACGTGACCGTACATTTTCACAGATTTTTGTTTGTGGGAAACAGATAGAAGCCAATTAGTATGTTTTTGCTCTAATTGTTGCATTATTTGAAATGGATTATGATTCTCTCCAATACAAATGTAATTTTTTATTTCCCCATAAGATGGAATTATTTTAGTGTGGCTAAATTGAAATATCAATTTAGAGTTCTCTCTGTGTGTTGCATGTCTGATGAATCTCACAAACCTGTTAAGAACATCACTCCGAAATTCCCTAGGAAGTAATAAATAATTTTTTGCAAAGAAAGAAAATTATGCCTGTTTTACATATGCATGCTAATATCTCCTTATAATCATTACTGTAATGAGATAATAATGACATATTTGAATAGTAAATTATTTATATATCCTGATGTAGTATTTGCTGTATAGCATTCAGTTCATGCTGATTTAAATAAATATATATATATATATTGTAGTATATTTTTTAATTGAATATAATAAAGAATTTTGCACACTTCCATAGCTTACAAAAACAATCAATATATTGCAATGTTTGAGCCTCACAGCCTTCAGCAGGTATTGCATAACTGCAGTGTTGCAATATAATGACGGTTTTTGCAAGCTACTGTAGTGTGTGGGATTTTTCTCTTTTCTTTTCATGGTGTTTCAATGTCATATGCACCAATCATTCAGGTTGTTGAGCATTTACTTTCTGAAAAATGTTGTTACACCTCTGCAATAATGTTCCAGTGACAAGCGGTTTGTTTGTCTTCACTGAAAGCAAAAATGCAATGCAACAGTCTCCAATGAGATTTCAGAGTGGGCAGGATTATTAGGAGTTCCATTATTGCCATGTAAATAGAAACCAAATGGTTGCTCGTTGGGTCAAACACTTATTTACATGGACAAGTGTTGCAGTAATGACAATCTAATGAGAATTCCAGTCAAAAGTAAATTGAATTTTAAAGAAAATGTGCTTAATTGTCAAAAGTGTTTTTTTAAATATATTTTTAAATGCATTCTTGATGCATTTCTCTTTGCTGTTCTTTTGAGGTGATGCTGGATGTGTGGAGTGATCGTGTCAGATCTGAGATCGGTGGTTATTAGTCAATGCAGACCTTTCCCTTCTGAATTCATTCTCCTTTCCTTCCTGGCAGACAAGAGTGAGGAAAAGAAAAAAAAATGGGAGAGAAAAGATCCTTGATCTCAGGGAGTCGGCAAAGCTAATTACGCCTTAAGGGAAGCGGAAGGGGATAAATGGAAAAGCTCAATTAATGCTGGTTGTCATTACCAGTCTATTTGCTCAGGTTGATGCATAAAAAGCCCTACTAATTTGTGTGTAGCAGGTGGTAGATGCACACCCACGATGGCGGACGGGTTGACATATGAGGAACGGTCATTAAAACGAAACCCCTAACGTCTCCGAGAGCAGCCATCTGACGATGGTGATTCAAATATTCGCACAGTTATAGTAATTCATGTCACAACCGAACCATTACGGGCATCAACGCACAAACTGGCATGATTTGACTAATGTGATTGTGATGTCAGATGTCACCAGTTGTTTTTCTTTTTCAGAGAGTTGAGAAATGTTTTTGCTGCTGTATTAAGCTCAGAGAGGAATACTAACTAGCTATACAAACAACTCCCAGAGAATAATTGTATTGCTCAGAGATTGTTCTGACATAACTTATAATGAGAAATCTAGTTCACAGACCATTTTACTTCCATAATATGGTGTATTTCACAGTTAAGCATAGTATGTGAGAAATAATTGAATTTTTTGCATCAGGAATTGATTAGATGAACTTTGAAATCGCCAGTTCATTCCAATGGAATGCTCTGTAAATCTGAGAAGCAACAGAAACCAAGGGGAGCGGGGTTTAGTGAAAAGTACATTTTTGGTGGATAAAATAAATCATTCTATCTTTTATTAGAACTGAATATTCGGTTTCACTTAGTTTTACATCATATTTCAGAAGTAAAACCAGTTGCAAATGTTTCATATAGACTTTTGTAGGTTATGGCAGTTATGGAATCATTTTCTTCTCTTTCTTTTCTGTATTGCTCAGCGATTGCTCTGTCATACCTAAGCAGACTTACAGTGTGAAATGCACTTCTCAAACCATTTTACTTCCATAATTTGGTGTATTTCAAAAATTTCTTAAAATTGCCCATGAAGTTCCAATGAACTGGGAAATCACCAATTCAATCCGATGGAATGCTCTGTAAATCTTGAGTAGCAACAGTAACCAAGGGAGCGGAATTTAGTTAAAAGTCTATTTCTGATTAATTAAATCAATCATCCTACATTTATTAGTCAAAGATCTGTAGAAATATGTCTGGTTGCAAATGTTTCATGTTGACTTGCAAGTAGTCTCAGCTTCAGACGTCATGCCCACGGACCGTTGGCTGAACATTTGATGCATGTGGCACACAAAATAGGAAACACTTTATTATAGTCAAAGATTATCTTTATTATAGTCAAAGATCTTTGGAAATACCTCGCAGTACAGAAGTAAAGGTTGCAAATGATTCATGTTGACTTGCAAGGCATTTGTGATTTTTATTTCTTTTTGTAGGTTATGGCAGTTATAGACTCATATTTTCTTCTCTTTCTCTTCCTGTATTGCTCGGAAATTGTTCTGTCATAACTAGAAAGACTTACAACATGAAATGCAGTTCACAAACCATTTTACTTCCATAATTGGTGTATTTCACAGTGAAACAGAATATGTAAGAATGAATTACTTTCTATGCATCAGCCATTGATTCACTTCTTAAAACTGCCCATAACATTCTAAATTCCAATGAACCCGGGAAATCTCAAATTCATTCCAATGGAATGCTCTGTAAATCTTGTCTGAGTAGCAACAGTAACCAAGTGGGGCGGAGCTTACTGAAAGGTCATTGTCTCATGGATAAAATCAAACATCCTACCTTTATTAGAATTGAACGTCCTGTTTCACTTAGTAATAGATCACACCACAAAAGTAAAAATGGTTGCAAATGTTTCATGTTGACTTGCAAGACATTGTTATTTTTCTTTTGGTGAATTATGGCAGTTATGGACTCATATGTTCTTCTCTTTGTCTTTCTCTCTTTTTAAAGGTTTCATTTATACATGTGGTGGGACATTAAAAGGGAAAAATGGGACCATAGAAAGTCCAGGTTTTCCTCACGGATACCCGAACGGAGCAAACTGTACGTGGGTTATTGTAGCCGAGGAGAGGAGCAGAATTCATATAGTTTTTCAGTCCTTCGCTGTGGAGGAAGAATATGACTTTTTATCTTTATATGATGGACATCCTCACCCTGCAAACTTCAGGACAAGGTAAGCACTCATTGTTTGAAATCAAGAGTTTTGTGCATGTCTGTTTGCTTTGAGACTGTTAGTCACGCTTGAAGTTGGCACAATTGATTTTTAGCATATGTACAGTATGCATCTGAAGTCTTACTCATTCTGGAAAACAGAGCAGAAATGTTGATGACATCATTTCAGGGGTGTATGCAAATTGTCTCTGTAAAATGAATGAGAATGTCCTTCCCACTGATACCACCTGCTGCTGACCAGCAATAGCAAGTAACAAATCATGATTCATGGCTGTGACATCGACTAAACCCTATTGGCTATAAAAAGGTAAGGGAGCCCTTCGATATGTCTCAGCCCAACTTCCTGTTTCAATAAGAAATATGTCAGCTCAGGAGAGGCTGTGTAACTAAGAATAATGTACATTCAGCTGGTCAATCTCACAATATAAACCCGGACAGACTGAAGGGGACTGAAAGGGTCTTGTATTTATTTTGAAAGTACATGACCCTGCCTTTTCTATTTATAAAAAAAAAAAGTGGTCATGAAATATTTGAGTTTATTTTATTCATCTGAAATGAGAGCACAGAGTGTATGAGAAACATGAAACTAGTGGCTTCCTGGAATAATAGTCAATTGTAAAGTTTAGCATCATTAATTTAGGTACCGTCCACAAGTTATAATCTATTTACATATACTGAATATACACAATTCTGCCTTTTCAACTCATTTTTAATTAATAAGTGAGCTTGAAATATTAATTTGCGCTCTATTCTCACATAAAAAGTCACCTGAAAGTCACATTTCAGACAATTATTAAGTTTAGCATTATTTATTTTAGTACTATCTGGTATATAATTTAATAAATATTTTTTCTATTATATAATCTTTTATGTGTATTAAATGTGCATGATTCTGCTTTTTCTGCCTATTTTCAAATTAATAAGTGGGATTGAAATATTGATTTGAGTTCAGATGTTTTTGTGAAAACACAGAGTACAGAGTAATTTGACAGACATGAAACTAGTTTCCTGGAATAATTGTCTGATTATAAAGTTTACCATATCATCTGCAGGTGCTGTCTGGTTGCTGAGCATTTGACATTTTTTCCATTATATACTTTTTATATATGTAGAAAGTACATCATCCTGATTTTTTAAATTCATTTTCAAATAAATGAGTAGGCATGAAATAATTTGCACTTTCATCTCACATAAAAGAAAATAATAAAACTCAGAGTAATATGAGAGATATCAAACTAGTGGTTTCCTTGAATAATAGTCAGTTATATAGTTTAGCATTATTAATTTTGGAACCGCCTGGTCACTGAGCATTTGAAGTTTTCCCATTATATTATATTATATTATATTATATTAATTATATTATATTATATTATATTATATTATATTATATTATATTATATTATATTATATTATATTATATTATATTATATTATATTTTACATTTAATCATTTATCATACACTTTTAGCAGATTATATTAGCAGATTATATTATATTATATTATTTCCGATTATATTATATTACTCTTTAAAAAAAAAGGTACTGAATGTCCGTGACTCTGATTTTCTACTTATGTATTCTGCTTTTTCTACTTAATATTAATTGGTGCTCTTATCCTACATAATTTTTTTTTTTAAAAACACACACGTTAAAACTAAGTAATATAAGAGACATTAAATTAGTGGCTTTCTGAAAGTATAAAATTTTGCATCATTACTTAGGTACCATCTAGTCACTGAGCGTTAAAAGTTTTCCCATTAAATACACTTAATATATGTAATGAATACATGTGATCCTGCTTTTTCTACTTATTTTCAAATTTATAAGTAGGCTTGAAACATTTATTTGTGTTTAAATGTTTTTATGTGAAAAGAGTGTGCAGAATAATATGAAACAAGTGGTTTCCTCAAATAAAAGTTATTTAAAAAGTTCAGAAGTTTAGAATATTATCTGGTTGTATTGTCTGAGCATTTGACGTTTTTCTATGATGTACTCTATGTATACTGAATGTTTTCCCACGATTTCCTCAAATAAAAATAGTATTTCAGAGAGCTTTATAGTTGCTGCAGTCATACGCAGTGTTCATTTTGTGAATTATAGACCTGATTACTAGCATTACATGGGGCCGAAACTCTTCTAAATGCTTAAAAGCTCACAAAATTAACCTACACTAACTCTCCTCTAATTAAAGGGTAAACCAATTATTGCAGTGAAACTCTCCACAAGCTAGGAACCAAATCAGCAGACCCCCTGCGTTCAGGTAGCTGGAATTCACTCGTAGCAATTACCATGATTGAAAGTGTTTATTTTATGCCAATCTGGGCATCACAAACACTGAATCCAAAAACTGATGCTTCACTGGCTGAACAGATTGCAAAAGAAGCGACACATTGCACTCGTGATGTCATTTCCTCAATAATCCCTCTATTAAAATGTCAGATAGTTGTCAGAAAAATACTTTTTTTTTTTTTTTTGCCAAAGTGTTTGTTTTTCTCAGAATACATCCACTTGTGATTTGTATTCGGTGTCAGAGATGATTTAGAAAGTGGTACAATACAACACTGTTTCTGTAATATCAGTTGACTCTTTGCTAAGCCCCTCCCCCCCAGTTACTGTTCCTAGCTTACAAGCTTTATAATGAATTGAGATTTTCAGTAAAAAAGTTGCAATGTTATGCTTGCATGAGCTAGAATGACAATGCAAAGCATTATCTGTGTTTTCCTTTAGAGAAATTGTTAAATGACCATGATTAACATCTGCTACAACTGTCAAACGCTCACAATCAACCAAGAAGAGAAAAGCCTCATTTGATGAGGGTTGCAACTGATAACATCAGCATACGCGAACATAACTGTTTCTGCTTGCTTACTATGCTATTGAGAACTCTCTTTAGTTGCTGACCTAAATCAAATATTTTTAGGTTTATTAATGATATTTTACATTGGAGCAAAGGTAGATGGCTTTACTTTTGTAATACATTTTGGAAATAAATGCGTTTACATTTTTTTGAAAAATCTCCTATACTCACCAAGGCTGTATTTAATTAATCTAAATGTAGCAGAGGCTAGCGGGTAAGTGCTGTGCAGGTAAAACCTCACTCCCCTGATCTCAAGAGGTGCTCTAGCGACTGACACTAGAGGCCGTGGCCTTTAGCCTCCTTGTTAGAGCACCTGCCTCCCAAGCTGGAGACTGTGGTTCGAATCCCGGTCGGAGTGGGGCAAGTAGGACTGCAACATAAAATGCAGTAAAATAGTGATGATGTAAAATTCTAAAATGCTGATTTGCTGCTGAAGAAACATTTCTTACTATTATCAGTGATGACAACAGTTGTTTTTCTTAATATTTTTGTGAACATCATGATGCATTAATGATACAGGACTCTTTAATGGAAAGTTCAGAAAAATATATTTTATTTATTTTTTTATTTTTTTGGTGATAAGTAAATGTTTAAAAATGTATAGTTGGGACATTATTGGGAAGTTGGGACATTTTGTAAAATGCAATAAAATCAAGAATCTGTGATTTGTTCATTCTCTTTAACTTTTATTTAATTGACAAAAGTATAAAGAAAAGATTTCCAAAGTTTTTACTGACCAACGTAAATGTATTTTGTAAATATGAACAAATTTTGATTTTGATGGCTGAAACACACTCCAAAAAAGTTGGTACAGAGGCACGTTTAACACTGTGTCACATCAACCTTCCTTTTAATCACAATGTTTCATTGTTTGGGAATTGAGGATACTAATTGTTAAAGTTCTGCTTAAAGCAAGATTTTTGTCCAGTGTCGCTTGATACAAGACTTCAGAAGCTCAGCAGTCTGCGATTGTTGTTGACGGATTCTCCTGATCATGATGAGCCATACATTTTCAATAGGAGACAGATCTGCTGGCCAGTCTAGCACATTCACTCTGTCTACAAAACCACGCTGTTGTAGCACATGCAGAATGAGACCTGGCATTGTCTTGCTATAAGAACCATGGACTTCCCATGAAAGACATCATCTTGATGGCAGTATATGTCTCATAGTACAATCCCAGTGTATGCCTCCATGCCAATGCTACCTTCGCACATATCCCAGTCACCAGTGCCGTTTACACTGATGCACCCCCACACCATGACAGACGTTTGCTTTTGCTTCTGTCGCTAATGAAAGTCTGGATGGTCCCTTTGATCTTAGGGACTGAGAACTCAACATTTTCTTTTTGTCTTTTTGACTATCTGAGGCGAGCTGTGGCCCAGAGAAGATCACTGCATAGAATTGATAGCTTTCTCCTAGAGTAGATATTCAAGTTGCATTTCAGAATGTGGTAAATGACAGTGGTTTTCTGAAGTACTCCTGAGCCCATGTGGCTATATTTAACACCGCAGCATGACAGTTTCTTATGCAATGCCATCTGAGGGCTCAAAGGTCATGCACATTCAACTGTGGTTTCTTGCCTTGTCCTACATGTTCTGTGATTTCTCTGAATTCCCTGAATCTTTTCACAATATTGTGTATGGTACTTGGTGAAAGACCTAAATTCTTTGTAATTTTGCATTGCGAAATGTAGTTTTTTGATTTGTTTGACACCTCTCTTGTGAAATTTGGCACAAAGTGATGAGCCATGATCCAGATGTTCCTTTTATACCCAAACATGATACCTTGACCCATTACAAATTCACCTGCTTACTGTGAACTGTTTCAAAACAGTTTAACGTGGATATTCTATAACCTTTTCACTTTTATTTTGCCTCTGTCCCAACTTTTTTGGAATGTGTTTCAGCTGTCAAAATCAACATTTGTTCATTTTACAAAATACATTTACGTTGGTCAGTGAAAATTCAGCTTTGCAATCACAGGAATGAATTACACTTTACAAAAAATATTAAACTATAAAAACTGTTGTTTTAAATTAATATTTCACATTATTACTGGTTTACTGTATTTTTGATTAAATCAGTGCAGCCTTGGTGAGCAGAAGAGACTTCTTTCAAAAACATTCTTTGGTTTTTCAAAATCATTTGCATTAAGCGATTATCTGGCTTAAGAGGCTATCATTAAGAGGCTATCTGTATTCGTATCTGAACAGGTTATGATGTAAATAAGCAACTAGGCTATAAAAAATTATAACTATGTTTATTTACATTATACCCTGTAAGTCACTTTTGAGAAGGAAACTGGGCGTTGTTTGTAAAATTCAAAATGCACATGACTTCCATATTCTTCCATCAGAAAAGAGCAACAGCCTCTCTGATAATATGTTATGGCAGGACTGGTTAGTAATGTTTTTATGGCGGGCTTGGTGAAGCGTCAGTTGCAGATTTTGAAAGTATGAACACAGTGCTCTCTTCTCTTACCAAGATTTGAGGTGATTTTCCACAAGTACTGTCTGGTCACTGAATATTTGAAGTTTTTCCATTATATACTCTCTTTAATAGACCTTAGATTGAATACAGCAAATCTTTGCAAAAACACATTGTGGAATAAGAGCCAGCCCTTCATTATCTAAGCTGTAAGTAAATCAATAGCTTTTTTCCCTCCTCTGCAGACATGGCACTTCATTTGCAGTTATTAAAGCATTAATCTTTTGAAGAATGTAAAAGCAGTGATGCCAGCTGTACTGTGTTCTTGGGCTTAACGGAATTACTCAAACATTTATGAGTATTGGGTAAGTGCTTCGATAAAAGAACAGCAGAATCGTTGTTTCATTACCATCAAGTAATAGATGCTCTTGAATTACCATCCAATACAAGAAGAACAACTCAGAGCCAAATAGAATCATATTGCCTCTTTGGAACAAGCAGTATCTGTCGTTGTTGATCCATGAGAGGATGTCAGTACAGTACATTGTGTTATTTTGAGCGATCTACCTTCTCCTTGAGAAGTTATTGTGTCCCATTGAGTGCTAGCCCCATTATGTCTGCTGCTCTGTGAGGTTTAGTTCAAGACAGACTTCCTCTGAGTTTCCTGCCTGTGTTTTATCAAAAATGTCAGATAATGCTCATCCCTTAAAGTCTGTACAGAATAGAAGAGGATATTCTCCTCTTCAGAATTGAATTGAGAATGAAGTAGTTTTTGAATTTGAGTTGAGGTAGATTTGGTTTCCAAGTTGATTGTGATGAAATAGAAATTAATATAATCTGTATTTTTAACTAGAACAGCAAAGTTTGTCAATTCAAACCCAGAATATGGGTTTGATAAAACCTTGCTCGTAAGTTTTTAGATAGACACAATAGATAGATAGATGGATGGATGTTTGAAATGTTAAATTTGCATTTAGTTATACAGTATCTTATAGAAGTGAGTACACCCCTCACATTTTTTTAAAATATTTTATTATATCTTTTCATGTGACAACACTGAAGAAATGACACTTTGCTACAATGTAAAGTAGTGAGTGTACAGCTTATATAACAGTGTACATTTGCTGTCCCCACAAAATAACTCAACACACAGCCATTAATGTCTAAACTGCTGGCCACAAAAGTGAGTTCACCCCTAAGTGAAAATGTCCAAATTGGGCCCAAAGTGTCAATATTTTGTGTGGCCACCATTATTTTCCAGCACTGCCTTAACCCTCTCGGGCATGGAGTTCATCAGAGCTTCACAGGTTGCCACTGGAGTCCTCTTCCACTCCTCCATAACCACATCACGGAGCTGGTGGATGTTAGAGACCTTGCGCTCCTCCACCTTCCGTTTGAGGATGCCCCACATATGCTCAATAGGGTTTAGGAACAGGCCAGAAGATTGCCAAGACCCTGAAACTGAGCTGCAGCACGGTGGCCAAGACCATACAGTGGTTTAACAGGACAGGTTCCACTCAGAACAGGCCTCGCCATGGTCGACCAAAGAAGTTGAGTGCACGTGCTCAGCGTTATATCCAGAGGCTGTGTTTGGGAAATAGACGTATGAGTGCTGCCAGCATTGCTGCAGAGGTTGAAGGGGTGGGGGATCAGCCTGTCAGTGCTCAGACCATACGCCGCACACTGCACCAAATTGGTCTGCATGGCTGTCGTCCCAGAAGGAAGCCTCTTCTAAAGATGATGCACAAGAAAGCCCACAAACAGTTTGCTCAAGACAAGCAGACTAAGGACATGGATTACTGGAACCATGTCATATGGTCTGATGAGACCAAGATAAACTTATTTGGTTCAGATGGTGTCAAGCGTGTGTGGCGGCAACCAGGTGAGGAGTACAAAGACAATTGTGTCTTGCATACAGTCAAGCATGGTGGTGGGAGTGTCATGGTCTGGGGCTGCATGAGGGAACCATGAATGCCAACATGTACTGTGACATACTGAAGCAGAGCATGATCCCCTCCCTTCGGAGACTGGGCTGCAGGTCAGTATTTCAACATGATAACGACCCCAAACACACCTCCAAGACGACCACTGCCTTGCTAAAGAAGCTGAGGGTAAAGGTGATGGACTGGCCAATCACGTCTCCAGACCTAAACCCTATTGAGCATATGTGGGGCATCCTCAAACGGAAGGTGGAGGAGCGCAAGGTCTCTAACATCCACCAGCTCCGTGATGTGGTTATGGAGGAGTGGAAGAGGACTCCAGTGGCAACCTATGAAGCTCTGATGAACTCCATGCCCAAGAGGGTTAAGGCAGTGCTGGAAAATAATGGTGGCCACACAAAATATTGACACTTTGGGCCCAATTTGGACATTTTCACTTAGGGGTGAACTCACTTTTGTGGCCAGCGGTTTAGACATTAATGGCTGTGTGTTGAGTTATTTTGTGGGGACAGCAAATTTACACTGTTATACAAGCTGTACACTCACTACTTTACATTGTAGCAAAGTGTCATTTCTTCAGTGTTGTCACATGAAAAGATATAATAGAATATTTACAAAATTGTGAGGTGTGCTCACTTCTGTGAGATACATTAAAGTTCAAAGGTTTGTCATCTATAAGATTTATAAAATGTTGTTGAAAGAAGACTCTTCTGCTCACTAAGGCTGTATTTGTTTGATCACAATTGCAATAAAATAGTAATATCATAAAATATTATTACAGTTTGAAATAACTGTTTTCTATTTGAATATATTTTAAAATGTAGTTTATTTCTGTGATGCAAAGCTGAATTTTCAGCATTATTAGTCCAGTCTTCATTGTCACATGATCCTTCACAAATCATTCTAATATACTGATTTACCGCTCAAGAAATGTATCATCATCATCATCATCATCATGCTGCTTAATATTTGTGTTTTCTTAATTTCCTTAATTTATTATAAAAAAAAATTGTGATGTGAAATTACTGTCACTGGCAGTACTGTCTCCTTGCTGAATAAAAGTATTAATTTCTTTCACATTTTGAATATGTATATCTGCTATAATTATATAATTAACAACTCAAACTATATATATTATTTAACAGAATAATATATATATATGTGTGTGTATGTATGTATGTGTATATATATATATATATATATATATATATATATATATAATTTTAGTGCTGTCAAACGATTAATCGCGATTAATCACATCCAAAATAAGTTTTATTTACATAATGTATCTGTGTGTACTGTGTATATTTATTATGTGTATATATATTTATGTTTATGTATATACACACATACAGTATATATTTTGAAAATATTTATGTATATTTACATGGTATATATTTATATTCATATAATTTATATTATATATAAATACATTTAATATATAAACATAACATATTTTTTTTAAATATATACATGCATGGGTGTGTATTTATATATAGGCTACATAATAAATATGCTTATACTATGGGGCCGTTGAATGCTTGAATCTGATTGGCTGCCGAACGTTCTAAGGTGTGCAATTATTTTCAGGGAAACTTTGCCAAATGATTTTTGTTATTTCAAAGGTCTTACAACAGCAAAATAACCAACACCCACAACGACATTGGCCAAACAAGTAAATATAGTAAATAAAAGGTTAAAAACGACAGATCATGTCCACAAAATTATGCTTTGTTATGTATGGAAAGCACATACTCTATCTCTCCCGCTCTCTCTCCCTCACAGACCGCACAGCGCACATACATAACAGTTACAGTTTGCACACATGCTAACATACATCGCACTAATGTTGTTAGCGCTACTCTGACTTTATCAGTAAACAACTTAAAAACTACATGATTTCTCACAAGCGAGGTAACAACAACGGCGCTGTTCGTGAACAAAAGGAACTAAGTTTCACTATAACTACAGACGTTGCTGCCGAACACTATTGAGAGACGCACAGAGGTAATCTCTCTCTCTCTCTCTCTCTCTCGCTCTCTCATAACTTACTTATTAACTGTATTAACTGCATTATTAGTCCGCTATCAACGGCTCAAGCCTTCCTTACTAGGTTTAAAATGACGTTTTGGAATTAGCAACGGAGGCGTTGGATGAAATGCGGAAGAAATAATCCTACTCACAATAGCGATTTAAGTAGAAATACCGGATGAATGCCTTGAAATATATCATCTGATCGATGTCTTGAGGTGTGGCAACCATAGTATAAGCGGAATAATTGACTCCGGTCCGTTGAATTATTAGAAAAATAATGCACACCGGAGGTGGTGATGCGGTCACGACGCGAAGCGGAGTGGCCGTTACACCTCGGGTGTGCATTATTTTTCTAATAATTCAACGGCCCGTTGTCAATTATTCCTTACAGAGTACACACATATGCTATGTAAACAAAATGCATCTGTGTTGAATAGAAGTATTCAGTTATTTAATAATAATAACCCTACCCCTTACAGGAAACTTTCTGCTATTTCAGATTTTCAATACACAATAAGTGTTTTGAAAAGTGGGGACATGGGGTAATGTCCTGAAAAGTCACCTTCTCCTTGTAATACCTATGTCATACCCTTGTCATTATGCAAATTTATGTCTTCATTTGTCACAAAAACGTACACACACAGGCCTATATAGAGTATGTATGTATGTATGTATGTATGTGTATATATATAGTCCGGGGAGTGAATTTCGAGGGGGGACGGCGTTTCATTTCCAACTGGTTAGGTTCATTTGGAAATTAAAGTGATTTCTATATTTTATCCATTCAAAAGACTACGAAAGTGATCCCAGTACTGCATATAAACGTAGCGCTGTGTTTATGGTTCGCTGCGCAATTCCGTCTTTTGCCATTTAATACCTGCAGACTGCAGCCAATAGAAATGCTTTTCTATCGCTGCGCGTCCCGCTCCTCACAGCACAGACCGTGAAAGCAGACTGCAGTTGTTGTCATTCATTGTAACAAACAAAGTGTAGAGACGATGTAAATAATATATTCAGTGTGCAGTGTAGAGAGCTTCATTCATTAAAATGGAAGTTTGTAGCGATAGCGATGAACGGAGGGTAACAGCTTTTTAATGATTATAGAGAGTTTGCAAATGTGAAATTGAATTTATACAACAGTTTATAAATGTTTCATTTTATACAAAAGTTAATATTAAGTGACTTAAATTTTAGGAACACTGTTGTCTATTTTGCTCTATTTCCTCAACAAAAATATAGTAAAAAAACAAAGTCACAGCTGAGCCTCTGCGCAAGTCTTTGGCACAGTGCTGCTTCGTTTATGAATGGATCTTTGCTTTTAAACAAATCTAGTGAGTCAATGATTCAATGACCCATTCATAAAGAGAGTCACTTGCTAAGTTCCTACATGAATCAGCCGTTTGAACGAATCGACTGAATGAATGATTCAGTGACAAAGACAGTGACTTGCTGCCACCTACTGGCAGTTTCTGTTTAATTTTTAAAGTATAAATTGAGTCATTTAATTCATTGAAATTTATATATTTAATACATTAATCTCATAGCATTGTTATTATGAGATGCATTAATGCCACCTCTGAGTCTTGTCAAAAATTTCTTAAATTCTGTAAATATTCCTTAATGCCACATTTGTGCTCTTCTGTGCCATGCAAAGATGAATTGTTGATGCTGATTTCATTTGACTGGAAACTTATTCTTCCTGATTGTTATTGTTATATCTTATTAGTTTAATTGAATTTATTGTTTAGTTAAACTTTTTCGATAAAAGTTTATAAATCTAAATTTTTTGGCACAAAAGATGACATACATTTAATAAAGTTAGAAAAATGGCATTACAAAGGTTTTTTTTTATCTAAAAAAAAAATTTAAGGAGTCAAATAGCAATAGGAAGGTTAATTTCTGAGTCATTCCTGGGATTCGGTAATATTTCAGTCCCCCAGAGTTTCTAAACTGGTGGTTCAGCAAAATGAATTGTTAGAAGCTTTTCACAAAACTTTGGGATGCCCATTGTAATTAATAACTTTTAATTTTTGGCAACAATGTAAGCATTTACTTGTGTTCCTTTCTTGTAAAAAATGTTTTTCTAAAAAAAAAAAAAAGCAAAATATTTGATAAAAAAACAGACTGTAAAGTTATGTCTCTCAGTCTGAACTCAACCCCGTCACTCTAACCATTCTACGCCCATAATAATTTAGTCTCCATTCATATGTGACTTCACTCAGGTCTCTTTAATAATGGTGCAGAAAATGATTAGTGGTATCATACTTTTTATTCATATTTTTGAGGCATGTTATAGTCAGGGAGGGTACTGTCAAGCTTAACCACTCAACCCCGTCATATACAGTGGGGCAAAAAAGTATTTACAATTGTGCAAGTTCTCCCACTTAAAAAGATGAGAGAGGCCTGTAATTTTCATCATAGGTATACCTCAACTATGAGAGACAAAATGAGAAAAAAAAAAATCCAGAAAATCACATTGTAGGATTTTTAAAGAATTTATTTGCAAATTATGGTGGAAAATAAGTATTTGATCAATAACAAAATTTCATCTCAATACTTTGTTATATACCCTTTGTTGGCAATGACAGAGGTCAAACGTTTTCTGTAAGTCTTCACAAGGTTTTCCAAGCTAGAGTCCCCCCAGTGAATTCTGGCATTTCCACCACTGTATATATATATATATATATATATATATATATACACACACACACACTCAAATAAAACACACGCACGCACGCACACACACACACATACACACACACACATACATACTGTATATAGCCTACATACATACTTTTATTTATTTTATCTGATGTCATTTTTCGTATTTTTGTGCTTCACCTTAAACTTTTTTGAGTTAGTTGTCAAGGCAACATTTCTTCAGTCTATGTGGATGAATCATCAATATTTTTGGTCTGTTTTCCCATAAGAGAAAAACTGTACATTTTAAATGTGTTTCTACTATAAGTCAGTTTTGTGAACTTTTAGGAGTGCACTAGCTGGACTGCATGCCAAAGCCTGCAAATATTATGCATGAGTCATACAGGAAAAGGTACACATAAGATTTTCATTAGGTTTCAAGCTGCGTCCCTGCACAATTTTTTTTTCTTCTTTCAAATTTTAAACTGATTTTGTGTATCAGCATCTACATCAGCAATTTGTTTTTTTCCAGCAAAGATTTAGTCGGAAGGTCCTGGCAGCCGACATTTCAGGATGTAACTTGTTTTGTATCCGGCAAATAGGGAAATATTTAGCTTTCCTCTGGCGACCCTCGATTTCAACACGTTCTGGAAAAATCCATTTATCAAAGCAATTCAAGCAGATGCCTTTGATACGTTACTTATCCCACCACTGCCTGACATCGCAATTTGTCATTTTTCCGTTCAGAACGTGCCATCCCAAAATAGCACCGCACAACTCGCAGCAGCACAACCTGAAGGAAAACACACAGAGCGTCCAGAATGATGAAGCAATATCTCCAATTAAAAGTTGACCTCGTGTTTGATGAATCAGATTAGAGACTTTCATTACAGTGTGACAATTAGTTAATTGTGCTTTTGCACACAAATCTAAAAATCTTAATTAATAGCTTATTTTGACCCGTGCTTGTTATTAAAACTCGATGTCATACTCCGGCAAGCATAATATCTCATAATATTGGAAAGAATAAATTATTTGACTAATTACAGACTCTATTGTCTTTGTCTGTAAGAAAATCCTTCCTAGCATGGCAAGCTAATTACATGCTTTGGCTTTGCTAATTACAAACAAGTTAAAGCTACAGATGAATGTATTACACTGTGGTGATATGTGTCATGAAATGGCTTATTTTAGTGCAGGTCAGTTCTCACCACAGTTTTGAAACAAAGGTTAACCTGGAGGGAAGGAAAGCATGCAGTAACTGTCTGAGCTCCAATCAGCTTTATTTAAATTCAGTGAGGTTGAAGGAAGAGTTCATCCAAAAAGAAAATCATTATTTAATCAACCTCATGCTGTTCAAACTAAGCCCATATGACTTTTCTTGGTGAAATGTGAATGCAAAAGACTATGTTGTCTGCTGTTTTCCATGCAATTGCAATAAATGAGGCTTAATTATATAATTATAATTATATAAATGCTTATTTTTTTAAGCATTCATTATCGTATTTCTAAAAATTTTAAATTAAACATTTTAATTTTAGTTTCAATATTTTATGTGCTATATATATTTCTGTTTGGCTTTCATGCATTAGTAGTTTTCATGCATTAGTTATGCCTTGTAAAGCACCTCATAATGCATTGTATGATCTCACGAATAATTGTAAATGGTTATAACACATAATAATACTTACCTATTCATAATTAGACCTTTAGTATAATGTATCATGCAAGTATAATGCTTTAAAACACATGACAAACAAATCTTCAAATATTATAATGCATTTTAACTTTGATTGCAATTATTTTATTATGTATATTATGAAAACTTTAATGCATTATACATACCTTGATACCTTGTTGGTTTAAGTTTGAATAATTTTTGTACTTCAGTTTAAACTGTTTTCAGTTATTTGTCTAGTCACAGTTTCTCATTTTTATCTCCATGTTTAAACTACTATTTCTATTTTATTTTCCTTCAGGTTTATTTCAATTCCTGAGAACTATTTTTTAAGGTTTTGGATTTATTTAAAATTAATAACACTGATGATTTGTGAATGAATCTTTCCTTTGAGTTGAATCTTTGAATCTGTTATTGCAGTTTGTAAGTAGACTTTAAAAACAATTGGCACCAATGGTACAGTCGATTTAGGCTTTCGGTGCAATTGGAGAAAACAGCCCTATTCTTAATGATTCACTTACGAACTGGACTGATCCAGTTCTCATTCGATCGCAGTGGGTAGGATTATCAGTGAAGAATAACGTAAATGAGATCCTCACACAATATATCACACAAGTTGTATGAACTACGTTTTTGATGATTTTGTTGCTTCTTCTTTGAAGCATAAAAGCTTCAAGAGCATCAAAGCTTCAGCCACTTTCACTTTAATTGCATGGAAAAGAGTGTCCAGCACAATGCAAAATTTCTCCTTTTGTGCTCAATGCAGGAGAGAAAATCATGTCTTTGGACAAGAAGCTGGATAAATAATACCAGAAGTTTCATTTTGTTCATTTAACCTCTCAAAGAATGTGTTGTAGAGTTTCATGACCCTTTAAAATCAACCCAAGGGAGACACAAATGAACAATAAACTGAGGCGCCACTTCAAAACATTATCAAGATAACAGTCAGAATGAAAAATTGCGTTCTGTCCTTTTCTTAGCCAGCAGTTACGATAACAACGTCGCTTTTCAGAGCGCATTCTCGCAATACCTGCAGAAACGCAAATACGTTTGCATGAGAAATGGCTGAGAGACACTTTTCTTGACCTGATGAATGAGTTCAGTGCAAGCGTGAGGAATGCATTTGTCTCTCATGAAGCATTTTGGGGAATTGCTAAAGCATATCTGTAGATTTCTCTCTTTTCAGCAGCCGGCTTCAGAGATACGGGGCAGTAGTCAAATACAGATTAACCACAAAGAGACAACGCATCAGAATCAAGGAGCTGCTCACAAAGTCTGATTGGTGAGACGGTGCTCTGTATGCAAGGCCAATCGGAGCACACTTATTTACTCAACCTTCAGAGCGCACCGTGCTAATTGGATAACGCAGTTCGGTCAGATGTGAGCGCTGTGCGTTTGAGTAATTGGCCTGTCTTGCTTCTCCTAAATAGTGTCTGCCCAGTCATTTAACTTTGAAGTGTCTTCGCCGCACAGGCACGCAATGTTTTGCACGCCGAGAATCAACTTTGATGTACAGTGTCATCTTGCAACCATAATTCGTCTTACAAGTCTAGGGAGAAAAAGCTCAGGCTCTCTGGTCAGTACCATCCGGGTGATAAATGACATTTCAGCTCTGCGAGTCGGGCTAGCAGAGCCATTTGCTGTAAATTGATGTAAATCTTCACTGAGGTCATAATGCTTTCTTTAAAGGAGCAGTTCAGATAAAAACGGGGATTCTGTCATTACCCAAAATGACTCGCATTCATGGCTTCAAATGAAATTAATGCAAATGGAAAAGAATGCAGTTGTTTTTCATGCAGCCACAACAGCTGAAAGTGATCAAGGCTGTCATACTTCAAAAAAGACAAACAAGCAGCAAAATGTAGTTCATATTACTTATTCTGAAGCCATACAATATCCTTATGTGGAAAATATTTTAATTTATTGTCTTTTTGGAGCTTGATTACCATTATGAACATCTATGAACTGATGCATCACTATGAACTCTTCAGCATTTACAATTATTCATGTAGACGAAAGCGAATTCATTTCAACAAGCAATTCATCTTAAAGGAGCAGTTCACCCAAAAATAAAAATAAAAAATGCTGAAAATATTCTCACACTCAGGGCGTCCGAGATGCAGATGAGTTTGTTTCTTTATCAGAACAGATTTGGGGAAATTTATCATTACATCACTTGCTCACCAATGGATCCTCTGCAGTGAATGGGTGCCGTCAGAATGAGAGTCCAAACAGCTGATAAAAACATCACAATAATCCACAAGTAAAGCACATCACTCCAGTCCATCAGTTAATGTCTTGTGAATCGAAAAGCTGCATATAGACAAATCCATCAATAAGACATTTTTAACTTTAGTCCGTTGCTTCTGTCCATAATATTGCTTTCTTCTGTCTCGTGTGAATCAGGAGAGAAATAATAAAGCACTGTTTACAAGCAAAAAACAGTCCAATACAGTTTTTAAAAAGTATGTTGGTTGTTTCTTACAAGACATTAATTGATGGACTGGAGACGTGGATTATTTGTGGATTATTGTGATGTTTTTATCAGCTGTTTGGTCTCTCATTTGACGTCACCCATTCACTGCAGAGGATCCACTGAAGAAATATGTTGAAGAAACAAACTCATCTACATCTTTGGAAGACCTGAAGTATGCTAGATGCATCTGGCATTACCTGTTGCATTTAGCACTTGCATTCAACTGCGTCTTAAGAAAACACTCCCTCAGTAGTATGTTCCGATACTCCCTTGTCAAAACGGGTGTAGAACAGCTTCATTTTATTCCGTCCATCAGAATCCTGTGCAAATTGAATTAAATTTGACCGATACTCAGTGCTCAATCATTTTTCATGCCCAAAGCTTTTTCAATTTTGGAGAGCCAAAAAAGGTTAACACACACACACACATACAGTGGGGCAAAAAAGTATTTAGTCTGCCACCAATTGTGCAAGTTCTCCCACTTAAAAAGATGAGAGAGGCCTGTAATTTTCATCATAGGTATACCTCAACTATGAGAGACAAAATGAGAAAAAAAAAATCCAGAAAATCACATTGTAGGATTTTTAAAGAATTTATTTGCAAATTATTGGCAATGACAGAGGTCAAACGTTTTCTGTAAGTCTTCACACACTGTTGCTGGTATTTTGGCCCATTCCTCCATGCAGATCTCCTCTAGAGCAGTAATGTTTTGGGGCTGTCGCTGGGCAACACGGACTTTCAACTCCCTCCAAAGATTTTCGATGGGGTTGAGATCTGGAGACTGGCTAGGCCACTCCAGGACCTTGAAATGCTTCTTACAAGCCACCTCCTTCGTTGCCGGGCGGTGTGTTTGGGATCATTGTCATGCTGAAAGACCCAGCCATGTTTCATCTTCAATGCCCTTGCTGATGGAAGGAGGTTTTCACTCAAAATCTCACGATACATGGCCCCATTCATTCTTTCGTTTACACGGATCAGTCGTCCTGGTCCCTTTGCTGAAAAACAGCCCCAAAGCATGATCTTTCCACCCCCATGCTTCACAGTAGGTATGGTGTTCTTTGGATGCAACTCAGCATTCTTTCTCCTCCAAACACGACAAGTTGAGTTTTTACCAAAAAGTTCTATTTTGGTTTCATCTGATTCTCCCAATCCTCTTCTGGACCATCCAAATGCTCTCTAGCAAACTTCAGACGGGCCAGACATGTACTGGCTTAAGCAGGGGGACACGTCTGGCACTGCAGGATTTGAGTCCCTGGCGGCGCAGCGTGTTACTGATGGTAGTCTTTGTTACTTTGGTCCCAGCTCTCTGCAGGTCATTCACTAGGTCCCCCGTGTGGTTCTGGGATTTTTGCTCAGTTCTTGTGATCATTTTGACCCCACGGGGTGAGATCTTGCGTGGAGCCCCAGATCGAGGGAGATTATCAGTGGTCTTGTATGTCTTCCATTTTCTAATAATTGCTCCCACAGTTGATTTCTTCACACCAAGCTGCTTACCTATTGCAGATTCAGTCTTCTCAGCCTGGTGCAGGTCTACAATTTGGTTTCTGGTGTCCTTTGACAGCTCTTTGGTCTTGGCCATGGTGGAGTTTGGAGTTGGACTGTTTGAGGTTGTGGACAGGTGTCTTTTATACTGATAACGAGTTCAAACAGATGCCATTAATACAGGTAACGAGTGGAGGACAGAGGAGCCTCTTAAAGAAGTTGTTACAGGTCTGTGAGAGCCAGAAATCTTGCTTGTTTGTAGGTGACCAAATACTTATTTTACCGAGGAATTTACCAATTAATTCTTTAAAAATCCTACAATGTGATTTTCTGGATTTTTTTTTTCTCATTTTGTCTCTCATAGTTGAGGTATACCTATGATGAAAATTACAGGCCTCTCTCATCTTTTTAAGTGGGAGAACTTGCACAATTGGTGGCTGACTAAATACTTTTTTGCCCCACTGTATATACGGTGTATATATATATATATATATATATAGATATTATACACACACATTCATATCCAAAGGAAATAATTATTGCTCACATGTTGCTCTTTCTTAGCTCAAGGGACTTAAGTAAGCATCAGTTTTGTCTAAGTAGCTTCTTCTAAATGAGTCTATTGTTTACCATGAGTTGTAAGTTGTGCTTGGAAGAGTTTGAGTTTATACTGAGTTCTTTGCAAATTTTGGTATTTTCTTGGCATATATTGAGATCTCTTAAGCAGAGTTTCTAAATAATCTCATTGTTGTCTAAATAATCAAGATGTTTGGGTCTCATCTGTGAGATGGGATATAGATACACACACACACACACAAACAAGCTGTGTTTGTGTATATAGTAGAAATGTACTATATGTCCTCTTAGATAGCAAAGTAAATGTTTGTTTGTGTATGTGTGCGTGTCTGTTTGTGTGAATGCTGACTCACAGTCAGCCAGCAAAAACCAATAAGACCGAAAATCTCTTATTGGCACTCTCTTTGGGATCATTCACATTTTTTCTCCAGCGTTTGATTGTTCTTCACTCGTGGTAATTAATCCCTCAGATCCGCTGGCTGTCCGCAGGCTCAAAAGGTTTATTTTTCAATACAAACAGCAATTAACAATGTTGGTTTTCTTAGTGGCCTGTGTGGCTTAAAATGGGGATCTTGAGCATTTTTTGAGAATTTTGCCATAAAGTCTGGTCCAGTTTTCTGTCGATTCAGGCCATCCACAGGCTGAGGCTGATGTTACTTGGCACTTTGAGTGACCTCAGTTTAACCACACATTATGTTTGCATATGGTTTCACTCAGCCTCCTTAATATCCCACCGGACTTAACTATACAATTTTCTGCTAATTGCCTTGAGGCCAGGTGAGAGATGTGCTCATCAAATCATTAACTCCAGCTCTAGGGTTGCACAGACTTTCCAGTAATTCAATTTATGTCTTAAATAATAAGTAATCTTAAAGGGAACACGAAACGACATTTGCAACGCATTTAAAGGCTCTCTAAGCGATGATATATTTCAGAGCGAAGCAAAATTTTTGGGTGAAAATAATTGATTTTATCCACTGTGATTTGATTGGATTGTTAAAAGTTGGAGTCTGATATTATTGGTTAACATTGTTTTTCCCACCCCTGTAGCCTTGATTACATCAGCAGAAAAGTAATTTTAAAGGTGGAGAAAGTTATTGCATTTTGATGAATTATTGCATAACATGTATTGAATGAATCGTAGGCAGTAAGAGCAGGGATATTGTAAAAATAATGACAAACCTTTTTTCAATCAGGTTTCAAACACTCTTCAATCATTGTCATCTTCAAACAATCAATCAGTGATCTTCAATACTCATCAGTCTTCAAAGTCATTGGTTGAGGAAATGTTATATCAGTGCCCAAGCAAACAGATTGAGGTTCTTTTTGGGGTCACTAGTGGTGCAGAAATTTGTGTGTGCTGCAGCTTTGTGTGTTTGTATACATATACATATACGTGTGTGTGTGTGTGTGTGTGTGTGTGTGTGAAAGTGGCACTTTTCAACAAACACATTGAAAAATATATATATTTTTTACATGCTGTGGTCATTTGATAACATTTTATGCAATTCACTCATCAGGATTTTGAAAAATAATGCCCACTTTTCACATAAAATCGAGTCTCACTTCACTTTTTCACATTGAATATCCAAATTCACTCAGTAGCAGAAGTAAAACAAGCTGAAAAATGGTTGAACATTAAGTTTAATTAAATAATAATAATAATTCAGAGCAGAAACTAGAAACTGTCATCATGGTGCTTTGGTTCTTGAACCTATATTTAAATTCACCTATAGCATCCTGAAACAGTAACGTTTAGTGAACCCATGTTCAATGTTGCCTTTTTTCTTTTCTTTGTTGTATCAAAGCAATCACATTTTTACTTATTTGAAGGTCAAATACATGTTTTTACCCTTTATGCTGTCAAATAATATTTATGTTGTACACTTTCCACTTTCTTGCTACCAAGCAACATAAAATCACCTGCTATGTGGATGTCAAAGCTACATGCGACTCTTGCATTGAGCAGTGTGAAACAGCCCTAATGTGAGTCATATGAAATGGCCTTCAATGTGCACCTGGTTAAGACATGCTCAAGATTAATGTTTAATCAACATGAAATCAAAATGGACATTTTACTTATTGCACTTATTACACTTGTCTTGAATTAATCAGAGTGCATGATATCAAACTAGTCGTGGGCGATGGGACAAAAATATTATATCACGATTACATCACAATTCTTTTTCACATTGGTTTTTAAGTCTGTTTTGGAAGTTTCTGAGAACTAAAAACTAGTAGGCCCTACAATTAATATAAGTAAAAAGTTATCAAGCTTATTAAAGACAAGTTAGAAGAAAGAAACAAATGCATTAAAACAAATAAAAAAAATTAATAAATTAAAATAAATACAATAGAACAAAAACAAGTAAAATGTGCTTTAAATTTTTCAGATAAGTCTAACTGTAGTATTCAGTCAAGAAATATTACAGAAACTCAAAGTAATGTAAAAATACAACACTGTATGAATAAAATATAGCCTGTATACATTGATTTTTATGAGAGCTACAAAAATGATTCGGTCAAGAGGAGAGAGTGCTTTTTCTTTTTTTCTTTTTCTCGTGTTATATGATTAATATTAATGAGACAGACACCAGCAGGTTTTTAGACTTCTGTCACTTTAAGAACTCGGATCTAATACTGACACATATTCTATTTGTCCCAGCTTTTTATGTTCACATAAGACATAACAGAATGTGTTTACGTGAATACTCTCCAAGACTGGCATTTGGACTTTTTTTTTTTTTTTTTTTTGTATTATCAGCCATTTAGGTGCGCACCCAAACCCAAAACATACTTTGTGTGTCCGAGTTGAGTTCCACTCCGTTTCGTAGCGTGCACACAGAAACAGCTTGTCAGTATGTCGTTACCGGATTTGCTTCTCTTTCATGGCTTTTTCCAATTTAATAACTCATTATAATTTCTCATTCATCCATGTTTCTTTACCACTTTAAAATTTTATAAAGTACTGCCAGCTGAAATATAAGTAGATATATTTACATGTGGACATAAACAGATCACATTTGGTCAGGATCTCTACGACTCATTTGAAAAGTAGATCGTGGGCGTCTTCAGGAACGATCACAATAAAAAAATCATCAGATATGTATATCAAACCATAAGTCTTTTCACAATCTAATCAAATGGATATAATCAAGTCATGCTGCGTCACTCAAAAAGTATGTCATTTTATGGATTTAAATTGTGTTATGAACACAATTATGATTTTAAATTGTGTTATTCATGTCGACTTTAATATGTTTGTTAATTTGCTTGTTTGTTATTGCATCAAGTGCACAAGTATCTGTTCTCATCATGAATGTGGCGGAACTAGAACTCACTGCGGTTCAGCCATCACAGTTTAGCTGCTCCCTGAATGCTGATGGTACTTTTGTGAAATGATATTTTCAAATCGTTGGGGCTCATTGATCTTTTCCAAATTTCCAATATCAGAGAGCTTTACATCCTGTTAAAGCGGGACTGGCTGTGATACTTAGACAATGATTTGGATGAGTTCTTATGAAATAGGAAGAAATGACTCATTCTTTATGTCTTGTTGTGTAAAGCAGAATCGAGAAGGCGAAAGGTGTAAAGTGGGCGCGACTCCTGGGAGATAGTATTGTCAAATGTACTAAGAATAAAATACAGTGGGCCAAAATAGTATTTGGACCTTTTTGGCCTTGCTTAAAAATGCATGAATTTTTGAATTGGATAATATGCAACCAAATAGCATTTGCAAACAAATTATGCAAGCTCTTGTCTCAGAACCAACTTCATTTTTCTGAGATGGTTTTAAATAATATAGTCATTGTTTTATCATTTCAGCCCTAACACGCTCTTTAGTGGAACGTTTTGCATGAAGTGTTGGTGAATCTTGTAAAAGAGGTCACATTTTACCCCAAAATTCAAAGAAAAGTAAATTTGATAAAAGGAAATGAAAAAGGAAATTGCAAAAGTCTGGATACATTCTGGCAATGACCAGTTGTAATGTTTATTTATATGAAATTTCTCACTACTTTCTGTCTGGATGACTAATATTTCTCTCTCCTCGTACAGGTTAACAGGATTTCAGGTGCCAGCGCCCGTCACAAGTACCGGATCCATATTTTCCCTGCGACTTACCAGCGACTTCGCTGTAAGCGCCCATGGATTTAAAATATATTATGAAGGTAAGGAACATAACACAGCCTTTAATTTTCTCTGCTATTTATCATGGGTTTTTAGTTCAGAGATGCAAATTGCACACTGTAGCGGTCAATTAAAAGTTTTTCATCACATAAGTGTTTGACAGCAGGCAGTGGGCGTCAAGCAAGAGAAGTGAAAAGCAGTGAATTCATTCCTTAATACTCTAATAGTAACTATTATTAAAGGGGACACATTCTAGTTTTTACGTTTTCCTCCCTAAAATACACTGTATAATGTTAGTCAAGGTTTCTTGCATAAGTCAAACTAGTTTTGGAAGACCAGTTTTGCTGTTGCAGGATCTCTATATGTAAAATATGTCTGTTGGGATTGGCTCACATGCTCTTTCTTTATGAAATGAGTAACACTGCTTACCTTTGGGTTATTTTCTCTGTCAGGTCAAGTACATTTTGCATTGCCCCATCCTTTAATAATTTTAGTTAGTTTACTTTCAGTAGCATTTTAGTTTAAACTAGAAAAAAAAAAAAAATAATAATAATTAAACGCTGGCTTTACAAAGCCTTATCTGAAAGGTTGTTTGAGGTAATTTGAGTAACTGTTTTGAAGTAGGAGAAATATTAGCATTTTGTAGGATCAATACTCAGGACTGTTTGAGGAGCAAGAGTTGCTAGGGATCTGCTGGGTTGCTTTTTTGTTGGTTGCTGGGGTGTTCTGGATGATTGCTAATTCATTGTTCAGGGTGTTGAGTTGCTAGAGTGTTCCTAGGAAGATTTGGTGGTTGCTATGGTGTTCCAAATTATTGGAGATTCTTTGTTCAGGATGTTGATTTGCTAGGGCGTTGCTAGCATGTTTTGGGTGGTTGCTAGGTTGTTCCAAATGAATGCTAGTGTTTTGTTCAGGCTGTTAATTTGCTACAGTGTTGGTAGGTGGCTGCTAGGGTGTTTCAAATAATTGTGAATTCTTTGAGGCGGATAATTTGCTAGGCTGTTGTTAAGTGGTTACTAGTTGTTAGGTGGTTGCTAGGGTATTTTGGTGGTTGCTAGGGTGATCTATACGAATGCCAATTCATTGTTCAGGCTGTTAATTCGTTAGGGCATTGCTTGAGTATTTTGGTGGTTGTTAGGGTGTTCCTAGTCTCGCGTAGCCAGACCTTCAGACTGACGGCTGAAGGTCTGGTAGATGGCAGCTTTCATTGGCTAAGGCCCACCCATCACGCTGTTTGACCGACATGTCAAACAACCAATCACAGTTCATTTCGTTCAGCGTCACGTTTCGGGGTGTGGAAATGTCGCCACAATAACAGTGTGTGAAACTCTCGGATGTATTTTAAAGATTCTATGCTTTAAAACTTAAAATATTTCACAAACTTTTGAAAATCCAGTATTTATTTGATCCTGATAAGCGTTTGTCGTCACAGTTGTAAGCACAACGGCTTTCTACTTTCGTGAGGGGGTTCGGCGCCACGGGATTTTTGTTTCCAGGTGGAATGTTAAAGAACACGACACACACATCTCCCAGAAATCCTGTATAATTCAACCAATCCGATGATGACTTCGACACTCCTGAATTGTTTCCAGATAAGTGTGCCATATGCATCAGACATTTAGCCAACGGTCCGTGGGCGTGATGTCTGAGGCTGAGACTAGGGTGTTCCTAGTGATCGCTAGTTCTTAGTTTAGGCTGTTATTTGCGAGGGCATTGCTAGGCGGATGCTAGGGTGTCCTGAATGATTGCTACAGTATTGCTAGTGTGTTCCGGACAATTGTTAGTTCCTTGTTCAGGATGTGGGCTGCTAGGAGACAGACAAATAAATAGACAGATAGTCAGATGGGCCGTCCAGCAGACAGATGGATGTTAAAATCATTTTGTGTTGCTTGAAGTCCGATTAGCTTGAAAGGTGAAGGAAACCTGAGTCAGAACATCCTGTGCTGAGTTTGATGTATGTGTAGTTTTGAATTCTGTTGTAAATTAGACTGTATTTTAAAACACCAAGAAAAATCTGATTTTCCATTATATGTACCATTTAAAAACGCTAATGTTGTCTGTCTCTGGTCAGCCTAGTTTTGGATCACTTATTTCAGCCCAAATAACTCAGTTCACCCAAAAGGGAATGTTTAATATCTGAGCAGATGTTGTCCTGCAGCATCAAGTTTATTTCAGCCTCTGACCATGATTGGTTGAGTTTGCGAGCGTCTGGGTCATCTACACCCTCAGCGACTGTCATTTCTCAACCACTCGCCATCTTCCATCACTCTCTCCACCTGTTATCCTCCTGACCTGACCACAGCATGCGGCCCCATCTGCTCCATCTTTACAGTCTGAATTATTCAGTCCCATTGACCGGTCTGGGCTTTGGCTCACGCTTTTGTGTTTAATGTGCTTCTGAATTTTATGGGTTTTGGAATATTAATCCTGCAGGTTATTGCACTCCAGACGGCCTGGGATTCCCACTGAATTCACAATGACTTTGTCTCATCGTCATTCATTTCCATAGATTGATGTATGTAATTGAATTTGAGGCTCCTTTGAGCATTTTTTTAAGAGATATATTGCTAGGGTATTTTGGATGGTTGTCAGATGATTATGGCCAAGTCTCTTACTTGTGAAGTCTGTTGACCACCATAATATTCTTGGGGGTCTACTGGTCCCAACATTAGTTTGGTTATTGCAAAGTCCAAAGAGCCCACCTGGTCTCTATGATTTTTTGGCACAGTTTGTTATGTGTTCTAGGTAGTTGCCAGGGTATTTTGGACAGTTGATAGATGATTATTGCTAAGTCTCGTACTTTTAAAGTCTGTTGACCACCACAATATTCTTGGGGGTTTATTGGTCCCATCTGGTTTGGTTGATGTGTCCAAAGAGCCCACCAGGTCTCTAGGAATTTTGGCATGTTTAGTGGGAAGTTCTGTGGTTTATATGTAATTTTGGATGGTTTTCAGGTGATTGCCCCCAAGGCTCTATGAAATTCTTCAAGGTCTATGGGTCCCAACATGGGTCAGTGAGTGAAAAGAGCCCAACTGGTCTCTATGGTTTTTTTTATTGGCACAGTTTTTAATATGTTCTAGGTGGATGGTTGCTAGAGGATTATTGCCAAGACTCTTAAAGTCTGCTGACCACCGTAATATTCTTGGGGGTCTATTGGTCCCAATTAGTTTGGCTAATGAGTCCAAAGAGCCCACAAGGTCTGTATGATGTTTTGGCATGGTTTGTAGGGTATTTTAGGTAGTTGCTAGGTCTTTGCTAGGGTATCTTGGATGGTTTCCATGTGATTGCCCCCAAGTATTTATATAATTCTTTGGAGTCTATAAGTCCCAAGATGGGTCAATGAGGGAAATGTGCCCACCATAATCTCTTTGATGTTTTGGAACAGTTTATAGGGTGTTTTAAGTATTTGCTAAGTGGTTGCTAGAGAATTTTGAATGGTTGCTGGGTGATTGATATTCATGGGGGTTCATGAGTCCTAACATAAATATATATGTTTTTTTGCATGGTTTTTATGGTCTTCTAGGAGGTTGGTATGGTATTTTAGATGGTTGCTTGATGATTGTACCCAAGTCTCTTTGATAATCTTGGGAGTTAATAAGTGGATAAATGTAGGGTAGGGTGTTCTAAATAGTTGGTAGGGTATTTTGAATGGATTCTAGGTGATTGCTCTCAGGTCTCTTTGACATTCTTGTGAGTCAAAACATGGGTCATTAGGTCAAAAGTCATTAAGTTAAAAAACCCTTGTCTTGTTTGTAGGATGTTCTACGAAGTTTCAGTGGTGTTTTGTGGTATTTTTAGTCCACCAGGTGAAATTATATGTCCAATCTGTTAAAATCTCCATGAAATTATTTGGGGTCTATGGGTTGCAACATAAGTCAATTAGTAAAAATTCATCTTTTTTTTTTTTTTTTGGCATGGTTTGTAGGGTGTTCTAGGTGGTTGCTAGGGTATTTGGTCTCTTTGATATTATTGGAGTTTTATGAGTCCCAACATTAGGTCAGTGAGTCAAAAGAACCCACTTTTGTTTTTATAATTTTTCTTAGTGCAGTTTGCAGGATGTTCGAGGTAATTTCTAGGGTGTTTTGGGTCCACCAAGCGAAATTGTATGTCTGATCCTTTAGAAAAGCAAAAACACACCAACAAGTCCTGTGATTTCAGGTATAATTTCTGTCCGTAGTGCAAACATTGAGGGGTTAAGGGTTATGACTCTTAGCAAGCAGCAATAACAAGGGATTGGTTCATGTCCAATGGTTTTAATGTGCTAGTGATTCAACATTTATGAGAGAGAGATGGACACACACCGGGGAAAAGAAATCTCATTTTGGTTCCTGTCAGTTTTCTGTCACGTCAGAACAACTGAAACCATGTTTGACAGTCAGTGCGTGCGCTTTGATTAATGTGTCTATTGCCATCCAGTACGAGCCAGCTTCTTAGTATAGAGATAGATGCAAAACCTCAACCTTTCTGTCTGCCCTTCAATTGAATGCCAATGACTCTGGAAATACCATATGTCACGATCAACATGCTAATGTTCGGTCATCACAACGTGCATTAATGGTCCTCCCTGCAGAGCCTCTAGCCATCTAAATGCTAGGACAGGCCAAAACATTGATTCGGAAACATTTTCTGGGATGACTAAAGAGCGCTCGTTTATGGAAATGTGAGCAAAACGAAAACACAGCAGAAATGGCAGCACTCTTTGTCAACCTTTGAAATTTGCTGCTCATGGCCTATTGCGTCGTAATGTCTCTGAAATACATTTACGCTCTCTGGTGACCCGTGAAATCTGCCTGTCTTTGGGTTCCTGGTGGCCCCGTCCCTGTGGGTCCTGTGAAGGTTTTTGGTGGTGTTTGAGGATTGCTTGTATGCAAAAACAGCTCAATAATTCTGAATGCACCGAGACTTGTGACACGCTCCCAGGGAAAGAATGCTGTGTGCTGAAGTGTGCTCAGCGTTGCAATATAGACGCTCTGACAAACTTCCATCATCTTCAAGGGCGGCAAAGTCATTAGATGTATAGAGGGATGAATGGCTCATCTCCTGGGATCAGCCTGTGGTAATTACCTCAGCGGTTTGCCTACTATACTCTCAGTGCTCAGTCCAGATGTATGAATGCATATAATTTTAAATGAGAATAGATAGTAAAGGCGATCTGTGTAAATTCTGCAGCATGAGAGGCACAGAATTGCAGAAATAATAATTGGTTTCCAACAGGCCAATGTCTCTGCATATTATTGGTCTGCCAGATAGACCATAGGCTCACGTGATTGGTGAGGTGTTATGTTGCTGTGTTGGGTTGGTTATGGATACTCAAAAAAGAAAAGAAAAGGAAAAATTCTTTTTTTTAAAAAGAAAATATTTTTGATATATTTCTAATATATAATTATATCATCATGTTTTTTTTCCCTTTGAACTTTGAAATTATATGTCGTCAACATTAGCCTTGACATTTTTGACTTCTGAAATCTTTTTTCATTTTTTAACTTTAATCTTTTTTCCTCCTAAAATATCCTCTTTTCTAGCAAATTCAATTCCAGAAATACAGTACAAAATGATGAACTGTTTCACTTTGACTTGTTTAACTTGTTTTGAAAATCACATTATTGAGCTGAATTTATGAATAATCATTAAAAGTCAGTATTTTTTTTTTTTTAGCTTGAACTTTTACATCTAGATATTTAGGCTATGTCTATAAATTTGATGTTTGTTTCACACATTTCATTTTAATTCTTTGAAATATCAACATCTGACGTGTCACAGAATTTTCTTTAGCTTCACTTTCTCCAACTTTACATATATTTTTGAGCCAAATTAATCAACAATCATTTCAGGAGGTTGATGTTTTTGTTTTTTAACTTTGCTAAATGTATCTAATAGACCTTATCAATGTATTTATTGGTTATTATGGTTACAAATAAAAGTGTAAAGGCTCCAATTTGAGGGAAGACTGCAAATAATGGCGGTCCTATTCTCTTAGGTGATTTGAGATAAAAGTGTCCTTATAGTGTTTCTGGTGGTCTTTTCACAGACACTTTGGGAGCTATTATGAACATCTCCAGCAAGCACAAGTGGGATCAAAATAGCGGCCATTTCTCATAATAAGAGAGCTGGGGTCAGTCGCGAGGGGCTCTCTCTGTTCAATGGAATCTATCTGAGCTGTTTCTGATTGAAAAGAATATCCCTGGTTCAATACAAGTTAAGCTGTTGACAGCGTCTGTGACATGCTGTCGATTACCACAGATAATTATTTTGACGCATCTGTCAATTTTGGAAGACAAACATCTGTGTTTACTTGAATGCACTTATATTAGTAGTTTGTATGGCAAAAAGGGTTTAGATGCAGATTTTATTTTTTAATGTATAAAAATAGAGTAGAATAGAATAGAGTAGAACTTTATTGTCATTGTTTAGGAACAATAAAATACAGTTTAGCAGCTCTTCAGATTAGCAGGTAACACAGTATGACAGTGTTTATGAAAAATAAATATATATAAATAAATATTTGGTAACACTTAATTTTAAGGTGTCATAATACAGAGTAATTACCTAATTAAGTTCTTGGTAGTAGTCGTTGTACTTACATGAAACGGATTGTACTTACGATGTAACTAAGTTATGGAACAGCCTGTAATTACTGTTTGTAATTATGTAGATGTAATAGGCAGCTACTGTTACACATATGTAACAGTCCGAGTCTGTTACACAGCTACTTGTACACTTAAGTACAATCAGGGGCGGACTTAGCGATTTTGGGGCTCTAAGCAAATTCCAGGTATGGGGCCCCCATACAATAACTATGTGTCCTTTTATGCTTAACCCCTATTTTGCTCGCTCGCTCTAGTTTTTAGTTTATTTATCCAATTATTAGTCAACTTGCTGCTGTTCTAAAGCCAAATTACCTTATTTTTTTGTTTCGGATCACAAAAGGAAGACATTATCAAAAAAATAAATAAAGAAAAAAAGAAAAGAAAAATGCGTGCACTTGTCCATTTAATAAATTGTAAAAATTTTCAACATTTTTACAAACATAAAATTCCCATGCAACTCATTCCATATTCCAAGTGTTTATAACCCTTATTTTGCTTATCTCGCTCTAGTTTATAGTTTATTTGTACCGTCACAACCAGTAATTTGTCAACTTGATGCTGTTCTAAAGCCATTCTACCTTATTTTTTGACATTACAAATGACGCCATTATCCAAAAAAAAAAAAAACTTGCACTTGTCCATTTAATAAATTGTAAACCTTTCCAGTCTTTTTACAAACATAAAATTATCCCAGGCAACTCATTATATATTCCAAGTGTTCTGAAGGCATACTGTAGGCTTTGCCGAGAAACAAATCGAAAATGAAACCTATTATTAAGGGAAAATCTCCAGTCATTGCATTCATTCATTTATACGAGTACGCGGCAGTTTGCGCCGGTGCGCCTAGGAGAAGCATACAAGAGAGTCATTTTGAAACATCAAGATAAATAAAATTGTGACTTGAAACACAATACTTTCTTTACTGAGGTGAATATCTCTGTTCTGACAGTCAGATAGCCTAGAATGCGCGCAAAGAGCACTCCCTCATAATCACTATAGCTGTCACTCACTTCAATTCATTGCGATCTCACGACGTTCTGTTAATAAACTCTACACTGCACAATTAATCTCTTATTTACATCGTATCTACACTTTGTTATAATGAGATGATCCCCGACCTTGCAGAACTCAGCATTTGACAAAAACTCGGCATTTTGATCAGTAAGTGAATTCTAACTTAAACACTTCTGGTCACTGCGTTCAAGAAATCAGCGCACATGTCTGTGAACGGCTACATTGCTCAACGCTGCAAATATGTTTCGGCAATATCAGATGGGGCCCCCTGATTCCCCGGGGCCCTAAGCGGCCACTTACCTCGCTTATTGGTTAAGTCTGCCCCTGAGTACAATCTTGATGCACTTTATTTTAAGTAGCATATGCCTGTGTAATATTCTGTAATTTTAATGTTATTAGAAAGGTATTACATGTATTTAAGCTGTGTACTGGTGGGTTAAATCAAACTAAGGTGCAGCTGGATAAGGTGTACTGTATAGATACACATGAAGTACACTTAAGTACAATCTTGATACACTTTATTTTAAGTAGCTTATGTCTGTGTACTTACATTTATAGTTGTGTTGTATAAAGTCTGCAACACATATGTAACAATCTTTTGGTTACATAAGTAGCTGTGTAACAGTAGCTGCCTATTACATCTACATAATCACAAACTGTAATTACAGGCTGTTCCATAACCTTAGTTACATGGTAAGTAATTTTTTTTTTAATGTAAGTACAACAGCTACTACTAAGTACTTAACTAGGTAATTACTCTGTATTATGGACACCTTAAAATAAAAGTGTTACCAAATATTTCAAATAAATATTATTTGAAAGTATAAAGTCATCTTAAGTGCACTTTTAGCAGTTGGACTACTTTTCTGGGTGAATTAATGTCTTGTTATTCCTTCCATCAGCGCTTTGCAGATGTTTACACCCCTTTGCTTTAGTCTCCAAGTGCATGAGAATTTACCAACTTCACAGTCATGACAGGAGTTGTGAATTGAATGTAAATTGACACAAGTCAGTAGTAAGTGACTTTACAACAATAGTCTCATATTAACATGTATATGTTTAGTTATAGTGACTATACTTTTAAAACAGTCTGTATTGTAATGATTTTCTTTAACATTTTTACTCAGATTTCAGTTGCAAATGCATTACTGTACACATGCATTTGTTTGTTTGGTAAAAGTACAATATAAAAGAATGTATGTACACACTAAGTGCATTGTATCAAATTAAAAACCACTTATAAAGTGGGTCCATTTGCTTTCTCAAGCTGAGGCACAAGCCAATTTTTTTCTGTCCAAGTTGACAGCAGGTCACAGATTCTGTCCATAGAGCTTAAGTTGTACTGAATCGGGAACATTATTGGATACATTGGCAGCAACAGACAGGCTAGTGCTTCCACAGTTCTGTAAATGTCAATGCAGATCACCCAACAACATTCATTATGACAGAGAGGTGTCGTTTGTCACGAGTGCTGGAGGTATAACCTGCCGTGAGTAGTTATGACAGGCCACATGCCATGCTTATGTCATGTTTATGTTTGTATTTATTGTGGAAGCTGTCATGTTAAGCGATGACAGGTAAAACAGCACACTCTCCTGCTGTGCTCCATAAATCAGATGCTTGTTGCAAAGGCCACCGCGGTGGATGTGAAGGTAAACACAGGAGGATTGAGCACACCAAGTCTTAGCGGTTTCTTAGATAGTTATCTGTGGAGTGACACTTCAATGGTGTGCAGTGACCGCCACATACCCGTGTGTAGTATTTCATCAAGATGAAACAGGGTTTACAATCTATTTTACTTTCCTAATGTGACATTTCTGAGTATAACAGGATATTCAGTGATCTAAAATGTAGGGAAGGACTTAGTTTGGAATTCATTGGGTTGTATAAAAGTGGTGTTATATGGGCAAATTGATTCTGAACTATAAAAAGTGTTTATTTTTGTGTGTTATAAAATAAATGTGTAATAAGAAATTTGAATGTCATTTATTTTGATTTGATTGACATCTGACATGTGGATGTTCTACTGTATTTCTGTGGTTTTTAGCTGTTGCGTCACAGGTCTTTCTGAAGGGTCATCGACAGCAAAATAGGCTTATTATGGGAAAACATTTCCCATATCATTTGTTATGTGTCCGATAATACAGTATTTTGGCGCAAATTCATTAGTCACTAGGGAGAAGCCAGCCAAATTAGACCGATGCCAGCATGAGCATGTTGCTGGATATCCTCTCATCCTACGCAAAGTGAAATAAAATATGACCCAGACTAGAATAAATATGAATATAGAGCATGCAGCCATCGAAAGCCACTCATGTTGATAGTTATTTTTTTGATTTTAATGTGTATATGGTTGGGGCTATGCAATTAATGATGGATGGAAGATAGACTAGTGGATGGATGGATGGATGGAGCAGTGTATTGTTGGGTCTATGCAATTTTTGATGAATGAATTGATGAATGATAGATTGGTGGATGTATTTATTGATGAATGGATGAATGATTTGTGGATGGATCAATATCGTGGATGGATTATAGATTGGTAGGAGCAGTGTATGGATGGAGCAGTGTATTGTTGCTTATGCAATTTATGATGAATGGATGGATTAATAGATGGATGGATGGATGGAGCAGTATATTGTTGGGTCTGCAATTTATGATGGATGCATGATTGATAGAATGAATGGATGAATGTTAGATTGATGGATGGATTGATAGATGAATGGATCGATCATAGATGGATGTATGGATGAATGATAGATTGGTGGATGGATTTATGGATGGATGGTTTAATAAAGTTTATTTATGGATAGATGGATGGAGGGATGGATGGAGGAGCAGTATATTGTTGGGTCAATGCAATTTTTGATAGATGAATGATAGACTGGTGGATAGATTTGTGGGTGATGGATTGATTATAGATTGGTGTTAATGGATAGATAGAATGGATGGATAGAGTAGTATATTGTTGGGCCTGTGCAATTCATGATGGATGGGTGATAGATTGATAGATTGGATGGATGGATGGATGGAGCAGTGTAGTATTGGGCCTGTGCAGTTCATGATGGATGGATGGATAGATAGAGAGATAGATAGAAGTATGGATAGATGGATAGTTTGAATTTGTACAACAAAAAAAATAGTGCTGAGTCTTTGGTTTCCAGAGTAAAATCTACCCCGTAAAACAGAACTAGTTCAGAACTGCTGCTGTATTTCACATCAATAGGCTTGTATTTCCACAAATCACAACTCCTGAGTAGCAATTACAAGGAATGGCCTCTTTCTAAAAGTAATTTCCAACTCCAAATGTCGCACTCCACCAGTATCCTGCCCATCAGTCCGAGCGCCTGTAGTACAATCAAACAGACTCCTTTGTCATGTCTCTGTTTGTATTTGAGTTTTTTTTTTTTTCAGTCTGTTGAGGGACCAGGTTTGTAATTGCTTCTTTGGAACAGGGGAAGAAAAATAAATAATCCTCTCTCAAAGGTAATACTTCAACACACTTTCTGTACTAAGCCTGATTCATTTCCACTCCGGGCCATTTATTTGACTGCCATAATATAGAAAGCCACAGAGTACAACCTGTCGTAATGAACAGGAAATGCCTCCATTACCCCAGATCACGGGCGTAAAGCTCAGTGGGACTATACGTGAGCGGAGATGAGCTGACAGATGTGCCATGTTCCTATGCAGAGAGTCACACAGGACAACAGAGAGAGTGAGCGATGATGGTCGCGAGCGGCATTTGATCAACTTCAGCTGCTTTCGTTTAAGCAAGGGAGCTCCCGATCGCAAACCGAATGGAAAACGTGTTTGCGCAAACGTTGGTGCCAAAGTGCACGCTCTGTTGTTAAAGGTAGATTAAGAAAAGTAGGATCTGTCTCATTGAGTGACATGGAGATAATGGTCTCGCTGGTGTGAAGTGACGGGGTTTTAAGACACTTTAAGTCTAAGACTTTAGAGCACAAATTGAGATGAAATTAATGGTTCACTGACTGTGTACCAGGGAGCAAATGCACTGCCATATCATTCTAGCTGCTAAACGCCGTCTATAAATCATCTGCTAAAGTTGTAATTTTGCACGTCTGCTGGTTTTAAAGGGTCACTTTTTATACTTGCATAACTCTAATGCAGAAGCACATTAGTGAAATGCATTAAAGTGCATTATACTTTCTAATGTAAAACTATAAGGACCTTTAAAAGATATTTGTTGTGTTCTTCACATGCTGTGCAGATGCTATTATATGCATTTTCGCTCTAGATGACATGATAAATTCTTTAATTTATGGTGCCATTTCCTAATATTCAGTGCTTCTGTCTCAAAACATTTATTTCTGTGGTGACAGGAATCAGAATACAGCAAGTTAGGGTTCATGTCATGTCACAATGTTTTTTTTTTTTTTTTTGTGTAAGGCATTTGTGTGGCTGTGTCAGTGTTTGAAGCACAACAAATTACAAATACAGTCTGATCTGTACTATTGTATGCTTTGTACTACTGTTATATATACTTTTATATTGTACTACTGCATAGTGTTGCCCTTTTTCTTATGCCCCATGTTCAGTACATGCTTTTTTAAATGATTGCAACCAATTCAAATATTTGAAAAGTATCAAAGAACAGTCCAATAAGGTGTGGGAGTCACTATCAAGCACCACTTGAAGGCGGGACATCCTGTTCTGACACATGGTCACAGGCGCACATGGTGTGAGAAAAAGGCAAGATTATTTTCTTTAGTAATCTTATTTAAAATGACATAAACTGTACAAAAAAAATATATGTGTGTGTATGAACTTTTGTCAGGTTTTATGATTTTTATTTTATTTTGCATGTTCAGAAATTCAGTATTTCTTTTCGTTGCCTCAGGGCAACGTTATGCAGTAAGGGGTAAAGAAGCAGGGGTCCACAGCTCCCATCCCTAAGCAGGATTTCCCATTGACAAATACATACGGGCAAATAATGTGTAACAAAAAGGGAAGATGCAAGTTTCCTGGGTGCACAGGAACACCCAAAGTGATGTGCAAAAAGTGCAACATGCACCACAAGTTTAACACAGAGTAAAATCTCATTCCATGAAGTACATGATATGACATGACACACTATATCAGGGCTGGGAAACTTCGGTCCTGGAGGGCCACTGTCCTGCAGAGTTAGCTCCAACCCTAATCAAACACATCAGAACCAGCTAATGAATGTATTTTAAGATCATTCGAAAGCTACAGGCAGGTGTGTTTAATTAGGTTTGGAGCCAAACTCTGCAAGCCAGTGGCCCTCCAGGACCGAAGTTTCCCAGGCCCGCACTATGATACAAACCTACGTCTGTATCAAATGCAATACATCAATGCGTTTCAAGTGTTTTTCCCTTTTCACTTATTGATTTCTTGACATTTTTTTGACAGATTTGTGATTTTGTATTGCTCTCTGGACATTGTCCTATGATATGTGAATGGAGAATTTCCTTCGTGATTTTGCACCTTTGTTGCATAACATTGCCCTGAGGCAACGAAAAAAATATTTTGGGATGGGGGGTGAGGGGTGGTCAAAAAAAGTTTTATCAATAAAATGTTCCAAAATAAACCAAAAAATTATATAATTTTGATATAATGATATAATGAAATAATTTTTTATCATGTACCATCAAAATTCATGCAGTAGACATTCAGGACACATTAAATTGATCAAAAGCGACAGTAAAGACATTTATAAAGTTACAAAAGATTTCGGTTTCAAATAAATGCTGTTCTTTTGAGCTTTCTATATTGAAAAAAATCCTGAAAAAATGCACATGCTTTCCGCAGAAATATGAAGCAGAAAACTAGACATACAAGACCACTGATAATCTCCCTCGATCTGGGGCTCCATGAAAGATCTCACCCCGTGGGGTCAAAATGATCACAAGAACTGTGAGCAAAAATCCCAGAACCACACGGGGGGACCTAGTGAATGACCTGCAGAGAGCTGGGACCAAAGTAACAAAGACTACCATCAGTAACACGCTGCGCCGCCAGGGACTTAAATCCTGCAGTGCCAGACGTGTCCCCCTGCTTAAGCCAGTACATGTCCGGCTCGTCTGAAGTTTGCTAGAGAGCATTTGGATGGTCCAGAAGAGGATTGGGAGAATCAGATGAAACCAAAATAGAACTTTTTGGTAAAAACTCAACTTGTCGTGTTTGGAGGAGAAAGAATGCTGAGTTGCATCCAAAGAACACCATACCTACTGTGAAGCATGGGGGTGGAAACATCATGCTTTGGGGCTGTTTTTCTGCAAAGGGACCAGGACGACTGATCCGTGTAAACGAAAGAATGAATGGGGCCATGTATCGTGAGATTTTGAGTGAAAACCTCCTTCCATCAGCAAGGGCATTGAAGATGAAACGTGGCTGGGTCTTTCAGCATGACAATGATCCCAAACACACCGCCCGGGCAACGAAGGAGTGGCTTCGTAAGAAGCATTTCAAGGTCCTGGAGTGGCCTAGCCAGTCTCCAGATCTCAACTCCATCGAAAATCTTTGGAGGGAGTTGAAAGTCCGTGTTGCCCAGCGTCAGCCCCAAAACATTACTGCTCTAGAGGAGATCTGCATGGAGGAATGGGCCAAAATACCAGCAACAGTGTGTGAAGACTTACAGAAAACGTTTGACCTCTGTCATTGACAACAAAGGATATATAACAAAGTATTGAGATGAAATTTTGTTATTGACCAAATAATTATTTTCCACCATAATTTGCAAATAAATTCTTTAAAAATCCTACAATGTTTTTTTTTAAATTTTTTTGTTTCTCATTTTGTCTCTCATAGTTGAGGTATACCTATGATGAAAATTACAGGCCTCTCTCATCTTTTTAAGTGGGAGAACTTTCACAATTGGTGGCTGACTAAATACTTTTTTGCCCCACTGTATATTTAGAATTTAGTGTTTGATAACTTCAATTTCTGTAGGCTATATTTCTGCTGAAGGGCACAGGTAAATATGACATTTATTATAATGGGTTTATGTGAAGATTGTTTTAAGTTCACTTAAATTACAAGTTATTTTTGTAAAGTCTTATATATGTTAAAATTGATAGCTTTCAAGTAATTTCCAATGGCTATCGTCAATGGTTAAATATTAGGGGAAAAAATAGAGACATCATTATATCAGTATATCAGTATTTTATAGAGACATCAGTAGTATTGGTATCAGTGATACTGGCCTTCAGTCATAAAAAAAGATGACATTAAACAAATATTAAAAATATGTTTATGTTGTTGGTACATTAATTTGAAGATTTAATGTGAAATTATTACAATATAAAAATCTATTTTAAAACTTTTATGTTAGGTGGGATTAATCACAATTAATTTCAGAAAAATGTGTGATTAAATTAGTTATTTTTTTTAATCGATTGACAGCACTATATATATATATATATATTACTTGGTGAGCAACAATGACTTTTAAAAACATTAAAAATCTCACCACCCCCAAACTATAATAGTTATTAAACTCATCATTTTCACATACTGCTATTTATTTATTTTTGTATGCAGAATACTTTACATTGCAGCTATTCTACTTCATAAACTGCAAATAAATAAAAACATTATTCTGCATTCTTTGAAATATTCACTTAAGAATACAGCATATACTGTTGTGCCAGACAGCATTTATAGTGACTAGTTCATTTTAATCAGAACTGATTAATTTTGATCAGGTGATTGTCAGAATTATCAGTCTGAAACGGGCAGTGCAGTGTGTCTGAAGTCGACTGGGGATTGAAATGGAATTTCATGATGGTGGCAGGTGCTCAGAGCGGATGTGTGCTGGTTTAAATCAAAGATAAGCGAGCTTAACATATCATATCCAGATGTGTCCCTGAGGATTAGAAATGTGTCAAAGCAGGAATATTAGTCCAACGTCAGATGTCTGAGAAATAAATAAGGACAGTCGACTGCATTCTTGACACTTCTTCTTTTTTTGTTTTTTTTAATAGATAAGTATCTTTTTTATTGCTGTAGGATGTGACCTTTTTGTTTCTTGCACAAATTAATTTTTTATTCATTGTTTTCATAATTTTTTGATGAATACAGGCTTTGCAACTCTCTAACTGGCCGGTTATAACCAGCAGAAATCAGCAATGCGTTAAGAATAAAACTGCGCTCATCAACTGGCCCTTTACTACATCTGATTTTGGCATCTTCTCTTTGTCTCTCCTCAGAACTACAAAGCAGTTCTTGTGGGAATCCAGGAGTTCCTGCCAAAGGAATCCTGAACGGAACAAGCTTCAATGTGGGAGACAGAATCCGGTATCACTGTGTGGCTGGATATACCCTGGACGGCCACGCACAGCTGACCTGTGTCACCAGCACGTCTAACGTAGCGGTGTGGGATTTTCCTATTCCCATCTGCAGAGGTAAGAAGTGACGGATAGACGCTTGGGGAAAATGCGCTAAGAAGCTCATTTTCATTTTCTGGATGCTTGGTTTTCTGAGGATGAGCTGTTTTTATTAAAAGGAGGCCTTCTCTGTTTTGTAGAGCATCACAGGGCATTAATGCATTTGGACACGCTTAAAATGTCTGAATGTCATTGCATTAGATGATAAAATATCAAAGCAATTGGTTTCTGGAAACAAATGATGCACAAGCTTTTCTCAGAATTAATTTCACTTTTTTATTTTTATTTTTTTAATGACATTTATCCAGCTAGGGCTAAGTGATACAGCTAAAAGAATGTTGTTATTTTCAGTCCTTTCACGATATGCAATATGTATCTCAATAATTATGTATGCTCTGAAATGAAAGGATTTTTTTTTTCATTCATGACTTTTCAGCAAAACAGCCATATTTGCCTAGTAGATTAAAAAAGGACATGTTTTCGTCTAACTCTTGTGCTGAGCTGAAAATCCTGTAACTAATTTGGTGTTCCTGGTCAAAATATTTCACCAAATCTATCTATAATGTATATTATCACTAAATCTTGGATTCAATCTTTTTGTCAACTTGTTTTCTTTCGATTACCACAGGTTTCTTTTTGGAACTGATTGTTCTAGGCCTCACTGATCTGAGCTCATGCACCTCAGTTTTTGAGAGAGAGAGAGAGAGAGAGAGAAAAAAAACAATAATTTTGGATATATATATCCATATATATATATATATATATATATATATTAAGTTTATAAGTTCAGATCACTGAGGCCTACTGTATGATCAATCAGCTCCAAAAAGAAATATAAATCTTGTGCTAATTGAAAGAAAACAAGTTGGCATACCAAGAAATGTAAAATGTAAATATTTTTTTATTGGCCTATCATTTTTGACCACGAAGGCGGGTAAAAATTGATCAATTATACATTTTTGTGACGTTGTTATACCATGAGTGAGCGAAGTCAGTAAGTTTTAGTCCAATGCGATAACACTGACTAGCATTTTTGGGGAAAAAAATATCCTCTCCATCATAAGTGCTAACTGAACACACAGACACATTTTTTATTAAATCCCTTTAAATTAATCATTTTAGTTTAGGTGCATGAATATAATGATACCTAATGGTAGACAGAAATAGTTATGCATACAGTAGTATATACTTTTACTTTTTAATGTGAATCGGAGTAGTCATTGTAATCATTGAATCAGAATTTGGGGTTTTGGAATCACAGTTTAAACTGATTCACAGAAATGAATCAAACATATTCCAGGTTTTTAAATCAGATACACTATTTGTACATCTCATTTATTTAAGACTGATACCAAAATCATCACAAATATACTGGATATATAATCCAGCCCTGAAACTAGAATGTATGAGGTCAGTTCTCATGAAGTTCACACAGGTGTTTTAATAGAGGAACCAGAGGTGAAGTTCATCACATAAACTATGAATATGTTCCACTACCGTTCGACAACCACAGAGTATCCAAATACTAATTTTGAACTTCATTTCTGTGTAGTAAATCTGAACTGCATTTAGTTTTATCATTTAAAACCTAACAAAAGCTTTCTTGCGCTCTAATTTTTTTTTAAATGCCACTTGCTGTGATGTTTTGTTATCTAATGCATTGACATTCAGATATTTTAAAGTGTGGCTTAAGTGTCCAAATGCTTTTCAGGGCCACAGATTCTTTTGTAAGCAGCATGTTGGCTCAAAAATGAATCTGGCTACTTTGCTGTACACCCGGAGTACTCTGGCTTTGGCTTTGATATGCGGCTTTTATATTATTCTGTTTTGTTGAATTTCAAATGAATGCTGTTTTTAAGTTGTATTGTGCTTAGAATTCTCTCTGCTTCTCATTTGTCTTTCTGGGATTGCTTTAGATATGGTGATTTATGAAGTTTTCTGCAGCGCCTGCTGTAAAATCCTGCAGTTCTTTTGCATTAGTCTTCTTTTGCATGGCACAATCAAACGTGAGTCGCCCCAGTGGGAAATGCCTGCGTGAAAAATACGAAATACAGTTAATAATTTAGGTGTTGCCTTAATTATCAGCGTGCAAAATTTTGAAGTGCACTCAGGTATTGTGGGTTGCATTTTACATTTTGGAATATGACTGAATGATTGAACTGAATAAAGATAAAATATGCTATATCACCAGGATATGTGAAAAATGAGTACTGTTGTATCGTTTGTGCTTAATGAAAGATGAACAGGGCTCAAAACATATCGATGAAAGGTACTTTTTGGTGTAGAAAAGACCTCATTAAGAACAGCGTTTAAACCAGCAAACATGTTTAATGTATTATAGCCTCTCATCTTCTTATTAGTTTTGCATCAGTAGCTTCTAGTTGGCTGAATGAAGACAGAAACTGTATTTCTGTCTCACCATTTAGGTTATGAAATTCTGTTTAATTGGGTTTGAAGTCTGCATCATCAAACTATTTCAACTCTTTGATTTGAGTAAACTCAGAAGTTGCTAACACAGATAACAGTACATTTCCTTGAGTTTCGCGCCAGTCAGTTAACACCTGCTGGTACAGTAGATACTGTAACCAAACCATCTGTGGGCAAAAAAAACATCTTTCTACATTGATGGCAATTCAAAAATGTCAAGTCACTATTATTTGTATAGTGCTTTTAACAATGCAAATTGTGTCAAATGAGCTTTACATCAGCTTGATATAAAGCTGGGTGGCTTTACATCAGTTTTACAGTATTTAGACGGGGAAATAGTGTGTTGAAATAGTGTCATTCTCCTCTGGCCAGACAAAATCAGCAGTTTAAATCTAGGCTGCAGCAGAGTCAGATTGTGCAAAGGACTCATCTGGTTCCTGTGGTCTTGTCCCGATGGCTGTCTAGACAGGTTCTTCACTGGGGATCAATCTCTGGGCCTCATCTAGTTGTCCTGGTCTCCGCTGATGTTCAGGGCTGTAGAGGTCATCTCTAGGTGCTGATCCACCATCTGATCTGGATACGGACTGGATCTGGGTGGCTGCAGTGACCATCAGATCTGGATATGGACTGGATCAGGTGGCTACGGTGACCTTGGAATAAGAAAGAAACAGACTAATATTAGCGTAGATGCCATTCTTCTAATGATGTAACAAGTACAGTACATTGGGAGTTTTGGGAAGTGTTCCCGGTTCCGCTTGACCTAATTAATGCAGCCTAACAATCCTTTAACGTATTTAACGTAATTATAGAAATGCGATGGTGTATTATGTGTAAACCAGGTTAAAGAGATGGTTCTTTAATCTAGGTTTAAACTGACAGAGTGTGTCTGCTTCCCGAACAGTGTTAGGTAAATTGTTCCAGAATTTGGGCGCTAAATAGGAAAACGATCTCCCGCCCGCAGTTGATTTTGATATTCTAGGTATTATCAAATGGCCAGAGTTTTGAGATCACAGCGGACGTGAAGGACTATAATTTGATAAGAGCTCACTAAAATACTGAGGTGCCAAACCATTCAGGGCCTTATAGGTAATTAGCAAGATCTTGAAATGTATACGATGTTTAATAGGGAGCCAGTGCAGTGTTGAGACAACCGGGCTAATATGGTCATACTTCCTTGTTCTAAGAACTCTAGCTGCTGCATTTTGAACCAGCTGGAGTTTGTTTATTAAACGCGCAGAGTAACCACCCAATAAAGCATTACAATAATCTAGCCTCAAGGTCATGAACGCATTAATTAATGTTTCTGCATTTGACATTGAGAGCATAGGTCGTAATTTAGATATATTTTTTAGATGAAAAAATGCAGTTTTACAAATGCTAGAAACATGTTTTTCGAAGGAAAGATTGCTATCAAAAAGTACGCCTAGGTTCCAAACTAATGACGAAGAATTTCGTCCAACAGTGTTAGATCCAACAGTGATCTAGGTTATTACATGCAAAAGTTTTTGGTCCAATAATTAACGCCTCTGTTTTTTCAGAATTTAGCGGTAAGAAATTGCTAGTCATCCAGTTTTTGATATCAACTATGCAATTTTGCAAATTGTTATGTTTCATCGGGTCGCGAAGAAATATAGAGCTGAGTATCATCAGCATAACAGTGAAAGCTAACACCATGTTTCCTAATGATATCTCCCAAGGGTAACATGTAAAGCGTGAAAAGTAAGAGGCCTAGTACTGAGCCTTGAGGTACTCCATACTGCACTTGTGATTGGTATGATTCCTCTTCATTTACTGCCACGAATTGATGGCGGTCAGATAAGTACGATTTGAACCATGCCAGTGCACTTCCTCTAACGCCAACATAATTTTCAAGTCTATTTAAAAGAATGTTGTGATCGATAGTGTCAAACGCAGCACTAATATCCAGTAGCACTAATAGAGAGATACAACCACGATCAGATGATAAGAGCTAACTCAGTACTATGATATGGTCTAAAACCTGATTGGAAATCCTCACATATAGCATTTTTCTCTAAGAAGGAACATAATTGTGAGGATACTACCTTTTCTAATATCTTTGACAGAAAAGGGAGATTCGTGATCGGTCTGTAATTAATTAATTAATTCCTTGGGGTCAAGTTGTGGTTTTTTAATGAGAGGCTTAATAACAGCCAGTTTGAAGGTTTTTGGGATGTATCCTAATGACAATGATGAGTTAATAATATTCAGAAGAGGATCTATTATTTCTGGAAGCACCTGTTTTAGGAGCTTAGATGGAACAGGGTCTAACATATAGGTTGTTGGTTTAGATGATTTAACAAGTTTATACAATTCTTCATTTCAAATAGAAGAGAATGAGTGGAATAATGGTGAGAAGTCGGTAACAATTTCAGGCTCATTTGAAGTTGGAGATGAAAGATGGTTAAATTGGTTAGTGAGCGAGTCATTTGAGCTAATTCAGTGAACAAGTGACTTATTCAGTCAAGTGTTTAGACCAATGACTCCTGTGCCTGATTCATATGGTTTTGGAAATCTTTATGCTTATAAAAAAAGAATAATACTGAAATTGACCTCAAAAAATGAACATTTGAAAAATGCACTAGCGTCCAATTCAATAATCAGTCATTTAATTGGTGCAGGATTCTTTTTAAAGCAGGTGAACCGATTTCCAAAACCGTGTGTGTTTGTATGTATACTAGGGATGGGAAGATTCCCCGATTCGCTCGGTGCATCGTCATAAAAAGTTAACGATGCTATGCATCGGTTTAAAAAGTGGGCATCGGCTACAAGTTGGCATTTATATCGCGATGCATTGTTTCTAACATATTTGCATCGGTAAAAAACGATTTTTTATATTACCACGGATGCGCTATAATTTCATTATTTAGAAAGTGACCAATAATCTGTGACCAATAATTTATATGTAAATTGATTTCTCCTCTCTAAACTGTTTTTCAAGCGCGTTCTCTCATCACCGCTGCTGTCTGAATATGACGAATCACAACACTGTGGAGACCTGAGGAAAAGCGGTGATTAAAGTCCAAAACCTGACTTGAAATAATCTAACAAATTAATCGGGGCTAAAGCGGTTCCATAAATGACAAATTAAGTTCACACAATCTCACTTATTTGTGCATGTTTATTTTTAAGGAGCCCTTAATGTCGATCATGAATCAAATCGATCCACCATGTCAAACAGCGAATATATCTGTGCTGTTTAATGCATTTGAGACGTTGTGTTTTCTTCAGTCCATAACTGACATGTCACAGGTATATTTTTCATCTGTAAATGTCAGAAAGTCATGCAAACATATCCATTTTGCTGTCAGAGCTTACGCGAGAGCAATGAGCGCTGCTGCTCGCATGCGCACTAAACAGACAGAGCGCAATCGAATAGGAGCACAAATCTGAGTAAAATATACATTTTGCTAAAATATTTGTTGTTGGACATTAAATGTGTCCTTTGTAGAATTTTAAACCTACATATAAGTGTATTTTTATGATAGCAGTAACTGTAAAGGGACTATATTGTAATAGGTAAATCAAATGTAAGCTAGTACAGCCATAATATTACTAAGCTCAAATGAGTAAATGTGTTTGCAGTTAAAATCTAGTCATTTTCTTTATTATTTATTTTCATTTTAATTCAGTGATTTTAACTTTTAATTGAGTTATTTTAATGCTTTAAAGAGCAATTTTAGATTGTAATGTTCTAATGTTTTGCTATCTGTTCTGCAAACTATAAAAGGTACAGCTGTCATTAAACCAGAGAGAAAGGCTGCATGGCTAGAAACTGTAAAAAAAAAGTCAAATAATAGTATGTGTGAGAGTCAGTGGTAATATCATTGTGTTCCTATTGGTCAGTATTAGAGGAGCTCAGCTTAGCCTGACAGTTAGCCTGCTTTAGACCAGGTTAGTTTCCCACAAGTTGCCACAGTGACTAAGCTTGATCTAGGCCTGTGTTAAAATTGCTTTATGGAACCAAATCATTTAACAATGAGTCAGACTAACTGAAATAAGCCTGGCTTATTTGGTTAACTTGTTTTATGAAACAGGCCTCGAGGCATTATAAGTGATCATATTTTCTGTATTGCATCGAATCGCATTGTGTTGAATTGAATCGAAATCGGATCGCACTGCATTGTAATAGGGGTGAATCGTATCACATCGGTAGCTGCTTCATATATATCTTTAATGTATCGTATCGTTGGCTATGCATCGAGATGTGTATCTTATCGGCCTGAGTCATGAGATGCACATCCATAATGTATACTGTAAAGAGCACATGTTTGACCATGACATACAGAAAGTTTATCAGACATTTTGGGGAGACACAGTGAGTGAATAGGGAAAGAACTTGTATACCGTTTTCCTATGAAATATGAGAGATTCTTATGAAAATCTTGCCAAATTGCTCTCATTATCATTATTCTTGTTGCCCAAGAACACATTAATATGAAAATTAGTTACAATGTATAGATACAATGTATAGAATGAGAATATCCATTTATGGCCGTGTTTATATGTATATTATATAAAAGTAAAATAGTGTATCAAATAATTCTGTCATTTTTTTTAATTTTCGTTACATAGCTGAGAATTATGAAAGTCCATTTCCGCTACTGAATAAAAAAAAAAAAGGTAATAGCGACTTTTTATCTCACAATTCTGACATTTTCTCGCAATTGCCTCATACAAACTTGCAATTCTGACTTTTTTCTCAGGATTGTGAGATATAAACTCACAATTGCGAGTTATAAAGTCAGAAATGCGAGATTTAAACTTACATTTCTGACTTTTTTTTTTTTGCATTTTCGAGTTTGTATCTTGCAATTTTGACTTTTTTTCCCCCTCAGAATTGTGAGATTTACACTCACAATTGCGAGTTAAAAAAAAAGACTGATATGTTCTCAGAATTGCGAGTTTATATCTCACAATTCTGAGAAAAAAAGTCAGATTTGCGAGCTTGTATCAGGCAATTCTGAGAAGAAAAAAAAAATCAGAATTGTGAGATATAAACTCTGTGAGAAAAATGTCAGAATTGTGAGATAAAAAGTCGCAATTAACTTTTTATTTTTTTTATTCAGTGGCGGAAACGGGCTACCATAGAGAATCATCTTTGTACAAAGTTAAAAAAAAAATTGCCTAAAAACCTAAAAATTTATTGAAACACGCACACACACGTTTGTTTTTGTGAACTGTGGGGACATTCCATAGGCATAATGGTTTTTATACTGTACAAACCGTATTTTCTATCCCCCTGCACCTAAACCTACCCCTTACAGGAAACTTTGTGCATTTTTACTTTCTCAAAAAAAACTCATTCTGTATGATTTATAAGCCTTTTGAAATATGGGGACACGGGGAAATGTCCTCATAAATCACCTTCTCCTTGTAATACCTATGTCATACCCATGTCATTATACAAATTTTTGTCCTCATGTCGCACACACACAAACACACACACACACACACACACACACACACACACACACATATACAATACAAACAGGACATCTGATAAAAAACTAATAAAAAAGAAAACTAACCAATACTTTACAAAAAGGTTCATTGGTACATTAGTTAACATGAACTAAGAATGAACAATGCTTCTACAGCATTCATTAATCTTAGTTACTGTTAATTTCAGCATTTAATACGCATTATTTAGTTAGTTAGTTGTTAGTTAATACATTAACAATTGTTAACAAATGACACCTTACTGGGAAGTGTTACCATTAAAATAATAGTACTAAAATTAATATTAATAAGTAACAAGTGTTTGTGTATTATACGTTCTATTTTATAAATGAGTTGTTTATATAGTGCATATTAGATATGTACTTGTCTTTATATGCACAATATATACACAATTACGTATTATAATATAAAATATGTATTTAAAATATTATTACAGAACAATATGTATATGCAGTGCAGTGTAGGGTTAACATGGTCCATTGTGTTCCAGGCCTTTTTACAGTCCCAGTTTATTGTCCATTATGAGAATATTTTTACTGGTTTTAGTAGGTTCATCTGGCCAAACTGGTGTTTAGCTGACCAACCCCAAAATCCTCTAAAATCAGCAAAACAAGCTGGGTGACCAACTAACCATTTTAGGCGGGTTTAAGCTGCTCTTTTCAGATGGATAGTAGATCCCTGTCATACTCCTTGCATGATTAGCATGCTAGCTTCATCAGAGACACTAAATGGATGTATTTTCAGACGTTTAATTAATGTTGTATCAATTGCAACACATGAAAATTGGTCAGACGTTGATGTGATTCATCCAAAAGTGATTCCGGATGATTCACAAGAGAGAATAACTACTGCCAGTTCTGTCTTTGAGTCTTATTCAGCGAAACGAAGAATGCGTGGCCTTGTTGCTACAGCCAAATCAGTCAACCTAAGGATGAATCTGTATTACACAATTTCTGGCTTTTTATCACATGCTTTTTCATCTTCGGGCAGGGGAAACTGATCTTCTTTGATGAGGATATCTGAGCCTTGAGGCTTTCCCCTTCTCACCGCCCACTCTGGATGTCGTTAAAGCTAACTATATTGCCAGTAAATGCAAAGAAAAGGGAGAAATGGCGCTTGAATGAGAGTCAGGTCTTACGCCATGCATGGATGCTTTGTGTTTATGCCAGCTGGGAGGAAGACCTGTGATAAATGCAGCTCTCAGTCGGCCACAATGTTGCAAGAATATTAGACCTGTTGGCCGTGTGCATTTCAGATAAGGCTTGGTTTTTGCTCTAATGCATTTCATGAGAGAATGAATGAGTATGAGAAAATTTTAATACAGAACATATCAACCTTGTTTTTAATGTAAGAGTGGCCACGGGTCTTGGTAACTTGAGTGTGCGAATCTTCCGGTGCCATTTGCTTCCAGCTATTATACCTGTACAAAAAATAGTCTGTTATGCTGCTTGATTTTACAAACTGGTATTTATCATAACACAGTGGTTTGTAGTACAAAAACAGCTAACATTATGCTTTAAGAAAGTTTTGCTAACGTTAAGTTGTATCTGAATGTTTTCCAATTTAATGTTTTAAAAATGTTTTTTCTTGGTTATGTGAACATTAGTCATAAATTAAGTTATAAATGCAAAACTCAGAGCTCTGAAAATTCAAAACATCCAGTTTAATTTTTAAAAAAAGTCTTGGATATTTAAACATTATAGAGAACATTAATGGAATGTTCAGTGTTATCCTTTTGTAAATAATGTGAGAATGTTACTTTTGAATGTTCTCTGAATCATCTGCAGACTAACATCCACCTAAAATGTTTTAGAAACATGTCCCATGTGCGATGAACGAATAACATTTTTGTGCTAACATTTTGAAAATGTTATCAAAGACCAGACAACTTTGAATGAACATTCTGTTAGCGTTAATGTATGTTCTGGAAACATTGCGAATAGTTTTACCGTTTAATGCACTTTATTTTTATTCTAGTTATTTACCTACAGAACATAACTTACTTCCATATTACAAATTAAGGTGGATGTAAAACGCAGTCTGTAGTAGCAACGCTTCTCCATCTTCCTCCGGGTTCTTCGGTCACTTTGAGAGAGGAGTAGGACCCTCAGAACGGGCAGATGGTCTTTTGATCCCGTTTCCTCAGAGAAACTGCCCATTCTCATGATGTAGGCGTTCATCCAAGAGTCCCCAGCAGCCCTCTTCGGCACACTTGAATGGCAGATATCTCCGAATACAGATGGAACGACCTAGATCGAGGGGACACACTCTGAAAGGTGTTGAAATTCTTGCCATGCTAGCAGTTTCTGTCGTTTGACTGGTTGTCGGACACATGTTTCCAGTAACTGTGTCGCCTGTCCATATCAGCTCTGTGAGAGGAATTTCTGCAGGAGGAGCTCTGAATGGCATGCTCTTTCTGACAGCTTAAACCCCTGCAGAACATGTTGAGATGTTTGCCTCGCTGTGACAGTTTAGTGTCTTGCATGGCAAAGCGAGCTTATCTTATCTCTGCTTACCTCCTTGCTCATTTAGCAGCCAGTTCCAAAACTGAGTACATCAAACCCATTTTCACAGAGTAGCTGTTTGTCTCTGAGCAATATCCCAACCATGAATGTTGAAATCCAGCATAAAAATGTAATGTATAGTGGAAAGCACATTATCATTTCAAAGGCTCCTGAAATCAGGACCCACAGGCTGCCAGTCCCAACGCCTGCACCAAAGTTCATGAAAAAACAGCTTTTATGGATCTAGCAGTGGTGCTTGTTTAAGAGTTTTGCTTTTAAGACTGGCCTCCCCTTAACATTTCATGAAATATTAATACCATTTCATATATATATTACATAATGTTATAAAAACCCAAATATAGCCTATATATATATATAATAAGATTTTTTAATGTTTTTGAAGTGGTTTCTTCTGCTCACCAAGACTGCATTTATTTAATCCAAAACACAGCAATTTAATTTAGCATCATTACCCCAGGCCTCAGTGTCACATGATCCTTCAGAAATCATTCTAATATGATGATCTGATTTGCTGCTCAAGAAACATTTCTGATTATAATCAATGTTGAAAACAGCTTTGTAGATCTTTTTTTCAGGATTCTTTGATGAATAGAAAGTTCAAAAGAACAACATTTAGCTGAAATAGAAAGCTTTTTTTGTATAGAATATAGTTTTTGAAAAATAAAGCTTTATATATAGTGGTGGCCAATTTATTAGAACACTAGTATTTTCACCAGCCAAAAATGGTTTCAAGTCGGTTTTAAGTCGGTAGGAAATATCAGTTTACATTTGCACACATTCATTTTGCACATTCATATCTGAACAGAATTGAACTGAGAATGGCTTCTTTTTTAGGAATCATTGAATCAAAATGGACCGATTTTGCACAGCCTTGCTGTAAAATATCATACAGCACAATCAACTTTAATTATTGTGATCTGCTTGAATCCATATTTGCACAAGAGCCTCTAAACATGTCATTGAATGCTGTGTGTCATTTTGAGTTTGAGAGTAGAATGAACACTGTTTGTGCTGGAAAAATCATTGGGTTTTTTTTTTTTTTGGACATTAGGTTTTCAATCAGTGTACTTTTGTCTCTTAAATGGGCATGATGACAAAGAGCCAGTGATTGAAAATTTTTGAAATTACAGTAAAAAAAAATAAACAACTCCAATGAAATAAATCACCGTACTCAGAGAGACACGATTAGAGAAAGTACACCATAACTCATTTGATGTTGCATTCATAATCGTGTCTCTTGCATCTTGCTTTTTAGAAGTATTGTTAAAAAGATCAGCTTTTTTAGTTTTGTGTATTGTGCATTATTATTGTTCAGTAATTTCACTATTTAGAAGCTCGAGTAGCTTTTAGGAGAAAGCAAAAATCAAATTGAGTTCATTTTGCTGTTGATAAGTGACATGAGTGCATCCCTACTATTAAAGCAATGGAGGACGATGTTTTGAGAAATATGGAAATATTTTAAATGTAGTCTTGGCTAAAGGCCATAAATTGGATATACTGAGCAATTTCAGAGTTGTTTCTCTCTCTTTTTTACTTCAACAGGAAACTTTGCTGTGCTAATGCAACAAAATCAGGGTCATTAGATATATCTGTATTTCTCATTCTTGTGTAGCCACCGAGAATGATGGGAAATGCAGTTTGGTTGCACAAGCCTGCCGCTTCATTAACTGACTAAATGACTTGTATTTTCTGGCAAGCTTTTAACAGTACACAAAATGTGAATAAATTAAATTGCACAGTCAACATTTACAATTAAAAGGTAATTATGAGCAGCACCACCTCGGTTCACGCTTCCAAACAAAGTCCCGCTTTCCCACTCTAACAATTTTCAGCAGTTATTTTGTCTTCCCCAGTTATAATGCGCCTTTCCAGGGGAAGATAAACTACCCTCTGGCAAGGAATCTCATATATTGCGATTATTGATTTCTTTATGTGCTCTATAAGTGTGTCACAGGTGTGTGATTCAGCTGTAGCGTGAACACATGTGGCTCCACACCTGGGATGCAATCATAACACTTTGTTCTTGCATGTAGGCCTGTGTACATAATCTCTGCATCCTTCTAATAATCATTATGATTACCTGATGCTGGATTCGGCTTCTGTGAGGTTTGCATAATTGAGAGTTTGGAAGAAAATTACAAGCTTTGTTTAAATTCATCCAACAGGAATTTAAACACTGACTGTCTGTCAAGACATGCTTTTGTTGAGAGTTAACATGAAGCAGCATTCACAACCCACATTTTTCTCCATAAAGTGACAGTTTATAGACTCAAACAAGATATTTCATAAGAAAAACGGTTGGGAGGGTCTTGATTTTATTCATCACGAACTGATAAGAGGGCCTATTGACATCAGCTGTCATTTCAGAGGCAAAGACTTTTTTACGTTTTGATGTAAGATGTATTTTTTGTTGTTAAATACAGTGCCCTCCAAAAGTATTGGAACAGTGAAGACAAAATTGTTCTGTTGGCTGTGGAATCAAGACAATTGCAAATATGATGAAAAGATGAATATGAGATAAAACTACAGAATGTCACATTTTATTATTAGCCGTTTCAACACATACATATTTTACCAAATAAAAAGAACAGCACTTTTAGAGTTCATCCCACTCATTGATGTGAGCATAAGTATTGGGACAGTTGAACATAAGGCAGATATAAAAGATTATATTATTTAGTTTAGGGATGTTCATTTCGGTTATTTTTCCTAACCGTTAACCGACAAGATTATTTTAAATTAGAACTAAAATTAAATTAGAAAGAATAAGTGTCTGTGACCCATTAAAAATACTAACATTTGTTTTCGGGGGAATTAATTTTACATGCGCAAAAAGCAGTATACAACCCTAACCTTTTACAATTCCGATTATCTTCATGACTAAAAGGAGTAGTTGCTTCCACTGTTAGAAGGGAAAAAAATAAATAAATCAAGTGATTGCTCCAGCGCCACATGCGTGCACACGGTTAAGCATTCTACTTTGACAATGCAGCCTGTTCATTATCATTATATAAAAAAAACAATCAGTCAAACATATGGGAAAAAAAATAAAAAACACTGCTCAGTTTAAATATGTAGTAAAATCTGTGCCGTTAAATTATCACCGTACCACCGTGAAGTTATGCAAAACATTTTGTTTTACGTGGATATTGGAACGTGAGTGAAGTAGGCCTGTACATAAAAGGTAAATAATATTTTGCCATTCAAATACATCGCGAATACGGAAACATTTGATATTGCGTCGAACGAGAGACCCAACATTGGTTTCAGTTTCGTTTTAGCCTTAATTCGTTTTGGTTTGTCGCTATATCTTACATTTTTTAATTCTTGTTCTTTTCTAAATAGCCTACTGTTAATTGAAAGGATTTGTTGAGAAGTGAGGGGAACTAAAATAGCATAGCTATGTTTACAGTGTTTATTATAGTATTTGTAATTCGCGTCGGCCTATCTGAATGAAATAATAAAATGCGACTTATGTTTTTTTTTCTCTCTCTAAAAAAACGTTTTTTTTTTTGTTTTTTTTTGTTTTTTGTTGTTGTTGTTTTTATACGCGTAGCTTATTTTAACCATGCAGTAAACCTTTTAAAATATCTTGATTAAATTACTGAAAAAATAAATAAATAAGTGACTTTAAACCGTTTAACTGATTGTATTAATCGGTCAAAATTCTTATCGGTCAGTTAACGGTTAAACGGTTAAAATGAACATCCCTAATTTAGTTGCAGATCCCTTGCGCACTATCACAGCAGTGGGTCTGTGACCCATAGACATCACCAGACTCTTGGTCTCATCCTTTGAAATACTTTTCCCAGCCTTTAATGCAGCCAAATCCAATTGTTGCTTGTTTTGGGGAGTTTCTGCCTTTACTCTCTTCAGCTGGTGAAATTCATGTTCAATCGGATTTAAATCTGGAGATTGACTTGGGCAATCTAAGACTTTCCATTTCTTTGCCCTTATAAATTACTTGACTGAACTGGCAGGGTGTTTTGGGTCATTGTCCTGATGCAATATGAAGCACTTCCCAATGAATCTCGTGGCATTTTCTTGAATATTGGTAGGCAAGATGGTTTTGTACCCTTCCAAATTCATTCTGCTACTGTCATCATACATTAAGTCATCAGTAAAGTTGAGACGGCCTGTTCCAGAGACGGCCATGCATGCCCATGCCATGACACCACCTCCACCATGCTTTACAGATGAGGCTGTATGCTTGGGATCATTGCAGTTCCCTTTTTTTCTCCACATTTTTGCTTTCCCATCACTTCGATAAAGGTTCATCGTTGTCTCATCGGTCCATAAACACAGTTCCAAAACTCTTCTGGCTCACCTTTGTGGTTTTTTGCAAACTCTAATCTTGCCTTTCTATTTTTGGAGCTGGTCAGAGGTTTGTATCTAGCTATGTAGCATCTGTAATTCTGTGTGAAAGTCTCCTGAGGACAGTAGATTGTCAGAGCATCACCCCAGCTTTCTGGAAGTTGTTGGTGATTTTAGTCTTTTAAGGTTCATTTTCACAGCTTTTATGATTTGTCTGTCATCAACTACTGTTGTTTTTCCCAGCTGATCAGGTCGTTGTTGGTTGCTGATGTCTCCGGTGGTCTCCAAACTCTTGATTTCTCCATGCCCTTTGTTTTTGCTAGAGCTCTAACTGACTTCCTCTTTTCTTTTATCATCCAAATTGCTTGCTTTTCTCTCAGAGTCATCTCCCTCGTCTTCATCCTGCTTTGTGTGTGTCGTCATCAAATGCAAGATTCAGAATGCAGAATCAATGGATATAACTGATACGACACATTCCCTGCTTTTAATATCTGAGGAATTAATGCAACAGGACACAGCTGATCACTTAGAAAGACCTGCGAGACAACTGTTCCAATACTTATGCTCACATCAGATTGAGGGATGCAACTCTAAAAGTGCTGAACTTCTCATCTGGTAAAACATTTATGTGTTGAAACACCCAATAATAAAATGTGACATTCTGTAGTTTTGTCTCATATTAATCTTTTAATCATATTTACAGATTTCTTGACTCCACAGCCAACAGAGCAATTTTTGTCTTTACTGTTCCAATACTTTTGGAGGGCACTGTATATATTTGTATTTGAATATGTAGCATATTAAGACCAGAGCAGAGCAATATTGCAGTGTTTATTTTATGTGTGGTTTAATTAAATCTCTGTAGGCTACCACATTACATTTTGCATTGAATATAAAATATAGCTTTTTATTTGATATACAGTATATATTAGAATAATGTAGCAGGTGAAATGTGTTTTGATTTCATGTTGTCTTGAAGCCGTTTTTCTTTTAATATTAATTTTTCCTATAAATGCTACAGGCTTGTAATGCTAATATGTCTGTCTTCAGTTTTGGTATGTATGCTTATTCATAATCTAAGTTGATGTCTGGCCCCAAAAAGTACTTGCACATTAAGTCACACTTAAAAGTCTGAATGCGATTTCAAACAACAAATTATATTGGATCTCTTTTCAGAACTAACTTTTCCACAGTGACTTTTAATCAGCTGTTGTGGAAGTGCTTTTTAAAGTGGCTGCATAAAGTCACATAAGTGTAAAATGGCACACTTCACTATAGTTTGAGTGCAAAAATACTCTGTGGAGCCGCTGTAAAGTCAGACAGGGCTAATATAAGCGATAATGTAACCATATTCAACAAGGTTTGAGTTGATTCTCTAACACTCACAGAGGAATGTTGAACTTCCAGTCTGATGAAAGAAACAAAAAACGACAGTTCATCCTTCAGAATAAAAGATAATGAGAATCCAAATTAAGTCTTGAAAAGCAACATTAATCCCTCATAGTGGGATGTTTCTTCTTCTGAGCTCGGCTTTAATGAGAGAGGATAAGGGATGTACCGATCTATTATCCAGTACCTTTCATGTACCCATCACATCAGATCCCAATGCCTTGAAGTCACTGCCTCTTCTGGTCTTCTGTATAGTCTCCGTCTCAGACGGCACACCCCTGGACCGCCCACAGACCGCTAACATGCTCTGTCTAATCCATATTGCAGACAAAACTGAAAAAAGACCATCTTGATCTTGTGAGCTCTACTTTCTTGATCTGATTGCCTAGCTTTATGAAACTTTCAGGAGCGGGTTTGAAAAGTCAAGTCCGCCTGCAAACAAAGCTGTGTTTTGGTACCAGGTTAAAACTTGAAGCTTTGATGATAAAATAATCATTGAATTGTTTTGAACTCTCTTCAGGTTAGCAGCATGAGAAAGGATGCTCAAAGTTTTGTCTGGGGCAATACAAACCAACTAGAACCAAACTAGATTTTATTGAGCAGACCTGAAAATGCTACTTTTCTGAATTATGTCTGTGAAAAGTACATATTTAAAGTTCTAAATACTTAGATGATCAGAAAACTTCTGATATTTTTCTGTATAACAGTTTGTGGAGACTACCATGGCATAATTTGAAATAAGTACTGCAAATAAATTTCTAATTTATATTAAAAAAAAATAATAATAAAAATAAACAAAATGCTTCCAATATATAATATTTCAAATAAATGTTGCTTGCTTTTAAATTATGTCTGGGAAAAGCCTGGGAAAAGTAGTTATTACAGTTTTAAATACCTGGATGATCAAAAATCTGTACCTATATTTCAATATTTTCTGTATAACATTTTGTGAAGACTACCATGCCATAATTTAAAATAAGTACTTAAAAGAAATAAAATAAAATATAAATCAAATAAAACAAAATTAAAAATAATTCAAATTAAAAATACATTTTTATTTAACCCTGTAAGGCCCACAGTTGTAAGAGATTATTTAAAATTTGGCTTTCTTATCTGAATTATGATGGTGAAAAATAGGTATTTGAAGTACATTTTTTTTTTTTTTTTTTAGATGATCAGAAATGTACACATTCAAATATTTTCTGTAACTGTTTGTGTCATAATCTAAAGTAAGTACTTCAGATAAATTCTTAATTTAATTAAAAAATTTAAAATGTAATTTAAAATGAAAATATATTAATAAACAAAAATAATTAAAATTAAAATTATAATTATTTGTGCAGACTGCAAAACCATAATTGATCATAATTTAAGTAATTCACCCAATGAATTATTAGAAAAATTATCCAATAAAAGAGCCCTATGGTATACATTTTTATTGATTTGTCATGCTAAATTTAATCGTTTTCATTAAAATACTTTTATTCACTTCATTTTGTTCTCGTGGCATAATCTATTACAGACCATATTTTCTTAAATAGCATGTACAAAACAACAATAGCGTTTAGCTACTTTAAGTGTTAGACAAATGGTCTCTTGCTGGCCAAACGGGTGATTCTTAACCAAAATAAGCTGCGGTGTGGATGGGACTTTTTGCTGTTTAGTCAAATTTTTTTGTTTACGTGTGACTAACCTCTGCTTTGCAAACATGTTGCATTACCTGCATTTTAAGCAGCTGTGCGGCGCAGATCTGGACCCTCGTGTGGCTGAAGCTCATTCGTTATTTTCTCCTTGCATGAGCTGTCGAGAGAGTCCTGTGATAAAGCATGAGTTTGCCTAAAATAGCTTTTTAGGGCAGAAATGCCGACATATAAGGCAATTTGCAGCTTAGGGAACATGGACTGCCAGCACACATTAATAGATATGAAGCTGAAGCTTTCAGAAATTTTAGTAATGGATGGTCCGCTGCTTTGAAACATCTGAACATGCAAATGCACCTGCTGTCTGCTGGATTCGTAATGAATGAGATGTGCACTGCTACATGTGCATTTAAAATTATATTTAATAATGCATTATGTAATTTACAAATCTCGAATTATGTCTCTCACTGTCAGATTTGGATGTGGATCTTTGGAGATAACTTAACCCTCTGATGCATAGTAGTCACTACAGTGGACAGATATTTGGAAACCATTTTGAACCATTTAAGATGTAGCATCATGTCCCAACCACCAACTGGCGAACCCACAAAGTGTTGTCTATGATTGCATTTAATTATTGTCTTTGTATCTTTTTTTGTTTTGAGATATTATATAATATATTCAAAATGGCAGCAGGAAAAGGGGATGTGCCATGTTCCTCATTAGTGTTAAATCCTTTTATTCTCAGAAAACCAGACAGGTACAAAAAATATTTTTCAGCTAAATCAGATGTCAGAAATAGTTTCAGATTTTAACAATATTTTTCTTGTAGGTTTTTTTCTGTGACAAAAGAGTCAATGTGAAAATATATCTGTCCGCTGCAGTGGACGTCATGCGCTGAGTATAATTCTGCCTATGGGCCTATATATATATGGATTCTGCCTTATTTTGCATGTTTTATTAAAATTATGATATAATTTACACTTCAATGGTTTTATTGAACAGAAATATTAAATAGTCTTCTGATTTTATCATTTATTTCAATGCTTACAGTCTGTTTTTATTTATTAGGCCATATAAAACTATAGGCATGTATACTGTATGAGTGCAGATATGTGCATGATTGCGTTTGAGTGTGTGCTTGGAAGGGTGTGTGTGCTGTGTGTGTTTGTATTTGTGCTCAAATGTGTATGAATCCATCCCCCATCCCACACTGCCCCACACACCCCTGCCCCATACAAACACACTCTTACCTTTTGTTTGTTCACCTTTCTGTGCTGTCATGACATAGCAAGTTATTGGCTTGATTTTTCACTTGTTTAAAAGTAAAACCAAACATGTAAACAAAAAAACAAAAATTAATTTGTGATATAATAATTAATGCAACAGAGGGATATTTTCCTGACCATTTGAATTGTAGCTATTTATTTTATTCAGAATTGTATTCGCCACCGAATAAAAAAAACTTAAAAAGGTAATTACTTCACAATTCAAAATTTTGTTCTCAATTTTGAGATGCAAACTTGAGATATAACTCAACATTTTAAGGAAAAAAGCAAAACTGCAAAATAAACGTAGAATTACAAGATATCGACTAAGAATTCTGAGGTCACATCTTGTAATTCTGTTTTTTGTTTTTCACCATAAAAAGGTAAACTTTATCTCACAATGTGGGCTTTTTTCTTAGAATTTAATTTTATATCTTGCAATTCTGACTTTTTTTTCTTAGAATTGTCAAACAGAAGTACAAATTGTAAAATAAAGTCACAGTTACCTTTTAATATTGATTTATTTTTATTGATTTATTGATTTATTTCCATGGTAGAAACGAGCTTTGGTGGAGGTAAAGATGAACCACTGAATTACAATTGTATTTAAGCTGAGAGTTGACCCAAAAATGAAATTGAAAATATGAAACCTCTTTGACTTTTTTCTCACTGCATGACACAAAATTGACTTTCGTTGTATGGACAAAGACGTGTTTCAGAATAACTTATATTGTGTTCACCAGTAGAAAGTCATACAGGTTGAGATCCACATCAAGGTAAATAAGTGATTTTTCATGCATAGCCATCATATCTTACAATATGGACTTGCAGTGCTTGCAATATTTGCAGTATTGCCCCGTTGTGCAGCTTGACAGCTCACTATGAATGATTGTTTTATCTAAAAGAGCTTCAGAAAATCCTCCTTTTGTGTTGCATGGAAAAATCAATCACATTTGGGTTTGGAAAGACATGAGAGTGAATGATAAATAATGAAATTATTTCTTTAAACTATGTTATATGCTTAAAATTAAATGCATTTGTTGCACACCAAATGCGTGTGCAATATGTTACATTAGCTGAAGTCCTGCTGTTTATTTTAAATAAAAACACCATTCATTAGGTATAGTAAGTGCATTTTGGAGTGTTTTAAGACGCTTTCCTCTTATTCTGCACGAAGCTAATTAGATTAATTATCTGACACTGTCTCTCTTTTCAAGCCAGACTTGGGCTGCATAATTAAGTGTTGATTTTATTTTTGTTTTTGGAAAATAAATGCTTACAAAACCCATATAATACTCATTAAAACAATCTTTCTGTTCCTCAGAACACAACCAGCAATTAGCGTGATCAACCTGATGTACAATAATTGCTCTTATCGGCGTTTATTGTTTTGTTGGCAGACAAAAATCCAACCCAGTGTTGGCGAGGTATGAAAAAAAGACACAAAAATTTATTTTGGAGGAGCTTTGCCTTTGCTGTGTGATGCTCATTATCCATCATAATCATAATGTCAATGATTCTGCTTTGCAAAACAGACCTTTGACTTGCATCTAACAGTCAGGCGACCCCTTCCTGCTCTGTTTTCTTCATAAAGCTCTGCTCATAATGCACTAATGTTTCAGAGCAGCTTCACAAAATATAATGCCTTCAGTTCACAAACATTCCACATTTCGCACTAGTTCTGTAACATTATGGATAATATTTGCTAATATTGTACGTTTGTTTGGCCGATAGCTGAGGACACGTGTGGTGGGACCTTCAGAGGCTCCAGTGGCACCATCTCCAGTCCAGACTTTCAGAAGGACTATCAGAGCAGTGGCGAGTGCACGTGGACCATCCTGGCTGATCCAGGAGACACCATCTCACTGGTCTTCACTGAATTCCAGATGGACAGCAAACTCGAATCTTTAGAAGTTGAGGGATCTGATCCACAAACAATATGGTGAGTTTGATATTGGATTATGTGTCGTCTCACTGGAATTCTTTATTCTGTGTTCTGTGGTCAGTTATGTTGCAGGGTTTCTGTGGGTCTAAAAAAAAGTCTTAAATCAGAGCAGAACGTCTTAAATTTATCAAGTCGTTGTATTAAGCGTTGCATCTGGCTCAGTATTTTGTTTTGTTTTTCAATACTAAATATGTTTAAAATAAGATACATTTGCTTGATGCAAGTGTAAAATGTCTCGAAAAACTAAACAAAATTGAGGTTTGGTCACACTTCTCGTCATTTGGTCACAATTTTTGCTGTTAACAACAAACTGCGAATTTGAATCAATAAACTTCTAATTTGCTGCGTAAGGTAGTTGTTAAGTTTAGGTGTTGGGTAGGATTAGGGATGTAGAATATTTTCATGCAGAATATGTGCTTTATAAGCACTGACAAACAGCCAATATGTTAATAATATGCATGCTAATAAGCAACAAGATAATAGTGAGGGTAACATTTTATTTTAGGGTCTCTTAACTAGTTGCTTATTAGCATGCATATTACTAGAATATTAGCCATTTATTAGTAGTAATTAAGCACATATTAATGCCTTATTCTACATGACCGTATTCTACATCCCTAATCCTACCCAATACCTAAACCAACTACCTTACTAACTATTAATAAACAGCAAATTAGCAATTTATTGAGGGAAAAGGCATAGTTAATAGTAAATAAGTGTTCCCTGTTCTAAAGTGTTACCATAGTGAGAATTGGTACCTCTGCTTAAAAGAAGAACAAGGGTATGTAAAGTTGTATTCTATTTGAATAAAGTTGATTCTTTGAGCCCACTGGCAGATATTTGTTTTTATTTTAGTCATAAGCTCACTTCATTTTGATAAATTTTGACCAATTTAGACTTATGTTATTATGTTTTTCAAGTAAATGTATCTTGATTTAATAATTTTTAGACATTTGCACAGGAACACAAGACAAATATACAGAGGAAGAACAGCGGTTCTTTTTTTTTTTTTTTGCAGTGTGTTCAGAAGGTACAGTAAATCTCTTTCTATATTCTAGTAGTCTGGAGCAGAGCTATTCAAACCGTAAGATGTTTTGTAGAATTAATTAAAAAGTAATGGATATCCGTTTGGAAGTCGTATTTTCAAACTCAAAAGTTTTTCAAACTATAAACTTATTGTGCTCCCTAGACATTTACACATTGACGTATTGTGTTCCTTTAACTGTGTTCCTTAAATTTTCTTTACTTGGTCTTAAAAAGATTTTAAATTTACCTCCATAAAACCTGCAGAAGCTCTGTTGTTGTGTAACGAGCATTAAACTGTATAATCATCCCAGACCTGTAGTGTCCTTCATGTCTGTCTCATCCACACACACAGCATACATTCTATATATAATTTATTACATGTGTGTGTATATATACAGTATACTGTATATGTACAAACCATGCTTATCATCATAATTAATGTTTTAAAAAAAATATATATATTTTACTTCCATAGTTTTATGCATTGTTTTTGAGGGCAAGTCAAACAATTTGTGCATGTTGCCATTGGTATAATTTGACTGACATCTACAAAGTTACAGGTGAATTTGCAAAATAGGCAGTTTAATTGGATGCACAGCCTTTGACATTGTCAACAAAAGATGTGGAAAGCGTTTTGTTTTCCTTTTTAAAAGCCTGTTTGTTTTGTTATCCTATACATGATTATATGCTTAGTTGCATTGTATTATTTGCATTTATCATTGTTTTTCCCTGCTGTCTGCAACAACCCACAAGTTGTTAACCACAGATTCCAGCTCAAATCAATATTTCATATACATTTTTTCTTTATAAATAGCTGCATAATTACTGTACCTTTGTCCCTTTGTGTTTTTTTCCCTTCCCACACAGTGGTTCAGATTGTTTCCAGTACGATCAGAATTAATGCATGCATTGATAAGTTCATAGGATTCAACATCTTAATTTCAAAGTGTGGGAATGATTTTGAATATGACAATTGAAGGAGTGGAAATGTGCGATTTATGTGTTAGATTGTCCAAAGAAACTACTCAGAAGGTGCCAAAACTTCCATCAAACCTCTGAAATGACTGTGTGAGCTTGTGAGAGTCAAAAGAAATAAGAATAGATGCCTTTAACTTGATTCGATGCAGCCTGCATGACTCTGCAAATCCACAGATTTCAGTCTTGGCACAGGAATGCACAGCATACCCGGCGTTAAACTCAACCGCTAATGCTGAAATGACAATCAAACACCGTAAGTGCATGTTAAGAGCGCAGGGAACAGCATTGTGTGAGCAGTATCCTGGCGTGGTGGTGATGACCTTGCTTGTCGGTTGCTTCATTGATTCGCTGAAGTCATTTCTGTAAGCAACATGACAAATGAAGCCAAGTTTTGTTTGAGCAGAATGAACTTCTCCCCTCTAATATTGTTCAAGCCAAACAAACAAATCAATGTTTTTGCCAGAATGACCTTTATGTAATTCTGCTATACTTTCTGTGTATGTTGGAAAGGGCAAAAACAACAATCTTGTAAGTTACAAATCACTCACAGAAAGGGACGTTCAAAAGCCATTCCTCTTGCTTTCCTTTGCCAAAAGAGCGTTCTGTGTTCGGAAAAGTATATTACATTTCTTTTTGTCTTAGATGGAACATGCTTCAGGACTTAAATGAGACACCTGTGGCCACGTTTTGCAAGCATAACTGGGTCAGTATTGTGTTTGTACTCGTGCCGCGTCAGATTCTTAGCTCAGATCAGACGTCACTCAAACCACAAGGTCAACACTCAACACAGCATATTTTGGGAATATGAACCAGATGTGTCTCCGTTTCTTCGTATCGTGGTGATGAAAATCTTTTATTCTTAGATGAAGACAAATGGCATGTTCTTGTTAGGGTTATGCATCATTTAAAGTGAGTGGTTTTCCTCTTTTTCCCACACAGGCCGCTTGGAGAGACACGACCAAATGAAGTCTTTTGTATCCGTTCGCTCCTCAGAGGTTTTACACGCTCACCATGACTGCGGCTGCACGCTGCATACAAGATTTGTCCCACTTCCCTGCGCCACACTGCCTGGAAATAAATAAATAAACCCCACACACTCACACAGATTGTGTTGCATGCTGGGAGAAGGTTAAAAGCAGACAGCTGCATGGACTCTCATCATTATTTTGCAATGGTTCTTTTGCGATAGTTTAATCATTTTATCGTCGCTCAGATCAGAAATATGTCCAAAATCAGTTATTTCTGAAAAACAGAGGCTGTAAAAACAAGCTGTATAGTTGTTCTTTACCACCAATAGAGATGAAAGTTTTGCTATTTGAGATCTGTCTGTCTGTCTATCTATCTATCTATCTATCTATCTATCTATCTATCTATCTGGGGTGTGATTTGTGAACACCACCCCCCAAATATATCACGAATCATGGCAATAGATAAATAGATCATTTCTGACAGCTGTTACAAAACCATACAATACATATTCTGATTTGACCTTGAGCTTAGAAAGCTTCAATATTTTATTACTATTTATGATAAATACTTGGTTACAGTTACAGTAATAGTACTAATTTCTGCCAGGAATGCAAAAACAATCGGGAGTTAATGATATTTTGAGACACTGTACATATTCAATCGCGTTTGCTTCCATATTTTTGATCAGTGCTTAGCTACACAACATACAAACTTTACTTCAAAAGTGAGCACATTAAGCGACGTGACATTCAAAGTACACACACTTTGGATGGTGTCAGTTTTTATGGACCTCAGTCGTGGAATATTGAGGGTGGAGAGAGCGCTGTGCATTCACTCTTCACTCCCCCCACCTACAATTCCTGCCTGCCTGAGACTCAAACTCGCAGCCTTTGTATTACGAGTCCGACTCTGTAACCATTAGGCCACGACTGCCCTATGTATTCACACGTTTACCTCATATTTCTTTAAATAGAATTGAACCATAATTTCTTAATGATTCGCAGAAAGACTATTCTCTGTTGATCCATCAGTCAATATTGTGTGATCATAATTCCCACATTACGGTGACTGAAAACTTCTACGAACTGTCTCATAATACATCCAGAATTCTGGAAATGTTGGGACGTTTTTTAAATTTGAATAAAATGAAAACTAAAAGACTTTCAAATCACATGAGCCAATATTTTATTCACAATAGAACATAGAGAACATAAATTTTTAAACGGATAAATTTTACACTTTTGTCCACTAGATGAGCTCATTTCAAATTTGATGCCTGCTACAGGTCTGAAAAAACAAGACATTTTTAAAACATTCAGCTGGGAGAACATCTAGCAACTAATTAAGTTAATTGACATCAGGTCTGTAACATGATTAGCTATAAAAGGGATGTCTTAGAGAGGCAAAGTCTCTCAGAAGTAAAGATGGGCAGAGGCTCTCCAATCTGTGAAAGAGTGCATAAAAAGATTGTGGAATACTTTAAAAACAACGTTCCTCAACGTCAAATTGCAAAGGCTTTGCAAATCTCATCATCTACAGTGCATAGCATCATCAAAAGATTCAGAGAAACTGGAGAAACCTGTGCGTAAGGGACAAGGCCAAAGATCTTTTTTGGATGCCCGTGGTCTTCGGGTCCTCAGACGACACTGCGTCACTCATCGGCATGATTCTGTCATTGACATTACTAAATGGGCCCAGGAATACTTCCAGAAACCACTGTCGGTAAACACAATCCTCCGTGCCATCTGCAGATGCCAACTAAAGTTCTATCATGCAAAAAGGAAGCCATATGTGAACATGGTCCAGAAGCGCCGTCGTGTCCTATGGGCCAAGGCTCATTTAAAATGGACTGTTTTAAAGTGGAAAAGTGTTCTATGGTCAGACGAGTCCAAATTTGACATTCTTGTTGGAAATCATGGATGCTGTGTCCTCTGGGCTAAAGAGGAGGGAGACCTTCCAGCGTATTATCAACATTCAGTTCAAAAGCCAGCATCTCTGATGGTATGGGGGTGCATAAGTGCATACGGTATGGGCAGCTTTCATGTTTAGGAAGGCACTATGAATCCTGAAAGGTATATAAAGGTTTTAGAAAAACACATGCTCCCCTCCAGACGACGTGTATTTCAGCAGGACAATGAAAAACCACATACTGCAGCTATTACAACAGCATGGCTTTGTAGTAGAAGAGTCTGGGTGCTGAATTGGCCTGCCTGCAGTCCAGATCTTTCACCTATAGAGAACATTTGTCACTTTTGGCGCAAACTCTTCAGCAGCTGGAAACCTATATCAGGCAAGAATGGGACCAAATTCCAACACCAAAACTCCAGAAACTCATAACCTCGATGCCCAGATGTTTTCAAACTGCTTTGAAAAGAAGAGGAGATGCTACACTATGGTAAACATGCCCCGTCCCAACTATTTTGAGACCTGTAGCAGGCATCAAATTTGAAATGAGCTCATTTTGTGCATAAAATTGTAAAATTTCATTTAATAAAAAAAAACATTTATGTTATCTATGTTCTATTGTGAATCAAATATTGGCTCATGTGATTTGAAATTCTTTTAGTTTTCATTTTATTCACATTTAAAAAACGTCCCAACATTTCTGGAATTCGGGTTGTACATTTATGCGTCACTTTATTTACAATATCTGCATTAGTCACAGTAGAGTGAGTTTTGAGCAAAAACATTGTGTCAAATTGTTACTATCAAAAAATGTATTTAAAAAACTATTTAAATTTTTTTAAATACATTTTTTGATACTTTTGGAGCTTTGGTGTTGCCGACTTTGCATTTCTAATATGCTTCTACTTGTTTTTTAGTCGAGCACCCATTTGAGATCGATGTGCGTGCTGTTGCTTGCTCTTTGTCATATTGTCACTATGAAATAGCGCGCACTGACTTTCTGTAAAGCGCTGTAGCCTATGGATTGATGCGCGTGAACCAGGATCATGAAACCCAGACGCTCTCTATTAAGCGGGAGGAGCGCTGACAGTTAAAGTCCATTTCTGATTTCATTGTTCTTTGCAATGTCATGTTGCAGTATTTTACTTGCTAGTGTTTTAAAAAATAATTTTATTTTTGGGATTCTATATGCTCTGTTGGTGGTTGGTGGAGTAGTACCACCTGGAGGATTTTTTTTTTTATACCCACTGGGGATAAATATAATTCAGCAGAGACAGGGATACATTGACCAGAAGGGGGGAAATCCCCCCATCCCCCCTTACAAATCGCACCCTCTATCTATCTATCTATCTATCTATCTATCTATCTATCTATCTATCTATCTATCTATCTATCTATCTATCTATCTATCTATCTATCTATCTATCTCTATCTGTCTATCTGTCTATCTGTCTGTCTGTCTGTCTGTCTGTCTGTCTGTCATTCTATCGTTCTATCTGTCTGTCATTCTATCTATTGTTCTGTTGTTCAATCTGTTGTTCTGTCTGTCTCTTTCTGTTGTTCTGTCTGCCTGTCCATCCATCTGTCCTATCTATCTGTCTGTCTTTCTGTCATTCTATCATTCTATCTATTGTTCTGTGTCTCTATCGTTCTATCTATTGTTCTGTTGTTCTATCTGTCCTATCTATCTGTCTGTCTGTCTGAGTACTAGCACACATTGATGTGTAATTCATGTCCGTAGCACAAACAGTACAGGACAAGTTATATGCCAAAGTGTAATATATTTATGGGTAGGAGTTTGTTTAAATCCCTAACTCTAAGTGTGACTGATATATGCTTGACTTTGCACTGCCAACAATGCTGAATGCATATTGGGACGGGTGCTTCAGAGCCTGTACTCCCTGAGATAAGCTATTTGGCTTGTGTGGTCTGAAATAACAGATGTATATTGCAAAATTTCTGCCCTAAAGGTGAGTTGTACAAGCGCCTGAGAATTAGGACCAATAACAGTGTAACCACCGGCAAAGGCCAGATAACATTATTATTATGGAGAACATAATGTGCGTTTCTGTATTAATAAAGCGTGAGCGCGTTTGACTACAGGTCCAGCTCTGACTACAGCATTAACTGCATCTGTCCTATTGTCTGCTGACCCGCTGCACAAACACTAGCACAAAAATAGATAGTAATTGAAAAGACACAAATAAATCAAAACACCAATGGAATGTAGGAAATGGATACACCTCCTCTCTCTTACTACTTCTGCCTGCCTGAAGAGAGAGAATAAAGAGGTGAAGATATAGTGAGACTAACAAACTGGATTTGTACGTGTTCAATGCTAAAGCCGTGGTCACACTAGACTTTTCGTTCCTTTGACTTCCATTCATACGTATGCGAATGTGTTAGACCGGAAAAGCAAGCCCGTGCAAAGATATTTCGCATTTCGCTGCATAGCAAAGTTCAAGCTTGGTGAACTCTGACCTGCGAATTTGCATCACATGACACCGTGTGACCAACTGCAAATCAATATACCTCCTATCTGAATTAAAAGAACATAAATTTAAAACTGCAGCGCTGCAGAAAAGTGAAGTACATTGTATGTTTTTACATTTTAGATGTATTATAATTTGTTTTGTGTTTTGAAAAGACGCTGCACAGCGTGACGTCATATCACGATTGTTGCAGCATGCGAAACGATTTCACATGCTCAAAGTCTAGTGTGACTAGGCTTAAGTTGTTGTGGGTGGTTGAGAAAGCATCAATGGCATCATCTGTGTGGTTGCTAGGGTATTTGGGTGATTATTTAGTGGTCAAAAGAGCCCACCACCAAGACTCTCAGATATACTGGTCACTAGATATGACTCACTCCTTCTTCACTATTACTGAATGGAGTCTGATTGCAGCCAGACAATGAAATGAGAGAGCGATAGAAATAATGAAAATAGAATAAAGGCAAGAAAGAAAGAAAGAACAATAGATAGAACAAATGATAGATAGAGTGAATGACAGATAGATACATTGCTAGATAAATATAAAGATAGATACTGTATAAAGAACGATAGGAATACAGATAGACAGACTGAACATAAAAACACTAAATAAATATTTATTTTATGATGGTTATTGAAAATATTTTCGTTAAGTTTTCATCTTAGTATTTTGTTAATGAAAACACAATGTAAAAAGTTTATTTCACTTTTGGTTCTTCTGCAAATCTGTGGTGTTTATTATTTTACTATTTATTTTCATTGAGCATCAATATTTTGGTAAATATTAAGGTCTGGTGAATTTTAGTATGTCTATCATTAATTATGAAACATTGGTTTCGTACAGATAATTTTTTTATACTGATTTTGTGCGTTTTTGCTTTTGCAAGGATCGGAACATTCTAGAAGTTTCTGTAACATTCCTGATTATTCATTTATTCCAAAATAATAACTCAAGGCAGTAACAATTTTAAAAATAGACTTTATTTGTGAAAGTATTTTCAGCTATTCTTTTTAATGGTCACTGCTGATTACTCACTAAAAAAATCCACTGATCATGTTTTCATGCCATTTCAAGTATTATTTTGACGTAACAAAGTGGTTTTATCAATGTGTGAGTTGTTTACATTGACGCCATTGTATTGTTCATTCAGACCGATTCGCGAACGCAGAATGTGCACAAACACAAGGTGGGATATATCACATGTACCAATCACAGTTGATCATAACCATTCATGTCCATTCATATTGCAATGGAGGCATTGTGAATTTCCACCATTCATTCTCAATTACCCCCCTCCAAACTCACGGCACACTATAGGGGATCTGTTAAAACTCAATGAGCTCAGGGGAGGCGAGAGAGACGTGGACTACTGCTGCATGTAACTTTACCTTGTTGGTGTTTTGGAATGATTTAAGTTTTCATGAGTGCTGTTAATGATACACAAAAAGTAATGCGATTCAGCATATCAGAATTCATAAAGAAACATTCAAAATAAAAGCTAAACAAAACAATAATTATTAATATATAAATAACAATTTGTTACACAGTGTAATAATGCTGATTTTGGGGGTAGGCTTTTAAAGAAGGGTTAGTAATTAACCACCTAACAACCGTCCAGAACACTTTAGCAACCACATAGCAACATAATGTAAAAGCAACAAGCTACAACTCCCTACCATCATGGCAGTGAGTTTTAGTGTTGTGTTTGTGAAACCAACAGATGACGTGGGGTCATTGGTTAATGTTGCTGGTGCCAAAATTGAAGTGGGTCTCAAAATGTTTTACCGGTGTGTAGGGAACTCAAAGTCAATCTGGCATTTGTGGGTTGGATCCAGGCTTTAACATGGGTTGATGTCTTGACGTTTTACAAATGTACAAAAAATCTCTCATTTGCCCTTTTCAACATTACAAAACTGACAAGTGTTTGAGACTCAAGCATGAACTGTGTTTTTCTTCAAAAAGCGATTCTACTGTCGGATCTCACTTGAATAATTGCAGCGCCGGCTATGATTGACAGACAGCGAGGCCGAGTGGGTTAGAGTTCATTGCAGTCGTTCTGGAAAGTCTGTGACGGCTGAAATGGTTTAGCCTTGAAATACTTTTGCCCTGTTTTACTATAGACTTTCACTGTCACAGCCGATTGACTGTTATGAAGTTTAAAGTTATGTTCGAGTCCTTGAGATATTTGCAGATGGGAAGAAACAATAGCTCTAATGTTAGCGGCAAACAGCTGATGGCTGTTTTTACGTTATTTGCATCTCAGCAAACAGCACAGTAATTTATAAAGGTCCCTTTTATGGCATGTGAAGCTTCCAATACTTCCTCCATTTAGCCTGCTACAGATAGGGCCACTGTACCTTATTATAATATCATAAAAAAATACATTTACGCATTTGGCAGGCCTTTTATCCAAAGCGGCTTACATTGCATTCAAAGTATAAAGTTTATCAGTTAATGCTGTCCCTGGGAATCCATGACCTTGCCATTACTAATGACATGCAAAAAAATATTTGATAAAGGATTTATATTAAATAAAAATAAATAGTTATATATAAATCATTTATTGAATTATTTATCTCATCTCTAGTTTTGTTAGTATATTGTACTGAGAGTAAATCAATACTTGAGGGAATTCAAGTCAACTTTTGTATCCAGAGATGCTTTTGAATGTGTAGGAGAAACCTGCTTACTGCAGTACCCATTTAGAGAGGTGTTGCATAAGAGGGCAGCACTTACAAAATATTGTATTTATTTATTTATTTATGTTCTATTTGTTTGTTTATTTATTTATGTTCAAATCACTTCCTCTCAGCGTGGGTTTAGCAGCCGTCAGTGTTATTTTGCCCAGAAAAAAAAAAAAAAAAAACATTTCATAGCTCAGCAGTCTTCTTGTCAGTTATGTTTTGCACTTAATCTCCAATTTTTCTCTTGAATTTACTTAGTAGAAATAGAATCGTTGACTTCCCGTAAGAGTGAAGCGCTACAGAATGAATGCGGATAGCAGCTCAGATCATTTGATTTTGTGTAAATTTGATGAGAAATGTTTAGGTACATATTGAAATTTGAGCCATTTATCATTTTCCTTGAAGGCAACTTAAGATTCTGGTGAGCAGAATGAATAAAAGTGCTCAATATAATTTATATGCCTGAAAGTGACACTTTGTTAATACTGTTTTTAAATTGAATCATAGCGTATGATGCAATTTGTGTCATATTATTGATACGATACTTTATGTTATTAAAGCACAAGCTTAGCAAACCTTTTTGTCATTGCAGTTCCAGTAGGAGCTGTACTGATTGTAAAGAGTTGCACAGGGGTGTTGCAAGAGAACTGATTTGATATAAAAAGATAGTTGAAAGTAAATTGTTTGATGTTTCTGCATCTTCTTCACAGGTTATCAGGAATTAATATTCCTGTGCCTATAGTCAGCAACAAGAACTGGCTGCGACTTCATTTCGTCACAGACAACAGTCATCGGCATAAAGGATTCAGTGCTCAATATCAAGGTACCTTTGAAATATTTTCTTTGAAATATTTGTATGTTTCTGGTAATATTTCTTATGTTTCTGTTCTGGACTTTTGTTTTGATAATGTATTCTCTCTAAATAATATTTCCACCTACTTAAACTGCACTAGAATTCTTAATTTTATTTTTGTTCTTTTGATTTTGGGCCATAGTATGACCCAGACCTCTATTATGGGATTCACCCTGTTGCTCTAAGTAATTACATGCAGACTGCAATATCCGAAAAATCTTTAATCACCTTGTTAATCTTAATCAGCTGATAATTACAATAAATTACTTGATAACTGACAATGAGGAACGGAAGATGACCTGTCAAAAGTTGAATCAAAGCATGATCCACAAGTTATTTCCAATTAATTTGATTGGAAGCAAACCTAAGAGATGAATTCCAGAACTAGAATAGGAGCAAAAAATGGAAGAGAATTATATTTAAAAATAAGAGAATTATATTTTCACACACAGTACGTGGCTCAAAGGAACCATTTTGTTAATTTGTTTTTTAATTAAGTGACTTTATTAGATAAACTGTTGCTCACATAATTTTGCAGCAGGCTTTTTAAATCTCACCTACACAGAATGAAAATGTGCCTAATTTTGTTTGTTTTCTTTTGCTGAGCAGTGAAACGATCGGGAGATTTTAAATCAAGGGGAGTGAAATTATTACCTGGAAAAGACAACACAAGTAAATTTTCAATAAGTAAGTGTGTTTCTTTCTCTTTGTAAAATTAAATACACACAGTCTCTTGAAAAGTGTTTTTCTGAATGCATTTTTACAAATTAACAGTGCTATTATGTAAGGGTGGGTGATAAGATCGTATGTCATGATATGAGTCATTTTATTTCACAATAACAATATATATCACTATATACTAGATATTTTTGCTTTAATTAAAGTTTTGATGTATTATGAAATTGCGTAATACTCTTAGTATCACAAAAACTAATACCAGCATAAAAAACCTCTCAAGCTTAAAACAGTCAATGATAAAATAAGAACAAACAACTGTAGGACTAAAAACCCTAATAGAACAAAGATACAAATGAGACAGACCTATGTGGAAAAACTTCAAGCACTAGAAACAAGAATTACTAAAAACACTGCATAGTTCTCACTGTGTAAATTAAATTAAGATTTATTGCTATAAAAGTTACAAAAGTGATTCAGTCGATAGCAGCGAGAGATTTTCTCTCATTTGTTGTTAAATGAACATTACTGACACAGACAGCACCAGGTTTAAGCTGCTGTCACTTTAAGGCCGAATGCACTAATCTACTATACAGACACGCATGCGTTTTCTTTCTCAAATGTTTACTTTCACTTAAGACATAAGCGACTGTGTTTTTGAGGATACTTGCAAATACGGGCATTTTGGCACAGAAGTGTGTGTTTGACCATTCGAGCCCAATAAGATGCCAAAAGAACTCAGATCAGTCCTCATGCTCTGTATTATAATATTGAAAGTGGCTTTATCTGTGCACATGTTTGAGACAGTTTAAGCGCACACAGCTAAATTTTCACTGCTTATTTTGCTTGAACAGTTAAACTTTTAACTTGTTTTTTAAACCATAGTGCTTAAAAACAGCTTTTGTGTTGGCGCAGCATGGAAATGTCATATGAGCATAACTGCGATATAGATAATAGTCCAGTTTATCATGTCTACCGGTATATCGCACGCTCATAATGTTACTTCTTATATCAGATGCTTATATGGTACTTCGATGAACAATTCTAGTAATGGTTAGTATGACCAAAATCTTGTTTTATACAGTATGAGAATCTAAAACCAGATTTGATGAACACATGTATGTCAAACTGATTTTGTTAGTTCACCCAAAAATGGAAATTCTGTCATTATTTACTCACCCTCAAGTTGTTCCAAAACTATATTATATTTCTTTCTTATGTTGAGCAGAAAAGATGATGTTTTGAAGAATGTTGGTAACCAAACCATTGACTTCTATAGTATTTTCTCCCTATACTATGAAGTCAATGTCTACCAGCAACTGTTTTTAGCTATTTACTAGCAAACGATGACAATATTTTCATATTTGGGTGAATTAACCCTGTTAATGTGGCGAATTACAACATTTTTTGTGAGAATATATTTGGCTACCGTAAACAACCAATGTTTATTTGGCTTTCTCATGGAATGCCATGGTTCTAGTGCCAAAACCCCCCAAAATGTAGCTTTTTAACAATTTTCTGCTGTGTAACTCATTATGTAGGCTTCTTACATTTACATTTCATTTACATTTATGCATTTAGCTGACGCTTTTATCCAAAGCGACTTACATTGCATTCAAGTTACAGTTTTTTTTTTTTTTTACATTTGATCAGGTCTTGCTTTCCCTGGGAATCAAACCCATGATCTTGGCGTTGCTAGCGCCATACTCTACTATTTGAGCTACAGGAAAGCTTCTTCAAGTAGAAACCAAGCAGCTTTAAGATCTGCTCTCCGATGCTGCTGCATGTCATGCGTAATTATGGCTGTTAATACTGTTGCTCTAATGTCATAAAAAGCTCTTCGCTGCTTAATTTCTTTCAGATGTGCATCCCCGTTAATTGTTTAATATTCTGTAGATGTTATTCCGCCGGTGATTTCGCATCTACACCTTCAAAGCCCATGATTCATAAAGCACGAACAATGCCACATATTTGTAATCCTCTTGCTTGCCATTTAGCAAATGGATCAAAGGAAATTAGAGCATCCAACGAAACAGAAATCTGCATTTTGATTAATTGAGCTTAGCTTGACTTACAGGTCCCTCACCCACAGAAGCTCCTCAGAAGAGAATGTCAAATCTGTGAAGCGAGTGGCTTCAGAGGGCACACAGGTGGTTGGATTTCACTCCAACTGAGTTTAATTACTGGCCATCCAAACCACCAGCCTAACCTGGATACAGCCCCGAGCCACACAATGCCCGATCGCTATCTATGGAAATGATTTGTGCATGCAGCGAAAGTGAACAAGTCCTTTTTTTTATGGCTTCACGTGCACTGGCGTCATAATGAAATGCCGAATGATTCATTTCACCCTCGACAATGTAGCACTCCAAACACTTAATTACAACTGGATAGAATTTTTATGAGCCTCTATTTCACAGTGTCTGCATCACGCATTCGGAAATATGAGTTACGAGTGAATTATCGAGTCTTATTCAGGACCCCGGTCTGCTGCCAAACACCCCTTTCTAAACGCTTCCCTTAAATTATCCACATAACGTTGCCTCCTGCGGTAATTATCGCAAGCTAACACCTATTTATGGACGAGATATTACGCCAACTTCTCTTTTGATTGAGGATGAAACGCGATGTCTGATAACCAAGGCTGTGTTCACAGGTGATGAATGCTGATGGTTTTGTGTTGGCTTATGTCTCCATATGCTGTTTCTTCTCCCACAGTGAATGAAGGGATGGTCAAGCAGGTCTCCAACTTCTGCCCGGACCCCGGGGAACCGGAGAACGGCAAACGCATTGGCACCGATTACAGGTAGACAGGCTGTCCACACCGGACACATGGATGCAGTTTTGTTTGAAGAAATTGATGGGGCAGTTGTGAAGTCGTGCAGTTTTGATGGTATAGCTCATGAATTAGTTAGGCCATGCACGTATAGTTTAATATGATCTTTTACTGTTTTGATAGCTTATGAACAGAAATATTTAATAGATTCTTTATGCATTTACAAATTGAAACTGAAATATTAAACAGTAAAGTATCCAAAATTAATGAAACGACAATTAACACTGAGTTTGTTTTGACATGTTCTCGTTACATGTTCAATGTTATAGTCTATTTTATTTGCTTAGATATTAATATTTCACTTTAATTTAATATTAAATATTAATTGATGTTAACTTTTAATTAATTAATTTTTAATTGCAAATCATTTATAATAAATCAGCAAAAATTATATTCTGATGATAGAAATAATATTTTATTTTCCATTTAATTTGCTTTAACATTACACATTCAGTGTTATATTTTCTTTATTTGGTTAAAAATTTATATTTTGCTTTGCTTGAATATTATTTCAGCTAAATATTAATTGAATATTATTTCAGTTAAACTGACACATTTATTTTCTATTTTCTCTGACTATGAATTTAAGTATACACATTTTATTGAATTAGCAAAAAACAAAAACAATTTGAATGTTTTATTTTCTCAAATATTAATTATATTATATAATTATATATGTATAAATATTTTAAAAATCTAATATTAATTAATTTCAAATATTATTTTTTCTAAGTTAAATATATCAGTTGCATTATATTAGCAAAACATTTATATATTTTATTAACATGTATGCATATATGTATTTTGTTTGCTTAAATTTTTTTTTTTTTAATACTTAGCTAAATTAATTCAACATTTTATTTTATTTATTTAATGTTAGTTCAGCATAAATACTCATGATGTTATATGTAATCTTATTGTAAAGTATTACTGACACTGTGACATTCTGATGACAGTCACAATGACAATTCAACAAAACATTAAAAAGGAATAAATCACTTGGTTTACATACGTGCGTACGTACGTATGTTTACAAAGTGGGGACAAAATTAGCGATGGAAACAAAAAGTAATGGGAACATTTCCTGAAGAGTGGCTATGCCTAGATGTTTCAGTTGCAATGAAATCCCTGATTATATTCCTACCTGACATTTGCTCTGACATGAGGCCGTGACACGCAGCGCTGATCAATCTGTCGGCACGCGTGGGAGGCGCTCGAGGAGAATTCCTTCATTGATTCTCTGGCTTTCGTATTTGTTCTCTCTTCAACATGGCAGCATCAGTGCAACGGTTCATTTCACCTGCGACGGGGACCACGTGCTTCAGGGATCCAAGAGCATCACGTGTCAGAGGGTCGCCGAGGTGTTCGCGGCCTGGAGTGACCATAGACCTGTCTGTAAAGGTTAGACTATTGCCTTCAATAAACCCTGCTCTGAGCAGGATTAGACCAGACATCTGATCTACTGATGTCTCAGAATCCCACAATTCAATACCATTGATTCTTGGTACTGATTACAGCTGAGTTTTAAAATAATATTTCACAAAAATATGAAAATTGACCTCCTGTTGTTCCAAAACTGTATTATTTCCTTCTACAAAAACCCATTTTTCATACAACAAAAGTGGATAGTTATTTACAGCTAAGTGAAACATGACTCATGTGAACCAATGATGTCCAAACCTTGTGCTTTTTTGTTCTTTTTTATTTTGTACTGTTCTCTGAGGTCCACTTATAATGTTATCAAGATTTTTACATAAGTAAAAATAAGCTATTTTCTGTCTTGTTTTTGACCCCCATCATTGGGGTGCTATGTTTGAATAGACGTGGTGGATTGTAGACTCAGAAGTAAACGCCCACTGCTATGATTGGCTAACAGTTGTGTATGTTTGACAGCGTATATTTAGGTTAAAAACACATAAATACCTCAATACATATCAAACGATCTGTAAGTAGAGACAAAGCAATAGTGACCACGAAAACAGTTACTCATACTTGTGTGTTGCGACATTACTGTCGGATCCAATATAGTCGGCACAGCATCGTCTTTTAGTTTAAATTTTTCTGAAAACCGCATTGAATTGTGCCTTGTTTGTAAACGAATCCGTGGTAAAATTAAGTGAACAAAGGAACAAGTTCTTACTGACGCGGTCTGGATCTTCGTTCAAAATAAAGTTCATCCACTCTTTCCTAACGTTGGGATCAGAAGGAAGGAAATGCAAACACTGTTTTCCACAACTTGGCACTGCACAGCATCTTGTTGTCTTTAAAGCAATCTTTATCGTTTGGTTTCTTCGTTGCTTTTACTGCTCTTGTTATTTAGACTATGTGCGTGAATTGGTGGGCAGGGCTAAACAGGCAGTGATGTAGAAGCAGGCGTTGATGTTCTTCTGTGGAGGTGATGTTTAGCCACACTATTACATCATAGAGTCGTACATTCCATAAGCTGTTGTTTTGGCAGACTACCTTCAATATTAGCTGCCTTTAGACTAATGAGAAAGTTTTGAGTTCTGAAACGTACACTGTAAAAGAAATCCCATCAAATTTACGGTAAAAAAACGGCAGCTGTGGTTGCCAGAATTTTAACGTAAAAATATGGCAGCAACATTTTGGGGTTTACGGATTTAACTTAAATTTACAATCAAAAACCGTATTTCTTTAACTGATGTAATGTTAATATACCAACCTATTGAAGTTCTGAAATCTGTTTTGTACCTACACTGATAACCATCAAAATCAGGTGGTGATGAGAAAGTCACACGATGAACCAAAGCTCACCACAAGCAGCTTTTCCACAAGCTGAGAAGGCCAATACTAATATATATAGAAGGTGCACAATGTCATTCACACAAACACTAAATACCATCACGGTGAGACTCATTAAACATAACTGATAAGAAAAACTAAGAAGAAACATAGTTATTTCAAAGAAAAACATCAAATTTGAAATGCAGCGCAGGGAATTCTAGGAATGTCAATTTATGTTTTTCCTGTAAATTTTACATTCTTTTCACTTCCAAAAACTGTATTATTTCCTTCTACAAAACTAGTGCTGGGCGGTATGACCAAAAATGTATATCACGGTATTTTTCAAAATTATACCGGTTTAAAATATGACAGTATTTATTTTTTCATGCATGATCGGGTGTTAACCACATTTTCTACTGATTGAGAGAGGAAAAACTGCAGTAGATTGACTTAGAATGCCCTATTTTACTGTCATGATGAGCGAATATTGTAGAAAAATTCCACACTAAATAGTGACTAAACACGACCCATTAATACATGTTAACCAGGAGTCATTCTCATTTATAATCGCGACATCGTCTGATAAAATCAACATGCATCTAACGTTATACTAAAGAGAGGCTATGCGGTGGTTTTGGCTATATTACTTTTTTGTCTCATGCAGCGCACTGCCTGCGTCTGAGTAAACTAAAAAAAAAAGTGCATAATATTAACAGACGAACTATGCTCATATTTATAATTCCAAACAGTCGCGGTACGGCCAAATGAATGCGGTGCTTCTCTGCCGCTCGCTGCACAGAACAGACTCAGAGAGACGCGACGTTGCGCTGGGAGTCAGATCTCGCGCTCGGGGCAGCACTGGCGACATCTTCCAACTGAACCATAGCTAAGGTTTATCCAAAACATTCGCTAGGTTTGTCAGTTTGTATATTCTATGGAAAAAAAGCCGCTAAAAGGGTCTGAAAGTTGCTAAATATAGTGCTAAAGTCACGCTCGTGTGTGTGAGACGCGGGAGCTGGTGGCGGCGCGCGGTGGATATTGTGGATGAGTTCTTCTGTGTCATCACGTTCTACTAGTTCTACAGCTTCAGAACACGCTTAGTAACACATACAGCTGTGTTCTTGCCACAATGCAATAGTGAAAAGAGACCCCTCTCAAACAGTGTGTCGCGTTCCGAACGTTATTTAAATAACACCGGTATTGCGGTATTTTAAAAATTCATATCATAAGAAAAATAAACACCGGTATTCGGTATGAACCGGTATACCGCCCAGCACTAACAAAAACCCTATTTTCATACAACAAAAGTGGATAGTTATTTACAGCTAAGTGAAACACGACTCATGTGAACCAATGATGTCCAAACCTTGTGCTTTTTTGTTCTTTTTTATTTTGTACTGTTCTCTGAGGTCCACTTATAATGTTATCAAGATTTTTACATAAGTAAAAATAAGCTATTTTCTGTCTTGTTTTTGACCCCATCATTGGGGTGCTATGTTTGAATAGACGTGGTGGATTGTAGACTCAGAAGTAAACGCCCACTGCTATGATTGGCTAACAGTTGTGTATGTTTGACAGCGTATATTTAGGTTAAAAACACATAAATACCTCAATACATATCAAACGATCTGTAAGTAGAGACAAAGCAATAGTGACCACGAAAACAGTTACTCATACTTGTGTGTTGCGACATTACTGTCGGATCCAATATAGTCGGCACAGCATCGTCTTTTAGTTTAAATTTTTCTGAAAACCGCATTGAATTGTGCCTTGTTTGTAAACGAATCCGTGGTAAAATTAAGTGAACAAAGGAACAAGTTCTTACTGACGCGGTCTGGATCTTCGTTCAAAATAAAGTTCATCCACTCTTTCCTAACGTTGGGATCAGAAGGAAGGAAATGCAAACACTGTTTTCCACAACTTGGCACTGCACAGCATCTTGTTGTCTTTAAAGCAATCTTTATCGTTTGGTTTCTTCATTGCTTTTACTGCTCTTGTTATTTAGACTATGTGCGTGAATTGGTGGGCAGGGCTAAACAGGCAGTGATGTAGAAGCAGGCGTTGATGTTCTTCTGTGGAGGCGATGTTTAGCCACACTATTACATCATAGAGTCGTACATTCCATAAGCTGTTGTTTTGGCAGACTACCTTCAATATTAGCTGCCTTTAGACTAATGAGAAAGTCTAAGTTCTGAAACGTACACTGTAAAAGAAATCCCATCAAATTTACGGTAAAAAAAACGGCAGCTGTGGTTGCCAGAATTTTAACGTAAAAATATGGCAGCAACGTTTTGGGGTTTACGGATTTAACTTAAATTTACAATCAAAAACCGTATTTCTTTAACTGATGTAATGTTAATATACCAACCTATTGAAGTTCTGAAATCTGTTTTGTACCTACACTGATAACCATCAAAATCAGGTGGTGATGAGAAAGTCACACGATGAACCAAAGCTCACCACAAGCAGCTTTTCCACAAGCTGAGAAGGCCAATACTAATATATATAGAAGGTGCACAATGTCATTCACACAAACACTAAATACCATTACGGTGAGACTCATTAAACATAACTGATAAGAAAAAACTAAGAAGAAACATAGTTATTTCAAAGAAAAAACATCAAATTTGAAATGCAGCGCAGGGAATTCTAGGAATGTCAATTTATGTTTTTTCCCTGTAAATTTTACATTCTTTTTCACTTCCAAAAACTGTATTTTACCGTAAAATTGTCTGAAATGTCTATTACAGTTTTTCATCGTATATATTAGGGGAACTTACCGTTAACCATTTAACAGGATTTTACTATAGCATTTTCACCGTTTTTTTACCGTTAAAATCACGGTCATTTTTTACAGTGTACATGATGTTTTTGTATTACCATGACCTCTTATACTGTATGTCAAAATATCAAGGGGATTTTGGTTTCTCCGTTCATGAACCCTTTAAATTACTTTTATTATAGCATTCTGCCTAATCTTTTTTATTATTACTTTTTATTTATTTGGCATGAGGGTGAATAAATGCTAAAAACATTTACATTTTTTTTAAGAGTCTATTCATTTAAAGTTTACTAGTGCAGACTTCTGTCCACAAAATCTTTGTGTGTGTGTGTGTGTGTATGTTAGTCTTCTCTAATACATTATAAATGATTACTTCTCTGTATTTCTCTGTTTTGCAGCAAAAACATGTGGAATGAACCTCTTCGGCCCTTCAGGAACGTTTACATCACCAAATTTCCCCATCCAGTATGAGAGTAACTCGCAGTGTGTTTGGATTATCACCGCCAGTAACCCCAATAAGGTAAAACAATAACCTGCACACACACATCGCTCCATATCTGACTCAACCCAACACTTTTTATGAGCATGTCAATATCTTATATCTTAAAATGACATATTTAATAAAAAGTAGTTCCAGTATGGTTCTATCATTTTTATTGTTTTACAATAATAACAGTAGTTTTATTTATTTAAAACCATGGTCAGTTTTTTACAATGATTTAATGTTTCTCTTTTTAGTATGGTTACGTTTACCTGTTTTTAAGATGCTTTTCTTAAAACCGTTGCACTGTTGAAACCTGCCATTTCTATTTTATTTGCTTAAATATGAATATTTGTACTACATATTAATTTAGTAAAAATATTTATTTAAATATAATGTAATATTAATTTATCAAAAATAAAATCATCAAATCATATGATTTTTTTTAATGAAAATGTCAGTATTTTATACCTAAAAATGACATCCAGTATATAATGAATCCTTTATTATAAAACAGATTATTTCAACATGATTCTATCAAATGTTTTACAATACCAACAATAGCTGTAGTAAATAAGGTGTTTTGGCATTTAAAACAGTGGTCAGGTTTTTTATGGTTTTAAAGTCATGGAATTTTATTTTTATGATTTTGCAAAAATGTTAATTAAAAAAATAAATGTAATTAATTTAGCAAAATTTACAATACTAACAATAGCTCAAGTAAGTATGGGTTTTTGGTATTTAAAACCATGGTTTGTTTGTTTTTAAAAAAAAAATGTATTTACTGTCATGTAATTTCTTTATTTTAATATATATATATTTAGATGCTTATCTTCGGTTTTGCACCGTCAAAACCTGCCATTTCTCTTTTACTTGCTTAAATGAACCTCATTGACACAGAGGTTAATTTAGCAACAAATGAATGAATGAATAAATAAATATGTAAATTATGTAGTATAAATTTAGCAAATATTTTCAGATTTAATGTTGTAATTTGTATTTTATTTTCTTAAAACAAAGCAAAGTCTTTTTTATGAGCAAATCTGTATCTAAAAATGGCATATTATTAATGTTTTTATTATAAAACAAATAATTCCACCATGCTTATACCATTTTGTCTTCTTTTTCAATATTATTTATTTACAATATTAACAATATGTGTAGTAAATGGGTATTTTGTTAAATAAGGTATTTTGGCTTTTTTTAAAAACCATGATACATTTTTTAAAATATTTTTACAGTGGTGTAATGTTCTTGTTTTCGAGAGGGCTTTATTTTCTTCGAGCGGTTCCTGATGAGGTATCAATACCTCACATTGCTCTCCTGACTCTTGTGCCCCATTGTGCAAGACAAATTAGAAAACATCATCTTTCCCCTACAGCACCTCAAATAATGCAATTCTGGTTTAAAAACGCTAAAAAGATTCCTAACTGTTATATAAATGAAAGATATGCAATCAACAGTAGGTTTTGTGAGTCAACAGTTTCTCTTTCCATGAGCTCTTGCCACAAAAGGCACATTTCAGGTGTAGGTTTTCCATTTTTTTGTACCCATTTTATGCCAGAACATTAACAACCAGCAAATAGCTGATTCGTGTCCTCAATTGCTTCTAAATCTGAGCTTTCCTCTGGTGAGAAATGCAAATGAGCCCTAACACACATAACATTATTACCTCATTTATCTTCGCCCGACGGAATTGCAAAGTTCAAATTTTATTGCGTTTTCCGCAGACCCATTATTAGAGACCCATGGGCAGCTCATTGGCATTATTATTGCGTTAACACAATAAATGAAGTTAATATATGAACTTAAAGGGACAAAGCAGGACTTTCTTATGGTTGCCTGATAGTGTTCATTAGCAAACCACTAATAATATCATTGTAAGTGCTGTAAGACATTTTTTCACACATGTGGACCGCCTGTAAGCTGTGTGCGTGCATATGGATGTTTCTTCAACAAGGTTGTGGGTGCTTAAACATCACCTTATAAGAGAATTCTATCATTAAAAAATATATATATATGAACCTTTACACAAAAATGCCATTTCCATCGCATCTCAATTTATGGGTTTTGAGTACATTCTGTGATGTAAATTACTTTTCTGTAATAAAATGCCTCCTTTGTATGGCTAATTTCATAGCACTTTATATATCATAAATGCTATTACATATTATTCTTAATATTATATAATAGTTTGAAAATGTTTATTGAAAAAGTTTTATATTATTTTCATGCAATACAGTGCATGTTGCAATGGCTTGAAGTCTTTCAAATGTTATGAAACATGTTTACTAACGTTCAAACGTTTAGGGTTCAGTTTTTAAAAGAAATTAATTTTAGTCAGCAAAGGTGCATTAAATTGAACAAAACATTTCATAGTGTTACTAAAATATTCTATTTCAAATAAATGCTGATCTTTTGAACTTTATATTTATCAAAGAATACTAAAAATGTATCACGGCTTCCACAAAAACATTGAACATTTTCAACATTGATAATATAAGAAATGTTTCTTGAGCAGCAAATCAACATATTAAAATGATTTCTGAAGGATCATGTGAGACTGAAGACTGCAGCTGAAAATTAACAGGAATAAATGACATTTTACAATATATTCAAATGAAAAGCAGTTCTTTTAAACTGTAAAAATATTTTAGAATATTACTGTACAATTTTACTGTATTTTTAATCAAATAAATGCAGCCTTGATCATCACATAATTACATTTTTAAATTATATTTTAAAATATATTCAAATAGAAAAGGGTCATTTTAAATTGCAATAGTATTTCACAAGTTTGCTGTTTTTGATCAAGTAAATGATCAAATAAATTCAGCCTTGCAGACCCATAATCTTTAAAGTGTAATGATTTGTTTTTTAATTCTTTGTCTAGATCAAAGTTTTATGAAATATTTATAAATTCATGTTTTTTTCATATTTTGTAATTTATTTTTCATATTTTAATATTTAAAAGTCTGGTTCTGGGACGACATAAAAGAGAAGCATTTGAAAAACATCAAGAAGGCTTGGTGAAAACTTTCTATGACTTTAATGTGACCTTTATTTACCAAAGACAAGCCTAGTTGAAATCTGTTAGCGTTAATAAAAATCAACCCACGAGACACAGAAGTGGCAGCCGTTGAAGAAGCACCCATATACCTTAAGTGCATGCTTCGTTTCCTCAGTGTGCCATAAACGTGCCAGAAGGCCGGTATTCATGGTGTCTAGCTAAATGTGAGTAGCGGCAGCTCCCCGGTGTCTCCAAATGCACACCGGGGGGTGATTATGCAAACAGGACGTTGTTAATGTACAAGTGAGCGTTTGAAATAACACGGAACAAGCGGAGCACATCTCTCCAATGTTTACTTGCGAGCTTGAGCCGCTGATTGAAAGCACTCCCGGAAATTTGTTTTACCCTCAACATTCATTGGACTGTGCAAATGATTTGTTGGATAATTGATGCATTGCCCCCGCTGAAATTTTTCGGTTATAGCGCCGTGGTTCAATGGGGCCGCAGAGGGTACGAGCAAATGAACTGAAATATACAGGCGACATATGCTGCAGCCAAGTGCTGGCCCCGGTGAGCTCATGAATATCATATTTATTGAGAATAGTGTGTATCATTTATATTTGATGATGTCTGAAGCGCTCTAGTACTGAGAAACTTAATTAAGACGGTGTGAAATGCACACTACTCATTCTCCGTAACAGAGAGCATATGGAGAAATCCCTCCGGTCAAGGTGCTTCATTGATTCGAGTGGCGTTCCATTACAAAGACTTCTAACGCTAATTCAGTGATTTTATTCCCGTCGCAGGTTATTCAAATCAATTTCGAAGAGTTCGACTTGGAGCTGGGATACGATACGTTGACTGTCGGAGATGGTGGAGAGGTTGGCGACTCGAAAACAATCATACAAGTGTAAGATTCAGAGTTGTGCTGTTTTCTGTATTGCACTGCAAAGACACCAGAAGCATCTGTAAATCAAAATAAATTACTTGAGATACAAAATATGCTTAAGATATGTGAAGGCTATTTAAATGCAAGAAATTATGACACTGAACTCAGTATATTTTTCCTTCCTCATCAGCAAATTGTTTATAAACCTCGCTAAATTGAATTAAATTCATGCTTGGAATAATATTTTGCCAATAGATAAAGAAAAATAAACTGAATTGAAGGTCATAATATTTTATGCAATTTGATTTCTCAAGTTTGGATATTTTCACTGGAAAACATGTCAAAATTATTTTTGTAGTCTTGAATAAGTAGCGTTGACCGTTGACTTTCATCTAGAATATTTTAAAGAGGCAATACTATCTTTTTCATTTCACTTTTTCTTAGACCAACAAGTCACAATTAGTTTTACTAACTGTTTACCATGCACATACATATACAGTGAGGAAAATAAGTATTTGAACACCCTGCTATTTTGCAAGTTCTCCCACTTAGAAATCATGGAGGGGTCTGAAATTGTCATCGTAGGTGCATGTCCACTGTGAGAGACATAATCTAAAAAAAATCCAGAAATCACAATGTATGATTTTTAACTATTTATTTGTATGATACAGCTGCAAATAAGTATTTGAACACCTGTCTATCAGCTAGAATTCTGACCCTCAAAGACCTGTTAGTCTGCCTTTAAAATGTCCACCTCCACTCCATTTATTATCCTAAATTAGATGCACCTGTTTGAGGTCGTTAGCTGCATAAAGACACCTGTCCACCCCATACAATCAGTAAGAATCCAACTACTAACATGGCCAAGACCAAAGAGCTGTCCAAAGACACTAGAGACAAAATTGTACACCTCCACAAGGCTGGAAAGGGCTACGGGAAATTGCCAAGCAGCTTGGTGAAAAAGGTCCACTGTTGGAGCAATCATTAGAAAATGGAAGAAGCTAAACATGACTGTCAATCTCCCTCGGACTGGGGCTCCATGCAAGATCTCACCTCGTGGGGTCTCAATGATCCTAAGAAAGGTGAGAAATCAGCCCAGAACTACACGGGAGGAGCTGGTCAATGACCTGAAAAGAGCTGGGACCACCGTTTCCAAGGTTACTGTTGGTAATACACTAAGACGTCATGGTTTGAAATCATGCATGGCACGGAAGGTTCCCCTGCTTAAACCAGCACATGTCCAGGCCCGACTTAAGTTTGCCAATGACCATTTGGATGATCCAGAGGAGTCATGGGAGAAAGTCATGTGGTCAGATGAGACCAAAATAGAACTTTTGGTCATAATTCCACTAAACGTGTTTGGAGGAAGAAGAATGATGAGTACCATCCCAAGAACACCATCCCTACTGTGAAGCATGGGGTGGTAGCATCATGCTTTGGGGTGTTTTTCTGCACATGGGACAGGGCGACTGCACTGTATTAAGGAGAGGATGACCGGGGCCATGTATTGCGAGATTTTGGGGAACAACCTCCTTCCCTCAGTTAGAGCATTGAAGATGGGTCGAGGCTGGGTCTTCCAACATGACAATGACCAAGCACACAGCCAGGATAACCAAGGAGTGGCTCTGTAAGAAGCATATCAAGGTTCTGGCGTGGCCTAGCCAGTCTCCAGACCTAAACCCAATAGAGAATCTTTGGAGGGAGCTCAAACTCCGTGTTTCTCAGCGACAGGCCAGAAACCTGACTGATCTAGAGAAGATCTGTGTGGAGGAGTGGGCCAAAATCCCTCCTGCAGTGTGTGCAAACCTGGTGAAAACTACAGGAAACGTTTGACCTCTGTAATTGCAAACAAAGGCTACTGTACCAAATATTAACATTGATTTTCTCAGGTGTTCAAATACTTATTTGCAGCTGTATCATACAAATAAATAGTTAAAAAATCATACATTGTGATTTCTGGATTTTTTTTAGATTATGTCTCTCACAGTGGACATGCACCTACGATGACAATTTCAGACCCCTCCATGATTTCTAAGTGGGAGAACTTGCAAAATAGCAGGGTGTTCAAATACTTATTTTCCTCACTGTATAACAAATCAATTCACACAAGTATCAGATTTAGTGTCATTCTGAAGTTGTGTGTCAGGAGTGTTTTCTATATTGTATGGCAAAAACATCTATCTCAATCAGTATCTTGTTTTCCAGATAAAAATCACTTGAACATCAAGATAAATTTACCTGAGAAACCAAATATGATTAAGATATGCAAAGGCTATTAAGATATAAGAAATTAAGACCTTGCTTTCCCATTAGTAAACTGATTGTAAACTTCATTTAATTGTATTAAGTTCATGCTTTAAACAAGAACTGTTTGCCAATGAGGTAAGAAAAATAAACTTAATTCAAGGTCTTAATATCTTATGCAATTTGGTTTCTCGAGTAAATATTTCTGCTTTTAAGGATATTTTAGCCGGAAGGCAAGTCAATGATTTTTGTAATCTTGAATAATTAACATTGACCATTAGCTTCCAGCTAGAATATTTTATAGCAGCATAATGTCTCTTTTCTCACATTTTTATTTTTTCCCATAAAGTTTTCTTGCACCAACAAGTCACAATTTAGTTTTACTAACCGTTTACCATGCACAGGCATTATTAAAATACATAAATAAAATTCATAGCAGGCAATTCACACATGCAATTTGTGAATAAAATAATTTTGTTTCAGACAGAAAATGAAGTGCTGAAGTTAGACAAGTTGTGGCATGCCACTCATTTCCGGGTGTATATCTGCATACTACATTTGATTTCTCTTCTTTTTGATAGTACAAGGAAAATGCTGATTTCCCCCCCTTTAAGATATCCAACTTTAATAGACTCCAGCGGCTATTTTTTTTTTCTTCTTTTATCTTGCATTTTGTTCAGCTTTGCAGCAGTTATCCGTTTCAACAGCATGAAAGCCACAAAACCATAAAAACTGCACAGGCACAAATCCTCCGGCTGTATTTTTCTCCCTCACAAACATGTTTTTCCGTCCACCTCTTCTTGCCGTCAGCCGTATGTCTCCGGGAATCTTGGGTAGACACACTTTGGTGATGGTCTGTGCTGCTTTCTGGTGCATTTGGCTGGCTTTGTTCCAGCTGCGATCCATTGAGCGCTCACAGAGCGTTCCTCAAGGACAAAAGGCTCTCGCTGCCAGAACACTAATACATACTGTAAAGCTCAATTAATGCCTTTCTTCAAGTTTGTGCTGGTCAAATTAGCTTAGTACTTTTATTATGCTTTATTTACACAATCTGTAACACACGTATTAGCATGTACCATTCAAATATGGTGTTTTTAGACCCGTATCATGGTAATACTATACTTTTTTTTTAGACATGGAATAGCGTTAGAAAATAATTTAATAGTCCGAGAGAATATAACAGTCATACACATTATACAGACCAGACAACGGAACTAAGAAAACCCTGAGCGTAAATACACAGGGAGAGTGTAATCAGGGAGAACAGAAACAGGTGTGTGGGACTAATTAACAGATGAGGAAGCTAAATAGGAAATTAGGCAGGCGGGAAGAGGGTAAACAGAAAAACTTAACCAAAACAGACTATATTCCTGACTATGATTAATACTATGATTTAAAAATGGATCATGGTAATACTATGGTTTTAGATGCTACCATGATGTTTTTTGAAACACGAAATGTAATTGAATATAAGTACTACATGGCCAACTTAAAATTTTAAGGCAACCAGCTTCAGCAGATTTCAACTTATTTTTGTGGGAGATTCTCAAATTTTTGTTGTATAAACTGAGCAAACTCAAAAATCTGCTGAAGCTGGTTGCCTTAAAATTTTAAGTTGGCTCAACTTTTCTTTTTTCTTTTTCTTTTTTTTTACAGTGTATGCTACCATGGTAAAATGATATCAAAATGATAAACCGTGTCCAAAAAACATGATACTCTGTACTAGTATATTTTGATACTTGTCTAGTACTTTTTTGTAAGCTTTGTTTGTTGTTGTTTTTGGAATATGTATATGGTAATACTGTTTTTTTAAATAAATATCAAAAATCAGTAGATGCACTACATTGATGAATAGTAACAGAGATTTTGACATTGTTACAAAATACTTCAAATAAATGCTGTTCTTTTGAACTTTCTAAATAAAAACAAAAATATTAAGCAGATTAACTGTTTTCAACATTGATAATTTACTACTAATAAAGATTTGTTTAGCAGCAAATCAGCATATTTGAATAATTTCATGTGACACTGAAGGCTGGATTAATGATGCTGAGAATTATAGAAAACAGTTCTTTAAAATTGTAATAATATTTCATAGTATTACCGTTTTTGCTGTATTTTTGTTCAAAGAAATGCAGTTTTGGTGGGGGTTTTTTGGTGCCGACCCCATACCATTGAGTACTATATAAATATAGTAATCATTCAGTACTGTAGCACATATCAGAATACCTTAGTATTAGCATCTGACAGCTTTATTATAGCATGGCACTGCCACAGTAGTGTTCAGTATGCTGAGCTCACAGACTCTTATTTTCTTTTGTTCACTCTGCATGGACAGGTTAACGGGCAGTTTCGTCCCTGACCTCATCGTCAGTATGACCCATCAAATGTGGCTGCATTTGCAGTCTGATGAAAGTGTGGGCTCTATTGGCTTTAAGATCAACTATAAAGGTGAGTCTGTTCTCTGCCTTAGCTTCTTAGAGTGCCCACATAAATCACTCGCTGGCTCAAAAGCTTTACTGCTGTTTTTCTCCCTCCTCTCGTCTCTCTCGCCTACCTACAGAAATTGACAAGGAAAGTTGCGGGGATCCCGGCATCCCTCTGTATGGACTCCGAGAGGGCGGGGGCTTCTCCAACGGAGACGTGCTGCGCTTTGAATGCCAGTTCGGATTCGAGCTCATTGGCGAACGAATGATTTCCTGTCAGAATAACAATCAGTGGTCTGCTAACATCCCTATCTGTATATGTGAGTGCTGCTAGACGCTTCTCTGTCATTATTTATGTGCTTCGAAGCCTAAATGTTGTTTTTTAATCTTCTCTGGAAAAAAATGTGATTTTTCACAAAACGTCTGAGCATTTTTTTTTTTCTGCTATTCATGCAGTGAAAGTTGAGGGTGCGTTATACTGTCAAGCTCTAAAAAACAATTACAATAAAAGTGCTTCCAAGTTTTCTGAACAAGGAATAACATTGCATGAAGAAGAGATTGAAATTCAAGCTGATGGAAACCAGGGTTATTATAGTTAACTAAAACCAAGCCCGTGAAAAAAATATATATATATATAATATAAAACTTTAACTGATATGAAAAAAAAAGAAAAAACAAACAAACTTCTATTTTATCTATCTATATCATCTATCTATCTAGATAGATAGATAGATAGATAGATAGATCCTTCGTTTAAGTCTGCCTGGGAAGTTCTTTCTTCGAAAGTCGTAATTATGATGTGATTTGCGTTATTTTAGTCAGAATAAAAATGGGTGCTTTGGGCAATTTCATTTTTCTTTCTGTCAGACTGGAAGCTTTTTAAGTGCTAATGCAACAGAATGAAGAGCAAAGGATGTGCATTAAGTGTGTAATCGATACTTTATGCATTTCATCATTCTCATACTGCCACAGAGAATGATGGGAAATGTTGTCTTATCACACAAGCCTGTTGCTTCATTAACTGGCTAAGTGAGTAGTATTTTCTGCTGAGCACGATCACTATTCTTCATTAACAATTTACAAGCTAAATTATGTGGTTAACACTCACAATTAAAACTTAATTATGATGATCAATACCATTTGGAAGGTAGAATAATCTACCGTGTATTATGTTTTAATATCATATATATATTTTTTTTGACATTACCATTATGAATGCCATTGTAATTTTTATAGTGACGTTTGAGGTCGATAATTAAAAAAATAAATAAATTGAACGACATTTTTAAATTTGTAAAAACTGTTATTCTCTCCAAGGATGTATTTGATCAAAAATACAGTAATTAAGCAATGTTGTGAAATATTAAGATTTTAAATAACTGTTTTCTATTTGAATATATTTTAAATATAATTTATTCCTGTGATCAAAGCGTCATTACTCCAGTTTTCAGTGTCACATGATCCTTCAGATATCATTCTAATATGCTGATTTGTTGCTCAAGAAACATTTCTGATTATTATCGATGCTGAAAGCATTTGGGCTGTTTAATTTAAATTGTTTATATATGTTTATACGTGTTCACTTATTTTTGTTTTTATATTCTTCAAGAAAAATAGATTTTTGGTGGATATAAAGTTCAAAAGCCTGTATTTGAAATATAAATATTTTGTAATATAATAGTCTTTACTGTCACTTTTGATAAATGTAATGCATCTTTGCTAAAAAAACAAACAAAAAAAGTATTAAATTTCTTTCAAAAAACAAACTAATAAATAAATAAATACATTTACAAACTGTAGTCTACAATTTGGCTTTAAAAAAAAATAAAATTCTGGATATGTGCCACTAACAATTCCATGATATCATATATCAAAGTTAAAGAAGAGAAAAAATAAAATCACTCTATGTTAATTCAGAGTTTTCCAATGCTAATCATGACATTTTTGCCATTATACTGTAAATGCGATCATTCTAATAAGACTTGAAAGCCAGCACAAGTCCTTCTAGAAAGTTCTTAAGAGCTCGGAAGTCATAATTGCTATTTGAAGTGCATTTAAGTGATCATAACATGGACATGTCGCCAATTCATGTTGCCATGATGTAATTTTCCTGCCAACTGCGACTAAGATGAATGGGAAATACTAACGTTTAGCTCTCTTCAGGTACATTAGGCCTTGGAAGTAATTTAAGACCACAGTTCTCCATCTATCCTCGCTAGCTCATTACAGAGATGAGCGCTGACGACCCTTTGCATCTCTCTGAGTCGGTGAGACACATGTCTAAATGAAATGATGTCGAGAGGTCGGACCAATTAAAACCGTGTTTTATGTCGGTGTGTGTAAACAAAACAACCGCTGCGCTGTTAAATATGGCTAACAGACTCGAAAGGACAGCTGCGCTCTGGCAGATGATAAGATGACAATTCTCTGGGAGCCCGACAAGTAAACAGCACCAAAGAGCAATACCACTTCAAGAGTTTTAAAATTCCCAGTGTGCCCTGCACAATGCAGTTTAATGCAATTACTGCTTCCATTACAGTACAATAATCCCTGAAGGAAACAGGTGCAGCATTTTTTCTATCCGCAACCCTGCTGTCACACATCAGCGTGTTAGTTATTGCTTAAGGCAAGTCACTGGAGGTGAATAGGGTAAAAAATTTAACTTGGATATCACCATACTTTCCCCAGTTGATGTTACAGGTTCTCAAATTAAATGTTTAAATATGCAAATATATCATTATCTAATTAAATATGCATTCATTTGCATACAATTCCAGAACAGAAATCTGAACATTGGGTAAAGCCAGGTTCTTGTTTTATTTTGTTGACATATTCGAGTTGAAGGTTTTACAGAGGCTCTCTTATTATCACTCCATAAATCAGAAAATGCTGTCAGTAGCCAGAAAAAAATAAATTAAAAAATCAGCGTATGCATAAAATGTTATATAAATCAGGCGAATGATATATGAACAAACCCTTCTCTAAAACCCATCAGAATATAGATAGGAATAAAACAGTAAAGTTTAGTGGAAGGGCTGTTGAAGTGCAGATTTTTATTTAAATATATGTATAAAATGTTATATAAATCAGGCAAATAATATATGAACAAACCTCTATGTACAATTTATCAGAATATAATAATAATAATAATACATGAAATACCATATACAAAAGACTAAAATAGAATATAGATATGAATAAAGCCATAAAGATTGGTTTATGTACTGCTGAAACAGATTTCTGGCTTGCTGCATGAGAAAAAAAAAAAAAGCTCATTTTGAGAATGAGTTTAAAGATATGTATTGTATGCCTTCAAAGATATATATTGTAAATGAATTTCTAGGCACAAAGTATACAATACTGGTATATATAAATATGTTTATTATATGCTGTTATAATATTTATTTATTCAATTTCATTTTAGGAATTTTGATATGTGCTTATGTGATTTTACATTGTTTTTAAGGGTTTATGTAATTTCAGTTTTATTTTTAGTAATAAAATAAAATAAATAGTGCTTCAACTTAAACCTATTTCAATTAGTTGCAAAGGCAACGTCTCTAATTAAAAAAAAAAACTTTATTTGTTATTTATATTTTGTATTATTTAATCTTTATTTCAATCACCGAATGGAGACTAAATGGAGATTTGTAGCTCACTGCATCAAAAACAAAAAACAAAAAACATTTTGAGAAAACGGCCTTCAAAGATATGTCTCATAATTGAAATCTACAGATAAAGTGTAATGAACTGAACACTTAAATGTGTAGTTTGGATGTTTTTTGGCTACTAGTCTGAAAAAAGAAACTTTATGAAAGCAAATCAACCCAAAATTTCTAAATTGACCAGTGTATGAAAAAGACAGTGGTCTTTAACTTGCATCTATGAGGTTTTAGCCAAATTTGATGCCTTTAAAATGAATTTAGATTAGTCTTTGCTGCTTTTGACCTTCACATAACTGATCAGCATCTCCTCTCTCTCTTAGTTCCCTGTATGTCCAACTTCACGGCGGCCATGGGAACCGTTCTGTCTCCAGACTATCCCGAGGGTTATGGCAACAACCTCAACTGCGTCTGGCTGATCATCGCCGAACCGGGCAGCCGCATCCATCTGGCCTTCAACGACTTCGACCTGGAGCCTCCCTACGACTTCCTGACGGTGAGGGACGGGGAGCTGGTGGATGCTGTGGTGCTGGGACGCTTCTCTGGGGCGGAAGTGCCTTCGCACCTCACCAGCAACTCCAACATCCTCCAGCTGGAGTTCCAGGCCGACCACTCGATGTCCGGCCGAGGATTCAACATCACGTACAGCAGTGAGTGCTTCGCTTTTGAATGTGTTTCACGTAGCGGTAAAGATTGTATTCTGAATAAAGTAAAAACAGTAGAATTTGTTTTCTATTTGAATATATTTTAAAATATAATTTATTCTTGTGATTGAAAGTAGTTTTTTCAGCATGCTAGCATACTATGCATAATAATTTTGCTGTATTTGTTGACCCCCCCCCCCATTTTCATTGTTATCATAAATGTTTTTCATAAATATCAAATATCATAAACTTTTATAGCATTTTTATTATATTTAGTATGTTTTCATTTTTTCATTTTAGTTGGTTTTTAATATTTCTATATAGCTTTTTTTTTTTATTTCAGTTTTAGGTTGTGAATAAATTAAATAGCCTTTCAACTTGAACATTTCAGTTACTAAAAAAACCCCGTAGATGTCAATTATTTTCCAATGCAACATTTATGCATTTTATTTTAGTTTTTTATGTTTATGTTTTGTATTTACTATTTGTTTAGGTTTTTTTTATTATTATTTAATCATTATTTTAATTACTGTAAAAGATTTGTAATGCTTAGTAAACAATATACAAACATACACATACTGCTCACACACACACACAGTATGCTACAGTAAACAAAAAAAGTGCAATGGTTGGCTAAAAGAATTAATACTCTTAAAAAACTTTAATGTTTGCTAACAACATTTTTGGCATGCGAAGCATTGTCTTCAATCGGATTCCGAACAGCCGTCAAGTAGGACATATGGAAGGACATATTTTCCTCGATTTAATTCATAAGCCATTTATCCACCAGCATCAAACAACTTAATCCTGTTCGCTGAACATCATACCATTAGCTCAACCAAAATAATCCTTAAATGCCTGTGCGACAACGTACAGGACCCTAGTGTTCACCCACAATCCTCTGTTTCCTATAGTTTGATATTCCATTATGCATTCGCTCTTTCCTTTCCATTTCATTAAGTAAGTCACGTTGCAAGTAACAAGCTCTCTGCTTTGATGTTATTTGTTCAGCGTTTGGACACAATGAGTGCCCGGATCCCGGAGTGCCTATGAATGCCAAGCGCTTTGGTAATAATTTCCAGCTGGGAAGCTCCATATCGGTGGTGTGTGAGGAGGGCTTCATAAAGACTCAAGGCTCGGATACTATAGTGTGTGAACTGGAGGCGGGAAAGGTGATGTGGAGTGGTTTGATCCCCAAATGTGAAGGTAGGTTTCAAAAGTGTTTGTGTCGTTTAATCTTTTCTGCGGAATAAAGTTATCAAAGCTCAGCTCAGGAAACGCTGGCCTTTGAGTAGCTGTTGGATGTTTTTTGAAAGATTGACGAATTATCTAAATTGCATCCCTTGAACTCGTAGAAAAGTGGTTCAGTTCCACTTATTATCAGAGTTGTTGTATCAACAGTACAAAAGACAGATGAAAATGGTAAAAAACATTTGTGTAAACACCAGCTCTGATTAGAAAATATTACTTACCTGCACCTGCATCAAACAAGAGTTTACATTATTACTCAGATTTTTCCACATGTGAGGGATAGGGGAGAGCGGGGCACAACCTAACACTTTTTGACTTTCTCAGTTTGTGTAAATCCATGTATAACTTTTTTATCCACAGTAATTTCACAATTTTCCAGTACAAATATGACGCGTTGTTTCATAATTATAGCATATATACGTTTTTCTTTATTTACCCTCAAAAAGTGAAATGTGACAACATGCCCCGTAGGTGGGTTACATTGTAACATCTGAGGGGCACATCGTAACATGACCATATGACAGCTTAAAATGTTATCTGATCTAATGAAAAAAATATATGAAAATGAAACTGAAATATTTTGTCAATAAAATAAAATAATGGCATTTTTTAAGAATTTAAAACAATCTGATTTTGGAGTTTGACAATGAACACATTGCAACCATGCTTGGTACGGCCCATAAATGAGCCAAGTTGCTTTTCTTGAAATGATCATTTCTGAACATTAAATATTGACTGTCAGTCTTTTTTCACCTGTTTCTCATAGTTTCTCATTAAAATGCATTAAAGTAAACAGTGCAAATTATATCGCTAATGTTATTGAATAGCATAGTGTTATGACGTTCCCCATCTGCGCAACTGGAATTTAAAACTGGTTAGTGTCTTGTGCTAGTTAGCGAAGCGACTGATAAATAACAGATTGGAGATTAAAATAATAGCAGATTTCTCTCATTTTAAATGAATACTAAAAACTGAGATGAAAAATTTACTTAAGCCAGAAATTTACTTTTACTAAGGTAAAAATAAATTTTCAGCGATATCTTCAAAATATTTTTTAATTTTGGTGCACATTTTTCTCTTTATAGTGTTGAAATGGCAACTAGTTATTCTAGAATGTGTGGAAATATTTATACCACGTGTGTTACAACTAACCACGCGTTAGTTTGTGCCCCGCACTCCCCTACTCTTAACAACTAAGTTAAGCGAAATGCCTAAAACAGCTAAAAAAACAAAACAAAACAAAACAAAAACAGCCAAAACCAGCCTGATTGATTAGTCTAGTTTGTTTACAATGGGAATAACTGATTTGACCAAGTAAAAGCGGTTGAAAACTCTTTAAAACCAGCCTGCTAAACTAGCTATTACATGGCATGAGACCAGCAAAGACGAGCTAGCCAACTTAGGCTGGTTTTTGACAGCAGAGATGTGATTTACTGTAGTAAAATTAATGTAAGACATGGTCACTACTTCATGCGGATGAGTTAGTGGAAAATACAAGGGCTTACCAGCAAAAGTATGACTGGTAGTTATGTATTTTGACATAGTCATCTGCATCTTATTGATTAATGGTGCTGTAAGCAGCCATTTTGCTAACTTCCGCCTTTTTGTTTACATAAGTCACACAGCCTCTCTGTAACATCCAGCTCCACAAAGACATCAAAAGTCAAATTTTCTAAAGTGTAAAAGTGTAAAGTTGGTCTGTTATCTTGTTTGTGCAACAGAGATGAATGGTAATGTTAACATTTAGCAATTAGCTTTATTTATGCTAACAGACAGCTTTCTTTAAATATTAAAACTTCCTTTCAAAACTGAATATGAGAAATGATTGACATGTAGAAAGCATGCCGTTTACCATGATAAAATCACTGACAATCACAAGAGTCTGTTTTTTCTCTTAAATGTGAAGTTTTTGACTCGTTACCGAGTGCAACTGTCATAGAGATAAGTGGGAATGCTAACAATTAGCTAACAAATCATTTTATTTTTGCTGACAAATTTTATAAGTCCTTTTTTGCAAAACCGAATATGTGAATTGACTGACATGCAGAAAGTGTTTCTGAATGGATAAAAAAAAAAGTCTGGTTCGCTCCCCTGGCTCTTTTTTCCTGCTGTTTACAAAAACCGGTTTGATTTCTCAAGACACTTATTTTAGTGAAATCTGTCAAGTAGCAGGAGCGTTTTGTGCGTTTTATTAAAAAATTGCTTGCAGCACCTTTAAATCAAGAACTTTTTCATCTCCAAAGATATTCAGAGACACTGCACTGCAACAACAGTTGATAAGAAGAGGTTTCTTTGTTGAATCGAAGTGTTCTAATAAACATTCTGCTGGCATGTACATAAAATGTTTCCCGCAGCGCCCTGCGGTGGCCATTTCACCGCTCCGGTGGGAGTCATTCTGTCCCCGGGGTGGCCTGGCTACTACAAAGATTCCCTGAGCTGTGAGTGGGTCATCGAGGCCGAGGTGGGACGCTCCATCAAGATAAGCTTTGACAGGTCTGTTGGATAGCTCTGAGAATAGCAACACACAGAGGCATTATTTGGATTCATGTCTGGAGGCATCAGCTCTCCAAGGCGACAAATCATTTCGGCACATATCAGGGTTAAAATGAGCCGAAGTAGCAACATATTCATAGTCATCTTCATCCGGGGTCCTTTGGGTGTGAAGGCCGCGTGGGTTTTTATAAAGTCTCAATGTAACTGTCTGCCGAGTTAATAAAGTATAATGTCAAATGTAATTGAATCGTAAGCCTCAGCTGATCGCGGCAAAGTTCACATGTAGAAACGTCTGAAGGATGCTATTGCTTCCGAGTAATGTTTGTCATAGCGCGTAGACCAAGAGCGCAAGGGAGACAGTCACCATTAGTGTCTATATAAATGATTACATAGTGTTATGTCGACGGGCATGATCCATACGCGTGCTGTTTGCTGTATAAATCTATCGCTGAGTGTGCTGCCCATTGAGGCCGTCTCTGAAAGGGAAATGGAATTAATCTATATCTTATTACAAATGGTTGACTTTATTTGATTAGCACTGCAATGCTTCCCAAGAGTAGGGCATTGAAATAGCATCAGATCTGGAGTTTGATCTAGCTGGCTCCTGGGAGCGGACGCCTCATGATGTATCACAAAAGCTGAGGACTCGACTGGGCGAGCAGAGATTGTTTTTTTTCCCGACACTTTGGCTTTTCACTGAATTCATTTCAATTCTGTCATCGTTTACACCCCCTCATGTACAGCAATCCTGTAGGACTTTCTTCTGTAAAATATAAAAAGAGATATTGTGATAGATGCACTGGCTGCTCTTTTCTATGAAATGAAAAAAACATTAAAGATATCAAAAAGTAGTGTACTGTATGTGGCTAGTTCATTATTTTAAGGCTTCAAATAAATCATATGGTTTATTTGAAAAACAGACTGAAATTCATTATCTAATTAACTGATCCACTAACGGTAGCTCTCAGATCTATCTATCTATCTTGCTCTATTTGTCACGGAATGATAACATATAACATGATTTTAAAGGACTTGGAATATGGTGCACAAGTCTTATGAGCGACTTGCATGATTTATAATAATTAAAATGATAATTTTATGGTACTTTTTATGTAACTTTTGGATCTTTCAGCCCCTGATTATTATTATTATTATATATACTTGAGAAATGAGAAGAGAGAAACTAGGTCGTTATGTAAAAGGTGATATTTTACTGAAGACAGAAAGCCATACAGGTTTGGAACAACATGAGGGTGAGTAAATGACCGTATTTTCATTATTAGCTCAACTATTCCATTAAAGCAAGCTCACTGCAGCAGATCTGTGTTTATTCGCACATCACAAAGCGGTTTGATCCCATCAATAAACAGCAGCGTGAAGACTGGCTGCGCCTGTGACTTCTCATTAAAAGAGGCGGTCAATGAGGAACAGTCGGGCAGCCATGGGTAATGAGCTGTGTATGTGTTTGTGCGTGTGGATAGAAACACATTTCACGTTGTAATATTTATTATCTCTTTTCTTTGATCTGTTTTTTTTTTTTTCGGCAGGTTCCAGACAGAACTCAATTATGACTTTCTAGAGGTTCACGATGGGCCTAATCTCCTCTCGCCCCTAATCGCCTCTCTAAATGGCACCCAAGTCCCTCAGTTCCTGTTCAGCAGTGGCAACTTCCTGTATCTTCTCTTCACCACCGATAACAGTCGCTCTAACAGTGGCTTTAAGCTCTTTTATGAAAGTGAGTCAGCCGTCTTTATAGACCGGGTGCCTTTTGCCTGAGAAATGATATTTCACCCTGAATCGTATCTGTCTCTCCACACAAGCAAACAGCTTGAGGATTTCTCTTTGTAGTATTCTGTCTCACTCTCTCTATTTCTTGCCTATTCTGTCATTTTATTTTCTTTATTCACCCCATTTTTTTCAATTTGGTTGCTTTATTGGCTTGACAAATAACATTCATATTTCATATTGCCTATCCATTTCAGCACAGCTGCATGCAATGCAAATTAAATACTTAATTTGATAGTGATACGCAAGTAACATTAACAAATGAAATAATAATAAATGTGCAATGCAATAAAATAAATGAAACTATACATTTGCCTTTAATGCACAAAATAAAACTGTACATGAAATCGACTATACCTTTAACTATATCTTTAAATTGCATAAAATAATCTCATTTTGCGTTCGCTGTGCTTCAGGCGTCACTTTGGACACTCACTCATGTTTGGACCCTGGCGTGCCGGTAAATGGGATACGTTACGGGCAGGACTTGGCCATCGGCTCGGTGGTGTGGTTTGGCTGCGAGCCCGGATACAGACTGAGCCACGAGGAGCAGTTGGTCTGTGAGAAGAACCACTGGTGGAGCCACCCTCTGCCGACATGTGATGGTAAGCTGTCATCTCAATTACACGTCTTAATTAGACTAATTAACGCTGCTCATTTAAACGGTTCTTTGATTTTTACATTCACAACAATTTCAAGAATATTCAGTTGCATTTTAATTGAAGTCTGGCTGTATATGCATATAATAATTCTCATCACATTCAATTCAGACTGCAAACACCTAAAATGTAATTTCTCTGACAGCAAGAAACATCAGTTCCGAGTTAAACCCAGTTCTCTTGAATCTTAAATCAGTGTAATTGCTTACTGGTTATTTGTATAACAGTGTATTTAAAGATGCACAATAGGTATGGTGCCAAAAATCATATTAGTTTAGTTTATTACGGTGGCCGAGAGAGCTTAATGCGCTGCAACTTCAGAAAACACATGCAAATAGAAAAAGCACCAGCAAATCAAGAAAACATCATCAGTTTGACAGCAGGCGCTGCCAATGCTTACAACACAAACAAATAAAGAAACGCGCGTTGTGAGCATTTGCAGCGCGTGTGTTGTCAAATTGATGAAGTTGTTTTCTTAATTTGCAGGTGTTTTTTCTATTTTCTGTGCGTTGAGCTCTCTCGGCCAACGTAGTTTATATACTTAGGACCTATTATTTTCTATAGTGTCAAAGGAATAATTAATAGAGTCATTAAAGAGCTGGAATCGTAATGATTCACTTCCCTATGCATTATATATAGAGGTTTCAGCTCAGAGTGTTACTGCATATTCTATTCTTAAAAAGTCTGTGACTGAGTTCTCAAAGTTTTGTCTTTTTTATGAACAGCTGTGGCGTTATGAGAGCTGACAAAAGACTTGGTCTATTCAGCTGGATGTAATTGTCAGCATAAGTGTGAATTTTAAACCAGAATAATTCATTGGTAATGTTTGGTTTGCTACCAGACTTCCGACCGATGCTCTGGACTCTCTGTCAAGACATCTGGTACTTGTCGTTTTTTTCTAAAACTTTCTTTAAGTCAGAATAAAACTGCTCTCCGCAGCATGTTTTGCTGGCGTAATGTGACATTTCTGAATGACACAAGACGTTCGGTGAAATAAAATGTAGAACTGTGATTTTATCTGTCAGGAATTGATTGGTTCTGGAGCACTCGCTACCAGAATGTGGCAATTTGATTGTAGGAGCAAGATGTTGAAGACAAACAATTTTTATTTGTAACAACATTTGGAACTTTATCAAGAAAGTAAACAGGGTCCTTTTTGTTGACTTTAACCTTCCGGTAAAATGTTCTTATTTCCAAAAGGGCACTCTTAGCAGGTCTGGCCCATTTGGCGTATTCAATTTTAATGAATTCATGTCATTCTGAATTAACTGAATATGGAGGAAATATTTTGGGTACTTCACGGTGCCGGAGGGAAGAAAGAAAGAGATTTAGGCAGATGTTGAGCCCGAGGCGCTAGACTCTTTTATCGTCTCACGGGGAATGACGCTGACATTCATTATCATTAAAGGTGAAGTCGCTGAGGAAATCTGCCTTCATTCCTTGAATTCTGAAGTTCAGGTCTTAGTTTGGACATCTCAAGAAGCACTGACTATGACTTATCCCAGTTTGCACACTGTGGCTCTGTTCCAAAACTTTGTGGCATTTTAAGGTATAATAAGTTTGCTCCCAAAAAGAAAGAGTAGATACAGCTTCGTTGTGCCACCTAGCCTTCTAGAATACCTTTTTTTGGTTAAAAACTATGGCAGAATTTTTGGTATCCTTCTTGGAGAAGACAGTCCTAAAATGCATTGTGAGGAGAATGCAGAATATGGGCATGACGATACTTGTAATTTATTTAGGACTGTTAGGACATATTGATAATAATAACCCTGTTAAAAGTGGCATATTTTACCTAATACATTTGTGTGCAACTTATTAGCATTGTGCATTGTTAGCTTAGCAATATGCTAATACCATTTTCAACTGAGAGTCAACAATACCATGCACTTTGATTGTATATACATACATACAGTGTGAGATCTGTGCGTCATACTTTTAGTATGTAGTAAAAGTATGGGTTGCAGGCCTATGTCTCTTGGTGAACGTAATAGTAAAAAATAAAAATAATAGTGAACACATCAGTATTTTGCAGATAAATCTAAAGGACGCCATTTCCCATCTAAAGCACTTCAAATCTTTGAAAATGTTAGCTCAGTTTCAAAATGATTTTCTGTTCCATTTCATGCCGTTATCTCTGGCTGTTACTAGTTTTCAGTCAAGTCTTAGCATGGGACTAAAATGTATTTCTTTGGTTTGACCATTACTCAAGATCTATATTTGCCCCAATCAATAGCCTAAGCCCTGCTGAGATAATGCCACCAGCCTATTTCAGCTTTTGGTTTAGTAGAAGACCCTATGATAAGGTTTTTTGAGACCTTGAGTCGCTTTTCAATTGACAGATTGTGTTCAGAAACACAATTAGAGATGAGCCACGAGTGTCAGATTTTCTGATTGCACACTTACATCACCAAGAGTTTATCCAATGCGTGTGAATTTTTGTGATATTTATTTTTTTTGTTCATCTGCAGTCACTTCAACATTCCTTGGCAGATGTTAGCATAACATTTAGCTTTGTTAATACGCTTTAAAAATATCCAAATTCTTTCACTTGTTTGCACACAAATCTGAAACATTTTATAAAATAGAATGTGATGAACGTGAAGTACTTTTTAAATTTTACATTATTTATGCATCATTTACACATTTGGCAGACACTTTTTGTCCTAAGCATTTTTCTAAATGAGTTCATGCATTCCATTTTTGTTTATTTATTTATTTCATTTTTCATCTGCAGTCTGCACAAATTTCATGTAAATTGCCACATTCATTTCAATGCACCAACGCACCATTTTACAAAAAGAGCCAAACAAAGCAGAATTATTTTCTATTGTAAATCATTTGTAAAACCATTCTTACATAAATTGCTGTATTCAGTTTAGTGTGACGTTTTACATGAATATTGGACCATTCCAGACATAAATGTCTGTGCAAATTGTTCAGAAAACCACCTCTTACCTAAATCAGAATCAGAATCAGAATGAGCTTTATTGGCCAGGTATGTTTACACATACGAGGAATTTGTTATAGTGACAGAAGCTCCACAGTGCAACAGGACAGGACACAGATAATAAAAGAATAATATACAATATACAAATAGGCAATGTACAAAATAGCAAAAACACAATATATAAGATAGACAATTATGTGTGTACATGTGCAAATTTGAAATGAAAAAATAAGTATGTGTGGTGAATAAATAATGTATAATGGTGTTGTGTGTTCCACGTTTAATGTCCAGTGTTCATGAGATGGATTGCCTGAGGGAAGAAACTGTTCCTGTGCCTGGCTGTTCTGGTGCTCTTTTGCTCACTCTGGATGAGTACAGTTCTTGGAGAGCGGGGAGGGTTGTACCAATGATTCGCTCAGCAGTACGGACAACCTTCTGTAGTCTTCTGAGGTCAGATTTGGTAGCTGAGCTGAACCAGACAGTTATTGAAGTGCAGAGGACGGATTCAAATCGTGATGTGATGAAACCATTCTTACCTAAAATTGCAATCATTTTGGATAAATGTTTTTAACAATGATTTTGCTCTTTCTTTTCACAAATGGTTTACGCAAAATTGTTATTATTTATACATAATTTATAGATTTGGCAGACACTTTTGTGTGCAGCATTTTGTTTTAATTTAAATTAATTTTAATGCATTCCCTGGGAATCAAGCCCATGATTTTGATAGTTTCATAGACATCTCAGTGACATATGTGTGTTTATTTGTTGTGTGCAATTAGATGTCAGAGTTTCAGAAATTCAGTATTAGGACTGGTCAATAAGCCAAGTGTCATTAGTACTTGTGCTCATATTCTAAGATTTGAACAAGCTTCTAAGACTAAGTTTTAAACTTAACACGTCCCACTCTGTTTGTGTGAAAATAAATGCACAGACATGCATTGAAGAAGAATGTCATCGAGACCTGTTGTTGGACTCTTCCGACTCAAACCAGTGAGCAACCACTTTGAAACGGCATAGCAATGCTCATGCAATCATCCATAACCTCCTAGCACCATGGCAGAGAGTTTTGCATGGACATTAGCACTCACTCATTTTCTTAGAAAAACTTTCAGAGACAAAGTAAAGTGGTTGTGACCTTTTCTAGAGACAATGGCAGGTGGAAAGTAGCTCAAACTAGAAGAATTTCTTGTTACTCTCGTTAACCTTTCAGTGGTATTTTTACTTCCGGTGAAGGTTACTCTGCTCTTTGAATTCCTTCAGCTGAACACTGCTTATCTCAACAGAATTCCTGCTCAAAACGGAGCACTAAAAGTGATACGAGAACAGTTGCATATGTGCTTCCTTTAAAGTTCCAGATCTTTTTTAAGATTCCACACGTGTCTTCCTGCAGCTCTGTGCGGAGGCGATGTCCGGGGCCCAGAGGGCATCATCCTCTCTCCTGGCTTTCCAGAGCTCTATCCCAACTCATTAAACTGCACGTGGACTCTGGAGGTCAGCCATGGCAAAGGTACGTACACATGAGATTTCTTCTTGTGCTGTCAGTAGAAGATGAGGGCTCGCTTTTGACATCAGATCTGCCTTAGATGTCCATGAACAGTGTGGATATTTATTTACTGAACACCAGAGGTGGGTAGACTAGCCAACAACTATACTCAAGTAAAAGTACAAGTACTTATAGAAAGAATTTCTCAAGTAAATGAAATAATGCTAGTAGTTACTTTAGTAAGACTAAAAAAGTATCCAATGAAAAAACTACTTTCTTAAATTTCCCGGTACAAATGAGAAACCGCTTCAGATGATTCAGTGCTTGCAGGTAACTGAACAAATCATTCAAACTGATTTGTGAACCAATTCAGACTGTTTTACGACTTGTTTGATCAAGGGCTTGAACAAATGAGGCATCGCTCATGCCCCAGAAAAAAAGAGACAGTATGCTTAGAATAAAATATGCGTTTCTTAACATGTATTGCATTAAAATTAAGTAACGAGAGGAATGTTGCCCAGTGTAGCGGAGTAAAAGTACAGTTGTTGTTTTTCTCTCTCGGTTGAAATGTACTAAAGATAAAGTACCCACTTTTAAATCTACTCTTAAAAGTAAAAATTTGTTTTTTGTTGAACACAGTGTGTGTGCACCGAACAAATACAGTGTAGTTTTAATCACCATATGTGTGAAACTTATTGATTCTTAAATACTAAGATTGATCTTTTAGTCTGCTGTTTCAGCTGATGCAAGAGAACAACTTCACTAGACATTATAGAGCGCACCTCCCATCCAATAATCACAATAAACTTTGTTTTTTTTTACTTTTGATAAGAAACAGTCGCATCTTTCAAATTTTGTATAGACGTGTCAGTTCAAATTGCAGTGGAGCACGAGTGAATACAATCATCTCTTCTTCTTTACTACTAGTTGCTCAGTGTTTCAACTGCGGAAAGACATCAGTAAAACAACTTGTGACCAATGTCATGTAGCATTACATTTACCTCAGGCCAGCAATTCAGAGAAGCATTTCACCAAATATATGCACTGTATTAGCCTATATACTGTATATATTAATTCTATTTTACATTACTTGTTCATAATGTCTAAATTATTTAATGCATTTTTAAATTAATCTGGCATGAAAACATTTTTTTTTTATTTGAGTGGTAATTATTACATCTAAAAATAAAGTGTGATTTTATAGTTTGCGCACTGCTGTTAATTGTAGCCTTTAATATTATAGTAATAATAAAAGGGCTCCCTACTTTACAGCATTAGATGAGATAGATTTCTTTATCCTTAATTTATTTGAAGACACAGCCATTATTTCTCCACTTAACACCTTGTTTCCTTAGATTCCAAGTAATTTTTTTGACATGATGTAGAAGTAAAAAATTGGGGTCCTCATCTGATGCCTCCTCTTCTCAGGTGTGCAGTTCACGTTTCATGCGTTTCACCTGGAGGATCACCATGACTACCTGCTCCTGACAGAGAACGGCAGTTTTGCGCGGCCCCTCGCCCGGCTCACCGGTTCGCAAAGACCCCTGCCAGTCAACGCCGGGCTGTACGGCAACTATAAGGCTCAGCTTCGCTTCATCTCAGACTTTTCCATCTCCTTCCAGGGCTTCAACATCTCTTTCTCAGGTGAAAGAAACCGTGTATACCATTTGAATTTATAGTTCATTTATTTATTTACAGTATTATCAATTAGTTCAATTAGTTTCATTTGCTAAGAATAACTGTAAATTATAAGAAATAGTTAATCTGGAATGAAAGTTATGCAATTTTTGTGCATACCAATGTTATTTTGGAAGGAAAAATGTGAAGAATTTTTTACAAAGCTCTTTTCCATTTCATTAAGGACCAAAAAAGAAGGAAAGAAACAGAGCAGAACTTTTTTTTTTGACTAAACTATTCCTTTAAGGTCAGCGTGATGCATTGTTAGAGGACATGCCGTGATAGAAAGCATCTGCAATACACACAGTTTTATGTAAATTGTTGCATTCAATTTGATGCAACAGTTTACGAACAGAGCCAGATATTCTGAGCAAAGCAAATTACATTTTTCTGTAGATCATTCATAAACCATTCTTGCATAAATTGACGTAATCAGTTCAGTGTGGCAGGTTACATATTGATCCTCACAATTTTCTGTGCAGATTGTTTGTAAAACCATTTACCTAAATTGTGAAATTATAAACCTTTTTACACTTGAAAATTTGCTAACGGTGCAATAATTTACATAAAGGTTGAATTTTTTAATTTTTAATTTTTTCCTCTTTAATGAGAGTGATAGCTGTTACCATCCTGTAGTATAAGATCTAATAATGAATCTTAATCTGAGGATAATATCAAAGGTTATTCTAGGACAAGACCAGTCACTATCGTCATCAGCGCCTACAAGCCTGTTTCTATGAAAAGTCATAGCAGCAATTAGATATAGATGGTGCTCGGTACATTGATAAAGGTAATCAATTGGCAACAGCTTGAGCTTCGTCTCAGTGGCTTATTGAGAGTCTGAGACTTATCAGTGTAGCCGGCAGTCTTCTTGTCAGACTTTAGCGGTGAACTGCTGGCTGATATTAGAGCTGGCTTTGGGCTGCATTTTTCATTAGTCACAGATCCCCACTGGATCATCCTGGTGTGCTGCACGGTCACCACCGGATACCCACTGGGCACTGGGTTAAACTGGGCTGCCGTCTAATGGAATTAGTTGATCCATCTTTTGACGTAAAAGTGGAAAAGAAACATATTTGACAGCTAAATATGAGCTCATAGTCGAGAAACTGCCAGGAAGCAACCGTATTGTAAAGAAGTTGCACCAAATACAGGTTCATGACTGGTTACAGTAACTTTTGCTAACACTTCACTTAAAGCCTATATATACAATGCATTATAAAAGCAGATTTAGTAGTAGTTTTAATGTGTAAATTATGCCATGTAATGCACCCTATAATGCATTCAATAATCTCATGAATAATTATTTATTATACATTTTAATACTTATCTATTCATTGTTACACCTTTAGAAAGTATAATGCATTCAAACACATGGCTAAAAAAACCTTCAAATATTATACTGCATTTTACCTTTGGTAAGAATTATTTATGAAATTATGTAATGCATTACGATGTACATTATGAATACCTTTATAATGCATTATACATAAATACTTTAAGTAAATGGTTATGAAATGGCAGTAACAGGCTTTAAAGGAATAGTTCATCCAAAAATTAAAAATTGATCTTTTTTGTGCCTTCCCATGTCATTACAATCTCATATTTGAGTCTTTTCCCCAGGAATATTGTGAAGAAGTTTTACACAGCTCTTTTCCATTCAACTAAGCTCCAAGCTCTTTTGTGTTAGAGACAGGGTTATTATCATTACCTAAAACTATATTTAAGATGGGAAAAAAACTTTCATTACTTCAAATAAGCGATAGCTGAAATATTTTTTATTTTAAATTTAAATTTTAATTCACAAAATGTTTTCATTTTTGCTTTGTTTAACTTGAAGTACTAAAATGATTAAAACTTAATAACCTACAATAAAAAAAAAATAAAAAATTACAGGATGTAGAAAAAATACAAAAAATACACAACTAAATTACTATACATTAAAAATTGTGTGTGTGTGTTTAAATGAAAGTGCAAACAGACAAAAATATTACGAAACTATAACAGTGTATATGATACTAACACTGGTTACAGGAAAAACAGCCTTCCAGTTGGACAGATTTTTCATTTTTGGCTGAACTATTTTTTTTAGGTCATCGTGATACATTGTTAGAGGACATGCCGTTCTGATAGAAAGCCAAGTTGTGAGAAGAGCCCATAGGGTTTGGCTCATGTTTACTGAGCCATCATATACATTAATTAAGGACTGAGTTATGAATACCCATACAATTATCCAGAAGCCAAGTTCCTGTATTAGCCTAATATATAGTCCCCAATGAAAACTGCGGTTGACCTTTTTCTGGTACTGAATATTGATGGGATTGACAGAAGCAGACATGCATAATGCGAAAAATATCAGGCATACAACTGCAGACAAAAGCTTTCCACCATTAACATTCCAGCATTAATGTTGAAAGTTCAAGGACGAGAACTGATATCTTTACGTAATATGAAATCTATTCAATTTTCTATACAGCCACAGAGTGACAAGGTGGAAGCTTTCATATGCTGAACACATCGTGTTTCTAAATAGATTTGAAAATTTGATATTAGAGCTCAGAGGAAGCAAAAGTGACAAACAAGCAATTCATGTCATTGCCATCGACCATCAAACATCTGAACTCATTGCTCCTCTGCACCGAGCGCCAGGATCTAATTGAAACCGCAGCTGCGGTCGTTTGCTAACCGTTTCTGCATATCATTTACATATGTGGAAATGATTCACACTGTTCCTATCATAGCTCTAATTGATTGTTTGAGTGTTTGCAGATAACCCAGGGTAAATGTTCACTCTCTGATTACTCTGTGATTCATGATTTGATGTTAAACGAGACATTGGTTGTATATCAAAACTGAAGTGCTAAAATAAAGCAAAAAGAAGACCTGGGTGTCTTTTATCAGGAATAAATTTGAAAATATTTTAATAACAATTATTGTGACAATTCTTCTGCCAAATACTTGACAATAGTTTAAATATTTGCATAATCTTCAGTAATTAGCACTCCTCTGGCAAAGAATGGGACGTTTACCAAGTTGCTAAGCTAATAGTGCATCCCTTTAAGCAGAAAAAAACACAAAGTACTCAAAAATAGATAAAACTGTTTTTTTTTTTTAAATAAACTGTTTTCAATCAGTACTTTTTGGACATTTAATAGCAATTATTAATTTTTTCTGCTTTTTTTGTTTGTTTTTTTGTTCAAGCTGCTTACTGTTTGGAGCATCTGCAGTGCATCAATGATTCTTAAAAGAATAGTTCATCCAAAAATTTGCTGAACATTAGGCCATCCAAGATGTAGATGAGTTTGTTTGTTTATCAGAACAGATTTTGAAAAATGTAGTATTACATCACTCGCTCACCAATGGATCCTCTGAAGTGAATGGGTGCCGTCAGAATGAGAGTCCAAACAGCTGATAAAAACATCACAATAATCCACAAGTAATCAACACCACTCCAGTCCATCAGTTAACATCTCGTGAAGCGAAAAAGCTGTGTGTTTGCAAGAAACAAATCCATCAATAAGAGATTTTGACTTTAAACCGTCACTTCTGACTAAAATATCCATAATCCATAGTCCATAATCCAACAGTTCCTCCAGTGAAAAAGTCAATCCCCTGTTGTCCCCCAGACTGGTTTTGCTTGTACACCGTGCTTGATCTGTGCAGATTTCTCTCCTGATTGAGATGAGACACCTTTTTCACTGGAGAAAGCAATATTATGGATAGAGGACTAATATTTTTCCTGCAAGTTAAAAAAAGTCTTAAAGGGTTAGTTCACCCAAAAATGAAAATTTGTCCATGCTTTACTCACCCTCAAGGCATCCTAGGTGTATGACTTTATTCTTTCAGATGAATCCAGTCGGAGTTATATTCAAAATTGTCCTCTTTCAAGCTCTATAATGACATGGGCGGGTGGTAGTGTTCAACAGTGCAAATGTAGTCAAATAAAGCGTGTGCAAACATATTAAAACGTGCATCACATGGCTCCTGGGGGTAAATAAAGGCCTTCTGTAGCGAATTTATGCGTTTTTGTAAAAAAAAAAAATCCATATTTAAAACGATATAAACACCTTTTTCTCACTTCTGCTAACTGTCGTAGGCGGAAGTGTTCCGGCGGATGACGTAGGACGAATGCATAGCGTAAGCGGCGGTGATAAATGACGAATACGGAAGTGCGAAAACGCCGGTCACGAATTAGACGCACAAAATGAGGATTTGTAAAGAAAAATGTTGGAGGATTTCGATATAAGCCAAGAGGAGACTGGTTTACCTTTGGTAAAGTAAGGAAACTTTGCTTCCTTTGCTCCTGTAAACAAACATTGGTTTTCGCGAGACTCACACGCGCATGCGCTGCGCCGGCGTCCTATGTCATCCACCGGAAAGGCAGTCTCTCGAGAACGCGCATACGACAGATAGCGGAAGTTACACAAAACTTTTTATATAATTTTAAATATGGATATTTGTCTTACAAAAACGCATCGATTCGCTACGGGAGGCCTCTATTCACCCCCCGGAGATGTGTGATGCGCGTTTTAATATGTTTGCACACGCTTTATTTGACTACGTTTGCACTGTTGAACACTACCACCCGCCTATGTCATTATGAAGCTTGAAAGAGGACAATTTTGAATATAACTCCGATTGGATTCATCTGAAAGAAGAAAGTCGTATACACCTAGGATGGCTCGAGGGCCAGTAAAGCATGGACTAATTTTCATTTTTGGGTGAACTAACCCTTTAATGATAGGTTTGTTTATTATAAACACATACATTTTCAATCCACAAGACACTAATGGACTGGAATCGTGTGGATTATTGTATATTATATATTTATCAGCTGTTTGGACACTCATTCTGACGGCACCCATTCACTGCAGAGGATCCATCAGTGAACATGTGCTGTAATGCTAGATTTATCTACATCTGTTCCAATGAAGAAACAAACTCATCTGCATCTTGGATGGCCTGAGGATGAGAACATTTTCTGTGCATATTAATTTCTGGGTGAACTATTACTTTAAAATACTGCCTACGTCAGCAGCTCACTAGGTTTCAGAATTAATTCCTTTAGTTTTTACCGTTTACATGAATTATGTTTGTCACATCCAGCAAGCCGTATTGCAATAAGTTTTAGCATACAACAAGATTCAACCTGTATAGCATAATGCACCAGCAAATGAGGTCATCTAGGAAAGTTTCCGGCTAAACTTTTTGCCTGTTTGTTTTGTTCAGAATATGATTTGGAGCCATGTGAGGACCCTGGTGTGCCTCAGTTTGGCAGACACAGCGGTGGCAGATTTGGCATCGGCGACACCCTGACGTTCTCCTGTGACCTTGGTTACCGCCTGCAGGGTGCTCGAGAAATCACTTGCCTGGGCGGTGGGCGGCGCATATGGAGTGCACCTCTGCCAAGGTGTGTGGGTACGTGGTCAGCTGCTCTCATTCGCTTGGACGTCCAGAGTTTGACAAGTCTCCATGGTTGCATTTGAGCTCAACGAAGACTAGTATTGAGTATTGAGTTGTACTGTATGTTAATGGTGTACTACTCAAAGCATGCTGCACAGTATGCTATATACTACTTAATATACGTATTATACACCGAAAAATAAATTTACTTATAACAATTTTCACTCTAAAATTGCTTGTAAATTTGTCTTTTATGTAGAAAAATTATTATTTTTAGAGTGTACTTATTGTATACTATATATTACTTATTATTAAAATAGTACTTCAGTAGTATGCAGTATGCATTGATAAACATTTTAAATGGTATTGGTATTATAAATTGCAAGCATGTTTCATGTTTAATTCAGTGATTGGCATCTAATTATGTAAATAAATGTGGTTATTTAATTTCTAACCCTTTGGCAGTGTAATCAAATAACAAAGTCATGAAAAAGAAACTGCGGATGATATTCATATGTTGAAAATGGAAGGTCAAGTTGAACGCATTGCATTGATACAGTACTGACTCTAATGCAACTAATGAGTGACCAAATGTTGTTCAATGTGTTTTTTTTTTTTGTTTTTATAAATCTACTGCATGTTTTGAAGATATGCTGTCTTTCTGGATACCAAATTTTTTGCCTTTTCCTTTATTTCCCCAAATTTACACTTTTTCCGCATTGCTTTTCTACTATGTCACTACGGTTCCCCATTGTCCGTAGCTGAGTGCGGCTCAACCGTTTCCAAGAACGCCGGTGTCCTGTTGTCCCCAAACTACCCCCGCAATTACGAGAACAACCACGAGTGCATCTACAACATTCAAGTACAAGCAGGAAAAGGAATCAACATCTCAGCTAGCACCTTTAATCTGGCTCAAGGTGACGTTCTCAAGGTGAATATTACCTATACTCCCATGCCGGTTTGTACAAGCGTGCAACACACATTCAATTGATTCTAAAAAGTACCAAAAACAGTTAATTTAATTGAAAATGTACTGTTTTACGCAATATTCTTCTATTTGCAATGCATATTAATGCTTAAAGCAGTGTATTGTGTTTTTTCTGGTATTTTATTTGGGCGTTAGTCTAAGGCGTTTTTCAATGTTAGTTTTTTTTTTCTTGCTACTTGTTTAAGATGGTTCAGAGAACATTTAAAGTGACATTCTCGTTATGTTTGCAAAATGATAAAAATGTAACATTCCCTTCATGTTTTTTTTTCTTCTAATATTCACATAACCAAGAATGGATTTTTGAGAAATTTCTGAGAACATTCAGAAATAACGTTTTCATAACATTACTAAAACATTCTTAGAACATATTTCATTGGCTGAGAAACTATATAGACTTTTCTGGTCTCTTTTCCCAGTTGTATGATGGTCTTGACAACACAGCAGAAGTTCTGGGAGGTTTCTCAGGTTCCTCTTTGTTGGGTCAGTCATTGACCAGCACATCAAATCACCTGTGGCTGGAGTTTTATTCTGATCAAGAGGATACGGCCGAGGGTTTTAAGCTGGTTTACACCAGTAAGTCTTCTTGTACACTTACTTTCTTCCACACTGTTTGTAGAAGCTCACACACATTAGAGCTCCCAGTCTTTAATCTGTCACAACCAGTCTTAGATTACATGAATTAAGTAGCCTTTTGCAAGCTGCCTCCGTGGTGTAGCTTTTATTACCGAAAAGTGAAAATAAAGTCAGTCTGCGTTCATTAGGCACTTGCTGCAGAAATCAATTGAGTTGAGTTCATTTGGGGTGTTAAAATTCTTGTGAAGAGCTCAGAAGCTCCTAAAACTAGTCGAGTGTCGCCCACAAGCTAACAGAAGCAATAATCGAGTGGGACATGTAACATCAACAGCGTTTCACTAATATTTCAGACTTGATGAGCTTTTCTGATAATTAAATTCAGTCCTCCCAAGACTGCAAATGACTGTACTTTTATTAGTCCCATCTGGATTTCATAAAGTTGCAATTAAAAAGGCTTTTCTAGTACAATGCTTCACCATAATTTACTGATAAATGAGAGTCCGCTGTGGGAATGTGTCTGAGTGTTGAACTCCTCCACCCTTGCAAATGTTCCAGCGTCTTCACAGTCTTCTTAAAGATTTATTCAAAACTCTGGGTTTCATAAGATTTTTTTGTTTTTGTTTTTCAAAGTCTCTTATGCTCACTAAGGCTGCATTTATTTTATTTTTTTATCTAAAATACAGTAAAATAGTGATATTGTGAAATATTATTTTAATTTAGAAAATTTGTTTTCTATCTGAATATATTTTAAAATATAATTTATTCCTTTGATGCAAAGCTGAATTTTCAGCATCATTACTCCAGTCTTCGTTGTCACATGATCCTTTAGAAATAATTCTAATATGCTGATTTGCTGCTAAAAAAAAAACATTTCTGATTATTATCAATGTTGAAAACAATTGTGCTGCTTCATATTTTCATGGAAACTGTGATGCATTGTTTTCAGGATCCTTTGATGAATAGAAAGTTAGAAAGAACAGCATTTATTTGAAATATAACATTTTTTTAACATGATACTAAAATAATACTTTTAAGTTTTTTAACATTATAAATGTCTTTACTGTCAATTTTTGGTCAATTTAATGTGTCCTTGCTGAATAAAAAATATTAATTTATTTCTTTCTTTCAAAAAAATAAAAAATAAAAAAAATCTTACCAACTCTAAAATTTTGAACAGTGGTGTACATATAAAGGTTTACATTTATGATGCTGTCAGTGAATTAATATAGTACAAAAATGAACATTCGCTGAGTGTCTGACAGCATTGAAAATTGGCTTTGGTAGGTAAATAAAATGTTACTTTATGTTAATACAAGTGATTTACAAAACTGTAAGAAACTATTTTTAATAGGAACTGAAATTTAGGATGCTTTAGATTGTAAGAATGATAATCTGACCATTGTGGATGTAAATAACAGGAGCGACTAAGCAACGTAATTGCAACTAAATTTAGATGTCATTACATGTGACAAAATACAGTATTTATTTAGAAAAATAATGTGAAATACAGTTTTATGGGCAGGTGTAATAATTATTTAATTTTGGACGCTGTGTGTACATTTCTACGTAGGAATGCCTACAGATGTGAATGAGATTTCCCTCTCACCTCACAGCGGAATATATTAGCTCAATTAATTTTCATTTCTGGATTAATATCTTCATTTCATTGTCAGCTTGAACTGTATAATTGTTCCCAGCACTCGCTGCAGCACACACACGGTTTATTGCTTTTGTAATGAAACCCTTTGAATTAGCAGCATTTTATGCATGGATTATTAGTGCCATTGAGAAAGCAAAGAGACTCTTAATTTCCTTTGTTTGAAATTATAGGTTTTTCTTTTCTCATGAGAAGTTTTCTAATGTGTCTACCACAGTTCACAGTGCCGTATTATTTGATATCTTAATCATAAAGCGTGCACAGGCTCTGCAGCAGGATTATAGCTGTTGTAGCGTAGCGTAACGTCCCAGCGTGAGGAAAACATGATTGTTAATGAGGTTACCGGCGGTACTGAGCACCGCTTCAGCTCTTTGACAATGGAGGAGTGACTTACTAATGCCCGGTGCTGGAGGCGTTCAGATGGACTTGCTCATTTGCTGCGTGGCACTAACAGCCTCTCATTTGTCTATCAGGCACTGATAACATGCTAAATTACATCCCATGCATTTGGATTTTGACCTTAGCTGTGCTAAAAAGAAAAAGTGAGAACTCAGAACAAAGTGTCTTTTAAAGGAACAGTTCACCATATTTAGTTGCACGCCATTTCACTTAGTTGATTTGTTTTATTTAATATAAGTAAGGAATAATTGACGACGGGCTATTGTGAGTAGGATTATTTCTTCCGCATCTCATCCAACGCCTCCGTTGCTAATTCCAAAATGTAATTTTAAACCTAGTAACTGAAGTTTGAGTCGTTGATAGCAGATTAATGCAGTTAATACAGTTAATAATTAAGTTATGAGAGAGAGAGAGAGAACTACCTCTGTGCGTCTCTCAATAGTGTTCGGCAGCAACGTCTGTAGTTATAGTGAAACTTAGTTCCTTTTCTTCACGAACAGCGCCGTTGTTGTTACCTCGCTTGTGAGAAGTCATGTAGTTTTTAAGTTGTTAAACTACTGATAAAATCGTCAGAGTAGCGCTAACAACATTAGCGCGATGTATGTTAGTGTGTGTGCAACTAACGTTAACTGTTATGTGCTTTCCGTACATAATAAAGCGTAATTTTGTGGCAAAAACATGGACATGATCTGTCGTTTTTATCCTTTCGTTTACTATATTTATTTGTTTGGCCAGTATCGTTGTGGGTTTTGGTTATTTTGCTGTTGTAATACCTTATTGTAAGAAATCATTTGGAGAAGTGATATGGTCATATATCATATATAATATAATATCCAGTAACTTGCATCAAACATTAAATATTATCGAACAATGTATCTTTTAAAGGAATATTTGACCACATATATATATATATATATATATATATATATATATATAATATAAATTCAGTTAGTATAGAATAGAACAATTTCCAGTAACAGTCAGCATTAAAAAAACAAACGGTAAATATGATAAAACAAAAAATCTTTTCAAGGAATCATTTGCAGATTATTATATTATATTCTAATATATTATATTTCCTGTAGAAAACAGCATAAAAAACTAAATAAAAAAATCACACATTAAATATCGGAACAGTTTGCCCAAATAATTTAATTTAATTTAATTTAATTTAATTTAATTTAATTTAATTTAATTTAATTTAATTTAATTTAATTTAATTTAATTTAATTTAATTTAATTTAATTTAATTTAATTTAATTTAATTTAATTTAATTTAATTTAATTTAATTTAATTTAATTTAATTTAATTTAATTTAATTTAATTATTTGGGCAAACTGTTCCGATATTTAATTGATCACCAAGTCATCATAATAGAATGTCATCACAAGAATAAATTATATTAAAACAGTAATAATATTTCACAATAGTAATAGTTTACTGTATTTTAATCAAAGCCTTGGTGAATTAAGATACTTTTTTTTTTTTCATTTCAAAAGCATTATTTTATTTTATTTTTTTCATTATTTCCAACTGTCATAAACTCTCAGCTTATTCTGCCCACTTACACTTGTAGTGGTGGGCTGGTATATGTTTAAGTGGGCAGAATAATCTGTAGTCAAAAGTACTGTACTCTCTGAGTTTACCGTGTGTCAATAACATGAATGCGATATTCTCTTGATTAATTCTGCTACTGCTGTTTGATTTGATATGAGTGTTCACACAAAACTAGATTCTAGAGCTGAACAAATCCACAGTTATCCATAAACTCTCTATAACATCCTCTGTGTTTTCATCTCCTGTCAGTAAAGTCTTAATTAGCAGGCTCAGTATTGCTCATGTTATTGTCTCGCAGTATTATCAGCATGCACGTTCATATAAATGTGAATATTATTGCTGTGGGTTTATTTCTTTGTTTTATGTGCATAACAAGGTTACATTATGCAGACTCAAAGTGAATTTCATAACGCCGTGTGTCGGTCCGCTGGGACGGTAACTCCTGGTGGGCTTGGATTGTGATTCTTTCACCCACACCTAGTTTTAATGAATTAATTAGCTGTATCATTCTCTCGTTAAAATCTGATTAGGATTAAATGGTTGGAATGATATTATTTGTGCTGCTGTTCACTGTAATTGCATATGACATAGGAAATACACAGGAAATTGTGTTTGCTTGTAAAATTTAATTGTACAAATCAGAAAGGAGAGAGTGGGAAACTTCATTTGGAGGCTCGGGGACAATGTTGCAGCCCTGCAGTTCAGCTGATTTCAGAGGTTAACTTTGTTGAAGTGATTGATATGATTGTTATGAAGCAGAAAAACAATTTGGAAATCCTTTCGAAATTTCTTTTTACACATTAAAAAGTATCTGGGCACCCTTTTTGATTAATAGGATTTGCTCTTTTAGCTTTACACATACAGTGCTGCTGGTTTGTCTGAATGAGCGAATTCCCACATCCTTGTTCCAACTTCTAATGGAAAACCGTTCCTGAAGAGTGGACAGTTTTATACAGTAGCAGTAGGAAGGACAGACTTCATATTAATACCCATGGTTTTGAAATTAAATGCTCAGCAAGCATGTTTGGATGCACGTACTTCTGGTCTTGTACTGTATTTTGAACTCCAGCAGCTTGGTGTAATTCCACACATTGCTGGGTGGTCTCTAACACGTCGGTTGGGTGTTTCTTCAACTGTGGCAACCTTTGATCATGTTAATGTTTAGAAAATAAATATTGTTAAAACACACATTTCACACTCTCTCTAATGTATTTAGGTTTGTCTTTTTCCCCTCCTGATGTCTGATAGCATTTTGTGGTGGAATAGACACTTTTTTTGTTGTTGGTAATTTATGCATAATTTGTTTTATACTTGCTTTTTATGCATCCTACTAAATATTTATGTAAATACCATCCTAAATAATGTATATGTATATATATATATATATATATATATATATATATATATATATATATATATATATATATATATATATTGTTTTTTTTACGTTCTGTGTCAGATTTTTACTTACAGTGTACTTTAATCTCATTGGTAACCAAGTACAAAAACATTTGAATAAATTGATGTGTGTGATGGAAATTTGTGATGGAAAGTGAGTAATTTTTGTAAAACTATATAATAAATTATTTTGATCCAATAAATTTTGAAATGTTTAATATTACCCTTTAAATAATGATTTAATGTAAAAATAAAATAAAATAAAATAAAAATCTGTAACATGTTATTTCAGCTAGTTGCCAAACCAACATTTCTTGTTTTTATTACTTGAAGTATTAAAATATCTAAAACTAAATCAAATAAAATCCATAAATGCAGATTAATAATACAGATTAATAACAACATTTCTTGTTTTTATTACTCAAAGTAATACAAGAATAAAAATAATAGTAAAAAAAAAGAATAAAAATTACAAAAACACAATACAATTACTCAAATTTACTCCTAAAATATCATTGATATATAATTAACTATCAGTGATACTAAAATAATACTGAGTAATAATTTTATTATATTTCATTTTTCATTTAAAAAAAAATATTACTAAATATTTTCATAGGAATTTTCATGTTTTAAGATTAAAAGTATGGGACTGAGATGAGTGAAACATAAATAAATAAATCTGGAAAAATAAAAAAATGAAGGCATGGTAAGATGTTTCCAAGCAAGAAGTTTTAAAAGATGTTTTAATGTGACCTTCATATAGCATTAATCTTGAAATCTCAAAAAACTAAAACCGCCCCCTGGGAGCACTTAAAAACACCCACTGATGTTCCTCTTTCACATGCTTTTCTCCTCCAGGTTTTGAACTTTCTCATTGTGACGAGCCCGGTGTGCCTCAATTTGGATCCAAAGTCAGCGACCAAGGCCACTTTGCTGGCAGCGTGGTTACGTATCGCTGTGATCCTGGCTACAGTCTCCATGGCAGCAGCATATTGAGATGTATGACAGGCGAGAGACGGACGTGGGACCACCCGCTCCCCTCATGCATAGGTAATCCATTGCAACCCTTCAGATGCAGCAGGACGAGACATCAGCTTCATTCAGAATATCTTACTACCATACATAGCTGCAGTGTATGTATAAAACAGCAATGCATTTTCATAATCAATAAGTAGTAAGCTAGTGTTTTGTGCCAAACACAGCCACTGGCATGTGCATCCTTAATCCTGAGCATTTATCTTTACATGGATTCCACTTAATTGCAGTTGCAGCTGTGTTCGTTGTGTGTCTACAAATACCTCGCATGTTTTTGTTGTGAATAATTGATCTGCGGGAATGTGGCTGTCACGCGTCCTGCACCGGCAGCTCCGTGTTTGATGTGTTTACAGCCTGCTTTTAGTCCTTCACCATCTTACACGTTTTACCCAATTAAACTTTAATCCCAGTGCATTGTGAGGATTTGTGTAATTGTCTTGTTTTGTTCACCTTATATGACTGCTTCATGTAAAAACAAAAGACTGAAGTTGACGTGTGTAATTTTTCTGATTTTGAGTAATTTCTTTTATCCCATTTTAATGTATTGAGACAACTTTAAGTAAGCCATGGCTATGCTTTACAGTAAGGTTCGGTTCATTGCCATTAGTTGCATTAGGTAACATCTACTAACAGTTTTCACAGCATTTTTCATAATTATTTTATTTTATTTTACAAACTATAATGTTAATGAACCTTGAAAAATTAAATACATTTGAATTAAATTGTAATAAATGATGAATATATAAATTTTATTTTTTAAATATTTAAATTATTTATAAATATATCAATTCTATATATAAATATAATATATATATAATTTATTTTGTTGTTGTTATATAATATATATTGTTGTTGTTGACTGTTAACATGCAAATCATGTTGTATAACATAGAAATCAGAAATGAGTTTTCGAGCATGTTTAGGCCCTCAAAAATGCGATTCATTTTGGAGAAGAAGAAACCGAGCAATTCCAATATAATTATATATATACACAAATACACAAACAAATGAGTTCATGTGTTTAAAGAAATGAATTAAAACAATTTTTAAAGAAATGATTAGTTTTTTTGAAAGAAATTTTTAGTTTCTACGAGATATAAATGCAAAGTAATTTTCGAGCTTTATCAAGTTACTTTTAATTTGGATTAAATGAATTGTGCAACAGGAAAGTGTATTAAGCATGTTGGTTGCAACATTGATTTCTTGTTGACTGTTAACATGCACCAATTCATCTTGGTGTCGCTTGCTTATTTGGTCAGTCGAGAACTACAAATCATTTAGCTTAGCAATGCGAACTTAGATGTTTACTGGTTGTGTATGTATTTTGCCGTTCAAGGGTTCATTTGCATTGTTAATCAGAGATTGGTTCATTGCTCAAATCCTGAGTTTAATGTGCCTATAAGAGCTTGTACTCTTAATGACTAGATAATCTCTTGCTCACGTAGCCTTGAGATTTATACAGTGCAAACATGAAATACTCATGGGGAAAATGTTTTTTGAGTACATACTCATTTGGAGAGTGAATATTTATAATTAACATGTTGAAAAGACCAGCATATGTTGTGTTTTGGATGCTTTTTGCTGCTTCCCAGAATGGGATGTTGTCCAGGATGGCGACTTGGCCACCAGCTGCATAATTATAGACAGCTGAGATGCTCTAACTTCTTAACCTGTTAATCGCATTAAATAACTAGATTTCTGCATGCCCTTCCACTAGTTTTCCCTGCAAGGCATTAGCCAGTTAAAGCATATTGTTTGCTGGTTATCAGTATAAGTATGTTTTGTGTACTTTCACACTTATTAAGCATGGCTGTATGGGTTGCTCTACCCTCAGGTGACATGATTTTATTCTTGTATAAATTAATTATCCAGCATGCTGTTTTTATGACCCTAAATTAATTGCGGGACCACATGGATTATTTATACTTTTAAAAATTTTGTCGTGCTGCATGACCATTTGAACTACGAAAAGTTCAAACCAGTTATAGCACATAAAAACGTATATTTTCTTATGTATAACTTTTTAAATTATATGTTAATTAAAAATGCATATTATTTGTCATCTGCCCAACTAAACAACTGCAGGTTGTGCAGATTAGTATTGCCCATCTGAAACCATATAAGATCTTGAAATTATTATTTATTTATTAGTCAGTGTAAGCTATGGAAGCTTGTTTCCTCCACTGAATAAAAATAAATAAATAAATACAATAAAAAGGTCTTTTCTCACAATTCTGACATTTTTCTCAGAATTTTGTGGTATTAACCCACAAATTTGAGTTGTACTGTTAGATTGATGAGATATAAACTCACAATAAAGTAAATATAATATAAATATAAACTTTGTTACTTTTTTCTCAGAAATGCAAGTTTATTTATTGCAATTCTGAGTTCATAACACACAGTTGCAAGTTATAAATTCAGAATTGTGAAATATAAACTTGCAATTATAAAAAAATGTCAGAATTGTGAGCTTACCTTTTTCCTCAGAATTGGAAACTAGCAATTTTAAGTTTATATCTCACAATGAGAGAAGTCATCAGAATTGTGATTTCATATATTAATTTTGAAACACAAGTCAGAATTCCAAGATTTAAACTCAGAATTCTGAAAAAAAAAGTCAGAATTTTGAGATTTAAACTCAGACTAGCCAAACCGGCTCTTACCAGGATAAAAAAGCCTGGAATATGTGCCTTTTTTTCAAAAGGGAATTGTCTGGTTTCTCTTTCTTTGTTTCCAAATCAGTCACTTAAAGTTTCATTTCACTAAACATGCTACCTTAGAAGGCAGCTGCCTGTGTAGTCAGCACAGATAGATCAAAGAAAAAAGCCTCAGTCTCAAAATGCTTCAATCCCATGCAAACTATAAAAGAACTTCACGTAAGTTGATTGGTCTCCTGCAGTCATCAGTATTTATGAGTCCAGCATGAACTTGCCTTTTGTATGATGAAATTGATGAACAATAGAGCAGTCAGGATGGAGTAGCCGTGCTCTCTGTAGACAGTATCTGTTGAGCAGATGCTAGAAGCTTGCCTCGGGGGTCTGCTTGCTCTTATGACAGCACCTTGGGAATTTAGACATCAAAATGGTGCACATTGAGTATGTGCTAAATATTTCATGCAAAAGCTAGCTGATAAATGCCTCACTTTATAAAGCTATTTTCCCTCTTCACAAAACAGATCACATGCAATTAATAAATGCAATATAAAATATTCATTTTTCTAGGTTCTGGAGTTTTTCCTCAATTACTAAGTAGGTAGTTGTTCACCATACAGATCACTTTCTGCTGTTATTTCTGTTAAGATTGATTTTTTTAATCATTCTATCTGGGTTTTTAGAGATCTTAGTGCTGTATGTGTAAAAAGTAAAGTAGGATGTCCGGCAAGCACAATTTGACACTATATAATGCAAGGGGTTTAGGAGTGGTTGCTATGGGGTTCTACTAAGTTGCTTGAGTGATTGCTAAGATGTGGCTAGGTGGTCGATAAGGTGTGCTAGGGTGTTCTTTGTTGCAATTACTTTTGCTCATACTCTGGGTTAGAGGTCACTTGTCATGCATGTTTGAACCACATATAGTGATCATAATATCATTGAGTATTGGTGGTGAGCTTTTGCAAATTGGATAGTTGTAAGAAAAAAATAGTATGTGCACTTTCAGGCTGCTGCATTTTACTGCATTTCATTGGCAATGCTGGTCTGTATAGTGTCACAACCCGGTTATTGTTTAACGTGGATCGCTGACGAATAACATGCACTTTTTTGTTTTCAAGATTCATTTTTAACACATAATATCATATACTCTCAGAAAAAAAGATACAAAACTGTCATTGGGTTGTACCCTTTCAAAAGGTACTAATATGTACACTTTTGTTGTCAACTTGCACATTCAGAGTGCTAATATGTACAATTTAGGGGTAGATAAGATTAATTTATTGCTTGTACCTCAAGGTGAAAGTTTGTACCTTTTTTTCTGACAATGTAGAGACTTGAGGGTGTGCTTTTGTGACTTGGAGCATTTAAAAAAAAAAAAAATTTTAAAGAATAGTTCACCCCAAAATAAAAAGTTTGTCATCATTTATTCGCCCACATGTCATTCAAAACCTGTATGAGTTTCTTTCTTATTTTGAACACAAAAGAAGATATTTTGAAGAAACAAACTAGGGAACCATATTAGGGAAATAAATACTATGGAAGTCAATAGGGACCATTAACTGTTTGATTACCAGCATTTTTCAAAATATCTGCTTTTATGTTTAAACATAAGAAGGAAACTCACACAGGTTTGGAACTTTTGGGTGAACTATTCCTTTAAATTTGATAAGTAATATCCAATATTAATTAGAGCATTTATATTAATTTTTAAAACGTTATACATGTACAGTTTCGCAGTTCATTTAAATGATCATGCAGTAAGACAAATTAATTTCAAAAAGGAGTTGCAAAAATATTGACAGGTTTCCCAAACCCTGCGCTGCTTTTCCATAGGTTGAACAAACGCAAAGTCTTGCCCTAAACTCACGTGATTGGTTGATTCAAAGTGTTGCTCTACACTTATGGCGCTCAAGTAAAAAGAGCAATGTTTTGATTTTGTGTTTACACTATTCAGGGGAATCAGCCTATGAATGGTTTACTTAGTTGTCTCTGCATATTGAACTTGAATATCTGAAAGTATTAAAAAAAAAATGAGACACACTCTAGCTCTAAAGAAGCCATTGAAAATATATCAGACGTAATAATCTCTAGGGGCGGCTGTCTTTTTCTCGAGTGTTTGTCTCTGCGTTCATTAAATTACCATTGTAATGACAGTAGTTTCTTTGTCACGAGGAAACCTGTTCGCTCATGAGAAGAGCGTTTGCTCCGGCTGATCCGTAATGCTCTACAGAAACAAGTGCTTTAATGAGCGATGTAGTGCAGATATTGTGTCTCGCCATAATGAATATGATAATACTTCCTTTATTTTTGTGATATATACAGCGGTCCACAGCTTTTCATGCAAGACCAAGCTCATAAATAACGTGGACAGAGTTTTAACATTTAATTAATAACATGCACAAGCAACGTAGTTAAAAGCGGCGTCTCGTGCATGCATAATTACGGCCTATTGTTGCACAGCCACGTCGGGACGGTGAGGGGGCGGCGTGGTCGTGTCTGATCCAGCAAAAGAGATTCCAGCGGCCCGAGTCTCCGCAGAGCTCATCATTAATGGCAGAAAGAAAGCTCTGACTGAATTCATCATCTTCGTGGGTGGGAGTTGACAGCGCAATAACTTCTTGTTTTGATCTATTGTAGCGGAGTGTGGGGGAAGTTTTAAAGGTGAGTCATCAGGACGGATACTGTCTCCAGGATACCCGTTTCCGTATGACAACAACCTCCGTTGCACGTGGACCATCGAGGTGGACTCCGGCAACACAGTCAGGTGACTGATTATTAAGGTGGAAATGCAGCTCATTAAGTCACTGGCGAGAGATTAATTCATATTTTAGCCTGATGTGTACTGTCAGTGTCTTGGTGATATTGAAGCTCAGATTGCTGAAAGCCATAATGGGTATTTAGAGAGCCGGTTAAAGGCATTCATTTGAGGAATTGCACAGGAGAGAGTCAAGCTTATTAATGTTAAATAGATTGCATTGACCCTGACCTCAAGTGAAGTATGTCTACCTCTACATGCTGGAAAATGTCATCCTATTTTTTTATGATTGAGGTCTTTGACCTGTTTACAGTGTTGCATGAGGGATGAGCTTTCTCAGTAAATAAGTGATTAAAGTCTGCTTCAAATCATTATTGGTAACACTTTACAATGCTGTCCCATAAATTAATGTTAGATAATGCATTAACGTTAGTTAATACTTTAATAAATACAACTGTTAGTTGTTAGTTCATATCAGCTCAGGTCCAATTAAGGTAAAGTGTGTCATTTTTTGTCAGCAGAATAATAATGTTTCTCAAACTGTCATATTAGTTTCTTTTATTGTCCTTTTATGGTGCTTTTTTTGTATCTTGACAGCATCAGAAATGTTGCCAGCTGAAGTAGAAAAAAATGACTAGAACTCAAAATAATTTAAAGTTTGTGTGCTTTAGAAGTACTTTTCTCACTTAGTTCATGTTAAAGGGATAGTTCACCCAAAAATGAAAATTCTGAATTTCTTTCTTCCGTTGAACATAAAAGAAAATATTTTGACGAATGTTAGTAACCAAACAGTTTGCTGGTTCCCATTTACTTCCATGGTATGGAAAATAAAAAATAAATAAATAAAAACTACTATGGAAGTCAATCATGGCAGATGTTGTGAAGTGTTACCTAATTATTACATGGGAATTTTAGTGTATGTAATTCAGTGTGAATCAGGTTTTAATTTAAGTGTCTTTTTTTTAGTCTGCAGTTCTTGGCTTTTGACACGGAGGCATCGCATGATATCCTGAAGGTTTGGGACGGGCATCCAGAAAACGAGATGGCTCTGAGGGAAGTGAGTGGTTCGCTGTTACCCGACGGCATCCACAGCACTCTCAACGTGGTCACCATCCAGTTTGAGACGGACTTTTACATTAGTAAATCTGGATTCGCCATTGACTTCTCAAGTAAGTACTTTTCTTTACAACCAGAGAGTTTTGCAGTACACAGTTCTAGTATCAAGTAAAATAAAATTAGCTAATGAAGCCGTTTAGATGAATGGTAAAACATTTTTAGTAGAGGTGGATAGCATGACTAAGATCTTCCATCATTTTCTAAACTATTCATTTTATATTACAGTAATGGTGTGTGTCATGATTATAGTCGCCTGTGCTGGAAATTAGAGTTTGATTCATCTTTCATGAATCACTCTAAACACTTAATTTCAATGAATAGATTCAAAACTTTGATTCGTTTGTGCCATGACTTAAAATTTCTCATTGGTGTCCCCCATTTTTCATATATAAAAACAGTTGAAATAAAAATAGCATACTGTGTGAACATATATGTGGCTGTTTATTTCTCTGAGGTTATATTTGTGCATATGAATAAAAATAAATAACTATACTATTTCAAAAATTTGGGGAGGAAGGAGATTTTTTGATGTTTTTGAAAGGAGTCTCTTGTGCTCACCAAGGCTGCATTTATTTGATCAAAATAGTACAACTGTAATATTGTGAAATATTATTGCAATGGAAACTGTTTTCTATTTTAAAATTTTCTTGTGATCAAAGTTGAATTTTCAGCATCATTACGCCAGTCTTCAGTGTCACACGATCCTTTAGAAATCATTCTGATTTGCTGTTGAAGAAACATTTGAAATAGAAATGAAGAAGCGTTTGAAATCTTTTGTAACATCATAAATAAGTTTACTGTCACTTTTGATTTAAAAAAAAGTAACACTGCTCCCGGACTTTTGAATGGAAGTGTATGTTCCTTGTGTTCATTTAGTGAAAAACAGTGCAGCAAAGATTTGTTTTTGTTTTTAAATAAATGTTTACTGCATTTTACTTTTTGCATGAGACACTTTGAATGTAATTGCCTAAAAAGGTGCTTGGCCAGAATAATGCTTCCTTTGCCTGAAGAAAGTAAAAGCCTTTTCAAAGTAAATGCACAAAGAGGCTTTAAAAACCCCTGCATCCATTAGCATGCGATTTTGCAGTACAGTAGCTCAGACTTATTCCACACCCGTGTTAGACGCTGTTCTGCTCAGCCGAGCCCCCAGTGAGCCATTGTTCGCTAGTGAGGCCACGCAACCTCATTTCTGAGCGGAAAATGCTACCTCCTGCGGAGACATCCTGGTAAGTGAAAAGTGAGCGCAGCTGGTCACCGTTCCGATTTTGCAGGTTCAGTGGCGACCGCCTGTAGGGACTCGGGGACGCCCATGAACGGCAGCCGCAGCGGAGAGGGCAAAGAGCCCGGCGACACGGTGACCTTCGCGTGTGATCCGGGCTACGACCTGCAAGGCGAGCCCAGGATCACCTGCATTCAGGTGGACAACAGGTTCTACTGGCAGCCCAGTCCTCCTACATGTATTGGTGAGATTTATTCAATTTGCAGTGATGCCGCCTGGGGCCTGTAAAATACGGGCGGCCTCTCATTTCACACTTGTCAGTTCTGACGAAATGTCTAAAATAACTAGCCGAAATGACTTGAATCACCCTTTATAAAAGACCTGGAATAATAAATCTCTTTGATGGAAATTTCTGATCACATGCCCAGTCAGCGCTTAAACTTCTGGGTTGTGGGAAACTGGGGTGAAGCCTTCCCATGATAAATGTTTCTAGGAAACTGCATTTATTTTGTGGATAGCGGGAGTCTGTGAAACCTATTTTCTTTCAACTGCCTTTAAGTTTGAGTCACATTTAGACATTTTAAAGGTCAATCCGGTTTAAAGCCAGAGCAGGAACGATTTGAACGGTGGGGGGCGGGAACTTATCATCTTTGCTCATGAATATTAATGAAGCGGTTTGAATTTGAATCATAGCTAGTTATTGAATGATATATTAGCCAACATGGTCATTTACGCATGAGATATCTAGCCATTTTGAGATAAAGTAGCAGCGGGAGGGAAAATTTCATATACTTTATTAACTCTAACAGAAAATAATCTTTTCCAGCTCCTTGTGGTGGAAACATTACAGGCTCATCTGGATTCATTCTGTCACCGAATTTCCCCCATCCGTACCCACACAGCAAGGACTGCGATTGGTTCATCACGGTTCACCCTGATTATGTCATTTCCTTGGCATTTATCAGGTAAGATTTTACTCCCCCCCCAAAAAAAAAAATATATATTTGAAGAAACTTTTAATGACTCTAAAAATGGGGTGTAACTATCATTGAGATGCTATTATAGTTTTATTGATATTTTTTTATTATTATTATTTTATGTTTGTTTTATTTAATTTTTATAGTTTTAATTTAAATTTTAGTTGTTTTTTGTTGTGCTTGTCCTTTTTATTATTTCTTGTTCCTTTTAAGTATGTCTGTAGGTTTTTATTCATTTTTAGTTTTATTTATTTGATGTTGCTTTATTTTTGTTCAAGCACTTATTTCAGTACTTAAATTTTTTTTTTAAAATTATTCCAACCTACTTTAAGCTTTTTCCCCCTAAGAGTCTCGGCCTTTTAATGAGACTTTTTTTTTTTTCAGACATTTTGACTTTGTTCCGCAAAAAATACATCAAACTGAATTTTTGAAAAGGTTAATCATAGAGGAAATGTTTTCATGTCATTGTCAGTGTGATTTGCATTTTTAATGTTTCTTTGAATAAATTATTACATCTGAACATATAAAATGAGTGTCACGTCACTGACCCATAACTGGTTCCATCTTAGACTGTAAATTAGAATATGGTATTGATATCAGACTGTGATCTGCGCACAAAAAAAAACCTCAATTAATTTCAAATTAACATATGACTTAGTATTGTGTTTTTATCAGTGTAGTAATTGGAAAAAGATCTCTCTAGATTGATATTCTCAGAGAGGCATGCAAGCCGTAATTTCAAGTGACATTATTACAGTATTTACAAATTTTCTCAAATTAATGGCATATTGTTGGTGCATTACCATTGCAGTCTCGGGACAATAAACAAATCTTCATAATGACATTAATACAGCCGTCTGCTCTCATTGCAGTACTTAATGTGAAGTGCAGCATTTTCTGACTACATTTTCCCAAAGCATTGCTGTGCCATTTATGTGCATTTTCCACCCACATCGGATTTTTCCACTTCATAACATTTCCCCCACCTGAAACATACAGAAAAGCCTCTTCAAAACATTTTCTGCCTCAAATGACCCAAAAGGTCTTTTAGGAAGATCACAGGCACAGGTTTTAACAGCCTCAGCCGGGCACATGGTGGAAACTGGATGGAGCTTGTGATGTTGTCAACAAGCACTTGATAAATTTTCATGTTTATAATAGGATGCTGCTTATTTTCTCTTTTCTGTTTTACAGCCATCACACTTTATAAGCAATTTGCATTTCTACACTGCAAAAAATGAGAGATTTTCTTTTTTAGTTTTAAGCATAAACATATTTAATATTGATAGATTTTTTTCTGAAAACAAGACTTATTAGCTTATATCGTTTTGCTTCTGAAGTAAATGTATTTTGATTATTTAGATAGTTGTACTAGAGTTTAATTTAAAAAATAAATGTAAGAAAAATTATGTGACATTGAGTGACATTGATTTATTTTTATTTTTTTCTGAAAAAGGTTTGAGTTTATGCTTAAAATAAAGAGAGAGAAAAAAATGGGATAAAAAAATATCTTGTTTTCCCTTTGAATTAAGCTCATTTTTCTTATTTTCAGATATATTTCTTATTTTAAACATAAACCCACTTGATTTTGATACGTTTTTCAGAAAACATAATCTCTTCAGTAAATATATGTTGATTCAAGAATTTTTATATAAGTGTAATGGAAAATAAGACAAAATGCTAAGAAATAAAGTCATTTTTTGCAGTGTAGAAAAGCTAATAATGAGTGATTGCTGTAAAACGGGAAAGATGAAAAACAAGCAGCATCCTACTGAAAGCATGAAAATTTAACAAGCTTGCTTGTTGACAACATTACAAGCTCCACCCAGTTTTCTCTTCTCAAATAAACATATCTTAATTTAAGAATGTTTTGATATTTATACTGGAAAACAAGTTGAAAATACTGGGTAAGAAATCATTTTTGCAGTGTATACCAAGATTTAATGGGCTAGTTCACCCAAAATGCAAGTTTCTATCATTGTTGATCGTTTCAAACATGAATGCTATTTTCAAATCTTCACACAGCAGTTTTTCATTCAACAGCGCGTAGTGACCATATTAAAGTCCCAAAATATACACCATCAAAGTATTTTAAATTACTTGTCATCCCCTTTGTGTGCAATGATTTGCAATGACATGCTGACAGAATTTTCATTTGTGTCAACTAATCCTTCAGGAGGAGTAAATTGCGTAGAAAAATCAATATATCACTGTGTTTTGATCCTATACTTGTCTTCTCTCAGTTTCAGCATTGAGCCCAACTATGACTTCTTGTACATCTACGACGGACCTCACAGCAACGGTCATCTGATCGGCACATTTCAAGACAGCAAGCTGCCAGAAAAAGTGGAAAGCAGCTCCAACATCATGCACATTGCCTTCCGCAGCGACGGATCCGTGAGCTACACGGGCTTCCATCTGGAATACAAAGGTAATTGCTCTTTTGTTTCGGCCTGGAGCTTAAAGAGGCCCTTGAGAGATGCACTTATTGATTTTTGTCGATTGAGGACCAGTAAATGATGACGGAGTGTTCATATTTTGGTAAACGGTTCCTTTAAGATTGTCATGATATACTGTTTCAAGAAGCTTGAGCGCAAACTGAAAAGTTTCAAAGGTTGACAGTGACTCACCGCTTGGCATTTTTATCCCTTCATATCTTTTCATCTTCTACAGCTTTATCATATGCCATATGTCTTGTGTTCCTCTCCCGTATAGCTAAACTGCGTGAGGCTTGTTTTGACCCGGGCAGCGTGATGAATGGCACTCGGTTGGGTGGAGACTATAAGCTGGGCTCCACTGTGACCTTCCACTGTGATCCAGGCTACCAGCTCCAGGGTTATTCCAGTCTCACCTGTGTCATGGGCGACACCAACAGACCCGAGTGGAACAGAGCTCTGCCCAGCTGCCAAGGTATGCTCACGTTCCCATCTGTATTGTGCTTAGAACATCCCCTTACAACCCAGATACCTGCGTCACGCTCTATTTTTGGAGCTGTGTGGGATACAGCGTCTGTTTGCGCGTTTTATCCTACAGTAGTTTTGCTTGTGAATGAAAGTCAAAATTGTGCAGTTTTTCTTTTCATCCAGATCAACACGAGGGTGTTTACATGTACTCCAAAACACTGGTAACTTTTGAAAAGAATCATTCGAAAAATAAGTTTTGCAAATCAATAAACCGCATACTAGAAAACTGCCATGTGTTAGACAGTGAATAAGCTGTCAGAAAAGGGCAAAATCGAAGTGTGACGACCTTTGGCTAATAAAAGAACGTAATTTAAGGCATTTTTGTGACCTTACACTTCAGCTGATTAGGCATAATCAGTAAAATGTGCATGCAAACTCTTAATGAGCGTCAACAAAACCCTGATAATAACTATCAAAAATCACCTCATTATAAGAGTCTGATTTATGAGTTTCCATGCAAAGCAATAATCCCACAGGCTGAAGTGAAGTGAAGTTTTTCTTCATGGTGAAGTTGCAGAATCTGAAATATTTCTGAGAGAAAAAGTGCTGTATGTAGGAAGGAGCTTGATTTTATAACTTGTTTATTTACTAAGTTGTTTCAGAGGCAGAGCAAGTCAATACATTTTGATGAAAAATTATGAATAAAAACTATTTTATGTGGAATAATGTGCACTGATGAATCATTCTTAGTAAGGTCAGTGATGTATATTAAGAAGTTAAATCGGGTCAATTTTGATTTAATGTTGATTTAAAATGTAAGACGAATATTGAATAAACTTGCAAAACGCACTAAACGTATTTGCATGTAGAACAAAATTGAGGTAACATGCTTAAATTTCAAGGTAAAATGTATTGATTGGTTTGAATTGATTGAATGGTTTGTTCATAATGTATTTACAGGTAAAATCTGTATTGATTAAGGTGTAATATTTCATTGTGTAAAACATTTAATAATAATAAAATTTAAAAATGCTGGACAGGGCAGATTTTATATATTTAGTTTTGATATATTTAGAGTAGGAAATTTATAAATTTTCTTCATGGAACATGATCTTTACTTAATATCCTAATGGTTTTTGGATCGATAATTTTGACCCATACAATGTATTTTTGGCTATTGCGACTTAAGACTGGTTTTGTGGTCCAGGGTCACATGTTACTGTTTTATTGTGTTTTTTGATTAAATAAATGCAGCCTGATTCCCAATAAATTTTTCTCATGGAATATCCTATTACACATTCAGATTTGTCAGATTACAGAAGTATAAGTAAAACTAACATTCAGTTATTGTGCTTCAACACTAGTTACACATTTTTCTGTTTTTATGTCTCAAGTGCTAGTCTGTGTCTAGATCCGTCTCCTGCCAATTACTCTGCTCTCTGTGTTGTCGTGGAGGATGAGACAGCGATCATAACACTCTTCATTCCTGCCACTCTCTTCATAGGTGTTGTTTCAGGCTTGTGCTCTTCTGCCTTGAAAGCATTGATTAATAATGGATGTGTTTGTGCTGGGGTCTCGTGTACGGACTGTGTCACCCTGCCACATGTGCGCACAAACCCACATGGGCTTCTGACGGTTCTCTTTTACACTTCCTCCAGCTGTGAGACCAGCTCACGGTGTGAAGAGATGCTGAATTATGCGCTGCGGCTTGCTTGTGCCTCTGGAGACAACAGGGACGCGGTGTACATGTGCATGTGTGGGGAGTGTGAATTACGGGGGAGTTTGATAGGATTGGTCCTTCCACAATGGAAGTCAGAACGAAATATACTTATGATCTGGCTTTATGTAGGTCTATAGTAGAGCTGTGCGATTTATTGGATCTTTATAATATAGTCACAGTGATTTGACAACATTGTTAAAGTGCTTTTTATTTGGCCATTAAGTTTTCAGAAGTGCATGTGATTATCAGACTAGTCTTTTTTTCTCTCGTGTGAGTTAAGACAGAGATGCTTTATAGCATCTCTTCTTTGTCAAACAGGGTTTTAAAGATTAATTTCTGTGAATCAGTTCAAGTACTGTTGGATTTTCATGTATCAAAATATAATGAAAGATAGATGTTAGCTAAATTAATAAATGTCAAATAAAATAAAATAGAATATTTGAAAAACCTAAACTTTTTTTTTTTCAGCTAGCTGCTAAGGCAGCATTTCTAGTTTTCATTTAGTTTATCTAGAGATGTACTAAAATAACGAAAACTGAAATTAAAATTGTTTACATTAATTAAATAATTAAATTTAAAAAAAAAAAAACTACAAAATTACTGAAACATTAAAATAGAAGTAACTATTCAAACTGTTAATAAAAATTGTAATAGGATTAATACGAAGTAATACTAAAATAAAACCGATTGCTGCATATACATGAAAATAGTCAAATACCATTCTTTCAGTTCATATAGTTGAAAAGTGTTCTAACTACATGCATGCTAAAACTAAAACATGCTAACAAATATAGTTATGAAAACATTCCATGATAATTTGATAACTATTATCTATTTTCACTATATTTTACTTATTGCTTTAGATATTTGGATTTTAATTGGCTGATGTAAATACTGAAAGATATTCAAAGAATCACAAGACTGAAATTACAGAGTTTAAGTTCGTATATCTCTGCAAAAAGACCAAAAAGAAAAACAAATTGCATTGTTCTTTTTTTTTTTTCCTTTCAGTACTTCTCTGAATAAGCTATTTCATATAACATATTTTATGTGTGCTTTTTATGTGTGCATATAGTCCACCAGACAAAATAATAAATTAATTTACACAAATGACCCTGTTCAAAAGTTTATGAACATGTGATACTTAATGTCTGTTGTTAGCTGTATGAACAATGTCTGCTTCTTTGTTTTGTGTTGTGAACTGCCCACTGTTCTTGTGAAAAAAAATCTTTATTTTTCAAGCAGCATATTTATATTTGACCCCTTTTCAAGAGTGACTGTACTGAGGATGCTGAGAACAATTGAGAGACACATGCACAACTATTCAAGTGGGGAGTGAAAACTTTTGGAACTGAATGATAAGGGTAAATTGTACTTGTTTTGTCTTCTGGGAAACATTTAAATCATTTCTGTAGCTTCTGAAGGGCAGTACTGAATGAAATAGTAAGATATTTAAGCAAAATGTACACATAATCGTCCTTCTCAAAAGTTTTCACCCCCAGATCTTTAATGCATCATGTTGCTGCCTTGAGCATCAGTGAATGTTTGAAACTTTTTTAATAGTCGTGTATTAATCCCTCAAGTGTCATCAGTGTGAAAAGATAAATCTCAATAATATAGGAACTTTTGGAAAGAAATCAGCACCTTTTGAAAGTCATTGTATGAGCTGTATGTGTGTACTTCTTCCTTTGAGACGCAGTCTACATTTATAGATTTGTGAAACTCCAGAGCTGGGAGATGTTTAAATTGACATGAAACATTGTAAACACTTTTCTTATCATCTGCAGAGATGAACAATTATAACATGAGTCACAAATGATGATGTTCTTCGACTCAGGAGTGAATGATTTCAGCGCTCTGATGTATTGACTCTGTCACCGCATCTTGTTTGCTAATCCTCTGAAATTAATATTTCACCACAGAATATTGTGGGATCAGCAATAATAAACCCACACTGAGACTTTGAATTTCACATCAAATAATGCAAACAGGGCAGCAGTTTTCCCACTTGTGCAAGTCAAAGGCTATAAATGTCACTCGAAAGAACGATTTATATTTTGCGGAGTCATATGACTGGATGAAAGCTTCTGCCTGCTCCATTAGATCCTAATCACTTTTTATCCCCTTTTTGCCGCAATTATTTTTGCCCATTTCTCTTGCATTATGCTAAATTGTTTCGCTTATTGTGAAGAAATAATTCAAACGGCCCTCTAATCAATGATTGCATAAAGACTGTCTCTTAAGACTGTATAGGTTGTATTTTAGAGTATGAGATTGAAAAGTATTATTGTCAGGCCTATAATTCTGTTCTAGCTGGTTGATGAATGACTGAGCACTGTTAACAATGCTCGCTATAACTCTAGCGCTCCTTCCACAGCTGTCATATCGTGCCACATTATATAGATTTACACCTTGCTGTATGTTGCCTTTGTTAAACATGGTTCAGGTACAGAGTTTCTCCTCAAATGCACCTTGAGTTTTCCACTTTCCACAAAGCAAAGTTTGACTTTATTTTATTGATATACTTATTTTTGACAAATTTGTTTTGAAAAATATAGACTTGCATGAGATGGAGTCTCCTATCGGTGCCTTAAAGTGGAACTCATCTTTAAAAAAAACAAATGAAAAGATGAAAGTTTTATTTATGCCACATGTTTTTAAATGAAGTGTCAGAAGCAAAGTATATATATATATATATATATATATATATATATATATTTTTTTTTTTTATTATTAAAGAAAAACACAAGCATCTCAAGGCACAATACAAGTATCAATCTGTTACAGAACTAAATTAAAAAAAGGAAAAAAAAACAAACAAACTTAAAAATAAGTAAGCATAGTAAATGTCCATATACCTATAAACGTTTAGCAAAATATATTTTTTAATTAACATGAACATTTCTTTACAAGGCGGTATGAGACTAAATGTTTATTTCAAGAACTTTTATAAGGGTTTAAATTTTGCAGTGTTATTCAGCTATAATGTAATTACATATAGGACACTTAATCATCATAATTTTATAAACATTTTCTCTAAAATTGTGGCACAGTATCTGTACGACAATAATTAAATCAATAAATAATTGTTGAAAACATACAATTAAACAATTACAGGAAACAATGCATCACGATAGTGTTATTTTAGTATTATTTATGTATGGCTAGTTTGAATTTTAAAACACATTGAAACAAAAATGAAAGACTGATCCAGATGTTAAAACAAAGCAATAAATGATTTAGTCCACCATTAACATTGTGTTTGGATGTGTTTTGAATATATAAATGCATTCACACACCTTTATTTGTTTCTTCCAGCTCCATGTGGAAGCCGGTCGACGGGTTCAGAGGGCACTATTTTGTCCCCAAACTACCCTCGCAACTACACTGCGGGCCAGTCCTGTGTGTATGAAATCTCAGTGCCAGGAGAGTTCGGTAAGAAATACACTTTCAACCTGACCGCAAATGAATATAAGTGAACGTCAAGGCTTATTTATAGCATACCCTATGCTGCTATTGAACAGAACATACGTGTGCATCTGTGAAAAGGACCCTTTTTAATGAGGAAGAAAAAAAAAAAACGGAAATTGAGAGGGAAAAAATGTTTGTTCTTTTCATTTCTGAGAATTGCTGTTCCTGTAATTAAATAGGCATAGTAGCCACAAATGAAATGTGTGTTTGTGTAGGTTTCTGCAACAATTCCAGAAATCCTTTAGTCTTAATGGATTTCTAAAATCAAAATGCAGCGACTTTTTGCAGACCGCCTCTCGAGTCGTTTTGCCGAACATCAGGGGCGTCAGTGCGGCCCAGCAGGATCAGAACTTCTGAAATGGTTTGGACTTTAAGTCTCCAGGGTAACTGAGATCATGTTTGGAGCTTAAATCCTCACATCAGAGCCTTATTTATCAGAGCCTCATATTTTATGCATGTATGCACTGTATTTATTTAGTTTTTGCTTGTAACAAGCGACAATGACTGTGCACGGCAAGATACCAAACCATCCAGAAACAAAGGAAAATGCTTTAGTGACCTTACATGAACTGTAGAAACTTCAACCCTCAAGTCTACGGAGCTTTAACTACGATTGTTTTTGTTGTTCATAGTGTTCTGTAGCTTTTTTGTGTGACACTAAAGTTGCTGAAGTTAGACGGCCAGCATTTCCATTGTGATGTATGAGACTGTCTACTGTGGTGTCCACAAGTCTGACCGCTTTAAAAATGTTTTTGTGTAAACCTCAAAATAAACACAATGAAATGTTAAAAACTCTGAGCCTGTTTTCAGCTCAGAGTTAAAAATGGTTATTTGGCGTACTTTACAGATCAAATTAATTAATTTTTTCCTAAAATTGATGAATTGTACAACACTAAAACTGCTATTTCTACACTGTTCCATAGTTTCTTTTTAAGTCTTAAATGTAACTAGTGATCAAGTGACTTTTGTACAGGTGATCATTTTTTTCTTGCTTCAGTGGAGGCGATATTTTCTCAAAGTCAATATAGTTACTTTTTTTCTGATAATATACTTCATATGAGCAATATTACACGAGTGGCAGTGCCATATGGCTGTGATATATCACAGCATGTTGATATACAGCCATATTGCACTGCTACGAGTGTGATATTGTGTTTATACAATAGTTTGACGGCACAAGTGTGTAAATAAAAAAGAGAAAAACAGTGTGTCTTTAAAAACCCTCTTTTGTGCAGAACTACTTCCTTCCGCCACGGATTTAGATCTCAGTTTGACAGTTTAACAGCTGAGCCCAAGCCTACATTACTAATTTGAAAATGTCACTTTAGAACTAGTAGCAAAGGAACGTTGAGTTAATGACTGTCCTAGAACAGCATGGTAAATCATGCTAAAACATGTCAACAACATGCTAATCATGCTGAAACACGTCAACAACATGCCGATCGTGTTAAAACATGCTAATCATGTTAAAAATATAATAGCAACATGCTAATCATGCTTAAGGCTAGTTAAGGTTAATCATGTTAGAAACATGCTAGCAACATGTTAATTATGCTAAAAACGTGCTAGCAACATACTAGAAACATGATTAGCAGCATGTTTCTAATCATTTTAGAAACATGTTAGAAACATGCTAGCAACATGTTAACAACATGCTATTCATTCTAAAAACATGCTAGCTAGGGTCCTAATAGATAGATTAGATGTTGATAACATGTTGCTAGCATGATTTAGCACTTTCCTAACATGATTTTAACATGTTGCTAGCATAGGGTGACCATACTACCATACGTTTTTCACGGGCATGTCTTGGCCAGCATTTCTATTTTGCCTAAAATGTCCAGGTTTTGGCTTTGTTTTCCTGTTTCCATACTTGCTGAAGGTAATGATTGAAAAGTAGTTTGACCAATAACATTGAGGCATTGTACATAATCGACCAATCACGGCACGCTAGAATATGGTATTTACAGAGAATGGTCAAAGTGACGATACTTTTTTGATCATTGCCTTCAGCAAGTATGAAAACCTGGACATTTTAGGCAATATAGAAATCCTGGCCAGGATGTGTCAGGGAAAAAGTGGACATTTGGTCACCCTATGTTAGCAACATGTTAAAAAACATGCTAAATCATGCTAGCCACATGTTATCAACACCTATCTAATCTGTCTATCTAAACTTCAAGCATTTACAATTGCGGCTTTCTCAAGCCAACTTCAAATTTTTGTTCAAAAATTTTACTCATCTAGTTTATTATAATTTACTTCATAATCATATATTTTTATTCTTTTTTTTTTAAGATGAAAACATTTTTGCTAGTTGTCTCAGACATTTTTGACCCCACATCTAATTTCATGCACTTGTTTTTTAGTGAGATGACTATTGCATTTAAGGCTGTTTTTGACTTTTGGTTTGTTTGGTCTGTAGCTGAGTTAGATGACGCCTGTCATACTGTAATATTTGGTTCTGAACCGTGATACAATTTCATCATCAATGTGCATACCGCTGGGAATTCTAGTGGCAGCTGTTTACCACTCTAGCAAGGGACTGTAAGAAGAAGATGCCAGTTTTGCTGGTTTTTTTTTTGTTTTTTTTAAATGTTTTTTTTATTGCCAAAACTGTAGGTTTTCCACCAATGCATTGCAATAAATGTACCGAATGCAAGCAGCAATGAGAAATGCATGATTTTATAATTGGCAACACATAGTATATGTAATGAATTGTGATTCATTTTTGAAGTTCTTTCATATCAGTTTCAAACCTTACATGAACTGTCTATGAAGACAAGCGTTTGCGGCAAAAATTGTAGTGTGAAAAGACACATCCTAAAATTAATTTGGCTTAACAGGAATTTGAATGGCCCTTCTTTTATGTGCTTTATCTATTTCAAACTCTCTCAGTTTGCAGAAGTTTATATTAATAAGTCTGTTTTAACTCGACTAAATGTTTTCCTGTGAATGCTTGTAAAATGAGGGAACCATGCCGTGGGGCGTCTGACTTGATTATGAAAGTGTTCTGATTAAATGTAACTGTCTGTAGGAAGAGAGACACAAAATAGAGAACACCAACCACTGAAGGTCTTCTTAAAATATCACATCAAACAGGACTTGAAGTTCTCAACTCTTCAAAAAAAAAAAACCTCTCATCTCAGTGTTTTTGGCGGTTTCATCCTCAGTTTCGAAGTAGAACGTGGTCAATGCCTTTCACTCTGCTGTATTTGAAGACTTCAAGGACAGTACCTTATATATTTTTGTACAAATATTTAAGTCAAATAATTCCAATACATTGTTTGAACTGTTTTTTCTTTGACATAAAGGTGCAGTAGGAGATCTCAGAAAGTGCTAACTTTAGCCTGATGGCACTGAAAGCGAACGCCCCACCCTCCCTGCAATCACCGTACAAAGCCACGCCAGAGACAACATAAATTACTACAATAGGCTACATCAATGGTTTCCAATTACAGTCCTCGCGCCCTCCCTGCTCTGCACATGTCATATGTATATCTTATCACGTCCGACGGTTGTTCTGTTCGACCGTAAGTCATAAGTGCCCTGCTAAGTGGACATCACCAGATATTCCGAAATGATTCCAGTTCAAAGCGAGCATTTATGTTCTATACAAAGGGCATTAAAGTGTGCCAGACCTGAATTTAAATTGTATTTATTTACAGAGGTATATTATGTCACATTTCATACTTCTCTTTCGTCTGTGTGTGAGGAGCAGCGCAAATCCATGAGTGAATGTTCTGAAGTGAAATAAACAGATTTTCCCTGCTCAGGGAGTAGGGAGCAATGAACACTGTGTAGGGAGCATGTCAATCGGAACACAGTTCATGCACGGAGCTCTCTTCTAACGAGCTGGTTATCTGAACCGAGTGTGTTAAAGGGGTGGTTTACTGCGATTTCACTTTTTTCATTTTAAATAGTGTGTAATGTTGCTGTTGGTGCATGAACAGTATCTGCAAAGTTGCTGCACTGAAAGTTCAACGTAAGCAGAGATATCATCTTTTAAAAATCAGGAAGTTTAATGCCTACAAAAACGACTCATATGGGACTACAACGAGATACTTCCCGGGTTGCATACGTAAAAAACCCATAAATTTGCATCAACCCCTCCCTCCGGAACATGCAAAAGAGGGGGCAAGGCCATGTTCTGCGGCTTTGTCGAAGAGGAAGAGTTATAGTGGAGAGTTGTAGCTATGCCGTCGAAACGGTGTTATTTTCACCCAGCTGTCAGGTCTTCTGTGTTCGGGCTTCCTACGGACGCTGTAGTTCGTCAACAATGGTTAAAATTTATGTTTGATTATGTTCCTGACAATTACAATCCTAATTTAGCTCTCTGTGCTGCGCATTTTACGGAAGACAGCTTCCAGAATCTACACGAGTTCAATGCCGGATTCACACAGAAACTATTACTAAAACATGGAGTAGTTCCAACTTTAAAACCAGAGGCAGCAGTTGTTGGGCCACAACCTGTAAGTAAGATTTAATAATTTTAAATGTATTTGCATGTATAATTTCAGACGTAATGTTTTAGTTTTATCAAGGACGTAAACAAATGCCAACGCTGGCTTAGTAGCCAGTTAGTTAAATGCTATTTCGTGTGTCTATGACAAACGCGTACAAACATTTTGGACCCGAATTTGTAATTATGTACTAATCTTGTAAATGTATTTTCCATGTATACTTTATGACGTAATTTTTCGATTTGATCAAGAACGTAAACACAAGCCAACGCTGTTTGGTTAGTAGCCAGTTAGTTCGATGCTATTTTGTGTGTATAAGACAAATGTGTACGAACTTCAAAAAATGATATGTAATCACAACAGCAAACTTCCATTCAGAAACGTTTTGTAAGAGCCGTGCTTGCAGAAGTTCTGCTTGACTCTCTTCATTACCGCTTTCTGGGTCTGATTCTGGCTCAAACTGATACGGCAATATTGACACCATTATTTACATTTGACCGGAGCACATGCAACTGTTGCCCGTGAAGGTAATGGGCGTGAAGTTTCCGGACAATGTGCAGTACGCAGTTTAGCCAATCACAACACACCGGCCCAACTAACCAATCTGAGCCCATTGCCTGTTTCTGAGGGAGTGGTTTCATAGAATCAGAAAGTCAACCGGTCGTTCAAATGACAGAGGAGAAAGCGGCTTACAATAAAGGTGAAATATATGAAAAATAAGGCGTTTTTTAACAAACGAAACACAAAGACATGTTATATTGCACCCCATAAACACAATCAAGCAAAGAAAAAAAGCAGTAAACCACCCCTTTAACTAAGCGAGACATGCAAAATATGCAGAGCGGGGGACACGAGGACTGGAACTGGGAACAGCGCTGGGCTACATCATGTGTCATTCACTGGTGAGAAAACTTTATAGCACAGATAGTAAAAGTACTACAATACCAGGAAGAAAGATCAGGTTGTTGATGTTTGCCTGCCATTCTTGCTGTGTCTGCACAGTGTGCGTGAACGCGCTGATGACGTATCCTGTCTGCGCGAACAGGGTGCGCAGAGGTATGCAAATACATACGTTGACAGGCAGTTAGGAAAGACAATTGAAACGCTCGGACCGAGCGTTTTAATTGGACAAACATTTCTTGGTCCTACACCTTCCACAGAATATATAAATACACATAAATACATTTAGACCACTTAACTTAATGATTGATATCAGGATGTGAAGAGACTTTCAACCAGAATAACAAAAAATGTTTTTTTTGCTTAGAAATTCATAGATTTATTCCTTTGGCTGACTTTGGTGTTTATCAATAACAGTGTTTTTCAGTGTCCTAATCAGATAAGTTTGCAGCAACAAGCAGCAATTTGTCTTTCCACACCGATTGTGAAAATGCTCAATGATGTGAAACAATCACAGCCAATCAGAATATATTTGATGAACATATTTAAAGTGGGCGGTACTTGTCGGCACATTGTCAAAGAAAGATTGATTGACAAAATGTTGTTCTGCACTGTAAAAAAAAATAAAACCGGCAGCTGTGGTTGCCGGAATTCTCCGTAAAAAATACGGTAACAGCATTTTAGGTTTTACGGTTTTAACTTAAATTTACAGTTAAATACCGTAATTTCATTAACTGATATAATGTTAATATACCAACCTATTGAAGTACTGAAATCTGTTTTGTACCTTTGAAATACACTGATAAGCACCAAATGCAGGTGGTGATGAAAAAGTCACATGATGAGCCAAAGCCCATCACAAACAGCTTTTAAATAATAACATATATAGAAGGTGCACAGTGTCATTCACATAAACATTAAACACCATCATGGTGAGACTCATTCAACTGAAATATGCAATAAACATTAATTTAACAACATTAGATGTAACATACAAACCTAATAAACATAACTGATAAGAAAAAACTAAGAAGAAACAGTTATTTCAAAGAAAAAAACATCAAATTCAAACAAAATTTGAAGTGCAACGCAGGGAATTCTGGGAACGTCAGTTTACGGTTTTTCCCTGTAAATTTTACAGGAACTTACCGTTAACCATTTAACAGGTTTTTACTGTAGCATTTTCACAGTTTTTTACCGTTAAAATCACAATCATTTTTTACAGTGTGCCACTTGTGCATCACTTTTATGATGTTGCACCTGATTTGGACATCTTTTTAAAAATCTGGGGTCTTTTTTTAAGAATACTTTTATTCAGCAAGGATGCATTAAACTAATAAAAAAAGGTATTTATAATGTTACAAAAAAACAAAATTCTGTTGTAGTGTGACACTGAAGACTGGAGTAATGGTTGCTGAAAATTCAGTTTTGCATCATTTTTTAAAATATGTTTAAATAAAAAAACAGCTATAATAATATTTCACAATATTACTGTTTTTTTTTTTTGCTGTTTTTGGTCAAATAAATGGTCATTTTCTTTCAAAAGCATCAAAGAATTGTTCTGATCCCGAACTATATATATTCATTTTCTTCTTTTCTAAATTTAAAGTAAAAATAATTTCAAAATGTTTAGTTTCTTAATAGTAGTTGCCAAGTTAATTGTGAATGACTCTTCAGATCATGTTATTCCCAAGCCAATAAATAATAAAAGCTTTCCCACTTTTCACAATCTAATCTCTTGGTGTTAATATTCCTCATTGACTACTCTTGGAAATGTATTATGGAAGTAAACTGTCATGGAAGTAATTTTATGACTTTAATACCTGAAAGGAAAACGCATCACCAAAATGTCCATTAATGTTCTTTTGTTAAAAAAAACACCTTATGTTGGAGAACAATAAGATGACAGTGCATTAACTTAGGGATATTTTCGCCTCTGAACAGAACTGTTGGAAGAATTTATTTCTCATTTAAGCTCGTCAATTATACAGGACCTTTTGAACGGAATAATAAGGCCGTTCTCTGTTTCTTTGGCCAGCTTTTAATGTTTAATTATTCTGTCACAAATAATAAATCCAGACATTTTTTAAATAGCATCTGTCTTTTGAGAGCAAAACTGAATTATTCACAGCTGCCAAACGAGTGCCGTCGGCATGAATTGTACATATTAGACTCCAGCGTGCATGTTTATAGAAAGTTGTCGACCAACCGTACATTGTGCATCTGGGCAGTACGGCAGAAAATCTGTTCCCGTTGTACCAGAGTCCCTCAGCGTTTCCAGCGTATGAGAAATCTTGGCAGCGTCGTGAGAGCTACTACATTAGGGACTCTATTAGATTTATGTAAACCGCAGCAGACAGCTTCGTGTTTCATGCAGTGCCCGGGTCTTTTTATGCCAATCACAATGTCTTCGATGTATAGTTGCATTACTCACGCTAATCCCAACTTGCTCCCTGTCAACAGTCCAAATTCACACCCCCTTAAACTGGTGGCAGATGTTCCAGAGAGCGTGAGCACAAAAATCTGGCCCCGAGGACATGTGGATCGTCCCGAACGTTGGCTGTGCGCATGAGCGTTAGGACGTGCCCGTGGGCCTGTGTCGCATCAAACAGCGGCGAATGACTGTAGCCGCCCACATGCGTAGCTGTGGATTCAACAAAGCCGCCGTACACTCAATCGCCCGAACGTGTTCATTTCCACATCTGAGTGGGGACATCGGTCGTTCACGATTGTTGCACCTTTGCGCTCTCTGACTTGAGCTGAACTACGGGTTAATGCAATTAACATGAAAGCCAGTATTGAAGAACTGAGCTCTGAATAAATATTAAAAGGCACCTATTGAGCTTTTTTATTTTACTTAATAGTCATGCGAATCTGCAGAGTTGCAAAGCACAAATGAAGCATTCAAGTCGTGTCAGAAAGTTTGTATTTACGAGTTGAATGAACAAAACTATAGCATTTCAGTGAGAAAATATGGGAAACACAATAGATGCAGCATCTGTATCAATGGTAATTTCAAATAAGTGAAATTATTCCATTTACAATTAAACTAGATAAGCTACATGTACAAAATACCACAGTATCGGGTAACACTTTATAATAACTGCACGCTATGAATCATTAGGTAAGCATTAATAAATAGTCAGTTTAACTTTTCTGTTTGGGACATAAATGAGCCTTTAAATCTGCTTTGTAAATGCTTTATAAGGTATAAATAGTCCTCACTTTAGATGAGCTCGCAAAAATCGATGGCTGGCAACTACTAAATGTTTTATAACTACCTGACTTAATCATGAATTACAGCAGGCATATGTGTTAATAAAACATTTATTAACACACTGAGCAATTATTATCATGTGTCTAAATAATACGATTTATAAATAGTTTATTAATCATTTACTTACACTTTCTAAATGATCTTATGAACCACTGACAACTCCTAAATAATTGGTTTGTAAATAATGTAATAATTTAGAAATGATAAATTGATCATTAAAGTATGAAAATACAATTATTAAACATTATAGATAAGCTCAAAACATTTATAGCTGTATTTATAAACTGCTTACTAATGCCTATCAATGCTGGAACAGTGCCTTATAAAGGATGAATTGACTCTTTACTAATGCTTAACTAATGATTCACAGTGTGCAGTTATTAAAAAGTGTAACCCAGTATTGTAAAATTACAATTATGAGATTGTATAACAATTCAATTCAACACCTTCATAAACTGAATAACAAAATAAGCAAAAACACACTTGATGCACATTCTTTATTCATCATTTTGTAGAAGTAGATCTTTTTTCGACCAAAGTACCTTGGAACACACCTCAAAGTTACGACTTCACAACTTGTAAATGCGTACTTTCCTAAAGAACTTGAACTCACCAAAAGTCCACACCATCTCTCCAACAGAGAAAACACTCAAAGTTAAAGTAAATTAAACAGATTATTGGAGTACATTTTACAAGAAAATGCTTTTTCTTTCTAATTCGAAATTTCAAATTCAGTTCCATGTGCCACTTGCTTATTTGTGAAATCAAGATTTCTTTTTACAACATTTTTTTTTTTCTTTCTTCAGTGCACTTGCCTGAAATGTTTTAGAAACAATTTTAGCTCAGAAATTGCTGGTAAATTTCACAAATAATTGCAAAATAGCAAGTAGCACATTGTATTAAATGTGAAGTTTAGAAGTAGAAAGATTGAAAAACATAGTCCTGTAATCTTTATTTACTTTGGAAAATATGTTTTGTGGCACACTTACAACTGCTGATGAAGCCAATTATGGTATGATGCGTTAAATTTCAGTCACATGCTCTAACCAACTGACCAATCACAACAGACTGATTCAGCTGACCAATCAGAACAGTCTGGGCATTTCAGAAAGTTCTGATTGATCGTAGGCTTCATTGATCTGAGCTTATGCACCTCAGTTTTGGAGTGAACATTGCCAAAATTATCCACAAAAAGTATTTTATTTTATTTTTTTCCACTTAAAAACTGCAGTACGTGAGCTCAATGAGGCCTATGAATGTCATCTGCTGGTGTTGGTCCATTGTGTTTTTTGAAAACCAAAGTCACTGCACCCGTTTACCAAGAAATTTTGGAGCACTTCATGCTTCCTTCTGCTGACCAGCTTTTTAAAGATGCTGATTTCATTTTCCAGCAGGATTTGGCACCTGCCCACACTGCCAAAAGCACCAAAAGTTGGTTAAATGACCATGGTGTTGGTGTGCTTGACTGGCCAGCAAACTCACCAGACCTGAACCCCACAGAGAATCTATGGGGTATTGTCAAGAGGAAAATGAGAAACAAGAGATCAAAAAATGCAGATGAGCTGAAGGCCACTGTCAAAGAAACCTGGGCTTCCATACCACCTCAGCAGTGCCACAAACTGATCACCTCCATGCCACGCCGAATTGAGGCAGTAATTAAAGCAAAAGGAGCCCCTACCGAGTATTGAGTACATATACAGTAAATGAACATACTTTCCAGAAGGCCAACAATTCACTAAAAATGTTTTTTTTTTTTTTGGTCTCATGAAGTATTCTAATTTGTTGAGATAGTGAATTGGTGGGTTTTTTGTTAAATGTGAGCCAAAATCATCACAATTAAAAGAACCAAAGACTTAAACTACTTCAGTCTGTGTGCATTGAATTTATTTAATACACGAGTTTCACAATTTGAGTTGAATTACTGAAATAATTTAACCTTTCAATGACATTCTAATTTATTTAGATGCGCCTGTATATATATATATATATATATATATATCATAATAAGAGATTTTTTTTAAAAGGCTTGATTTTCAGCTCAGCACAAGAGTTAGTGAGATAGGAACTAAAACAGAGTGGAAATATTTGCTGCAGCAATGCAGATTATAAGATAAATGTTTCTTTTTCTCTCTTTAAATCATGTAAATGTATTCTAGCAGACCCCAAAAATGAAATTATGAACTTTTAAATGAGCATAATATGGGCACTTTAAACCGATGTGGGCCAGCAGTCTCGATGAGGGCCGAGGAGCATGTAAAGCATTAACTCTCGAGTTGTTTTAGTGTGAAACTTTTCCTTCATTGTCACTGGAAAGCAAGTCGTCGGGGTTTGTGAACATTGCCTGCGGCTAGCCTGGTGGGTTAGTAGCAGGGAACATGCTGAGAAGAATCGTACTCCAGAGAGATGAGTCACAGAGTTTTAACTGCTGCAATACGACTTTCAGCTCTCCGCCGCTTTGCTAGCACAAATGTTTGTCGTAGTTGTTGTTGTTGTTACTGTCTGTTGCGCCACCTTGAATAATTGACAGCGAGTTTGTTTCAAAGCGGTGGGGGTTTATATCCATGTTTTTTGCGAGCGTTTGAAGTTCTGTAGTGTGCTAGCATTGAGGCGTAGCACCAGGCCTCCCCGTGGATGGGAATGCAGTTTGAGCTCCAGGCCTTTTCCTTTCTTCCCTTCATTGTCGCGTGGAGGTCTAGTTAGCCTCTAATCCACCTGCTGACTCTCTGTTGTTAAAGGAGCGTATGGTGTTGACCTTATTTTTGAATTTTTCTTTTTATGTTTGTACTCCTCACTGTACAGGAAATAATGTGGGATTATACACATTATTTCCTGTACAGTGAGGAGTACAAACATAAAAAGAAAAATTCAAAAATAAGGTCAACACCATACGCTCCTTTAACAACATTGGGATGAGCAAATTTGCAGTAGTTTAACTTTGAACATACGTGTTAATCACAGACTTGCATCTTACCGCTGTTAATAGATTGCAGTTGGGTTCCTGAAAGTACAATAATAATTATTCTGTCTGTAGAGAGAGTGGCTTTTTAGTGTTTAAACCTTTCAAGACAGATCTGCCATGAACTGTGAGGTAGTTGTGTGTTGATTCTGCAGACATAAGCCATAGACTGTCATGTTTACACTAATGCAAAAAAAAAAAAAAAAAAAAAAATAAATAAATAAATCTGATTGAATTGTTGAATTAAGTGAATAATTAAAATGCCCATAATTGGGAATTTTTTTAGTTTTAAAGTTGTTTGTTTATTTATTTATTTAGCTAGCTAGTTGGTAAATTAGGTAGTTAGTTTGTATTTTATGCCGGCCAAACTTCGTGTACTAACTAGCTATCATTTAAATTGTTTAACAGTGTGAGTTAGTGTTGAATAGTTAGTTTAGTGTTGAATATTTTATTTGTTTTGTTAGTTTTCACTCTGTAATTAATACTTTAACAATTATTATTATTTTGTGATCTGTTATTTACTATTATTTAAAAAATTCTGTTTATGTTTTTCTTCTATATATATATATATATATATATATATATATATACCGTATATCATTATTATTATTGTTGCTGTTATTGATTTTTTTTTTTTTTTTTACTATTTATTATTTGTGCTCTATCTACTATTATTTTACTGTCTATAGTTTTACGATTTTTTATTTCTGTTTTTCTGCCAAAGTTAATGTACTAACTATCATTATTAGTGTTTAATTGTAATAATGATCATTTTATATATATTATAATTATATATAGTTTTTGGCTAAAGTTAATGCTCTAACTACCTATTATTCTTAGTTTTTAAGAGTAATATCAACAATAATTATATATATATATATATATATATATATATTAGTGCTGTCAATCGATAAAAAAATGTAATCGCATTAATCACAGATTAATCACAAATTTAAAATACTAGAATTTACCTGTAAATGTGTTGAAATAAAGATGCATGACAAACTAGTTTAAGGAAACAGAACCTTTCACACTTCCGCCAGGTATGAGACATAATCCTTATTATTCTTTTATCATTATTCTTTTGTTTTTATTCAGCCATTATCAGCCTTTATACTGGCAATAAAACGTTTACCAAGCCACATCGCTTCAATCCCAGTATACGTTTACCCAACTATTATCAAAAGTATTTCTAAATAAATACAACAAAACATTTTCTTGCGACCTTACGTGAAGTATTATGAAAAAATGCATTATGAAGAAGAATTGGACCTGTTTTGCAGGTGCATTAGAGCTAATATTAACATCATGCTTCATAAGACAATTTATGAGATTAATAATACACTTTTACTCAGAACTCACTTCAAACCACCATCGAGTGTTTGTAATAACTTCCTTTTGCGATCACATGTGGAATTTGGTGGTTTACTGTTGTTAAAATATGCTATTTATAGCCTTTTATATCACTGCACAAATGAGCATTTCAGATGTACACATTCTACTCAAGAAAATCACATACAGACCATATCTATCGTAATCGTGTGTTTATTATCTTATATAATCTATAGTGGCTGTTGTCATGTTTATTTCTGCTGTGTAAAAGCCTTAACATGTATGCTCAGGCTGAAACTCACGTTGTTTGATGTTACAACCGCTTCTCCGTTCTTAAGTTGTCAGGTATACATTCCAAGTATAATACACATTAGTAAAAATGATCTGTTTTAATTTTTATTTGTCTATATACACTTTGGGCGGCCGTGGTACATTATAAAATTAGCCCAAAAAAACGCTACCCACGGCTCTGTAATTTTTCCCGCGACTGTATTTTCAAAATAGCTCACTTGTGCCGTTACCCTGGCAACACTGGTTCGCTGTACCCTCATCACACAATGATAGATAACCTTCCACGCTGCGATGACGGGAAGAAGTTGGGGTCAAACCTTTATATTAACGTGTTAAAATTTTTTGATTAATCGCATGCGTTAACACGTTAACGTTGACACCCCTAATTATTAGTTTTATTTTGTACTGTCAGTTATTTGATTATATTATGAGTAGTTCATTCAGAATTTATTCAAGAAGTAAGTGTGCATCCTTGTACTGTGTTATTCTGATTTGCAAATCATTTTTGCTTCAAATCATCTAAAAATCCATCAGACTCATCTCAGAGCTGTTTGGTTTTGTTTTCCAGCTCAGCTTTCTGAAATGCTATAGAAGGAAATGAATGGGTAAAACATGTCTGAAACCAAGGCAGCTGAAAAAGTAGCTTCCTTTGTTAGTCCTTCATCTTAGAAAGCAGATTTTGCCTGAAAAGAAACCTCGCTGAGAGCCAACACTGATTTATTTGTTCACTGGTCTAACACACAATCCCCCAGCACTATAAAAGCCTGGAGGTGCAGTTAGATTGGTAAGGACAAGAACAGCCGTTCACCATTACCCTTCTAGATCACAATGGTGACCTCAGCTGTAAAGATGTCTGCTAGATTTGGTTTAATGGTCTTCGCTTTCCTTGTCGAGAAAGAAAGAGGTTGCCTAGCTGACGACAGTGCCATATCCTTTCCTTAATAAACCATTAAAACTTGACGAGGCCCTGAGATGTTCGAGTCTTCATATTAATGTTGAGCTCAGATCATTTTGATTGGTCCTGCATTGTGTTTCATTTCCCAGTCCTCAGGGGACGGTAATGTCCAACCAGACGGCATGTGTGACCTCCGTACCGAGCATGTGGAGAATAATGTTACTTATTTGACATTGTGTGAAGATCAAACACCACATGCTTCTTGTATAACAAACAACAGAAGAGCCAATTAGTCAGCAGCCTTTGTGTCTGTCAGAATTAATCGTGCAGTGAATGCATGATATTGATTTGTTGACTAATATCCTGTACCTGCATTATAATAAGATTGGATAAGCTTGCCAAACCACATGCCCGAAAGGGACTTTGGCATCTCATTCGCTGAAATATTAATTCCAGGAGTCGTACGCTCCCAATGAGGGCTTGTTATTGACTGCTGATAATAGAGGTGGCTGCAAAAGGAGCTGATATATGAGGTGTAATTAGTAAAAACACAATGCATCAAGCAGTATGTCTGTTCACAGTGAACGTGTGACGTGTGACAGCTGATCAGATGATGATTAATGTTTGACATTCAGTTATGAAAAGCTGGATTTTGGACCAGTAAGATTCTGTTAAAAATGTTGATGTGGCTATTAAATAATACTGACAGTTTTCATTCGTAAGCCATGTTATTTGTCATTGTAATTTACAATTACATGTCTGTAATAATGTAAACTCTTTGTCGTTCTGAATGCATACATGCATGCATAAATTAATCGATAAATAAGATCACAATAACACTTGTAACTAATTTATCATAGTGCAAAGAATAATTAAAAAAAAAAAAAAAAACTGTGTATCATTAATTAAATACATTTAATTATTTGCTTATTTTTTATTATTTTAAAATAATTTATACTTTATTGCTCAACTGTAATTTGATGTTTAATTGTTGAACTGCAGATATGCCTCCATAGACCTGATATCCAAATTGCTTACAAAGAAAAACTTCTTATTGTTATCAATGTTGAAAATATATTCAAGTGGAGAACAGTCATTTTAAATTGTAACAATATTTCATAATATTACTGTTTTTACTTTATTTTTAGTAGATAAATGCAGCCTTGGTGAGCAGAAGGGACTATATGTATATGTATATGTATATATATGTATATGTATGTGTGTGTGTGTATATATATATATATATATATATATATATATATATATATATACAGGTGCTGGTCATATAATTAGAATATCATCAAAAGTTGATTTATTTCACTAATTCCATTCAAAAAGTGAAACTTGTATATTATATTAATTCATTACACACAGACTGATATATTTCAAATGTTTATTTCTTTTGTATAAAAGTTCTCAAGTATGAACTTGAAAAGTATAAGCATGTACAGCACTCAATACTTAGTTGGGGCTCCTTTTGCCTGAATTACTGCAGCAATGCGGCGTGGCATGGAGTCGATCAGTCTGTGGCACTGCTCAGGTGTTATGAGAGCCCAGGTTGCTCTGATAGTGGCCTTCAGCTCTTCTGCATTGTTGGGTCTGGCATATCTTCCTCTTCACAAAAGGTCAGGCGAGTTTGCTGGCCAATTAAGAACAGGGATACCATGGTCCTTAAATCAGATACTGGTTGCTTTGGCACTGTGTGCAGGTGCCAAGTCCTGTTGGAAAATGAAATCTGCATCTCCATAAAGTTGGTCAGCAGCAGGAAGCATGAAGTGCTCTAAAACTTCCTGGTATACGGCTGCGTTGACCTTGGACCTCAGAAAACACAGTGGATCAACACCAGCAGATGACATGGCACCCCAAACCATCACTGACTGTGGACACTTTACACTGGACCTCAAGCAACGTGGATTCTGTGCCTCTCCACTCTTCCTTCAGACTCTGGGACCTTGATTTCCAAATGAAATGCAAAATTTACTTTCATCTGAAAAGAGGACTTTGGAGCACTGAGCAACAGTCCAGTTCTTTTTCTCCACAGCCCAGGTAAGAAGCTTCTGACGTTGTCTCTGGTTCAGAAGTGGCTTGGTAGCCCTCTTCCTGAAGATGTCTGAGGGTGGTGACTCTTGATGCACTGACTCCAGCTTCAGTCCACTCCTTGTGAAGCTCTCCCAAGTGTTTGAATCAGCTTTGCTTGACAGTATTCTCAAGCTTCTCAATCCCTGTTGCTTGTGCACCTTTTCCTACCCAAATTCTTCCTTCCAGTCAACTTTGCATTTAATATGCTTTGATACAGCACTCTGTAAACAGCCACACCTTTCAGTAATGACCCTCTGTGACTTACCCTCTTTGTGGAGGGCGTCAATGTTCATCTTCTGGATCATTGCCAAGTCAGCAGGCTTCTCCATTATTGTGGTTTCAAAGAACAAGAGATACCCGGAATTTATACTGTAGGGATGGTCATTAATTGAAACTCAAATGTAAATATTCTAATATTTTGAGATACTGATTTTTGACTTTCATGAGCTGTAAGCTCTAATCATTAAAAAAAAAAGAAATAAACATTTGAAATATATCAGTCTGTGTGTAATGAATGAATACAATATACAAGTTTCACTTTTTGAATGGAATTAGTGAAATAAATCAACTTTTTGATGATATTCTAATTATATGACCAGCACCTGTATGTATGTATGTATGTATATATATATATATATATATATATATATATATATATATATATATATACACAGTATATGTGTATATATATATATGTGTGTGTGTGTGTGTGTGTGTATATATACATACACACAATATATATTAACTATTCCAAATGTTTCTTAAGAAGCAAAATATATTTAAGGATATAATATTATTATTACCTAAATGTGTCCTATTTTTATAATTTTTACTGGAAAAATTTTAAGAATTTTTATTTTTTATTTATTTATTTATTTTTTGTAATGAAACTGAAGTATTACATTTTGTGATATTTTTTTCTTTTTTCTTTTCAAATTATAGAAAGTTAGACTAAAAAATTTTTTACAGGTTTTTTTTACCTGTATTTTGAATTTTGCATTTCTTTAAGGGTTGTCAGTAAAATAATGTCCCGATAATGAGCTGCCAGTACTTTTTTCTGTTATTTTACAGATTTATTTCTTACAGTCCTATACAGTCTTTTGTGTGTTTCTTTGCTTTACCTCCTCAGGTTAATGTCATGTATTGCTGAAATTGTCTTAATATGTGCTGCTGCTTTCAAACGAAACAAATGTGCAACTACCATACCTCGTCCAATTACAGGAAATATATTTCTTTTAAACGCCTGAAAGTAAAAAGAGCGAGCAAGTTTGACTGTGAATTATTCATAGGAAATGACAAACATATGGCTCTGTTTTTCTCACCTTGTGCTCTGTTCTATAGTGTTTTATCATCTGTCTAATGTACGGCGATTGCCTGAAGGCAGGCTCTGTAGCGAGGCCCTCGGGCGAACCAGATTCACTTACTCTCTTTAGAGTTTGAGTATCGACTCCTCTGCTGGTTTATAGCTTTATTTAGAGTTGCAATATTAATTTATTGCATTTCCCTGCAGAAGTTTGAATCTCTTGTTAGGGCTTTTGTGCTGTGACTTCGGTAGAGTTGGTTACTGCTAAATTCAATAAGTGATGATTGTGTTGGGAGCACTGCTATAAGGGGGGACAGAAATATGAGCTATATTGTTGAAGGTGTCATATACTGGAAGTTTTATTAGCTCTAGGACTACTTGTTTCACCCGAGGTCCCTTTGAAAGACAACACCATTTCTGGTATGCCTTCAACCCATATAGAAGTACCATCACAAAAGAGATGTCTAACATATCAGTTGCATTTCTGAATGACTGAATGCATGAATAGTATTAACATATAAATTACTTGTAATAAAATGTATTATTTTATTGGGAAGAATAAAAATCAATGCATCATTAATGAGCTAAATGTAATATGCTTATTTTATTTTATTTTTTAAATTATTTTAAAATACTATTTCTACGAGTAAATAAAGTAAATAAACCATACTTTACCATATACAGTATCACACTTCTAACTACTACTACTACTAACATTAGTTAGTTAGGCAAATATAACTGATTTTTAAAAGTAGTTTATAGGTAAGAATAACATTTTTTCTTTTTATTTTAAAATAATAGAAATACTATTTCTATGAATAAATAAATACACAAAACAAATAGGCTGAGATCTCCATATGAACTTAACCAAGTCTCATCGAATTTTTGTGATTTAAAATGATCTATCCACATTCATCTATCACTGCATGTCAACAGCTAAAGAATAATTTGCAGATTTTCAATCAGTGTTGTGCTGTTAGTAATATAAGTAAATGAACAATTGTATTATTTTTCTGTAACCTGCACCACAATATCCTGTTTATTTGCCAGCAGAAACTTTACCCGCTGTAGTTTTATAAAAAAAAAAAAACACACAGCTTGCCACAGCTGTTATTCTCTCTTCATGTAGCACTGATTTAAGGAAAGAAAGAAAGAAAGAAAGAAAAAGAAATTGTGTTACTACTGCATTAACAGCTAACTTTTATTAAACCCTCATCTTGCCAGCGGTGACTAATAAAGTCATGTTTGATTTCAAGCTGACTCGATTTCATTCTATGAAAGAGCAACATCTCAGCAAAAAAAAAAAAAAAAAACCTTCCTTTGGGAAGTGATGCCAGCTGATGAAAAATTTGTAGAGATGCTATACTGACCTGCATGGATATAAATACACAGTAATCAGGTCTTATATACTAAAGCAAATGAGTTACGGCCAGTAAACAACAGTGAATGTTTTTTAAGAAGACTCTGTTTTTTCCCTCTGTTTCTCACTACAGTTCTCTTCGGCCAGTTTATGTTCTTCCAGACGACCCCTAATGATGTGCTGGAGATCTTTGACGGGCCCTCAACAGAGTCTGCGCTCCTCACCTCTGTGCACGGCTCTCATTCAGGTAAAAGGCTTTGTTTACCGCCACCGTGTGTGACCAACTAAAGGCACGTCTGCCGAGACGAGATGACATTAAATCACATGAAGGACTGCTGCAGTCAGATCTCATTCCCAAAACTGTTCCGCTGCGCTGAATGTCGTGTTGTTGTTAATGTGCTTCTGACATGCGGCTGGGATTCAGAAATCTGAAACCACATTGAAAATCTGGGACTTTTTGACCATTTAAATATGAAAATAAACTGTTAGGATTAATAAAGAAATAAAATTATTTTAGATTCTGCACTATTTCTATATAGTATAGTATAATATAATGTATAAAAAGTTTAGTAATCTAATTAAATTAATTAATAATATAATACTTTTTCAATACATTTAATAATAATAATAATAATATTTTTACATTATTATTATAATGTTTTTTATTTCAGTTTATTATATTATAAATACTAAACGTTAAATATCACATACTAAACATTAAATTAAAATTATATATTAAATTTGGTGTTGGGGGAAAGTTACTTTTAAAAGCAGTGCATTGCAATATTGCATTAAAGTAACTGCATTACTTAGTTACATTTTACGAAAAGCAATGCATTGCGTTACTTTTTTGTCAACTGGGCTGGGCTTGCTAGCAAAAAGTAAATGAATAATAATATCCTTATTTAAGCAATAAAAAAAATAAATAAACACAAACGTGATGTTCAACTGAAGTTGTTTTTGTAACTGCTTATTTGAAAAAGTAACTCAGATATTTTGTTGTAAATTTTCAAGTAATGCGTAAATTGAAAAAAGTAATTTGATTACGTAACACATGACTAGTAATGGGTTTATATTATTTTAACACATGTATATTACATTACTGTAACGTGGCTGACGAGACATGAGACGTGCGGATCCATGTGCAAGCTTTTATTTAAAGGCATGGTCATAAATACAGGCAGGGTCGAAACAATGGCAAACAGGTATGGCAGGGACAAGACAAAGAGTAAACCTAGGGCAAGCGTGGGTCGACGATCGGCGAACAGTATCCAATGGGGCAAGGCAGAGAGATAATCCAGGTACACGAGCTATAATCCAGGCAAGGGAAATAATCTGAGTCCGAACAGGGAGACAGGGGTAAACACTAGGAACACAGACTAGAAAACAACAAAAGTTCCATATCGCAGCTATCACTAGGGGAGTGAAAAACGCAGAACAATACAGGAACTGAGAAGAAACACAGAATGGCACAGAAAGGGTTAATCCAGGAAACACGGTTAGAAACAAACACAGGGGAACAGGTAATCCAAGACTATGATACTGACAAGGGCTCTGTGGAGTAGATACGGCTAGGGGAGCGGTAAACGCATACAATATTCGGCAGTGAGGCAGAGAAAGTCCAAGGCTTAAATAGAGTGTGTGATAGCGTGTGTGTAGGATCAGGTGTGTGTGTGATTAGTGCAATGAGTGATTGATGACAGCTGTGATATCCATGCAATGGATGATGGGAAATGTAGGTAGATGAAGTGCAAGAGTCCATGTGATGAGCGAGTGACCTCTGGTGGTGAGGGAGCGGAAGTGCATGGACCAGATTAGTGACAGAGCCCCCCCCCCCCCAAAGAGCGGCTTCCAGACGCTCCACACAGTCTATAATCCAGGAGGGAGGTGGAGCGGAGGCGGAACAGGGGGAGGGATGGAGGACAGAATGAGAGTTCATTGACGGCCTCCATAGCCGTGAGAGGACAGAACGAGAGTTCACAGACGGCCTCCTTGGCCGTGATGGGACAGAACGAGAGTTCATTGACGGCCTCCATAGCCATGAGAGGACAGAACGAGAGTTCATTGACGGCCTCCATAGCCGTGACAGGACAGAACGTGAGTTCAGGGACAGCCCTTCTGGCTGCGACAGGACAGGACGAGAGTTCATTGACGGCCTCCATAGCCGTGACAGGACAGAACGAGAGTTCATTGACGGCCTCCATAGCCGTGACAGGACAGAACGAGAGTTCAGGAACAGCCCCTCTGACTGCGACACGACAGGACGAGGATTCGTAGATGGCCTCCATAGCCATGACAGGACAGGACGAGAGTTCAGGGACGACCTCCTTGACCGAAACTGGACAGGACGAGGAATCAAGGACAGCCTCCGTGGCAGAGCAAGACGAGAGTTGATGAGTGGATACCACTGACACCTCCGGAGGTTCTGCAGCGGTTGCCGCCACCTCTGGAAGTTCTACAGTGGTAACAGTCTCCTCAACCGCAACTCGACAGACTGAGAGAACATTGCAGGGCGCCACCACCATACAAGGGGCTGAGGCGAGCCCCGCCGCTTCTGGAGGTTCTGCAGCGTGTGCCGCCACCTCGGGCAGTTCTGCAGTGGTGTACGCAGCCCAAACGCAACATAAAGCGATTCCCATCAGGGGAAGCGCTTCGGACAGGGGAATATGCAAAAGAACAGGAGGATTAGAGTGAGTGGGTTTGGGGATACCAGCTGCGCGTGCAGACACCAGCGGTACATCCCTCAAACTAGACATCAAACCAGTATAATGGAAGACTGACCTTGATGATCTCTGTGTTAGCCGTGACGGGCTGTGGCTCTGGACGGTCAGCGGAGACGTGACCCGGCTCTGGACGAGCAGCTGGGACGTGCTGCGGTGACTCTGGACGAGCAGCTGGGACGTGCTGCGGTGACTCTGGACGAGCAGCTGGGACGTGCTGCGGTGACTCTGGACGAGCAGCTGGGACGTGCTGCGGTGACTCTGGACGAGCAGCTGGGACGTGCTGCGGTGACTCTGGACGAGCAGCTGGGACGTGCTGCGGTGACTCTGGACGAGCAGCTGTGACGTGCTGCTGTGACTCTGGACAAACAGCTGAGACGTGACTCGATTCATGACGACCAACTGCGACTTGGCTTGACTCGCGAAGATCAACTGCGACTTGGCTTGACTCGCGAAGATCAACTGTGACTTGGCTTGACTCGCGAAGATCAACTGTGACTTGGCTTGACTCGCGAAGATCAACTGTGACTTGGCTTGACTCGCGAAGATCAACTGTGACTTGGCTTGACTCGCGAAGATCAACTGTGACTTGGCTTGACTCGCGAAGATCAACTGTGACTTGGCTTGACTCGCGAAGATCAACTGTGACTTGGCTTGACTCGCGAAGATCAACTGTGACTTGACTTGATTCATAACTGGCAGCAATGACATGACAGGGTGTTGTGGTGGTCGCCATTTTGTGAACGGGATCTGGTGCGTCCGCCATTACCATATTAGACGCGGTGTCGCGTTCCTCTTCTGCAACACCCACAGTGAACAAAGAGCCAGCACACAGTAAAGCATAGTCCAAAAAATCCGTTAAACTGCAGTTAAATTTCCCCTCAGGTAAACATGACTTCACTGGCTCACTCAATCCAAAACGGAAAATGTCTTTTAATACAACCTCAAAGGGAATCATATACGCTAACTCACAGAATTGAGTGACGTACTCTTCGATGGATGAACTCCCCTGTCGTAGATCGAGCAGCTGGTAGAATGGGTCCATACCTGACCAGGGTCCGTTAGAAAAGATGCTGGATCCTCGTGTGGCCGAGTATTTTGTAACGTGGCTGACGAGACATGAGACGTGCGGATCCATGTGCAAGCTTTTATTTAAAGGCATGGTCATAAATACAGGCAGGGTCAAAACAATGGCAAACAGGTATGGCAGGGACAAGACAAAGAGTAAACCTAGGGCAAGCATGGGTCGACGATCGGCGAACAGTATCCAATGGGGCAAGGCAGAGAGATAATCCAGGTACACGAGCTATAATCCAGGCAAGGGAAATAATCTGAGTCCGAACAGGGAGACAGGGGTAAACACTAGGAACACAGACTAGAAAACAACAAAAGTTCCGTATCGCAGCTAACACTAGGGGAGTGAAAAACACAGAACAATACAGGAACTGAAAAGAAACACGGAATGGCACAGAAAGGGTTAATCCAGGAAACACGGTTAAAAACAAACACAGGTGAACAGGTAATCCAAGACTATGATACTGACAAGGGCTCTGTGGAGTAGATACGGCTAGGGGAGCGGTAAACGCATACAATATTCGGCAGTGAGGCAGAGAAAGTCCAAGGCTTAAATAGAGTGTGTGATAGGGTGTGCGTAGGATCAGGTGTGCGTGTGATTAGTGCAATGAGTGATTGGTGACAGCTGTGATATCTGTGCAATGGATGATGGGAAATGTAGTTAGATGGTGAAGTGCAAGAGTCCATGTGATGAGCGTGTGACCTCTGGTGGTGAGGGAGCGGAAGTGCATGAACCAGATTCGTGACAATTACATTATATTATATTATATTATTATATTATATTATATTAGAGTGACATTAAAGCTAATTTTTTCAGTTCAACTTTTCACTCAAGTTATTCCGATACTGTGTATAGTTATAATAAAATATGTTGTATTAAAAATATAAAAAGATGCAACACACATTTTTACTCATAGCCTCAGAACTTTGGTATAACCTCTTGTTGGTATACTGAAGAAACATGATTTCCTTTAACCCTGTCGATGTGGCAGCACTCAGCAGATTTATTGATGGTCTCATTTATGCTGTTGTTGTTGCTGCAGACAGATAACAGAACTGTTTTTCTTTTCCTCACTTCCTCAACTTTCTCATTTGATAGGAGAGCCATTGCCGCTGAGCTCTGCCAATGAAATCAGCATCAGGTTCAAAACCGAGGGACCAAACACAGCTAAAGGTTTTCATTTTGTGTATCAAGGTTTGTACTTCTCAACTAATCTCTTGTAAACTTGAAGTTACTTGTGCTATTTTTGCAGTATGCAATATGTACACTGTGCACAACATGTTTTCTGTGTGTGCAAAAAATGCAAAAGATGTTACAGACTCCAAACCTTTGAATGGTAGTATATATTTGTTTTTTCTTCTTGCATTTCTGCAGCTGTTCCGAGGACTAGCGCTTCCCAGTGCAGCTCCGTGCCCGAGCCTCGCTACGGGAAGCGCATTGGGAATGACTTTGGATTGGGCACGGTGGTGCTTTTCGAGTGTAACCCAGGTTACACTCTTCATGGTGCCAGTGCCATCAGGTGTGAGGCAGTGCCCAACACACTGGCTCAATGGAACGGCACTGTGCCAACATGTGTCGGTATGTACACCCCCACACGTCTGTGCGCACAATACTGCCCCCTGCTGCTGGGGAAGACCTGTGGCGTGGACATCAGCTATGACCAGATGACCAGGCTGAGATAGAGGCTCTGTTCCAAAACTTAGTGCGCTGCCCTCATAAGGAAGCATTTTAGGTGCATCCCAGGCTGTTCTGAAATTATTTTACGGCCTTCTCAAATGCCCCACAAGACCCATAATGCACTGCAAAAGAGTTCAGGAAAAAGTGAGAGAAATGCTGATCAGACATATCATGAATTAAATATTTAAAGTATATGTTTATGTGTTTGTATATGTTTAGTAGTGTTTATTCATTTTCATAGCAGTATTTATTTTATTTTATTTTATATTAGATTAGATTAGATTAAATATTATATTATTTAATATTAGAATAGATTAAATGAATTCATGACAACAAAATAAAGAAATTTATACTTTAATTAAAGGTATACTTTAATTGCATTTCTTAATTTGTATTATTCATATTATTAATATTATCAGTAATATAATTCTATATATGTGTGTGTGTGTGTGTGTATATATATATATATATATATATATTAATGAAATTAAGTAAATGTTCATTTATTTTAAATTTACTAGATTACTGAAATTATTAATTAATAGTAATTATTAATTTTATATTAGTATTTATAAATTTATATTGTTATATCAGTATGTTGTAATAAATACATTAATAACAATGAAATAAAAAATATCCAAATTAATCAAAGATTATATATTTTAATTATGTTTCTCAAATTGTATATAATATATATGTTTCAATTACATGCTATTTTATTTTAGATATTACTAGATTGCTAAATTTTTAGTTAAATAATAATTTAATTGTATTTATAATTTTTATGTTAATATCTATACATTTTAATATAGATTATACTAAATATTTAATATAGATTAATATAATATATACATTAACATCAAAGTTAAGAAATATTGCATTATTTGACCTATTATTTGTGTGTGCTGTGAATTTTTAGGCATGATTATTAAGTAATTCAATTATCACAATCTTTGCCTAGCAACATGTTAATGCCAAATTTCATTGAAATCAATTGTGAGTCGAATCTGTGGAGCACTATTTGTATGGGTTTCTGCATTTGTAGAGTGTTCCAGATAAGTCACGTATGTAGTTCCATGGTGGTTTGGATGCTGGTCCTTAGAAGTCACTCACTATGTTGTGCAACAGAGCCGGAGAGATTTGAGGGGGTTTTATTAAAAATAAATGTGCTGGGAGCTAATGGATACAGGAGCGTTCACACAGTGTGGAGGCCCCCATGAAATGCAATTTCAAATAAATGCGAATCTCGGGTAAATCTCTTGATGCAAGTTGACAGAATACTTTCCTTCTAGCCGTGTCCTCATACAATTTAATAGAAATGCTCCTATGAGAGAATCAACAGGCGCTGGAAGCAAAGCCGCCATCCTTACGCTCTCTCCAACCAAACAATGCGGCATCATTTTCTCAGTGTATAGAGTAAATAGTCTTGATTTTATAGTACAGAACTCAATATCTTACTGTTTTTTTCTCCTGATATCTTTTCATCGTCATTTTTCACCTTCACTCTTATCCTTGGATTTAATTGGCTTGTTTTTTTTTAAAGCCTTACCTTAAGATTTCTATGTAAATGGCTTCTTCACATGTGAAATGAGTATTTGCACATTCTTAATGATAAAATCACTGTATCGATCAGCCTCACATTCATAACCAATATTAAAGAAATAGTTCCCCCAAAAATGAAATGTACTGTTACTTCACTTACCCTTAGGTCACCCAAGATTACCTTTTTTGACCTTCTTAAGTAGGACAGTCGATATGATTTTTTAGCTGAAACCGTGGTCCTTGGTGATTCATAAAATGCAATTCAACAGCTACCGTCACTTTTGGAGTCATAAAAGCTTTTGGAGTTATGAAGCAAAACAACCGGTCTGTGCAAGAAACTGAACATTATCGACAACATTATTTTTATTGAAATTAACTGTCTGGAAGAGTCAGTTTAAGGAAAAGAATCAAACTCTGTTTGCCTGAGGCTCTGGATTACAGGTAATAATGTTGCAAATAATATTCAGTTTCTTGCACAGACCGATCATTTCACTTCATAAGACCTCAATATATCGTCAGGAGCCATGAGTAATCATTTTGTCTTGCCTGTATATGCTTTTTTGACTCTAAAGTGATGGTAGCCATTGACAATCTCCAAGGACTACGGTTTCTGCTAAAAATCTTCTTTACTGTTCTGCTAAAGAAAACAGTCATCTTGGATGGCTTGAGGGTGAGTAAATTACCAGCGAATTTCATTTTGGGGTGAACTACCTCTTTAAAAACCAATGAAAAGTGTCCATTTTTAACTCCTCCTAGAAATTAGCAACTGAAAATGATCAAATCCCTCCTTTCTGTGCCGTCTTGTGCGGTGGTGCTGTAAGAGGGTAAATCAAATGCCTCACCTCTGACAGTAACACCTGTTATCATCGATTATTTCCGCTAAAGGGAAAAGCCTCAATGAATCACCGGGAGTTTTATATTCATTTTTACAGTGTGTGGGCTTTGCACACAGGGTTGCTATTGGTAACCACTCAACGTAATTCTTTTTTCATGGCATTTTCTGCACAGGTACTGCAGGTCCATGTGTCCATTACTGGATCCACCTTTGTCGCTTTATGTCTTGTCTCCTGAAATAATTCTTAAAATAACATGCACGCACATTGTTTTGATGCTCATTATTCAGCAGCTAATGTCCTGGCTTAGTGGTTAGCGCACAGTCTGACATGTTGAGCCGTGGTCCTCACGTGGGAGGCACAGGTTCAGTTTCTGACGTGTCGGATATCCTTCCACCTCCATTCCAGCCTTTTATTAGGGATGATAATAGGCAGATCTATTTTGACACACATCTGCTGTCACCTGTCAGTCACACACAGGGTTGGCGAATTGAGTTGGTGCCAGTACTGCAGAAAGATTGCTATCATTGGCTTCAGTTTAGTATTAAAAAGATGTAGTTTCGGTAATACCGAGCGTTGGTGCTGAAGTACCTGTATGAAAAGTAGCTAAGCTAACTGCACTGAAGCTGTTTAAAGAGAAATGTCTCTATACAACAAATACTGTATAATAATTAGTATTTAACAATTCATTTTTAGTATGTTTAATATAAAATAATATACAATAAAAAATATAAAATAATAATAATTAAAATAAAATGGTATTCATTTTATTAAAATACCATATAGTTATATTTTAATTAATCTAAATTAGTATTTTAATGCTACTTAATTCTGCAAATAGAGCATTAATCTAAATTAGAGTGACGACAAGGTAATATTAATGTTTCCTATTTACAAATCTAAAATTTAAAAATAATAATTAAATTACAGTCTATATAATTTGAATATTATATTATTAATAATATAATTTAGTATATCTAATACTTAATCTTAATATATTATATTACTAATAAAACAAATTCATTCTGCAATTGTATTACTACTACTAATAAATTTTGCAATTAAAGCATTATTTTAAATTAAGGAGACAGCATTAATTTTCCATTTTAATTTATTGTTTAGTATTTTTACTCATTTAAAATCTAAAAATAAATAAAATTATAAATTATAATGAAAACAATTATAGTAAAACATAGTCATTAAACTGAAATAATACATTTTATTAATATTATATTATATTATATTATTAATAATAATAAAATATTGCCGTCGGATCATTAATCTTAATTTGCCATTTTAATTTAATATTTAGTATTAACTTATCTGAAATAAAAATGTAATTGAAATATAATTTATTTTATTAAAATATTATATTAAATTATATTATATTCTAATGATACTAATTAATTCTGCAATTATATTACTACTAATAAAAATTAATTGTGCAACTAGAGCAATTGAAATAGGGTGACAACATTATTTTGCCATTTCAATATAGTATAATACAGCTGTGCTTAGTAAATAAACTGTGCAACCACGGACAAAAAAAATAAATAAAGAGCCAGCAATATGTAGACATACAGTAAACTTCCAGAGTGCAGCGTTAATGAAGCAGATGGAGTCTAGTGTCGCTAGCAAACCAAACAACACACTTCTGCTAGCCATGATCAAGTGTTAACATTAGCTTTTACCCACACGTGTGTTACTCTATTTATGGTAGTGGCTCCTCACGTTCCATTGATTTACATGAAATTGCTCTCTGCCCTGAGCGACGTGCTCATCCTCTCTTTGAGCGCCGGCTGCTAATGATGACATTAACGTAGCTGGAAACCTTTTTGATTATAGCGGGGGCGTGAGAGCGTGTGGGACATCACCTGTGGAATATAGATGCGCTCCAAATGGAAGTCAACTGAATAATTGCGTTGATTTAACCAAGTTTATACAGGCAACAGAAGGGAGAATAAAGAAGGAAAAGACTAAAGCACAAACGGATGTGTGGTATTTCTTTTTCTTTTTTTGCACGGTACAAAAGCGACGACGTGCCGCCCGGAGGTGCACCTGGCGATTGAAAACAAAGTGATTGACTCAGGCCTCCAGATCGCCTCTGTGCCTTTGACAGATAGCGTCAAATACTGCCTGTGAAGACAGAACGCCCTTGCGGTAGTTAACATCCAGAGAGGATTCGCGCTTATTGATAGCTACACAAAAGGTGCTGAGCACAATGTCTGGCGACGCCTCAACAAGCAAATAAAAATTGCTTTACTGAGCTCTCCAAAGGTGACAAAAAATGTCAGGCTTGCCAGAAGATTCATTTCTCGTCCTTTCAATTTATTCCAGTTAGAGTGTTTTTTCCCCCTGTTTTTGTTCTTAGCTGATGCTTGTGTGCTTTTGAATGTTTTGAAAGCTCTAATGAAAATGGAAAATTGCAGTCATTTGAAATGACGTGTTTCTGGTCAATTAGAAAGCACAATGCGGTAATTGCGAACATACAGCAGCGGCAATTTAACATATACATTACGAGTCCTTGGGATCTTTGTCACTGACTGATGATGAAAAGGTTATGCTTTGCAAGTTCTCAGTGTAAATGTATCTAGTGCAATAAATCACTTACTTAATCAGTATTTTGTCATGTTTTCCAGCAAACATAAAGCATCTGTAAATCAAGATAAATCAGTAAGTAGCTTTCAGGGAATACATCTTAAATTAATTGTATTTTTCTTACCGTTTCCAGTTTTTGTTGTTGTTTTAAGCGTAAATTTGATAATATGCTTTTGCTTTGAACAAGATAAAACTATTTGCTAGTGTGGAAAGAAAACAAGACAAGAAAATACTGATTACAAGAATGATTTGCACTTTTTTTTATTCGCTTATACTCCAATAGACCAGTGTAAAATATTTGTACCGATCTTGACGATTAATGAAAATGAGTAGTTCACCCAAAAATGAATATTGTCACTCCAAACCTGTATGACTTTCGTTTCTTTTTTTTTTTTTGAAGGTTATGCTGGACACTATTTTCCATGTTGCTCTATATAAACATAATCAGGCAAAATGACAAAATGCACCATAAAAGTATCTTAAAAGTAGTCCATATGACTCTTGTACTATATTTCAAGTCTTATGATGCCGTTTTATGATAGTTTTGTGTGAAAAACTCAAAATTGGTGTCCACTCGATGGAAGCATTCATCACAGTTGGTGAGAGAAGTAGTGATGTCTGATTTGTGAATGAATCATTGTCTTGAGTTTGATTCTTTCGATTGATTCTTTGATCCAGTTCACAAGAGCAGACTGAATGATTCATTTACAAATTGATCCGATCCAGGTCTTGAATTCAACTTATTAACTCAACAGTCATGTAGTAGTGGTACTGCATGACTTGGAATATAGTATATGACTCATATAACTATGCTTTAATGATGCTTCCTTTATCTTCACTAACTTGCAAAAAAATCAACAGTGATATTCCTTTTGTGCTCAGCAGAAGAAAGTCACATGGGTTCAACAAAATGACAAATGTTATTTCTGAGTGAACCATTCACTCTTAAATTCTATACCTTGCAATGTCGGCTAATAGGCAGTTTTGTTTATCCGCTCTAGTGTCCGGTTTTACATAGATTGAATTAGTGTCTGTCGGCTGCCTGTGACCAAAAATATTATTATGCTTGCACTTAAGCTCGACAACTCTTCAGAAGATAAGAGTTTCTGGCTGCTCAAAGGATTCCTTCAGTGGGCTGAAATATGAGAGGAAACTTCAAATAGAAGGAGTGCAAGGTTGAATAATTGAAAAAGATGAATGCATAATGCTTTTTAAGCAGAGCAGGATGAAGCCAATATAAAAGATGAAGGTCTCGGGGATTGCGGCTGCGGCCACACCACACAGGACACTGCATCTGGAAGAAGTCGTTCGAATTCCCGGGACGTAATGCATGAAAAATAAGGAGCCTTTTTTAATGCATAACTAGTCCATGTTATGTCCGTGCTAGATTAAAGCAGATGCGGCGACATGTATTAACATTAATGTGTGGCACTTCAGTTCTGCACCTGGTAATGACATCCCACTGGAGTTGGGTAAGGATGGACCGACCCAGTTGATTGTTGGCTGGTTGCTTCAGCAAGAGCATCATTAAAAGCAGTCCATTCTCTCACAGTGCTTTAGAATACAGCTCTGTTTAGAATGGAAAATATTATGGCTGTAAAGTAATCAATAATGTTCTCTTATGTAGTCGTACAACCAAAATAATACATTATTTTGGTTGTTGTTAGCATAGGCCTATTTTCTTGTTTCGTAATATTTTAACAAATCTTGAAAACTTGCTCTGCCTCAACAACTCTCCTTTTCAGCCCAACTGTAAAAAGTATTGCGAGTAGTGTTTCATGTTGATTTTATTTGGCCTTCTATGGTGCTTTTTTAAGTGTCATGTAATATACAAGGTGCTTTATTTCACTTATGTACATATTTAAGGATTCTATTTTTAATATGCATGTATTATTGTTTCAATTTTGTATTTATTAATATAAAACGTCTGAATTTAACCCTACTGTAGGTAAAAGTTAATTTTTTTTCATTGCTGGGATCAGATCGTTTATGAATCACACACAAGATCTTATATTCCTTATAAAAATATGAAATTAAGATCCATTGCTGGAATCCAATATTTATTAAATTTGTGCTACTTTAAGTTTACTTAAGAAAGTATATTACTCAGCAAACACTTTTGAAGATGTTTTCCTAAATCTATTGTAGACTCTTTATATAAAGCAAACTTTAAAAACCTTAAAACAATGTTTAAAGGTTTTTAATTTGCTCTTTATAACATTTTGATTTGTTACTCACTATTATTATTTATTTGTTTGTTTTTTCATTTTACATTATTTCAGAAGGCTTTGCTTGATATATTTCTCTGCCATGTTTAGTGATGATAAATGGATTGTGAATAGTGTTTCATGTAGACTTCATGCCAAATTTATATCTATTAAGGTGCCTTTAAAATACTTAATTTTGAGATGATGTGGCCCTTGCAGAGAGGATCTCGACGCTGCTATAGCTAACGGTATCAAGCTAGTGCTTAAAGAGCAACAAAGTACTCTCGATTCGGTAGTGGCTTCGACTGTAAGAGAAGCGATAGACTCTGTACTGACCCCAGCACTCCGTGATCTACATTTGGATATACAAACAACCAACGATTCTGTAAAAGAGCTAAAAGCAGAAGTTTAGAAGCTAACCCTCGTAGCGAAACAGACACATTACCGGGTCAATTCCATTCAAGCAGCTTCACGTGAGGATAGGAGGACAGTCACAAACTTAAGAAATCAGCTGGAGCAACTCCCCGAAAAAATTATGGACATTGGAGATAGGAGCAGGAGAAATAACATATGACTGGTGGGGTTGCCGGAGGGGGCGGAAGGCTCAGATGCAGCTGGTTTCCTCAGAGCTAATCTTTCCAAGTGGATCCCTTCCCTGTTAGGCCGTGACATTGAGATTGACCAGGCCCATCACGTGTATGACGGAAAGAAAAACTCCGATCGGCTGCGTACTCTCATCTTCCGTGTACTAAGATGGCATGATAGATCGGAGATCCTGAAAGGTGCTCGGCAGGCATATCTGGTGAAATACACGCAGGACAATGTCACGCTACTATTTTTTCCCGACTTTAGTCCAGCCACAACTACCAAGAGAAAGAGCTTTAATCCAGTCTTGAAGAAGATGACAGCATTGGTCTCCAGCCCTTCCTCACCTATCTGGCGGTAATTAAACTATGGCACAAAGGTGAGCAGATGATGTTCAAATCTCCTCAAAAGGCAGAGGATTTTGTTACTTCACTGTCACTGAAGACGTATTCTGCAGCGCTACAAAGCAGCGGGAAGGCGTCGGCTACCGTCTCCATCCTCTCCGCTCAACGAGGGAAAATTAACGATGAGGTCTGCGGTGATCCTAACTGCCCTGAAGAGGACAATAACAAGGTGGCCATGGACACTTGTTAATTTCTTTTTGGAATCTCGCTCCTGCCCTGTACGTTCGTCTGCTGATTGGTAAATAATAATGATTTATTTTTCTTTGTTATTATTATTGTTCTTCGGGCTGATGAAGAGCAGGTTCAATCACTACGCTTTTGGCTCAGTGGGCCTTTGGGGACATGTCTTGCGTTGAGGCGGACTGGTCACGCATCAACATTTGTTTCTGTTGTTTATGCAGACCTACACTCTCGGTAATGTGCGGTCTGCTTTGGTTTTTATACACAGTTGTTTGTCGTTCCTTGTTCTTGTATTTTGTTTTTGTTTTTCTCCTATGTTTTTCTTCAACAGACATCAATACTTTTGTTTATTCTGCTTTTAAAAGAAAGAGACTATGCATCTAGGTGGATTGGTATCTAGGATGCATGCTAATGTTTACATGTCACTGACAGTAGGGCACTGGTTTTGTTTCTCTTCACTTGGACAGAATCTTGGCATTGCGAGCACACAATGCATGTTCTTAATATCTTATCATTGAATGTGAATGGCCTAAATTTTCCTATTAAGCGTACCTGTATATGTAAGGGATAATCAACGGCTAGCTGTGCATTAAACGATTTGAATGCACGACGTGGAGGCGAAGAACCTCCATGTTGCCTCCACGAAGTGCATTCAAATATTCATTCAACGGCATTCAACGGGATAGCATCGGGATAGCATTCAACGGCATTCAACCGTTGATTATCCCGTTTATGCCATGGTCATTTGCCAGCATTCACATATTAAAGATGTTAATAATATTTGCGCTGCAATATTTGACCTGAACGATAAAAATGACAGTTATTTTCGTCTGTATTACTATTCAAATGTAACTGTATGTTACTATGGTTACCAATGTTTATAGGAAGCGCATTAATATAGAACGTGATTAAACTGACCTGGAACTACCTGTGCAGTTAAACAAATTTAATCAACACCTGCCAGCCAATCAGAATCGAGTATTCAGACAGACCATGGCATAATAAAATATTTGCACCGTAAATCGATTTCCTGTGCCCTGATACAAGAGTCTCATTTAAAACAATGCGATGTGACACGTTTTCAAAACAAGTATTACAAACTGGCAGCCTTCACTTGTGCCCCTAATAAAACTAAGGGGGTTCTTATCTTAGTCGATAAGAAGTTAAATTTAACTATTGAACATACCAGGAATGAGGTTTTATACGCTGTAAAATACATAATGACAGGTTAGCACTGGTCTCCATTTACTGCCCGAATGAGGCAGACAATGCATTTTTCACAAATATTTCCAATATATTACTTGAGCAGTTTGATTGTCCTTTAGTGATGGGTGGTGATTTTAATGCTGTTTTAAAGGGGTGGTCTGCGTACTGCACATTGTCCGGAAACTTCACGCCCATTACCTTTACGGGCGACAGTTGCATGTGCTCCGGTCAAATGTAAATAATGGTGTCAATATTGCCATATCAGTTTGAGCCAGAATCAGACCCAGAAAGCGGTAATGAAGAGAGTCAAGCAGAACTTCTGCAAGCACAACTGCTGCCTCTGGTTTTAAAGTTGGAACCGCTCCATGTTTTAGTAATAGTTTCTGTGTGAATCCGGCATTGAACTCGTGTAGATTCTGGAAGCTGTCTTCCGTAAAATGCGCAGCACAGAGAGCTAAATTAGGATTGTAATTGTCAGGAACATAATCAAACATAAATTTTAACCATTGTTGACGAACTACAGCGTCCGTAGGAAGCCCGAACACAGAAGACCTGACAGCTGGGTGAAAATAACACCGTTTCGACGGCATGGCTACAACTCTCCACTATAACTTTTCCTCTTCTACAAAGCCGCAGAACATGGCCTTGCCCACTTTTTTGCATGTTCCGGAGGGAGGGGTTGATGCAAATTTATGGGTTTGTTACATATGCAACCCGGGAAGTATCTCGTTGTAGTCCCATATGAGTCGTTTTTGTAGGCATTAAACTTCCTGATTTTTAAAAGACGATATCTCCGCTTACGTTGAACTTTCAGTGCAGCAAGTTTGCAGATACTGTTCATGCACCAACAGCAACATTACACACTATTTAAAATGAAAAAAGTGAAATCGCAGTAAACCACCCCTTTAAATCCTGCACTGGATAAATCTCACCCTGATACTACAGCTAACCCATCCTCTAAGTTATTGAATAAATTTATCACTGAACTTAATGTAATCGATCTTTGGAGAATCCAGAATACTACATCTAAGGACTTCACTTTTTTTTCTAAAAAGGGTGGAAACTCTGATGGGAGGACCTTTCAAATTTTGTAACAACACACCCTTATGGCACAACTTTAATTTTTTATTTTGAAATCGGCCATTTGTCCAGCCCTCTTGGTCTACATTGGGCAGAAACACATGCGGTGACTTATATGATAAACAGGACTCTGCTCACTTCAAGAACTAAGAACTAAGTTTTGTTTACCAGCATCATCATATTTTGTCTTTTTTCAGTTATGTTCTGCTCTCAAGGCCTATGGAGTTCCCTGGGCATCCCCTATTTCCTCTCATCCTATATGGGATTGGATCGCACCACCCTCTGGTCGGCCATCTGTTTCTTTAATATATAGTAAACTTAATGATCACACTGCAAAGTCTCTTTCTAATAAATCTTTTTGAAAACAGATTTTGATTTATCGGTCGACTGGGAGAGGTGTAGTCTAATCTAATTTTAACTTCTAAAGACTTGGCTCATCATCTTATCCATTTCAAAGTAATCCATAGAGCATACATAACTCCTTACAAGAGGTTTAAAATGAAACTGCAATCGACCTATAACTGTCATATCTGTAACACTGTATCAGCAGGTACTTTTCTCCACTTGTTTTGGGAATGTCCAATTGTTGTCAATCTATGGACTCATGTGAATTCTGTTTTGTTCCTTTTACATCAAATTGAAATTGACATTGTTGATGGTGTGTCTGTTGTTCCCCCCTCCCTGTTGTTTGTTTGAGTGGATGTTGATTTGGAAAAATAAAAAGTTGATCCCAAAAAAAAAAAAAAAACTTAAAAATTATTATTTTATTTTATTTTATATTATATTATTTTTCTTTAGATAATTATGCAATTCTTTGTAATCTGTTTTTTTTTGTAGTTATGTTTTATATATTTATTTTCTATATTATTTGGCTCAGAAAGGGTTTGTTTACTTGATTTTGTTTGTTGTGCCTCTCTGTCATGTTTAGTCTGTCTTTTTTTTCCTAAATCTGTCTTTCAGTTCCGTGCGGAGGAGTTCTGACCATGCGCCGTGGGACCATTCTGTCTCCGGGTTACCCCGATCCCTATGACAACCATCTGAACTGCGTTTGGAAGGTCTTTGTGCCGGAGGGGACCGGAATCCAAGTGAGACAAAACCCTTTGTTTTTTTTTTCTTCTTTTTTTGTGTCTTCTGAAAAACACTGTGGATTATAATTAGTAGAAGTGTGTCTAATTACTTAACACTCGTCAGAGGATTAAAATATTCTCAAGGGAATCCCATTATTATTAGTTTGCTTCATTATTGAACTTTACGTATTACTGAATATTACATTTTTGTCCTTCCTTACAACTTCTGAAGTTTAAGCAGGTAATACTGCATTTTATAGTTATGCAATATGTTATACAGGGGAAAAAATTTATTAAGATATTAATGGTGAACCAATATGAGTTTTCAATGGCTGATACTGTATCTACTGTAATGTATAGCAGTGCTTTTGCTTTACATTGGACATCAAACACAGTACCAGGATTGTTTATCGTTATACTGCTTAGGCCGAACAATATTATTAACATGATATAAACTGAATAGAAAAATTGTGTAAATACAAAAACAACATAAATGTGATTCATCATCCAAACACATGGAACAAACACTGGACCAAATGTTGATTTAGCATTAGTCATATCTCCAAGTGATATTACCATATCACCAGATTTGACCTTTTGATTGATTACACAGCCTTTGACGTCAACAACAGAAGAGATGAGAGGTGTTTTCTCCTCATTTTAAAGATTTATAAGCATATTTATTTAATTATTGCATGATTATATAACTATTTTTATTTTTTATTTTTTTTGTTGACAACAAATATTTATTGAATTTTTTTTTTAGGGAACATTAATATAAAACAAAAAGCAGCTGTACAAATTTAGAACCCACCCTGACCCATCCCACCCCTGGTAGACTTAAAAAATAAATAAATAAATAAATAAAAATAATAAAAATAAATTAATTTATATTAATAGATAAATAAATAACAATAAAATAATTTTTACAAAGATTTTAGAAAAGATGACACAACTTTAAAAGCTGAATGCCATGAATTTACAGTTTTCACATTAGATCCATGTTTATGAGAAGTTGAGATTTCCATCGAGATAACAAATTTGTCCAACAAATACACAGTCCAGGTTTGTCTATCCACTGTGTGAGGAGGATTCCAACGGTTGACTAGGATTATATAACTATTTTTATTTTATTATATGCATTTAGCATTGTCTTTTTCTGTCATACAGTACATATTCCTATCACACCAGAAATGGCTCATTTTTATTTAGATTTATATAATAAATATTTACACCTTAATTGCAGGCCTATTCATCATGTAGTCATTCAGTTGATTCTTTGAGCCTGTTAGCAAGAGCAGACTGAGTGATTCCCAAATTAATCCAATATAGGTCTTGAATTCAACCTTCTAACTCACCAATCTGGTCACAATGGTTAGTCACACTATTTACTCATTATTAAAATGAACATTTAAATTTGACAGACATCACCCAGGACTTTAGTATACTCAAAACTAGATAAAATATATATTAAAAAATATTTTGTAATATTTTTATGGGTTTTTTTTTCCCTGTAGATTACAGTTGTGACTTTTTCCACCGAACACAACTGGGACTCTCTAGACTTTTACGATGGTGTTGACAGCAATGCTCCACGTCTAGGGAGCTATTCAGGTAAGATGGAAACCATCTGTTTTTTTCCCTAAATTTGATATTGTTTTCCAAATAACCCAAGCACACCATGTTGACTTTAATATATTCTGCAAATACAACTGTTGCGCACTCATCCCTGGTGTCATGTATTTTTTTGCACACTCTAGTCAGTCTGAAAAACTCTATGTATTGCATCTGTGAAATAAGACAATTTTTTGTAACCTCATGCCGCCTGGCTTTCATCTAGAGATTTGTTTTGTCATCCAAAGCACATCAATATTTGAGCTGTCGTGGGATATCATGGATCAACAGTTTTATAAGTAGCAGGAGTGAACTCCAAGTGTCAGAGTTTCCCTGGTGAAGTTCTCAGTATAAGTTGGAGACAGAATGATATCAGTGTAGGGCTGAAAACTCAAACGGCAGAGGCCTTAGAAGTCAAAGACAGATTTGAATTATTTGCCACTGTGGATTTGTTTGCCACAATATATCCTATTTATTTTATTTTATTATTGTATGTATTAATTATTTATTTTTCTTTTGTTTTTGTCATCTTTTGTTATCTTTTTTTAAATTTTGGTTTAGACTTTTTATATACTTTTTTTTTCTTTGCATTTCATTTTATTTTATTTATTTTTTGTTTTGTTTTTGTAATCTGCTGGTGGTTATGAATATATTTGTTTGTTTGTTTTGCTTTTTACGTTATTTTTCTCCACTTTTTCTTATATTTTTATCTCTTTGTTTTTCACAGAGCCCTCAGAAGTGAAAAACAGATTTTAATTATTTGCCACTATATTCAATGGTTTCAATGGTTTTATTTTATTTTTGTTTTTATTTATTTATTTATTATATATATTATTTTTTATTTTATTTATTTTTCTGTTGTTTGTCATATCTTTTGGTTCAGAAAATGGTTGTTTTCTTTACAAAGGGTTTGTCTAGGGGTTGTGTTTGCCATGTTTACTTTTTGCTATCTATCTATCAGAAAGGCCTTTTTTCCTCTTGATATAGACTTTTACAGACACTTTGTTTTCTCTTTAAAGTGGGAGACAGAATGATATCAGTGTAGCGCCAGTGACTCAGATCGAAAGAGCCCTCAGAAGTGAAAGACAGGTTTTAATTATTTGCCAGCGTATCTCCTCAACCGGGCGCAAGCGTCGCGTCAGCCACACAAAGCAAAATAAATATGCGCTGACCTTAGCGGGTGCCATCCCTCTCAGACAAAGCATTAAGTATTGTTGACAGTTAGACGTTTAATCTGCTCGGAGGACAAATGAAAGATTAAAGGAAGTTATGGGATGGAGATGCCTCGTGCATAAAGAAGGTGAAATGGCCGCGGACAAAATATGCTTGGATGCTCTTCATGTGGGAAAAGGCTGCAAGTGTAATGCCTGCCTCTATTCGTCACAACCTCTTTAGCACTGAACGTCAGCGGCCGCTCGACAAATAGCCCATCATCCAGATTCCAGAGTGGCTACAGAGCATCGCTCTGCTTGATGGAGGTCACTGCAGGTTCACAAAACTGCAATAGGTCTGATCTGTCTTGTTGTGTGCCCAGCTGTAATTTCGCAATGATTGGGTGGACGGCGGCGAGGTGTGACCCAACTTTAGCAGCAACGCCACTTCATCTGTCGACCCGGTGACTCAAAAAAAGCTGTGACATTCATGACAGAGTTGAATGACATCTGTAGAAGCCTTGTGAAGGAATGTCACAATCCCAGCAGGATCGACTGCAGGGAGCTGTAGGAAACAATGTGCTGTTATGCCTGTCATGCAAACGATAATTATTTTCTAATGCTAATTCCTCTAGGGACCACGATTCCACCCCTGCTGAACACCACGTCCAACAACCTGTTCCTCACCTTTCAGACTGATATGAGCATTTCTGGAGCTGGATTTCACCTGGAATATACAGGTATGGTGACTGTGCAGTGAGAACACAAAGCAGGGCTTCCTATGGAAGCTTATTTCCGTCTCAGAATATAAAATGAAAAAGGGAATTGCAACTTTTTATCTCAATCCTGAGTTTAAATCAGACAATTCTGTTTTTTTCCTTCGCAATTCAGAATTTTTTCTTGTACTTCTGAGAATGAATTCTAAATTGTGAGAAAAAAAATCTGAATTATGAGAAATGAGGACAAAGTCTCAACTGTGAGACATAAGCTCATAATTGTGAGATATAAACTCATAATTCTGCAAAATAAATCAGAAGAAAAATCATATATCATGTGAAATATATATATAATATATATAATTCTAATAATATATAATAAAATTGCAAAAAAAAAAAAAAAAAATTGCGAGAGGTAAACTTGCAAAACTGGAAGCTTATTTCCAGGAGGAAAAAAACAAAACATAATTGTGATTATTTTTATTTTTTTTATCTCACAGATCTAATTCCAGATAATAAACTCTCAATTCTGAGACTCTATATGTGAGATAAAAAGTTGCAATTACCTTTTTTTATTTATTTATTTTTATTCTGTGGCAGAAAAAAAGCATCCGTAGTTCTCACAATTCTATATAAATTAAAAATTATTATAATTATCACAAAATCATTTTTTTATTCTTAAGTACAATTCTATTAATGCAATAGTATATTTATCTCATTTTTTTTGTAATTAGATCTAATACTAAAACAATTGTATTATTGTTATTATAATTAATATCACTGAAGTGGTGTCTGGATATTTCAGCAGCAGCAAGACATTTTATTATGAGATGAAATGTTTACCATTATATCGCAGTTCAAATTGCAATCACAATATGTATTTTTGACAGGCCTAAACTGTTATTAAGTAATTTAATAAAAAACAATTCAAATAAAAGACTAGTAAAAGTAGTATTTATTTTATACATACAGTATATAAACATGAACATTATCCCCCGGTTTCACAGACAAGGTTTAAGTCTAGTCCCAGACTAAAATGTTTCAACTGAAATAAACTTGCACTGACTGATCTTAAAACATAGCAGTGCCTTTGTTTTGTCTCCAGATGCACGCCAGTAATGTTTTTTCTGAGACATGTTAATAAAAATGACTTAAATGTTCTAATTGAACTATGGCCTAATCCTGGTTTAGTCTAAGCCCTGTATAAACCCTGGGTCTATATATTTAAATTGTTTTCCTGCATGCCATATGACCATTCACCAAACAAATGAGAACTGTAAACGTGTGAATGTGGTTTTAAATGATTGAAATGTTAACTTAAAATCTGAGGGTGTACTTAGAGAAAATATTTGATGTCAAAGTTTGGGAGCCCTGCCACAGGCGACCGCAAATTAATTGAATTTAACCACAACATGAATCACGCAACATTTGTTATGACTCATTTCTCTCGCGGGGCTCCTTTGCATCTTGCAGTGTAAACGCAAATCAATTTCCATTTGTGTTGGGGAACAGTCACATTCTGACAAATGAAGAGAGTTTCCTGTGTCCTAAGCAATAGGTTTGGATTCCTGCCCAGAACCTCAAACCCCCAGCAATGGAGTGAAAGTGGGCGACCGCTACTTCGTGGGTGATGTTGTCTCGTTCCACTGTGAACAAGGATACACTCTAAAGGTGGGCGATTTCATATCATAATATGGCAGTGATAGCTTAGCGCTCTCAGCTTCAGATGCTCAGAGACATTTCCGCTTGTTCTAAAAAGCTTTTTGGCTGCTCATTTTGACTTTTTGCCATTGTTGCTTGCGTAATTGGCAGTGCGTTAAACAGGTGACTTATTTTCAGAAGAGTGACATTCAATCAAATGGCGTTTGTTCAATTACGAGCACTTGTGTGTCCCAGAGGGTGATTTTTAATTGAACTTTTATTTTTTATTTTTGAAGGGAGCATTAAAATGTCTTTTATTTATTTTTGCTACTTTCCAAATGCTTTTTGTGTGTAGATGTTATTGTTTTGACTCTTGTACCAGACCCAGACTTTTGATCTTAAAATATCAAAAAGCAGCATAACATTAATTGAGATATTTTTTTTAAATTATGATAATCTAAACAATTCAGCATTTCAGTATTTTTTTCTTTATGTGAAAATGATTACTGCTCTGTTAGTTCTCTCTCTTGTTTTTCCCCAATTTTTCTCCAAGTTATTCTTTTTTTAAATTAAGAGGTTAACGGTGTCATTGAAAGGCTTGAGATACAATACGATGCATGTGATGTGTGAAAAGGAAAAAGGTGCATTTGTGATACATTTTTCTGTCATATCCATTCTGTAATAGCGTGGAAACATTATTTGTGTATTTTAAGGTGCATTGTGCTTAGCATGTTCAAAATGAAATTATGCGAAAAATGTGCAAATAAATATTTTGTGGTGGTTATTTGGAATGCATGAAGTACTAGCTATGAAATTAGCCTTCGCATGTTCAAAATGTCATTTTTGTAGCTACTTTTTGTCAAATACTTTTTGAGAAAAACATCTAGTCATTGTGTATTTAGAATGCATGAAATTCTAGCAATTTGTATAGCTGAAATTTGCACTTTTGCAATTATATATAGTTGTGTGTATTTAGAATGCACAAAATGCCAGCCATGAAATTTTGAGCCTTAGCATGCCCAAAATGTTATTTTTCCAGCTGTTGTTTTGTAAAATTATGCAAAAAATATTATTTAATTGTGTGTGCATTTAGAATGCATGAAACAATAGCTGTTAAATCTGAAGTCTTATCATGTACACAGTGTAATCTCTGTCACTGCAATTTTGAATAATAATGCAAAATATATGAAAATATTATTTCATTGTGTATATTTAGCATGCATAAAATGCATGCTATATGACATTAGCCCCAGCGTGTTTAAAATGCCATTTCCACCGCATGTGTTCAGTATATTTCAGGTAAGAAAAGTGAGATGTCTTATGATCCATGTATACTGTATATACAGTTGGACGTTAATAGACAAACTAGTGAAAGTTTAAAAAAAAAATGTAAAAAAAGAAAAGTACAAAGGTGCCCATAGCTGAAGAAGCACCTTAAACTTCAGCATTTGATTTTCTGGTCCTCTGTGCGTTTTATTAGATTCGTTCACAGTGCCAAGGCTTTGTTATTTTTGCCATCACGTCGTACGTGGAAGAGCACGTTGAATGATACATTTCCTACGAGTGATTCATCTTCCTTCGGAATTGGTGAGAGCTTCTTGGAAAAGTCAATATCTTTCTTCATTTCCACTCGTTGCAGGGAAGTGCATATATAACCTGCATGCCGGGGCCTGTCAGAAGATGGAACTACCCAGCGCCCCTCTGTCTGGGTATGTTTTATTTGCAGTCATTTCTCCCCGTTTGGCCTTTTCAATGAGAGCATTACCACTGCTTTACTTCTCCGTAATCGCAATTCTTCAAATTAGTGTCTCGCAACAACCTTATGTTCCTGTTAGTTGAGGAGTTTGTGCCGTTTGGTCTTATTTGATTTCAATGTAGCAGCTGTTTCATCACCGAGCACAGAGAGATCAGCCGTGGTCTGTTAGAGCTCTATTTAATCAAATGGACTATGAAAAAGCTTTCTTCAGGCTAGATCTTTGAGGTCCTATTCAGTCTAATCTTCTTTTTTCATTTTCTCTTTTGTTGAAATCTATTAGCCTTAAACCCTTCTTCCATGTCTCATGATTTCTCGCGGCTATAACACCATCGCTCACGAGTTACTGGCCATCTAGCTAATGCTGTTCATCCAGAGCGACTCACAGTCCGCTAATAGCAGTGACAGACGCTGCAGGACCTCAGGTTAAGCGGCCTGCGCAACAATGCAAAAAGATGGTGAAAGTTTACTTCTAATAGATGTTCTCTGACTAGATAAGTATGCAAATGGAAGTATTTCTTTAACTTCAGTATCATTAAAGCAGACATAAAAAGTTATTTTAATATTGCCATACAGTACTATAAAAGGTCATTATTAAAATCAAAAGTTATGTCTTTTAATATTATTTAATGGGCCTGAGCTAACATGAACTAACAATCAAGTTTTTAACTATGATAGCTTTAACTATGACTTTGAAAATTTGAATCTGTTGATTTTGATTTCCGTGTAGCAGCTGTTTCTTCATAACCATGGAATATAGAAATGTCACCAATGGAAGTTCAGATGAACATTCGCAAACAGCATGGCAAACTTGCTGGTCTTGTTACTATGACATATTGACTTTAAATAGATCATGCACTTGAAAGAAATAAGTAACATCTTGTATTGCAATCTATATCTTTCATTTCATGCAAATTTCATTAACGTCTTTTAGTTTAAGAGAATCAAAGCACTTTATTAAGGATGTGTATAAGTGTACTTGCTCTAGTACCATGGCGAAACCAGCAATATATCGGAGAACAAAAATAGCGAAGGAGTTCTCAGATGCCATGTTTATTTTTTACAGCAGTAATCTAAGACTAATTTGATCTCAAACTGATGAACAGTAGCAGAAGTTATAACTCCACCATCTGCTTGATGTCAATACGTTTCTCCAACAGTGCATCATATTATGTTAGTTAAGCATTGTTTGGGAAACGCAGCCCTGAACTAAATTATTACTGTTTTCAATTAAAGTCTACTTCCTTAAATTCCGAAATTGAAAGTTAAGCTAGGATGAAATTATAATGCTGAATTTATGCTATTTCTTCTGATTTGATTTCGTTGTAGCCACTGTTTCATACCAGCCATAGAATATTGAAATACATAAGAAAACATAAAAAAAAAAAACATATAGAAATTAACGATTTTCATCATTTAATGTTAATGCAAATATATAGTGGTTATGATTTGTGTGTATGATATGTTTTCATACTGAACCGAACATCAAAATGATTTAATTTATGTATTGTTGTTATACAAATTCCTTAAATTCAGGAATTTAATTTGGATAGAAAAGTAAAGGTGAATCTAATTTAGAATGAAGCACGACTCCGATTGGTGGTGTTCGTCACGGTCGTGGCTGAAGAGTCACACTTGAAGTTTAATTGATCCGAACTCCTGCAGTGTAAACAGAAGATTCAATGTTCTCTATTGACATTTCAATTGCTGTTCTAAAGTACTGTAAATGGACACAGTGAGTCCAAGAGGTCATTCATTACACGTTTGCCAATAAGAAGAATGCAAACACAATCAAACACACAGGGGGATATGCACACGCTCCGGAGTAAAATCGAGGGGATATACGTCAGTCTTACATGCTTCAATATTGGCCTTTCAGTCCCAGTGAGTTCTGGTGGTGTTAATTTAAAAAGTCATTATGAGAAAACATAACCCATGTATCATTTTCTCCCAACCTCAAAATGAACGCAGCACATTTCTTCCATTAGCATTTGAAAGCATTTCTTATTGCACATCATTGCATTGTTATTTATATGTACCAAGAACATGGGGCTTTCTTATATGTGCAAATGAGTTCATTTTGCATATCACTAGATTCCGTAATGGAGTTTGGGCTTGATGAATATCTGTTTGATCATTTCTTATTGTTCCATTGGGTATCTGTTCCCGGTGTGAGGTACAGTATTCTGTGCATGCCGTCTTCACTGACTCTGTGCATGTCTGCTCTTGTCTTTTAAGCCGAGTGCGGGGGATTCCTGTCGGACCTGAATGGAGTCATCCTAAGTCCCGGCTTTCCTGGAAATTACCCCAGTGGACTTGACTGCAACTGGACAGTTAAACTTCCCATTGGATTTGGTCTGTATCCTGTAACTTTTGAGTTCCATTTTTCTTCTTTTCCACAAATAAGATTTAATTTTTATCTCAGTTGTTTATATCTCTAGACAGAATGAGATTAAATGTAAAATCTCCTGTCTTAGATGTTTCTCCCGACGCAAAAGACCTCAGTAATCTCACCTCATGTGTTTCCTCTAGAGTTCATGAAAATCCAGATACTCGAATATTTCTCAATTCTCCCAAGACCAAAGGATCTCAGACGCTGTCATCGTAAACTAAAACTAAAACCATTAAAAATATTTTGTTACTTAAAATAAATGTTAAATTAAATCAAATCTAAAAACTGTTTGTTTGTTTTTTTTAAACTGAAAGTTGCTATGCGTCATTTCTGATTTTCAATTAGTTTAAGTTGAAGTACTAAAATAAATAAAAATAAATCAACTAAATAGACATTAAAAATGTCAGCATTTCAGAACAAAATTACTAAAACTTTGATTAAAATGAAAACTAAAAATCTAGAAAATAAAAATTAACTAAAAAATTGTTGTTGTCCACATTCATTTTAGACCTCAGTACTCTTGCAGTATGTGAACTTTTATTTTATTTCTATTCATATTTCTATTTGGGGTCTTTTACCAAACAAATGGAAAAACATCTGAGACAAAATTAAGTCAATTAAAAGTTTCATTAAGCCATCTGAGTTATGAAACAGCAACAAAATAAATATTTTCCTTTTGCAAGATGCAAGACTTATAAAAATTCTGGAATAGCAATGATTTATAACTGAAGCTGCAAGTCATGGACTGTTTTGTTTGAACTTTCAAAGTTTACCTTCGGGTATCTCATTGTTAAAATGTACTGTATCTCTCCTCCTGTTGTTTATGATCCAGGGATTCACCTGCAATTCCTCAACTTCTCCACGGAAGCTGTGCACGACTACCTTGAAGTCCGTAGCGGGACGCTGGACTCAGGCTCAGTGATCGATAGGTTCAGCGGGCTCGTTGTTCCAGAATCTTTCTTCAGCACGACCCACGAGACCAGCTTCTTCTTTCACAGCGACTACTCACAGAACAAACCCGGTTTCCACATCACCTACGAGGGTAAGACGGATTAGACCTGCCCACGGCCATTACTTCCCCTGTCGATACGGACACACACCATTGGATCCCTTCTCACAATAACAGGATAGGGAATATAACCAATTGTTCTCTTTGAGTTCAGTCAAAAGCCTTTTTGAAAGCAAGTCAGTGGATCTCAGTAACATCCACAGTCAGACTAGTGCAGCTCCCAATGCAAAACTACATCTTTCCAAAGTGTGCTAGTTGGTAGGCTGCCTGAATGACTGATTGGTCTTAACCAAAAGCCCTGTATAATTAGGCTGGTTTTGGGAATGTGTACAGCTGTTGCTCTGGTGCTTTAAAGAGGATACATTTAAAGACCCAGCTTTTCTGAGAGGATTTAACCCTGCAAACAGCTAAAGCTCAGCATGCTAATTAAAAACCAGCAATAAAATATCAGAATTAAAAATTATACACTACTGGTCTAAAATGTGGAATAATTAATATTTTAAAAAATGTTTTTCAAAGAAATATTAAAAACATATTATGAAATAATATTGCAATTTAAAATAACTGGTTTCTGTTTGAATATATTTTAAAATGTAATTTATTCCTGTGACACAAAGCTGGATTTTCAGTATCATTAATTATTCCAGTTTTAGTGTCACATGATCCTTCAAAAATTCTAAGATGCAGATTTGCTTTTCCGTTATTCCGTTATATCAATTATTATTGGTGTTCAAAAATCAATAATGGTTCTTAATATCATTATTAATGTTGAAAACCTTCCTGCTTAATATTTTTTGTGGAAACTGTGATGCATTCTTTGATAAATAGAAAGTTTAGTTTTTATTTAAAGTCTTTCGCTTTTAAAAAAAATCGTATTAACCACAAACTTTTGAATGGTAATGTATTCCACAGAAATATCAAGCAGTAAAACATCAGGAATATATATATATATATATATATATATATATATATATATATTACAACATAAAATATAATATTAACAGTATTAACAATATTGCTGCTTTACTGCATTTTTGATTAATTGTTGATCAATTGCATTTATGCTTTTCATCTATTTTAAAATATTTTATAATTTTTTAATTTCCTGCAAAATAAAATGTTCATTTTCAGTGAACTAGATATAATGGGTTCATTTGGATGCTTTGATTTTGAGATTTCTTCGACTGGATTGACAGTGTTACTTTATTATGATTTATATACTATTATAAGATATTGAATTGGCATTTATTTCTGTGTTTTCAGTTTTCAGTTTAAATTGAGTTTTAGTAATTTGATGTGCTTTTGTCATTATTTACCCCAAACTTTTGAATGGAAATGTATCACAGCTTCCACAAAAATATTAAGTAAATTATTTTTTAAAGATATATTACAACAATAAATAAATAACTTTAAATTGTAATAATATTAACAGTATTAACAATATTGCTGTTTTACTGCATTTTTGATCAATTGCTAGCTAGACTTTATTCCAAAAGCATTAAAAAAAAGGTAGTTATTCCAAACTTTCTAACGGTAGTGCATAAGTGGAATTACTATAAATTAGTTAACATTAGTGTCTTTTAATTGAAACGCACCATTTCTCCTATTAAAGTCATCTGTGCCATATGTGAAGTTTGTCATAGTACAGTATATGTGAAACTGATTTGATTTGTACTGTGAGGTTATTAATGATGTTATCTATGGGTACAGTAGCATGACTATAAAAACCCCTAAGTGTTAAATTTTAGTCTGTAATTTCCCTTTTGTGCCATGGCCATGAAATTGTGCACCTTGCTTATGAGGAGAGGTTTGCCTTTGCTAAATGATTACCCAGTTTTCACCTGGCAGTCACCCAGAAAACCCTAACAGCACATGGCAATGCCCCAAGAACCGCTCAGAAGCAACTGTATTGTGTTTTCAAATCTATTTTTATATTCCAGCCCTTGTGCCGTTCTGGTTTACACAGCAGGAATCTGTCAGTATTTTGACTTTATGATTCCTGAACAGTGAGATGTTCCTCGTCCCTTGAGAATGACTTTGGCTTTTTGAAGTAAAAAATAGAAGCTCTCGTTCTCAGTGAAACCGCTTCCTTTGACACAGCACAGATAGGATCTTGCTTTTCAATATTAGTCACAAAATATTTATTTCTTCTGTGACACTCTTTTTGATCAGACTGCTAAGTTTAGACATTTAATTTTGGATGAATCATTAGGATTTTTTATGTTCTGTAAATAACATATGCTGTTATTTTTATGATTCCCTTATATAATACACATTTATTGTCTACGCATTTGCCACATCATGGACAGTAAGTTTAGTAAACTATTTTAGAATTTCTGAAGCAGCTTTAAGCTATAGGAGAACCTTTTGAAGTTCCCGCATAATCAAACATACATTTTCAGTAAAATAGGTATTATGGGTACTTTTTGCTGCTTTTTTCGTGGTCATTTTTAGTATTATGTATATACTATTAGCTATTACTATTATATATACTATTAAAGCTATTGGCTTTAATTTATTTCTATTTCAGATTTAGCAAATTTAGTACTTCTTTATTTCAGTTACCCTGTAGTTGTAAAGGCAACACGTTTCTCATTTTCATTTATGTTTTTCATCAAATTTTTGTAAAAATATTTTGGCATTTTTAAAGTGTCTTGAAGCTGTGGAAGAACCTTTTGAATTTCCTGCATTATAAAATGTAAATTTTTCATTAAACTAGGTATCATTGGTATCAGTGTTCATTTCGTTGACGAATAATTTCCGTCTTAATTTTTATCAACAACATTTTTTTACAGATGAAAACAAAACTCTTTTTGAATGACAAAAACTATGACAAAAATCCATTGACATTTTCATCAACAAATAAAACCATGACGGAAACGTTAGCGAGAGACGATTATTTATATAATATTATAGGATGTATAAATATATTAAATTAGCATTTATTTCTGTCTTTTCAGTTTTCATTTTCATTTTAGTTTTAGTAATTTTATGTGCTTGTCATTTTTTATTAGTTTTTTTGTAGCTTTCATTTATTTTTATTTCAATTTTAGTAGTTTATTACATCCACTTGAGTTTATTAAGTATAATTTTCATTTACATTTAAATGTTTTGTCTAATGTTTTATTTTATTCTAATAAATTCTATACTAAGAAATTCTATTTAATCTAATATTTTATTTTATTTCTGCCTTTTTTTCCTCTATTTTTTTTTTTTATTTTTTTGGCAAAAGCTATTTTTAATACTTTTAGTTATCAATTACAACACTGATGGACATTGGCATTCCTTTCGGCCTCTCACTGAATAAAGCCTTCTGCTCTGTGGTCACTCAGCATATGAACTGCAGAGGTGTCCGGATCCGCGGCCCTTTCGGAACGGGGTGGTGATTGGCAGTGATTTTGGAGTGGGCATGACCATCTCGTTCCAGTGTCTGCCAGGATACACGCTGCTGGGCGAAGCGTCGCTCACGTGTCTGCACGGCATCAGCCGCAACTGGAACCATCCTGTGCCTCGCTGTGAAGGTACAGAGCCTATCGAACAGATAACCAGCTTTTAATTAAACTGTCATGTTTTGTAAATTCTATGAGATGTTCAGGGGAAAATAAGGACCATATATGGAGGCAGGACTTTTGCGGTGAACTTTAGGCTTATCACTGCATTATTGCTTGTTGCAGCTGTACTGTATGTAAGGCAGTGCAGTTCTCCACAAATTGCTGATTGTGTTTTGATTTTATTTGTCCTCCGTCAGCACTTTGCGGTGGTAATATCACAGCCCTCAATGGGACCATCTACTCTCCGGGCCACCCGGCTGACTACCCCAATCTTAAAGACTGCATATGGAGCATCCGAGTACCTCCAGGCAACGGCATCCACATCAACTTCACCGTGCTCAACACCGAGCCCATCTACGACTACATCACCATCTGGTAGGACTTTTATAAGAACTCCTCACCTAAAGACTTGCATCTGGTGTCATATAACAACATGAGTGTTATACTCACAGAATAACATTGGGGTTTTTTTATACTGATACCAATTATTTTTGTTTCAGAGACTGATCATTGACATGCATAAACTATTTTAATCAAATTCATAATTGCTTTTCTTGATAGTTAGATATATCCAGTAATGAAATACAAATTATTTAGACTAAAACCAGTAGACTGAAAAACAAAAACTTCACAATTTCTTTTTCTTTCTTTCTTATATTTTTTTTTTCTTTCTTTCTTTTTTCTTTCTTTCTTTCTTTCTTTCTCTTTCTTTCTTTCTCTTTCTTTCTTTCTTTCTTTCTTATATATATTTTTTCTTTCTTTCTTTCTTTCTTTCTTTCTTTCTTTCTTTCTTATATATATTTTTTCTTTCTTTCTTTTCTTTCTTTCTTTCTTTCTTTCTTTCTTATATTTAAATTCAATTCAATTCAATTATTACATTTTAAATGAATAATTATAGTAACCCTTTATATTGATTGATTGATTTTTTTAAATATCCAGTGATTAACAATATTTTATATGTACTATATTTTTGATAACAACTGCAAATAATAATAATAATTATTAATATTATTATTATGTAATGGTTAATAATAATATTAATAATAGATACTTTACTTTCCAATCTAATTATTAACCATTACATAATAATAATAATAATAGTGGAACTTGTTAGAGATAAAAAATAAACTTGCACAATATTATATAATAATATAATGTTATTATAATTTGTAGTAATAGTAGTAGTAGTAATATTGTGCAAGTTTATTTTCATCTTTGGACAATGCATAATGAGTTCAAGTATTAGTTCAAGTATTTTTCACGTGATACAAAATAAAACCCGCTGTTACTTGTTGTTGGGTGTTACTGTTTAGTTACTGTTCAAATGATGCCATTATCAGTAAAAAGAACTAGTAACCAAGTGTGAGTGTAAACAAATATCAGTCAAATCGATTATCTGCCTATGTCTAGTTTTGGATTTATCAAAATGATTTGTCAAGCACTCCACCAGAAAGTTTGTCCTTGTCCATGAAAAATGCATTTGTGCTAATGCTGCTAAGCTGAGGCTTACGTAACACTTTATTTTAGTGTTTTATCTGTTTAGTTTCACACATTTCTCTTGTGCTTTTCCATCTTCCATATATTTCCTCCTTGACTGAACATTAATGCTGAAGTGTCGGCTGGTGCGAAAGCAAAATGTAGACGCTTGTGTTCACTTCATGGAAAATAGGATTTTTCTTGCTTTTCTGAAATATAACTGTTTGATGTACTTTGTATAAGTCTTTCCCCACTAACGCCTCCTTCAAAAATCATTTATCATAAACACAATAATGTATGACCTCCGACATTTACATATCAATGCATATTCAAAGCTCAATGCAACTGTTACGCATTTTTCATGCAAAGTCATTTACACACAGAGGTCTTCAAGGTACAATACCAAAATCAGCCTGTTTAATTCCCAGGGTCAGAGCAAGGGAGCCAAATTTGTTGAGTAAGATGAAATTTGGTGCAAGGAGGACACATGTACAAAAAGTTCTTCAAAATCCTATCAAACAGTTTCTCTGCCATAACAGTAGATTATCTGAAAGGGAAAACTGACCACAGAAGATGAGTTTATGCCAGAAATGCCTGCTTTTGGCCCATTATGACTTTTGATTTGACCTGCTGTGTCATATCACAAAGGAGGAATCTTTTTTTTAATATATATGCCTTTTTATATTTTATAGATAATTTTTTTGTATTAAAAAATAAATTTTATTATGAAAAATATAAATGAAGTTTAAAATAATTTAAACATTTGAAAGAAAAATAAAATTATATAATTCTAAACGTTTAACATTGTAAAATGTCAAATTTTAACAAATTGAAACCATTAGACTAAAAAACAAAAATTGCACAATTGCCATGAAGTAATTTGTTTGAAATTATATTATTTATTTATTATTTTTTCTATATTTTCATACTGTAATTTTCTATTTTTTTAGATATAATATTTACTATTAATAATTACAGCACATTTATTAGCATATATATATATATATATATATATATATATATATCACCTTTGAAAATACTTGGATATATTTGCGTATAATGCAACATTTACTTTTGGCCCACAACCCTCAAATCAAGTTTGGTTTTTGACTTTTGTATTAAAAAAAAAATCTTGGCACCTGTCGTTATTCAGCTCAATTCAGTTTTATGGTGATTCAATTCAGTTCAGTAACAGTGTCGATGCTGCAAAATTCATCAATTATGATTCATCAGATTAAACTGATTCAGCTCTAAAGCTGCTCTTTAGAAGACAGAGTCATTATCCACCTCAACTGAGTTCAAGTTGTTCTGTTTCTGTAGTTTCAGTGCTGTCAAATCAATATTACAGAAAATGTATAATAAAGTGATCATAATGAACATGCATTTATTATCCAGCAAAAGTATTTTGCATAACCACAATAGAAACTGTTATTTGAGTGCACACTAAATCAGACGTTATTATGAACAACGTTAAAAAATTGTCCTAATTAAAAAAAAAAAAAAAAAATAAAATAATGCTGTTACAGATTTTTTAGTGATTGAGAACCAAGGTCATTTTGAATGCTTCGCGTTGAGCGTATAAGTCACCATTCAGCCTGTTTATTCAGGGTTTAGAAGCACGACTGACACACACTGCAGTGAAGAGACGTCTGCTGTCCTGTTTTCATAAACGTTCTTTATAAGATCCCGACACGCACCCGCCAGACGTGGGAGAGCGACTTATGGAGAGTGTATCAGCAGACAGAAGAAGTCAAAGAAGGTTTTTAATGTTTCGTATCTGTATTTGAACAGATCTGTTGTCTCCCTTAGGGACGGCCCTGACCAAACATCCCCACAGATCGGTCAATTCAGCGGCAGCTCGCCTCAGGAAGCTGTTTCCAGCACGTCCAATCACATCCTGCTCAAGTTCCACAGCGACTTCAGCACCAGCGGATTCTTTCTTCTGCGTTACCATGGTGAGCAGAATCTTGCGCGGTTTTGCTTCCTCTTTCACAACGGCTTAGTTCGCTCATAGTTGTTTATTGTCAGCTCAATTATCCAGGCTTATTCCCTCACACCCACAGAACGTGTTACTTATGCCGTACGTACGCTGAGACGAGCCTTGAACGTACATACATTCAACCCAAACTGTGGCATGAAATTGCATTAGGAACCTTCTGGATTGTGTGCCTTCGAACGCCTGTTTAGCGTGTCACGTTGCTGCTTTCTGGCCCCTTGTTTTTTGGTTTACTGCAAGGGCTAGAAATTGCATTACTTTTTTCTTCGGAAAATGGCTTCGATTATTGCAGCTGCCACATTCCGATGGCGCTATAATGTGTTTGGAAACTTCCATCATCCGTAATATCAGCCATTTCTGAACGAGCAGGTGTGGAGACATATGCATTCGGCTTCTAAGGCAGCATCCTAGCTGTTATGGAACCTCATAAGTGATGATTTGATATGCTCTACATAGTGTACATCATACAAAACAGATGCACTCTTCGTATGGAGACTGAAAAATTGATTTGTATTTAGCATCCAACACAATACTCGAGCATAAAATGCATTGGTTTTAATTAGTGCTTTTTGGTTTTGATTGAAATACAAGTATGTTTTTGATGTAAATACCTCCCGACTTGCCCACAATCTTGGATTTATTTCACGTTTTACCAAAGATACTTGCAATGCTGCTTTAAAGTGTGTCCAGTTGCAATAATCTTTGTTTGTATTTCTATCAATGTAGGCAGATCACTAGGTTATGGAATAGCTTTTAACTGGGGAAATAGCATCAGAACACGTCGGATGACCTTTGAACCCCATTGGTTTTCACTAATCTATTTTGCAATTGTGTTGGGAGACCGTTATTCAATAAAGGACGTTAATATCTGCGTTAGCATATTTTCTGCTGATGCTTTTGTAGTTCACCAATAAACCGATACAGCATAAGGAAGTTATGTCAAGTGCTGCAAAGCACAAAGCTGATTAGAATTTTAAAAGATAATAAAATAAGATAGTCATGGTCCCAAAGCTGCCAAAATGCCCATTCTCTGGTTTAAAATTGCCTTTAATGTGTTAGCGTAGTAACAGCTGAGTTTCTCAACGTTCAGAGTGTTTCTGAGTGTTCCTGTGTTTCCCCAATGATGAATTCTAAATGAAATGTGTTTTTGTTTGTCGGTGTTGCCGTCGAACAATATAGAGGTCATTTAGCTCTTCGATAGCTGGTGAATCTTCATGATGTTAAGATACTGAGAGCGTTTGCTGGATCTTACCTATATTAAAAAAGGTGCTTAAACTCATTTGAAGAAACCCTTAACACTGTGTATTCATCATCTTTGCATTTGTTCGTTGTGTCGGCAGTTTGCATAAACAAGCACCGCTTCTTTTCTTCAGAAAGTGTATGAAATACATTTTCTGCCATTTGTCTAGTGATTTATGTGTAATATTAGCCATTAATCATTACAGCAAATTAAGGTTATGCATATGATCTTACATGTAAAGCAAATAATATTACACTAAAAATTAATTTTTTATTATTATTATTATTATTAACCCCTTAACCTGGACAATAAATGTATTAATCTTCATTGTATTCGTTCATTGTGTCGGCAGGTTGCATAAACAAGCATCACTTTTTTTTTTGTCTTAAAAGAAAAAACAATTTATGTGTTCCATTCTGCCATTTTCCTAATATTTTATATATTGTTTACCATTAATAATTACAGGAAATTATTACATTTATTAGCAAATTATTTAAAATGATTACATTCAAAATAAATAACATTAAAGCAAAAACCTATTTTAATTATTATTATTATTTTTAATCCCTTTAACCAGCACCTTAACACTATGTATTAATCTTCATCGTATACATTCAAAAATATGTTTCTATGCTGCCATTTTGTTGGTCATTTTATATATATTTACCATTATAATTCCAGAGAAGTATTACATTTTATTAGAAAATTGATTTATTACATTTAAAATGAATCATTTTAATATTACAGTAAATTATATATATATATTATTGTTATTGTTATCACCTTAACTATGTATTAATCTTCAGGATTATAAACGGGTTGCATAAATGCTATTTTTCTTCGTAAAATATATTTTTCCATGCTGTCATTTTGCTAATATTTTATATAGTATTTGCCATTAATAATTACAGCAAATTACTACAGTTGAAAATGAATTGTTTTAATATTATAAAAAAACTTTTTTTTTTTTTTTTATAATATTTTAAAAGGAATTTTTTACGTGCATAAAAGAACGCATAAACTATTCTTGACATTTGAGAATTCTATGGCTTAGTGAGGGCGTATGACGTACTGTACTGCTCAACATATTATGTCTTCAAATGATGTTACATCACAATAGTGACTATTATCATAACATACCGCTAATAGCAGGTTATGCATATGATCCTCTTTTAGAAACTCTTGCAATTAGACATTGTTATAATTGTAAGGCATAATCAGTGTTGGCGAGGCAGATGCTATGACCCTTGATTATGATTCATACTTTGCAGCTGCAGCACGTAATTTTGTTGTACGTTTAGAAAAACTCGGTTGACAGGTGTGATGATTTAAGATGCAAGTGTGTAGGTTGCATTCAAAGCGTTATCACTTAACCAGCAGCTAAACATCACGTTTCTCACTCATCTCGTTCCCTTTGCAGCTTACCAACTTCGTGTCTGTCAACCTCCCCCACGTGTCGCCAACGCAGAGATCCTGGCTGAAGATGATGAATTTGAAATTGGTAAGACTGCAGAACGTTTGATGATCATCTGTTTGCATAGATTTATCACGCGTCGAACCCTCATTAAAGAGACGCTCCCAAGGTGTCCACCTTCGCAATGCAGCGTTTCTTATTTAATGTGAAAGAAAATGCCCCTTTCTGTGGGGAAAATAACACCCGACGCTCTGCATTTGTCATCATTACTGTCACAAGCGTGTAAGCGGTCAGGTCTTAATTAGCTAATGTGATGTTGAGCGCTAGTTGTAGTGGAAAGGCAAAGATCTGTGTGTGTAATTACTCAACAGGAGACATCATCAGGTACCGCTGCCTGCCGGGCTTCACGCTGCTCGGGAGCGAGATCTTGACCTGTAGGTTGGGCGAGCGACTGCAGATGGATGGTCCTCCTCCAGTCTGCCAAGGTTAGTTTGGCAGCACATCCAGCACGCTGTCTCATTTGTGTCGGTGCTCTTCCTGTTTTTATGTCTCACGTCGTTAGCTCTGCCGCTAGTTGTTAGGCTCTTTTGCACTTCCGGATGAAGGAAAGCACAGTACGCCATTGTGAGTCATTGTGTTTAAAACTTAATATCAAACAGCACGATTCCTGATGTCTTGAAGTAACACTCGCAACCATGAGTGCCTGTATTTACTGTATGACCGCCCACATTACATGTAAACATAATGATTATGTGCCATTCAGAACATTTTTCAGGTTCAGTCAAGTTCATTATGAATTGAGGTAATAAACAGGGTGCAGACTTGAAATTTGAATGTTAGAATATATTTAAATACACTAAATTCAAATACATTGATGCTATTGTTAACTAGAAGACAAGAAGTATAAAATAAAGTATAAAGTATGATACATGTAAATATATCAAGTATAAGTATATAAAGTGTAATATATATATACATTCTGATATTTTTCCCGTATTTTATATTAGTATCTGTCTTTAAAAATGTTAGTAAATTAAGTTAGTTATTATATTTAAAATGAATTATTTAGATTTTACAGCAATTCAAATGAAATTCAGATGCATTGATGTTATTATTAACTTGAAAGGCAAAAATTAGAATGCTTTCCATTCCAGTTGCATTCTGCCATTTCCCCATATTTCCCCATATTTTTTATTAGTATTCACCATCAATAATTGCACCATCAAATTATTACAGTTATTTGCAAATAAATGTAATCATTATATTTAAACTGAATCGTTTCAATTATATAGCAAAAAAATTGAATTGGAGTAGCGAACAGGGTGCAGACTTGCAGTACAAATTTGAATGGTAAAATACATTGAAATAATTGAAATCCAAATGTATTGATGTTATTTTGAACTATAAAGAAAAAAAGTATTTGAGAAAATCCATTCTGCGCTGTTTCTAACATTTTATATAAGTGTTTACCATCATTTTAAAGCAGATTATTACCGTTTTTAGCAAATTAACTGCGTTATTGCATTAAAATGAGTCATTTTAATATTACAGCTGATATACATTGAAATTCAAATGCATTGTACTTTTCAACTAAAGAGAAAGTATAAAAATTGACGTTCCATTCGGCCATTTTCCTAATATTTCATATTAGTATTTACCATTAATAATTAGAGTAAATGATTACAGTTTTAGCATATTAATTACATTTAAAATGAATTCTTTTAATATTACAGCAGAATATGAACTGAGGTAGCAAACACTGTGCTGACTTGCAATTGAATGTTAATATACATTGAAATACATTGAAATTCATCTGCATTGTGGTCATTTTTAACTAGAAAAGTTTTATTGTAGTTTTATTTTTAACTAGAAAAGATACTGTAAGTTTAAAGTCTATTTTTAAAAATAAAAATGTACACGTTTTTATATATTTAATCATATTTTCAAAACAAATATCGGAGTGAAAGGATTCTATGAATTGCGATTCAGTAATTCATCTTCCTGTCATTCTAAAGTAAGTTACAATTCTGCTTCCTGTGGCCAATTCAAATCATCTTGGTACTCTAAAGAGTAGCAACATGTTTTTGTTATATTTTTAACCAGCTTTGTATTTCAGTGCCATTGTGTTAAGTAGCTCTGCACATTGCTTCAAAATTATACTCTACATGATAACAGTTTATTTATCTCAAAATGTTCTGATTGACTGTGATTGAGTCATGTCAAATTTTACTTTTAGTGAGAATAGGAAAATTACTGCAAATCACACAGAAACTCCTCATCATGTTGGGTAAAAGTAAATTACGAGGCAAGAAACCTTGATTATAAGGTTGACATGATAAATGCTCTTCAGGGGGAAAAATGAAATAATGATAAAGTGAAAAATGGTCTATTTAGGGAGTTGCATAAGCATAGAGCATGGTGACAATGTCAATCACAATGTTTTTGCCAACATGGCACATTTGAAAAACATGCCTACCTGCATTTTTGCAAAACTCAAAAACATTCCTATACGATTAGCGATTTACAGCTAAAATGAACATTTGGAGTAATAAAACAACTATTTTTATTCCTTGTTCACACACATTATGATTACAGGGCCAGATTATCAATCGATAACGATTTTTTCCCCACAATTCCTTGCCCAATACTATGTTATGACCTTAAAACACATTTAAAATAATGCATAATATGTAAACTAATACATTTTGATGTTTGCATCACATAACCAGCTCCATATGTGGTTTTTCTGATGTAGTAAACGTGCTCGGAAACGCACCTGGTATAAGACTTGTGAAACACACCATAAAAAGGCTCAAAGACTTGTAGAAGCATATGAAAATGTCACGTTTGCTTGAGCTTCATGTTTGCTAACACTATTGATTAGGCTTAGGGTCAGGTATAGTGTAGGTGGTACGTTATGATGTTACGTTCAAATGCATTAATCTTTTAGCATCACACTCTGTACGTTTCTGCCACGATTCAAAGTTGCCAGTTTAACGTTCATCTGTTCCTGATAAAACTAAACACTGTTTTATTGGCACCCAATGGACATTTCACTTTGAAAGTGTCACAAAACATTCGGGAAGCAACATACTGTGATATAATTTTGCAGAAATGTCACCAGAGGCACTTTTTTCCATTGAGCCTGGGCTGTTTTTTGCACTATTTAACACGTGATCATTTGGTTGCTTCTTAGTGCAATGTCCTGACAATGAAGTTCTGTTCGACTCGACGGGCGTAATCCTGAGTCCAGGTTATCCTGACAGCTACCCCAACCTTCAGATGTGCTCCTGGATGATCAACGTGGAGAAGGGCTACAACATCACACTGCACTTTGAACTCTTCCAGACGGAGAAAGAGTTTGATATTCTGGAGATCTTTGATGGTGGGTTTGAATTATTCCTCATATTCAGGCATCATCTGACAGCCCGTGCAACTGTGTCCCTGAATATTACAGTCATTATTCTCTGGCCTGTCGTAACTCTTGACGCTTTTCTTGAAAATTTGAAATGAAATTTGGAGCCTTGGGAATGTGTTTGAGAAATAACGGAGTTGCTTTTTTAGACCCATGACCATTACGAGAGAAATATTTCCTATCCCCCTAAAAAAACCTCATTTAGAACCAGCAGACATGCAAAATGCTGGAAAGATTTGAGTATTTCTTGATACTGAGGCAGTGGCAAAGACAATTCGAAATACATTCAGAGTGTTATTAGCGCTAATTACTTAAGTGCTTGCAATCAGCAAATTACCCTATTACTCATCATTGATTGGATGCTCATTAATGCCCATGGCATTTGCAGAGCCCCAGTGGAATAGGAAGTGAGAAGCAATACCAATTTCCTTCTCTCAGGCCAGATTTTGTGTTCATGTTTTGCAGCAAAGCAATTTTTGGAGCTCTTTCCCTAGTGTCTAAAACTAAATCGGCTGAATCCCATCGGATGGACGTTTCCACATGATGGATTTATTCTGAGAAATCTTCTTTGCTCATTGCCACATTTGGAAACTACTTGTTAGAGGAATAGTTCACCCAAAAATGAAAATTTGCTGAGCATGTACTCCCTCAGGCCATCCAAGGTGATGATGAGTTTGTTTCTTCATTGTAACAGATTTGGAGAAATTCAGCATTTCATCACTTGCTCTGCAGTGAATGGGTGCCTTCAGAATGAGAATCCAAACAGCCGTTAAAAACATCACAATAATCCACAAGTAATACACACCACTGCAGTCCATCAATGGCCAGAAGCGAAATTTTAAAGTTAAAATGCCCTAATTTTTTTTATTATTTTAAACGCACAGCTTTTCACTTCGCATATGCTAATTGATGGACTGGAGTGGTGTGGTACTTGTAGATTATTTTTATCCGCTGTTTGGACTCTCATTCTGACGGCACCCATTCACTGCAGAGGATCCATCGGTGAGCAAGTGATGTAGAAATGCTAAATCTGTTCCAATGAAGAAACAAACTCGTCTACATTTTGGATGGCCTGAGGGTGAATAAATTTTCAGCGAATTTTCATTTTTCAGTAAACTTTTCCTTTAAATTTTGAAAATGCTGCTGTCAAAATCGAACCATCAGCGATGACATAATTGAATTCTGAATTGCATTCGGTCTCCTAAATTTGCAGTTTGCAAACTTCTTCAAACTATCATTGTACATAACTTTAAAGACATTTATTTGCTGTATTATTTGCATTGGAAATGCAAATGTGTTTTATTTTTTGCAGGACCAAATATTTACAGTCAGAACCTGGCTGTGTTGAGTGGAGATCTAAGTGTACCTTTCAACATTACCACCACGGGTCACCAACTGTTTCTCCGCTGGTCGTCTGATCACGGCACCAACAAAAAGGGCTTTCGTATCGCTTACGTGGGTGAGTATCAAAGTATGTATCCCCGATTGGTAATTCCTTTCAGTTCTATGTGTGTCTCTCGTGACCTTTTGTCTGTCCTGCCCATGACACGTTCGTCCAAGTCTGTGTCCCATCTGTCCATGTGTTTGTGTCCAAATGTTTGTGTATTTGTATGTAACTGCCTAAAGCTGCCTAAAAACTATATAGGCCTAAAATGCTGAAGAATATAGTCAAATCGTTCAATTTTACAGCACATTTTATGTAAGATGTCACATTTTAGGCCTGTTTCACACTTCCTGCTTGTGCAGCATATAAGGAAAACTGCAAACACCGGTGTGTGTTGAACTCCCACACTAGCCGGATTCCAGCCACATATTTTATGTAAATTCTGGGGCAGTGCATAAATAACATGCCCGATGCAAACACCAAGATACAAATACAATTTCCAAAATGTGCATAAAAATGCCCACTTGAGGTAGATAAATTTGCATACACTACGTCACATCAGATAGTTCATGTTTGTGTGGTGTAACATATACAGAAAATACCCACATTGCTTTACCACATATCAGTATTCTCTCATAAATATATAAATTGCAGTTCAAAACTCCAGATCCAGGTTAAATTCAGTATACACGAGGAGAACTGCTTAAGTCACCTGGTTTCAGTCAGACATGAATTTATACATGTATACAGGAATTTTGAAATGTATACAGAAAATAACCACAATGCATTACATATCAGTATTTCAGTTGCAATATTAAACTCCAAATCTACACATTATATTCAATATACATAAGATAAGGAGGAGAACTGCTCAAATCATGGTTTCAGTTAGACCTGAATTGAATAGAAAGTGCTTGTCGCTGCATGTGGGATGTGCATGAAGCACAAAAGTGTTTTCAAACATTAGTAAATAGTTCACTCCATTATTTTACTTTATTGCAAAAGATGTAATGAAATGACTGTGTGATGCTTACATGCTGCAGACACAAGATGTGTGAAAGAAACCGTATGCTGCTTTCAGATCCTCCTGGGAAACATTCAGAAGTTGTAATTATGATGTGAAAGAATAAAATACAGTAGATGCATTGTGCAATTTCATATTCCTTTTTCACTGACAGACACAGGTTGTTTTTTTATTGCTAAAGCAACAAAATGAAAAGCAAAAGATGCACATTTGTTCACTTGATGTGTTTTTCAGTGTATTTATCCATTCTCATGCTACCACAGAGAATGATGGGAAATGTAGCTTTTCTGCTAATGCCTTTCAACTCATTATCTGTATAGAACACCTAAATTCTTTCATTTACATGCCAACAATATGAAAAAAAAAAAGCTGGTGGTAATTTTTAAATATGATAATTGCAACAAGACTTGAAGGCACAATTAGAGTAGAAATATTTAGTAAGACTTTATTGTTAATATAATCTATTATATAATATAATGTGTAATTATTATATATATTGATTACAAAGTTTCCCGCTGGCAATTCTTAACTTGTAAATATGATAATTGCAACAAGTCTTGAAGGCACAATTAGAATTATTTAGTAGCACTTTATTGTGTTTAAAATATTGTATTTATTATGTTATATATATATATATATATATATATATATATATATATATTCATTCGTAGTGTTAACACATTATATTATGTACTGCTAATGGACAATTTTGTTGTTTCAAATGTCATGATTATACAATAATGATTTAATGATTATTGTAAAGTGTTGCCAATTATTTATCTGTGATAATGATGATGCTGATGTGTTGAGTAAATATTGTGTGAGTTTTTAATGATCCGTGCTATCATCTGTAGCGATGTACTGCAGCACCCCAGACTCTCCGCAGCACGGTTTTGTGGTCAGCCAGACGGGTGGCCACGTCAACAGCGTCGTCCGCTGGGCCTGTGACCGTGGCTACAGGCTCATCGGGAAAAATATGGCCGTCTGCAGGAGAACTGAGTTGGGTTATCTGGCCTGGGACTCATCTGTGCCTGCATGTCAAGGTGTTGTCTTTATTATATTTTTCTTGAGTCTACAAAAATTGCATTTCCTTGAGTTGACTGCCAAGGCTAATTTAAATGACAATCACTTGTGCTCAGGTATTGTTTGATTTTAACATTCACTGGCAAAACTCACAGCTCCGTACTTTTAAACATTTTTGTGCTCCATCAAGGACATTATATTTTATGCATATATAATATAGGCTTATATATAATTGTTGTTTTGTTTTCCTATAACAAATATTAGAACAGCAGAAGTGTTGTCGGGGGGGAAAAGCCCAAAGGGGCATGTTCAATTACCTTCACTCGAATCAAAAATAAACTGCCACTTGAAAAAAAAAAAAAAAAAGAGAGCAAAACAAAATAATAAAGGGTAAATAGGTTACTGAGAAAGGATATGAATTTTTAGCAGATGAAGAAGAAAAAATGAAGGAACAAATGGTTCAAGATAGCAGCACCTCGTTGTGTTATAATTCTGGAAACAGTCCAGGAGGAGAATCTGCTGAAGAAAGAAGATAAATTGGCATATTTGAAGACCATTTTTTAGGTTTTGAAACAGTGGGCTGGTGCTTGCTAGATAAGAGATTACCAAGTCAATATCAATATAATAAGTATAAATTAAAAAAGGGGTTCACCCAAAAAAGAAATGACAAACATGAGTAGATATCAGAAATTTCTATTCTGGGTGAACTATTTTTCTGAGTTTTGTATATTTAGCCAATTAATTCTTCATAAGACACTAATGTTCTTAGCTATTTATTTATTTATTTATTTTTTGCTATTGTTGACATTCATTAGCGAGCATCAAGGAAACAACTGCATTACTAGAATATTTGATGCACTTCTATCCAGATGTGGCATTTTGTGTTCATTATGAATGTTATTGAGATTGAATTGTTGTGCAAAGGCAGGCCGTGTCAGACGCCAGCATCACTGATCAATCGCCTCTTTGTTTTCTGCTAATTAATATGGCTGAATGAGGTTTGCTTTCTGCTTAGGTTTTATTAGCATTAATACGAGCCCTGTTGTTTTGCTGGATTTATTTGATTAGAATTTTAGCACTCAGTAATTGGACAACCTATTATGTTTCATCGCTGTATTGATTCAGCTTTGAGCAAACTCCAGCACCTTTTCCATGTGTTTAATTACACATTTTTGTCATGCTGGTTAATTACAGCCCCGTTTGCTCACACATGACCATGTTTTGACCTTCCATTCTATGTGTGGACTTCATGTGGTCAAATACGGTAATGAGTCATTCCTGCTATGCTACACTCTAAAAAACAAAATGGTGCTATATAGCACTAAAAGTGGTTCTTAACCACTTTTGATGCTGTATAGCACCAAATCGTGGTGCTTCAGTGGTTCCTCAGCGGTTCTTCAGCGGTTCTTTGGCATGACTGAGGGGCTATATAGCACCGCTACCATATACAGAACCTGTTAAGCTCTTGTATGGTTCTTCAGCGGTTCTTCAGTGGTTCTTTGGGGTGATTATAGTGTTATATAGCACCACTGCCGTACAAAGAACCTGTTAAGCCACTTTAAAGGTTCTTTACGAGCCAAAGAACCACTGTTGGTGCTCTTCAGCACCATTTTTGTTGAAGAAATACAATGCAATATGTCACCTCTTATGGTTCTACATAGCACCATTTGACAAAGGTGCTGTATAGCACCTTTAAAGATATGGTGCTATATAGCACCAAAAGTGGTTCCCCTATGATTACGAGCCAAGAACCACATTTAGTGCTATATAGCACCGTTTTTTTTAGAGTGTAACTCTTAAAATTAATGTGTTGTTGTTGTAATTTAAGGAAGCATTTTTTTTTTAAAACGCATTCATTTTATTAGTTAGCGTTATTAATTATAACTTGATTATTTAAACAATTTCAAGAAGAATGCAAATAAAAAGTGAGGGACTGTCAGTTAGTTTACATGAAGACGTTTTGAAGTAAATTTTGATATGTTCTGTGATTTTATCAAACATGGATGTTTTAGTGTGACATAAACCCGCTAACATCACCACAAAACATTACAACATTCAACAAATCCTCTGCCAATATTTACTAATGTTTCTTTTCCCTGCTTCCTGTCGTTAAGAAACTGGATTTTACTAAGTTACGGGATTTTATGACACACTGGCAGACCTTAAGAAAGTTGGTTGACTAGTTGTTTAGACAATCCACCGACTAGTTGTTTTGCACATCCTGGTTTCTGTAGGGAAAGTGTTAATTCAGAGTTCACTCAGAGGGCACTGAATCAATGGCATTGACCTCACCTGCCCTCATCTGCTGGAAAACTAGCCATATAAGGTGTGTGTGCATCAATGCTTTGGTCCAATTACTTGTGTAATTGGCTTTTGTGGATAGGTTAACGAGGAAACTGATATTAACGAACTGCCATTGTAAAAGGACAAATCTGTATTGGAGTTTCTTGGATGGACATTTCTAAACCCTTGTGCTGTGCTGAAAATCTTGAATTTAATCTCTTTGTCAACTTGTTTTCTTTCAATTAGCACAGGTTTTTTATTTATTATATTGATCATAGGCCTCATTGATCTGAGTTTATGCAACTCTGTAATATTTTTGAGTGAAAAAAAACATTACAGGTGCATCTCAATAAATTAGAATGTCGTGGAAAAGTTTGTTTATTTCAGTAATTCAACTCAAATTGTGAAACTCGTGTATTAAATTAATTAAATGCACACAGACTGAAGTAGTTTAAGTCTTTGGTTCTTTTAATTGTGATGATTTTGGCTCACATTTAACAAAAACCCACCAATTCTGCCACCAAACACCTGCAAAGGTTTCCTGAGTCTTCAAAATGGTCTCTCAGTTTGGTTCACTAGGCTACACAATCATGGGGAAGACTGCTGATCTGACAGTTGTCCAGAAGACAAACATTGACACCCTTCACAAGGAGGGTAAGCCACAAACATTCATTGCTAAAGAAGCTGGCTGTTCACAGAGTGCTGTATCCAAGCATGTTAACAGAAAGTTGAGTGGAAGGAAAAAGTGTGGAAGAAAAAGATGCACAACCAACCGAGAGAACCGCAGTCTTATGAGGATTGTCAAGCAAAATCGATTCAAGAGTTTGGGTGAACTTCACAAGGAATGGACTGAGGCTGGGGTCAAGGCATCAAGAGCCACCACACACAGAAGTGTCAAGGAATTTGGCTACAGTTGTCGTGGTAACACTTTACAATACGGGTGCACAAATATGCATTAAATAATGCTTAACTAATGCACAGATAATCATGAATTAATGTAACTCATAATGAACTAAACCATTTATTAATGATTACTGCATCAGCAACTAATGAACATTCGATATGATTCAAAGAGTATATTAATATACATAATTTATTAATTACCTAATAACTTATTTTATTAACTAATGAAGTAAATTCATATGTTAATTACCACATTGGGTTGAAGCCATGCCTTTAAACTTCCAGTTGTCTGCTTTAATTAATCATTAGCTAATGATTTGCATGGGTATCATTATGTTATGACTTTACTTGTTGAGGCACATGACTATTAACTAATTGTTAAGTAATATGTCATTGTGGTTATAGATGTTGAATTAGTTAGTTAGTCATGTGCCTCAACAAGTAAAGTCACACCATAATGATACCCATGCAAATCATTAGCTAATGATTAATTAAAGCAGACAACTGGAAGTTGAAATGCATGCTTGAACCCATTGTGGTAATTAACATAAGAATTTACACTATTAGTTAATGTAATATGTCATTAGGGAATTAATACTTTGACACATTTAACTAATAACAATTTATTGATTACTTAATCTATGAATCATATAGAATGTTCATTTGTTGCTGATGCAGTAATTGTTAATAAATGGTTTAGTTCTTCATGAGTTATACATTAACTCATGATTATCTGTGTATTTGTTAAGCATGAATTAATGCATATTAGTGTCACCGTATTGTAAAGTGTTACAGTTGTCGTATTCCTCTTGTTAAGCCACTCCTGAACCACAGACAACGTCAGAGGCGTCTTACCTGGGCTAAGAAGAAGAACTGGACTGTTGCCCAGTGGTCCAAAGTCCTCTTTTCAGATGAGAGCAAGTTTTGTATTTCATTTGGAAACCAAAGTCCTAGAGTCTGGAGGAAGGGTGGAGAAGCTCATAGCCCAAGTTGCTTGAAGCCCAGTGTCAAGTTTCCACAGTCTGTGATGATTTGGGGTGCAATGTCATCTGCTGGTGTTGGTCCATTGTGTTTTTTGAAAACCAAAGTCACTGCACCCGTTTACCAAGAAATTTTGGAGCACTTCATGCTTCCTTCTGCTGACCAGCTTTTTAAAGATGCTGATTTCATTTGCCAGCATGATTTGGCACCTGCCCACACTGCCAAAAGCACCAAAAGTTGGTTAAATGACCATGGTGTTGGTGTGCTTGACTGGCCAGCAAACTCACCAGACCTGAACCCCACAGAGAATCTATGGGGTATCGTCAAGAGGAAAATGAGAAACAAGAGACCAAAAAATGCAGATGAGCTGAAGGCCACTGTCAAAGAAACCTGGGCTTCCATACCACCTCAGCAGTGCCACAAACTGATCACCTCCATGCCACGCCGAATTGAGGCAATAATTAAAGCAAAAGGAGCCCCTACCGAGTATTGAGTACATATACAGTAAATGAACATACTTTCCAGAAGGCCAACAATTCACTAAAATGTTTTTTTTATTGGTCTTATGAAGTATTCTAATTTGTTGAGATAGTGAATTGGTGGGTTGTTGTTAAATGTGAGCCAAAATCATCACAATTAAAAGAACCAAAGACTTAAACTACTTCAGTCTGTGTGCATTGAATTTATTTAATACATGAGTTTCACAATTTGAGTTGAATTACTGAAATGAACTTTTCCATGACATTCTAATTTAGTGAGATGTACCTGTATTTGTGAATAATTTTTGCTCAAAAACTGATGTGTATAAATTAAAATCACTGAAGCCTACGATCAATCTGCTCCAAAAAGAAATATAAAACTTGTGCTAATTGAAAAAAATATATATATCAAAAGTTCCAAGATTTGGTGACAATATAGCATAATGAGAAATGTGTAAGCAATTTTTTTGAGGCAGCTCAACACAAATGTAAGAAAGTGGAATAAGAAATGCAAATATTATCTCTTTTTGGGGTTGTTATACCCTGTGTAAACAAAGTCACTGTGTTTTAATCCAATGCAATAATATTAACAAGCATTTCCATCAGGACAAAAAATCACAACATGAGGGTCAATTCTACATATTTCTAATTCTATACTGGCTTAAACTAACTGTATCTTATACTTACTCTCTAATTATATTATTATTTGTCTTGTTGCATTTATTTGAACAATGGAAGCATTATTACCTTGTGTGCAAGCACACATTCGGCAATAATTTGGGGTGGACAGAACTGAAGAAGGATTGGACAAAAATTGGGAAATAATTCTTAATGTATTCACTGCCCTTGAGAGATCTGTTCTTCAGATTTCAAGTAAATTGTATTATATAAGTCTTGGGGGAAATAATAGGTTATTATACGTTCACATTATTTGCATTTGCAGCTTCGCCGTCTTTGTTTTCTCTTTAAATCCATACTTTGGATTTTCGTTTATCCGTGAGGTGTGTAATGCAAGCCACGTATTTCCACTCTGAAGGCAGCACAGAATATATAACTTGACAAGTGCATTTACAAAACTTTCTTAGTGCTGGAACTTGACTTTCAAGCACGTTTGAAAGAAACGTGATGCAGTGTTTTGCAGATGTTCCAGAACTGCTATTGGATACTAACATAAAGAGAATCCAGTTTGTTTTTTTGTGGGATCAGTTCTAAATAGGAATCGATTGTTAATTCCCAAATCCTCTGTATGCCATTTTTCATGGAAAACAAAAGGAAGGTGAACTAATTTCATGTTCTTTGTTGAGGTTTTGATGCATAGCGAGTCTCATCTCATTGTCTTTTCTAGCTGTGTCCTGTGGGCCGCCCGTGGCCCCTGTGAACGGAGGCATGCTGGCCGCTGATTATTCAGCAGGAACACGAGCCACCTACTTCTGCAACGATGGCTTTCGTCTGTCCTCTAAAGAGGTGACCAGCACCATGTGTCAGGCTGACGGCATGTGGAGCAACCACAATAAAATCCCTCGCTGCACAGGTAAGAACAGACGTCCTGCCTTCCAATCATCAAAACATTTAAGGGTTTAAATGGTTGTACTGATTATGTCTGGTCACAGTGTTCTATATTAAAGACCCTCATCAAATCAAAATAGAGAAATCAAAATCTATATGCTAGTGCAATCAGAATGTCCTTATTAAGTGGGAAGCAGTATCACATAGGTTATCATGGTTCAAATTGTGGTGAACAGCAGTGTAAACTAATAGCAGAGGTTAGCCAATTAAGTTTTTTTTTTTTAAAGAAATTAATGTTTTTATTCAGCATTGATGCATTAAATTGATCAAAAGTAAAGATATCTATAATGTTGCAAAAAAAATAAATTTTAGTCACATAAATTGTTCTTTTGAACTCATCATCAAAGAATCATGGTTTCCACAAAAATATTAATCACCTGTTTTCAGCAATAATAAAAATCTGAAATGTTTCTTGAGCAGCAAATCAGCATATTAGAATGATTTCTGAAGGATCATGTGACACTGAACACTGGATTAATGATGCTGAAATTTCAGATTTGCATCATAGGAATAAATTACATTTGAAATATATATTGAAGCAGAAATCAGTTATTTTAAATTGCAATAATATTTTACAATATTACTGTCTTTACTGTATTTTTCATCAAGTAAATGCAGCCTTGGTGAGCTTAAGATACTTTATTTTAAAAATCTTGCTGACCCCAAACTTAAGGGGATAGTTACAATCATTTGTTCTCCCTCAAGTTGTTCCAAACGTGTATGAATTTCCTTCAGTTGTTAAACACAAAAAAGATATTGGACGTGACCCAGGGTGAACACAAATGAAGATAGTTTAAAGAATGTCAGTAACAAAACAGTGGACGGTAGCCATTGACTTCCATAGTATGAAAAACATTACTGTAGAAGTCAATGGCTAACAACAACTGTTTGGTTACCAACATTCTTCAAACTATCTTCATTTGTGTTCAGCAGAGGAAAGAAACTCAAAAAGGTTTGGAACAAATGGAGGCTAAGTAAATGATGACAGTATTTTTGCTTTCCCCTTAATGGGTACAGTGCCAAAAAAGGCTCAGATGGAGGGTGGAAAATTGTTTTGTAAAGGTAAATTGCATTTGTAAGTGTCATACAAACATTTTAACCATGCTGCTGATTTCCTCTCAGTTGTGGTGTGTCCCAGCATTGGCTCCTTCACCCTGGATCATGGCAAATGGAGGATCGTCAATGGCTCTCGTTACGAATACGGCACTAAAGTGGCCTTTACTTGCAACACTGGCTACTACCGGCTCGGCCCCGCCCACATTCACTGTACGTCCAATGGGACGTGGAGCTGGAGGAACGAGCGACCTCGCTGCAAGAGTGAGTTATGCGCTCCATTTGTTACTCAAACATTAATGCTATACATATCATGACACACACAATTCCCAGGCCTTGTTAGTCTGGCCGGTTTTCATGGTCAGAACTGAGCAGACAGCAAGACTAATGATTTTGTCAATTGTGTCCTGAAGTGTGAAAGATTAGCAGCTTGTGCGGTGCTTTACTGGATACACGGAATCTGGGGGCGTTTTCCGCAATTTTCTGTGCAAATTTCCGTGCAGAATTCTGCAGAAAGGGTTTTAATATTAAAACATGGCATAAAGCAAATTAATATTAGTTTTTTTTTTTTGTTTGTTTTTTTAAGTTTTCATTGAGAATGTTAGCTGTAACAGCTTAATTTTTTATTTTTTTTTGCAAAGTGCACATAGACTTGTGTATAAATTTAGCATGCAATTTATATTTAGTGGCTTCTTCAATGGCTTTAGATTCCATTTCCATTATTATTTTTTCGCAAGTTTCCAGAATGTGTTGTTTTTGTTCTCTTTAACACTTGGGATGGAAATGTTTCTTTAACTTTTTTTATAATGTTCTATTTTTATAATAATTAAATTCAAAGCACTTAGAAACAATTACACAAATAACATACCTTTTTTGCACTTTTATAATGGATTTGTCAGGACATGACCAAAAAAAGAAGGAAATATAAATTGTCCAAAACCTCCATTGTATTTTGCAGTTATGTCTTATGAAATCATAAGTTGTCGTTTCCAAGGAGACTTTATATGGTGACATTATGATAATGAAACAAATGTGGCACTGTATAGTCTCCTTTATAAAGGCTGTTTAAAGGAATAGTTCACCTAAAAATGAAAATTTGCTGAAAATGTACTCATCTTCACGCCATCCAAGATTTAGAAGTGTTTGTTTCTTCATTGGAGCAGATTTGGAGAAATTTAGCGTTACATCCTCTGCAGTGAATGGGTGCCATCAACGCTGATAAAAACATGACAATAATTCACAAGTAATCCACACCACACCACAGGACTCGCATTTTACCCAGATGCAACGGTTTGAAGTTAAAATGCCTTAATAATGTATTTGCTTCTTACAAACACAGTTTTTTACTTCATAAGACATAATTGATGGACTGGAGTGGTGTGGATTATTGTGATATTTTTATCAGCTGTTTGAACTTTCATTTATTATTATTTATTACATCAATTAAAAAAAACAGCTGAATGAGCTAGGAATCCTGAGTAAATCCAGTTGTTTTGTTACTATCGCAGTCCTTCATCAGCAGGTGCCATCCTCAGATGGTTGAGTTATCAATGTTGTGCGTCTGCTGTAACTACAGACGTGATGAATGTGTTTATGGCTCCCATATGAGAGGCACAATCTAAACATTAGAGGCGCTTTATGACTGATGGTGTCTGACAGGATCCTGCACCCTGGCGAGAAGACTGCGGCGTCAATTTTCAAAAACAACAACAATCAGAGTGAAGATGATGAGAAGTTGATAACAGATGAAATGATGATGCCGCTGTGGTTTTCCTGCACCAGTAAACGCTCCTGAACAGTGTATCACATATATAATACATCCCTGATCTCCTCTCATCTCAAACATTCAGCTTCTCACTATATTATCAGCTGGTTTTGGATGGATAAGAACAGTGTTTGTGTGAGGCTACTTTGAAATTGTTCCTTCCCAAGACACAAACTACTCTTACAAACACTTTTAAAGTAGTAGTTAACTATTACTGGCTAGTTACTTTGAAGCAGTTTAAGTTTCAGTATCTTTTTAAATTTCTGTACAATTCTATAACATTTTTATCATAAAAAGTGATCATAGATTACTTCTACTTTTAGTTAACTACTTGTTGAGACTAGTGTTAAAATGTCTGAACAGTCAAGCTACACTTTCAAAGAAAAAGTTAGCTTTTACTAAAGCAGCATCTTTTTACATTTACATTTACATTTATTCATTTAGCAGACACTTTTATCCAAAGCGACTTACAATTGAGGAATACAATAAGCGATTCATTATAAAGAGGCAAATATACACAGGAAGTGCTTGCAATACAAAGTTTCAGGCATTGTTCGGAGTAAATACTAGCTAGACAGGGAGAGGTTAAGGAAAGAAAGCAAAGGGATTTTTTATTTTTTTTTAAGATGAAGTCAAGTGATGACTGAAGAGATGAGTTTCAGTATTCCCGGATAGGGGTGGGAAGTTCATTCCACCAGCCAGGAACAGTGAATGAAAACGTTCTGGAAAGTGATTTTGTGCCTCTCTGTGATGGCACCACTAGGCGTCGCTCACTTGCAGATCTCAGACTTCTGGAGGGGATGTAGATTCTCATAAGTGAGTGGAAGTAGGAGAGTGTCTTGAACTTGATGTGAGCTGCAACCGGGAGCCAGTGCAGGGATATAAAGAGAGGTGTGACATGGGCCTTTTTGGGTTCGTTGAAGACCAGTCATGCCGCTGCATTCTGAATCATGTGTAAAGGTTTAATTGTGCATGATGGAAGTCCAGCTAGAAGAGCATTGCAGTAGTCCAGTCTAGAAATGACAAGGGCCTGGACAAGAAGTTGTGTGACATGCTGTGTAAGGAAGGGCCTGATATTTCTGATGCTGTGCAATGCAAAACTGCAAGATCGAGCAGTTTTTGGAATGTGTTTTTTTTTAAAGTCAGCTGGTCATCGAAGATTACACCAAGATTGCTGACCGAACTTGATGGGATAATTGTTGATGAATCTAACTTGATGGTAACATCATGCTGTAGAGTTGGAGTGGCAGGGAAGACAAGCTGTAGGTGATGTACTTTCATCCATGCCAAGATGTCTGCCAGGCAGCCTGAGATCTGTGCAGCTACCGTTGGATCATCTGGTTGAAATGAGAGATAGAGTTGTGTGTCATCAGCATAGCAATGGTAAGAGAAACCATGTACTTGTATGATGGGACCCAGTGATGTAGTGTATGTGGAGAAGAGGAGGGGTCCAAGAACTGATCCCTGAGGAACCCCAGTGACCAGTTGATGTGCCTTGGATACCTCCCCTCCCCAGGCCACCTTGAAAGACTTACCAGTGAGATAGGATTCAAACCAGCGAAGTGGAATCCCTGTGATTGTTTTCAATTTAACAATCAGATCTTCTATGTTTCTGTAACATTTTCATCTTAAAAATATTGTCAAATTTAGTTAAAGGATTAGTTCACTTCCAGAATAAAAAAATTCCTAATAATTTACTCACCCCCACGTGATCCAAGATGTTCATGTCTTTCTTTCTTCAGTCGAAAATAATTATTTTTTTTTTTCTTAGAAAATGACCGATCGTTTTGCTAGATAAGACATTTAGTGGCCAGTAAATAAAACCCGTTTTCCTCGGCTGGGATCATGTAGAGCCCTTTGAAGCTGCATTGAAACTACAATTTGGACCTTCAACCCATTGGCCACCATTGAAGTCCACTATATAGAGAAAAATCCTAGAATGTTTCCTAAAAATCCTTAATATGACATGGCGATGAGTAAATTATTCAGAATTTTTTATTCTGGAAGTGAATGAATCCTTTAATTAGCTACTTGCTACTAAATTCCTCAAATGCAGCTCTTGGGTATTTTTGTGCATTTCGTGGTGTTTTTTTTTTTTTCACAATCATACATGTTGTTGGAACAGTTAAACTATTCTTTTGAAGTACCAGTTAGCTTTTACTAGCTAGTTAAGTTGAAGCAGTTAAAGGGAAAGTATCTTTTTAAATATTAAAAAAAAAACATATTTATGTTTCTATAACTTTTTAATTGTAAAATGTGATCAAATATAGATGTTTGCTTCTACTTTGTTAGTTAGCTATTTTCTACTACATTCCTCAAATGTAGTTACAGTTTTGAAGCTGTAAACCTGGTAAACACAGTCAAGTTAGCTTTTACTTGTTAGTTAGTTGAAGAATTTTAAGGGAAAGTATCTTTTTTAAATTGGTAACACTTTAGTTCAGGGACCAATCCTCAATATGAACTAGTTGCTTATTAGCAAGCCTATTATTAACATATTGGATGTTTATTAGTACTTATAAGGCACATATCCATTCTGAAGTAATTTCTTCTTGATATATTTTTATGTACATTTGTCCTGTGGTGTTTTTAAATTTTTATATATATATATATATATATATATATATATATATATATATATATATATATATAGACATTTTCCTCATTCCTGCATTTCTTCAGTTTTTTGTTTATCAGGGGTGTAAATCACAGTCGTACGTGTTGTCTTTAAGGTGCTTGTCGATTCATTCTGTTCTCTATTGCCTTTCACTGCAGTCATTTCGTGTGGAGAGCTGCCCACTCCTCCTAATGGACGGAAAATTGGAACGCAGACGACCTTCGGAGCAACCGCTATTTTTACCTGCAACTCGGGCTACATTCTGGTGGGCTCGACTGTACGGGAATGTCTGGCATCGGGTCTCTGGAGCGGGACGGAGACGCGCTGTCTCGGTAACACCAGAAACCTTCTCTCTTTCAAAACATCACCACACATTATCATCTGTGTAACCTTTTAATGGAGACCGGGTCCTGAAAGGCCATATGAGGAGTTCTGTGACATTTAGTCTGAATTTCCATAGCAACAGTGGTTTTCATTTTTTTGCTTATATTGTATGCAGCACCTGTATCATCACATGCATATAAAAGCTCGGTTATGAAGCCTAGTGAACTGCTTGTGCAGGTACAGAAGCATCATTATTATTCCATCTTAGATACAGTCTTTTGACCTTGATGGAGAACGCAGTCCCATAATACACTATGGTCTTTCTCAGTGGAAAAATATCCATCTAAGATGATGGAAAAGGTGAGAGAATTAAACAAATGGCATTTAATATTTATAGGTATCTTTTATTCAAAAAGTTTCATTAAATTTACATGCATTTTTTGCTTTTGGCACATACTTGTATCCAAAGAGACTTACATTAAATTCAAGCTATACGTCTTTTGACTTCCTGCATTCCCTGCAGCTGTGGTTGCCAGAAATTCATCCTAAAATGTGAAAATGTGTCAGGTTTCGCTGAATGGCAGTTTGGTGCTTGCATATTTTTACAGCTTAAAACCATACATTTTATTAAGTGATATAATGTTAATACACCAATCTACTTGAACTACCATAATCTGCTTTTTACCTTAAAATATACTAACAACCACTATAATAATTCAAGCAGTACAATAGAAAGTTACGCGATGAATCAGGGTTCATTGTAAGTTGCTTGTCCATATAATAGGGAAAATTCTCATGTATAGATTGTGCACAAGGTCATAAACGTAAAACCAGTTATGCAATAAACATTAACTAAATAAAATTTAACGCAGAAACATACTGTACATAAAATACAATACTGCTAATAAAAATCAAAAGGAGCAAGACTATTAAAAAAAAATAGACGTGGTTACACAGGGAACTTTTCACTGTAAATTATACAGTAAGTAATAGTATTTCACTATAAATTTGACAGTGTTTTACAGTATTTTAAGTTACATAAAATGCATGTGTATATAAATTTCATTTTTCTTCTCTTAATGCTGTATTGTAAGGTAACTTACTGTTTAATTAACACGTTTTCACTGTAGCAGTTTTACAGGTCTTTTCCTTAAAAATAACACATTTTTTACAGAGCATTTTTAGACTGAATTCTAAAACAGCATCCTGGATGAAAGCAAACCCGTAATGCATTGTGGTGTTTCTCAGTGGAAAAAAAAGTCCATCTAAGGTAGTGTATTGTATAGTGTATTGTATAAAAACAATGCATGTTAAATTAACATGCATTGTATTGTATGCAATTATGATTTTATCCAAAGCAACTTGTATTAAGACTGTACTTGTTTTCAGTTCATGCATTCCCTGAGAATCGAATCCGTAACCTTGACGTTGCTAATGCGGTGCTCTGCTGTTGCTACAGGAAATAGTCGCATCTATCTAATGAAATATGTACTATTTTACTCTGTGTGTGTATTTTTGTACTTCTTAGAGTTTCTCTGGGCTACCTTAGCAACATGCTATTGTTGCAGCTGTTCAACAAATTCTATAAGTGGCTGCCTATGTAGAATGTTCAATCACTATTGAGGTTCCATTTCAGTTAAGATGCAACCATAAAAGGAAGCTTGGCTATGTAGGCAGCATACTAGGTTTTGGAACAAGCCAAAATCTTTTGCGTTGTGTTTGCACAGATTGCATGAGTGTCTTTGTGTAAGAGAATAATTTCTGGTCCGAACCATGCAAGGGAAAATTAAGTGAGAGGACACTGTGGAGGGACAGAGGTGAAGAAATGATTTCTGCAGTAGTTCAGCAGACTCGGTGCTCTGTGAAGTGTGCCGGCCTCTGCTGAGTCCTGTCATCAATCACATCTGAGAGAGAAAAAAACCCAGACAGCTCTCCATTTGCCATCGCTCTTTGTCTCTCATCACATCATCTCTGAGTAAAACAATGTTGTGCATTACTTTGTCCACCGAAAGAGTCCTCAAATCCGCTGTGTTGATCCTCGAATGCATCGATATTGCAGTATCTGTTGTGGGATTGAACACTCATTGTCTGTGGGTGGATCATGAATATCTCTATTCACCACACCACACAATGTGATTTACTCGAGTAGGACATGGTCCTGCAATAATATTCCCATCAAATCACAGGCTGAACTAGGCATTGGGAATTTTCAGAAATAGAAAGATTATGGTTGTGAATCGGATGCCACTTAACTCCAAATTCCTAATTATCCATAAGTGGATTCTTCAGGGCATTTTTCAAAAAACAAAGCATGAACATAGTTTGGAAGAACATCGTTTTTTTATTATTTTATTGCCCACGGCAATAAAATCAAGTAATGAATTAAGTAAATAGTCGGTGAAAAAAACTGAGAAACAATTTCCAAGCAATAAAATAAATGAAAAGAATAGACCAAAGACAGAAACTAAGTGTAAACAGCGCTTGAGGTTTTTCAGGTATCAACAGCAGTGTTAAATTGTCAACATTTACAAAAAAAATAAATAAATAAATAATAATAATAATACTAAAAATAGGAAAGAAAAAAAAATAGACAAGCTCATTTAAAATGATTATAATTGTATGTTTTGTATATGATGGATGGATAGATTTTATAACTTTATAAATTACTTTACTGCCACTTTTCATCAATTTAATGCACCCTTGATGAGTAAAAGTCTTAATTTCTTTCAAAAAATAGCCCAAAATTTTGTGTATACAGGTGCTGGTCATATAATTACAATATCATCAAAAAGTTGATTTATTTCACTAATTCCATTCAAAAAGTGAAACTTGTATATTATATTCATTCATTACACACAGACCGATATATTTCAAATGTTTATTTCTTTTAATTTTATTTTGATGATTAGAGCTTACAGCTCATGAAAGTCAAAAATCAGTATCTCAAAATATTAGAATATTTATATTTGAGTTTGAATAAATGACCATCCCTACAGTATAAATTCTGGGTATCTCTTGTTCTTTGAAACCACATTAATGGGGAAGACTGCTGACTTGGCAATGATCCAGAAGACGAACATTGACGCCCTCCACAAAGAGGGTAAGTCACAGAAGGTCATTACTGAAAGGTGTGGCTGTTTACAGAGTGCTGTATCAAAGCATATTAAATGCAAAGTTGACTGGAAGGAAGAATTTGGGTAGGAAAAGGTGCACAAGCAACAGGGATGACCGCAAGCTTGAGAATACAGTCAAGCAAAGCCGATTCAAACACTTGTGAGAGCTTCACAAGGAGTGGACTGAAGCTGGAGTCAGTGCATCAAGAGTCACCACGCTCAGACGTCTTCAGGAAAAGGGCTACCAAGCCACTTCTGAACCAGAGACAAAGTCAGAAGCATCTTAACTGGGCTGTGGAGAAAAAGAACTGGACTGTTGCTCAGTGGTCCAAAGTCCTCTCTTCAGATGAAAGTAAATTTTACATTTAATTTAGAAATCAAGGTCCCAGAGTCTGGAGGAAGAGTGGAGAGGCACAGAATCCATGTTGCTTGAAGTCCAGTGTGAAGTTTCCACAGTCAGTGATGATTTGGGCTGCCATGTCATCTGCTGGTGTTGGTCCACTGTGTTTTCTGAAGTCCACAGTCAACGCAGCCATCTACCAGGAAATTTTAGAGCACTTCATGCTTCCTACTGTTGACAAGCTTTATGGAGATGCTGATTTCATTTTCCAGCAGGACTTGGCACCTGCCCACACTACGAAAGGTACCAAAAGCTGGTTCAATGACTATAGTGTTACTGTGCTTGATTGACCAGCAAACTCGCCTGACCTGAACCCCAGAGAGAATCTATGAGGTATTGTCAAGAGGAAGATGAGAGACACCAGACCCAACAATGCAGAAGAGCTGAAGGCCACTATCAGAGCAACCTGGGCTCTCATAACACCTGAGCAGTGCCACAGACTGATCGACTCCATGCCACGCCGCATTGCTGCAGTAATTCAGGCAAAAGGAGCCCCAACTAAGTATTGAGTGCTGTACATGCTCATACTTTTCATTTTCATACTTTTCAGTTGGCCAAGATTTCTAAAAATCCTTTCTTTGTATTGGCCTTAAGTAATATTCTAATATTTTGAGATACTGATTTTTGACTTTCATGAGCTGTAAGCTCTAATCATCAAAATTAAAAGAAATAAACATTTGAAATATATCAGTCTGTGTGTAATGAATGAATATAATATACAAGTTTCACTTTTTGAATGGAATTAGTGAAATAAATCAAATTTTTGATGATATTCTAATTATATGACCAGCACCTGTATACTGTAGCTCTAAAATCTGATTGGTCGATAGGAATGTTGATGCCGTGACATGTCTGTCTTTTGTTAATCATGTTATGCATTAAGAACCACGTTATAGTATATTCTAAAAAAATATTCTCAATGTTTTTCCCCCAGCTGGCCACTGTGGCGCTCCAGAAAGGATCGTGAACGGTCAGGTGATTGGTGAAAACTTCGGCTACAGGGATACGGTAGTTTACCAGTGCAATCCGGGTTTCCGGCTCATCGGTTCCTCTGTGCGCATCTGCCAGCAGGATCACAACTGGTCCGGGCTGCTGCCGTCCTGCGTGTGTGAGTTCTCTTCGCAGCACTTGTGGGAAGTTTGGTTTGCATCCAAGAGGATTAGTTTGACATGTAATGCAGGCAAACCCCCTATTCAGCCCATGACAGGCATCAAACACAAATCCTGACATTACCAATGAAACACTTGATGAGGGAAAACACCAACACCACCTGATTTTGTGTGGGGGATTTGGATGTTTGCCTCGTTTTATTTGTGATAAAACGCCAGAACGCAAAGCTGCTTAGATAAATGCTTACATACAAGTTGCATTTAAATTTTTCTTGTCAAGCATTGGAGATTCATATTCTACAAATTGATGGAAGTATGCCAGTAGGCAAAAGGAAGGACACAACTGACTGAATTCTCATCATAAAAACCTTTTGTTCTAGAACATGTTTGAAATTAGAACACAAGAGTGATAACATAGGAATTTCTTACAAAGATACCGTTTTCTAATTGTGTTTATTTGTTTGTTTGTTTGTTCTTTCATTCATTCATTTATTTTAATTGTATTTGTTTATTTATTTTTGTTTTATTTTGTTTTTATTTTTGAGTGAGTGCCAAAGGAAAATTTAAAAAAAAGAAAAAAAAAGAGAGAGAGAGAGAGACTATTCATTTTTCACCCTTTTTGGGGGTTTCCTGCTCAATTGCCAAACTTCCATTTGTGAATTTTGATGCAGTGTTTCCAGTGCCATGGCCAAATAAAGTATTAACCTGAATAGTGAATATGAATCTGCCATATGAATTGACAAGAAAACATGTCTTTATGTTGAGTTCTATTGACAGATTACTCTTTTGAACATTTTCTTTAGTGAATAAGCATACAGTGCGACCAGGGTAATTTGATTGCAAACAAATGAATTGTATGTCGATGAGAGGTTCTTTTTAGTGAATTAATAGTATGCAGTGTGAAAATGCAGTCTAATTCACAATCAAAATGACTTTTTTTTTTAACGGTTCTTTTTAGTAAATCAGAATGATGCAATGCAAACAGTGCAGTCCAGTTATTTTTAGTGAATCAAATGCATGCAGCTTAAACATTGCAGCCCAGTTCACAAACAAATGATTCTTATCAAACAGCTCTTTTGAATCAATCAATTCAATAGACACACAAATTCACTTTATGACCGGTTTACATCAGTACGACGAATCCTTGACAAAATAAACTCACTAAATCGTTTTATTGACTCATTTACGGCTTTTAGTGATATCTTGAAATTAAGAAAGTTTTATGTACTTCAGCTTCATGAAAGTAAATCAGTATGACTGACTGTTCATATGACGGCTGGATTTAAAGATAAACATTTGCATTTTGTATAGATTTTTACGTAAACGTAAAAGCATTAAAATACACTAAAAATGTTTTTTTGAAGTTGTAAATAAAACGTTGCAGTGTGTTTTACAAGAAAATACTATTTCAGTTTTTCTACTTTCAAAATTTGGCAGCGATTTCTCAGTGAAAATTGTAGTAATTCAATGTAGTAGTATTATTAGAGCTTGAGCTGGTGCATACAAATTTTTGACTGGTAGGTAACAGTAATTTTTCTCCTTTGTGTTTCAGCCATTAGCTGCGGTCATCCAGGCAGCCCTATCTACGGCCGCACCGTTGGCGACGGCTTCAACCTGAACGACGTGGTGACCTTCTTCTGTAATAACGGCTACATTCTGGAAGGCCCGTCTCAAGCGCAGTGCCAGGCAGACCGCCAATGGAGCCAGCAGCCGCCCACATGCCGAGGTTTGGACTAAATGACTTCTTTTCTCATTATAGGGAAATTTAAGCACTGTGGCGCTGATGGAAATGACTTTCAGGCTGCCGCAGTTAAAAAAGGAATGACCAATTTCAGCTCGGAGAGCCCTCTGGCCCTCTTTTCAGCCAACAGTAACTCATTCAGTCATGGTCTGAATAGCAACAGATTAGCCCTGCAAATCAGAAGATAAGATGTATGTTTTGAATCTAATCTCTGCTTTGTTAGAGGCGTGATTATGAGAGTCTCAGAGGATTGTCTGTAGTGCTCGATTCTGACAACAGACCGGATGAAGTGATCAACAGTGATGTTGGCTTGATTACATGACTGGAATGTGATTTTGTCCAATAATTATGAACAAATAAGTGGTTTTATCTCACCATATGCTTGAACAAACATAGTGTAATGCTGTGTTTTTGCGTTTTCTAGATTTAATAGATTTAAACAGTAACATATTTTTGTCACCTCTTTCCTCCAGTATGACATTTTAAACACTGTAACATAATCATAAAAGTAGTTTCAAAGTAATTTATTAGTTTAATCATTTTTTAATCTTCTGATGTCATATGCCAGCTTTGTGTGAAGAAACCACTGAAATGTGAGTTGTTATTGACAGAATATCTTCCTCTCAAATCTCATTTGTGTAATAATTCACGTGCTGTGACTGCATAGACAGTTTTGTGGCATTTCTGTGGCAGATCGTCACTCCAAAGACATCAGCATACAAAAACCATCAGACTTGGTAGAGAATATGTGGAAGCACAAAGAAAAGTGTATTCGTGAAATGTTTATACTTCATATTGGAAATGAGTAACTCCACAAACACTTAAGGAATGACATACCGTGTAATGTTCTCAGAATTTTATACATGTTTCAGAAAAATGATAAAAGCTTTCAGACTCACCAAGTGCTTTTCAAGGTTCCTGCCAATTGCTAAAACCTCTTCAAACGTGAAAAATGCTCGAAAGGTCCTACAGGTTCAACGTTTAAAGAGATCTATTCTGTTCTGTATATCTATCTATCTATCTATCTATCTATCTATCTATCTATCTATCTATCTATCTATCTATATATATATATATACAGGTGCATCTCGATAAATTAGAATGTTGTGGAAAAGTTCATTTATTTCAGTAATTCAACTCAAATGGTGAAACTCGTGTATTAAATAAATTCAATGCACACAGACTGAAGTAGTTTAAGTCTTTGGTTCTTTTAATTGTGATAATTTTGGCTCACATTTAACAAAAACCCACCAATTCACTATCTCAACAAATTAGAATACTTCATAAGACCAATAAAAAAAACATTTTAGTGAATTGTTGGCCTTCTGGAAAGTATGTTAATTTACTGTATATGTACTCAATACTCGGTAGGGGCTCCTTTTGCTTTAATTACTGCCTCAATTCGGCGTGGCATGGAAGTGATCAGTTTGTGGCACTGCTGAGGTGGTATGGAAGCCCAGGTTTCTTTGACAGTGGCCTTCAGCTCATCTGCATTTTTTGGTCTCTTGTTTCTCATTTTCCTCTTGACAATACCCCATAGATTCTCTGGGCACACCAACAACATGGTCATTTAACCAACTTTTGGTGCTTTTGGCAGTGTGGGCAGGTGTCAAATCCTGCTGGAAAATGAAATCAGCATCTTTAAAAAGCTGGTCAGCAGAAGGAAGCATGAAGTGCTCCAAAATTTTTTGGTAAACGTGTGCAGTGACTTTGGTTTTCAAAAAACACAATGGACCAACACCAGCAGATGACATTGCACCCCAAATCATCACAGACTGTGGAAACTTAACACTGGACTTCAAGCAACTTGGGCTATGAGCTTCTCCACCCTTCCTCCAGACTCTAGGACCTTGGTTTCCAAATGAAATACAAAACTTGCTCTCATCTGAAAAGTGGACTTTGGACCACTGGGCAACAGTCCAGTTCTTCTTCTCCTTAGTCCAGGTAAGACGCCTCTGACGTTGTCTGTGGTTCAGGAGTGGCTTAACGAGGAATACGACAACTGTAGCCAAATTCCTTGACACGTCTGTGTGTGGTGGCTCTTGATGCCTTGACCCCAGCCTCAGTCCATTCCTTGTGAAGTTCACCCAAATTCTTGAGTCGATTTTGCTTGACAATCCTCATAAGGCTGCGGTTCTCTCGGTTGGTTGTGCATCTTTTTCTTCCGCACTTTTTCCTTCCACTCAACTTTCTGTTAACATGCTTGGATACAGCACTCTGTGAACAGCCAGCTTCTTTGGCAATGAATGTTTGTGGCTTACCCTCCTTGTGAAGGGTGTCAATGATTGTCTTCTGGACAACTGCCAGATCAGCAGTCTTCCCCATGATTGTGTAGCCTAGTGAACCAAACTGAGAGACCATTTTGAAGGCTCAGGAAATCTTTGCAGGTGTTTTGAGTTGATTAGCTGATTGGCATGTCACCATATTCTAATTTGTTGAGAATCTATGGGGTATCGTCGAGAGGAAAATGAGAAACAAGAGACCAAAAAATGCAGATGAGCTGAAGGCCACTGTCAAAGAAACCTGGGCTTCCATACCACCTCAGCAGTGCCACAAACTGATCACCTCCATGCCACGCCGAATTGAGGCAGTAATTAAAGCAAAAGAAGCCCCTACCGAGTATTGAGTACATATACAGTAAATGAACATACTTTCCAGAAGGCCAACAATTCACTAAAAATGTTTTTTTTTTTTTATTGGTCTTATGAAGTATTCTAATTTGTTGAGATAGTGAATTGGTGGGTTGTTGTTAAATGTGAGCCAAAATTATCACAATTAAAAGAACCAAAGACTTAAACTACTTCAGTCTGTGTGCATTGAATTTATTTAATACACGAGTTTCACAATTTCAGTTGAATTACTGAAATAAATGAACTTTTCCACAGCATTCTAATGTATTGAGATGTTTATACAATAATTTTTTATGTTTTTATATAATTTTATATAATATTGTTAAATAAATAATTATATAAGCAAAATATAATCAGATGCATCTCCATCAATGTTTAGATTATAATTGTCTATTTTGTATTTTATTTCTGAAATAAAGAAATACTGAGAAAATGTTAACACTTATTATACAATGACAGTGATTATTTTATTTTTTTTGGCCATCTGTTTTCTTTCTTCAGTTGTCAACTGCACGGATCCCGGTATACCAGCCAACTCAATCAGGAAGAGCAAAATTGAGTACGGGAACTTCACTTTCGGAACCGTGGTGTCCTACGACTGCAATCCCGGCTATTACCTCTTCGGGTCATCGGTCCTGACCTGCCAGCCGGTGGGTTACTGGGACAAGCCATTACCAGAATGCCTGGGTACGTCTGTGTGGGATCTCTCCCAACACTTTATTTCTCATTATTTTGACTCTTTATCATTGACAATCTTTGAACTCTTTGCATCGGAGCGGCCGAGGGAAAATGTCACAGGTTAGCCAGCATGCAGTGGAGTGCAGCGTTGGGTTCAAAGAGCTCTTATGATGAAGCCTTCGCTGTCTGTGTAAAAGCCTTCAAAGTTTTCCAGCAGCACAGACACATTGAATTTCCGCAGCGGACAGCAGTGAATTTAACACACCTTTCCTACGGTTTGCCAAAGCAAGGAGTATTAAGGTCAAGAGCGAGCGGAGCGGAGGCTCGGAGTGCACATTCATTAGAGAGACGTGTTCATTTGCCTGTGAGATAGTAATTGCCTCCTGCTCTCGTTTTCCATCTCAGTCCCTGTAATTGCTTCAAACCTGAATTTGACTGTTTCTTGTCGGTTTCCACCGAGCTACTTACACCGTGAAGGAAAGGCAGCAATCCTGCTAGCTATCTATTAGTCTTGTTTTTCTCTCAAGTGTACACAAGGTAATTCTTAGCCAACAGAGGCTACTTGCTGCTCTTAGACTGGGAATTTTAATAAGCAGCCTCTTTTCCCCCTCAGCCTTTCAGCCTGATGAATATTATGAAAATTTGAACCTCCTTGGTTTTATTCAGGTGCATTTCCAATTCAAAAGAAAGCAAACATCAAAAACAGGCCTGAAAAGAAGCTTAGCTAAATTGAATTGAAGAGCTTATGTGTGTTTCTTCAGCAGCGCACAAGAGATGAATTAATGCTGTTGGGATGTGAACGACTGCACACTACACAAATCAGCTACTGCTGACTTTTTCCTCAACAATTAAACGGAATGAAATAGTGAAATAACTTTCACTCTGAAATTTGAATTGGCATTATTGTGCTCTTTTACATACAAGGACCGTGTCTGTTAATCTCCAGAAATGACCAAAAAACTTTAAAAATAATTAAAAATCGAATCCATTTGACTAATGTGATTTATTTCGGTCTTCTGAAGCCATATGAGAAGCAGACAAAAATTTAAATGGTTATTACTTGCAAATATTTCCCTCCTGGAAGAGATTTATTTAATGGGGAAAACAAGACTTCCAATAAAACATTTTGATTCTTCATGGCAAGAATGGCTGTTTGTTTGAAAAGTTCCTCTTATTAGGAAAAAATATATATAAAATATATATATATATATATATATATATATATATATAAAACGTTCATATATGAGAAAATATACTTTATATAAAATATATAATAATATATAATATAATTTAAAATATATTTGTGTTTACATTAATATTATTTATTTTACATTAATATTTATATTTGAGCATATATAACAACATAACATTTAACAAAATAACATTCATATTTATATATTTAATATGAAGTTTTGTTTTTTTTTGGTTGAAATGTACAGTGCACCCCCTCTGAATAAATATAAAATATGTATTTTCTTAATGATTATTAATATAATTAATGGAAAGATGGCAAAATTGAAATGTATTAAACATACTTAATAAAAACAACAAAATATATGCCAATATTTTCTGTAAGATAAGTCAATTAACCAATGTTGTTTAAATGAAGGATTGCAGAAATGGGTACACCCTAGGGGTGGGCGATATGACCAAAATCTTATATCACGATATGACTAATTTTATATCACGATAACGATATATATCACGATATAGTAATTTATTTTCTTTTAAAAAGGTTTTTATGATATTAAAATCTTTGATACCATAGAATTATATATATATATATATATATATATATATATATCATTATTTTTTTATTATTATTATTTCTTCTTATTGAAGTTAAAAAAGTGATTTAGTCAAGAGCAGTGAGAGATTTTCTAGCAATGTGCTATGATTAATATGAATGGCAGACAGAACGAATATTGGACAGCTTCCCCTTTAAGACCGAAGTCCGGATCCAATATACTGTTACATATCGTTTTCTCTTTTAGCTGTTTCCTCTCTTAAGACCTAAATCGCTGTCTTTATGAGAATACTTGCCAAGACGGGGATTCTGACGCATATAAGTGTGTTTATGTAATCGTTCAAAGTCACACATAGAAACGGACACGGCGCACGTATATAGCTCTGTTGTTTGTGTTTCAACGGTTTAAAATCGGTTGCTTTAAAACTGCAGTGCTTAAAAACGCGTGTCCAGACTACAGATGTAGTCCCTCATTTAGGAACGAGCTCCTCGTTTTGTTCTGGTCATTCTCCACCTGGTTCTGTCTCCGCTTCACGCCCAGTGGTGGTGTGTAAAGATCGCACTCATCCAAATGATTACAGTATTACTGTAAACAATGTATTTTGTGACACCACGAAATAAACGATAGAACATAATATGAAATGATAGACTTTTTATTTCGTCCATCCGATATATATCGTCATATCGCACAGCCCTAGACACCCTAGATTTAATTCCGGTATACCAGCCAACTCAATCAGGAAGAGCAAAATTGAGTACGGGAACTTCACTTTCGGAACCGTGGTGTCCTACGACTGCAATCCCGGCTATTACCTCTTCGGGTCATCGGTCCTGACCTGCCAGCCGGTGGGTTACTGGGACAAGCCATTACCAGAATGCCTGGGTACGTCTGTGTGGGATCTCTCCCAACACTTTATTTCTCATTATTTTGACTCTTTATCATTGACAATCTTTGAACTCTTTGCATCGGAGCGGCCGAGGGAAAATGTCACAGGTTAGCCAGCATGCAGTGGAGTGCAGCGTTGGGTTCAAAGAGCTCCTCGTTTTGTTCTGGTCATTCTCCACCTGGTTCTGTCTCCACTTCACGCCCAGTGGTGGTGTGTAAAGATCGCACTCATCCAAATGATTACAGTATTACTGTAAACAATGTATTTATTTCGACACCACGAAATAAACGATAGAACATAATATGAAACGATAGACTTTTTATTTCGTCCATCCGATATATATCGTCATATCGCACAGCCCTAGACACCCTAGATTTAATTCAGCAAATGTATAATATTCTAGTACTTAGTATGTCCTCCAGAACTTTTAAGTATACTGCTCTGACCCTTCTTGGCACTGAGTGTAAAAGTTCATGACAAATTTTCACATCTGTCCTGTTTACCTCCTGGAGGACGACCTCCTTGAATGCTCTGGTCTTTAATGGGGAGTTTTGCTCAGCTCGTCTCTACAGAATCCCCCACAGCTGCTCAAGAGCGCTAAGATTGAGTGAAATACATGTCTACTGAAGGATTTTCACCTTGGGAGAATGAATATCTTCATTGTCATGCTGAAAAAATGCCCAATAATGCAGGGAATGAGGGGAGGGTAGCATCTTCTGTTTCAAGTTTTTTTGTATTAAATCACACAGTGATGTGTGAATTCATGACAGCGTTGATAAAGCACAACTCCCTCACACCTTCAGCACTCATTCATCCCTATATAAGAGCTTTACTACCACTGAACATCACTGTGGGTACCAAGCCCTTCTCACTGTACCCCTCCTCTAGCAACACCAGAACATTTTGGATGTATGGATTCCCAGAAGTCTCTATTTTGTAAATATGGGCCTTGGAAGAGGTTAAATGAGTTTATTTTGCTTTGGCTAATTCTAGTGGTGACACCAACCATGCATGCCACTTCTGCAGGCTGCGTCATACTCTGTGAGATAAAGTGTCACTCTTTCATAGCTTTTGCTGGCTCTGAGACACTTGCATGTTATTTCTCCTGCTCTTTTTTTGTAGCAAAAATTCACTCATCACTAAATGAAAACTTCAAGTGAAGACCTGATTATTTCAGGAGCCTTGTCATAAAGTCCATTGGTTTTGAATGTCGGCGCTATTTCTGCTATATTTTCACACTTAAAACAATAATTTGGTATTCCTCTTGTACCATTGTCCTCTTTTATGCTAAGAAATAATTCACCTGGCAGTTCTCCAGAGTGGTTCCACTGCTGCCAGCATTAAGTCTGAGTATGATTCGGTGCACTATATAACACTTTTAATTGTCAGGAAATTACTTGTATTTAAAAGTTTTGGTTCAATATACTTACCTGTTGATCAAAAATAGCCTTAAACCTATACACCTTTTTTTTTTTTAGTATATTTCAGGAGGGTGTACACATTTTTGCAACAACATTTTATCACTTTGATAGGAAAATCTTATTTTGCTGAATAATTTTGACATTCTTCTTTGGTAATTGATAAAGCAGGCTTGTTGAAACAGTATATCTCCAAAGAACCATAACATGTCATATAAGTAAAGAGTAATTGCTGAATTTAAGTTTTAGAGGGGGTGTACTCATTTATGCTGTGCACTGTACATAATATATAAATTATATTAAGATATATATATGCAATTTATATATATATATATATAAAACTGTGTCCGAAGTGTGACAGACAGATATTAAAGAAATAAACAGGCTAAATAAGTTTTTGTTGCACAAAAATATCACAGTCCTCAGAAGAAAAACAAAAATGATTATGCATGATAATTTGAGTATTGCTCACAGCAGGCAAGTCCAGTAATAATTGTCTTGTTGTTGCAGACAGTTTATTATTGAAGGCGGTGAAGCTATTCAAAAACAGTGTTTTAAAGGGGCTGAGTTTAGAGATGCTTTTTTTGTAATCTTGCAAATATTGCATTGTACAAAGTCCTTTTCCACTTTGCTAAAATTCACCCACGCAGCACTTGTTTTTCGTGACATCCTCTGAGAGGGTTAGAGCCAGACCCACACAGAATCTGTGCCTGCAGACCTTCACAGAGAGAGCTGCACATTTCAGCAGATCTGGAAACGCCAATCATTTACAAAGTCAAAATGAGTCAGCTTTCATTGTCATTCAATCATGTTTGTTATATAATGTTATATTATTAAATCTTCTGTAATCTCAGCATTCTTATCATGTTGTCTTAAATATCAAAGAAATGCAAAAGAAAATATCTGGATAAAGCTCTCTGCTGACTGTTGGTGGCTGTTGTTCTCCTGCAGAGGTGGACTGTGGTCACCCTGGATCTCCTCCTCGTGCGGTTGTGATGGGAGATAAATTCACCTTCGGCTCTACAGTTCACTACAGGTGTTTGGAAGACCGAGCTTTGATTGGTGAATCTACTCGCACCTGCCAGCTGAACGGCCAATGGAGCGGCTCCCAGCCTCACTGCTCAGGTGAGTGTAGTGAAACTTATAGTCATACTACTAAACTATAATATTTGACAGAATTATTTTATCTATCTATCTATTTAATAAATAAACACATTACCAATATATTATTATTATTATTATTCACTTAATATTTAATTATTATAAATATAATTGTTCATAATTATTAATTATTGTTGTTGTTTGTGTTGATTTTGTAGTAGTAATAATAATAAAAATAATAATACATTTTAAGAATAATAATAAAAGCAGATTACATATTAATTAATAAATAAATACATACATTATTTTTAAATGTAATATTTAATTATAAGGATAATTATTTTGTATTATTTTTAATAATATTTTAGTTTATATTGTTGTTGTTTTCATTGTTATTATTGTTGTTGTTTTTGTTTGTATTGTTGTTAATAGAATAATAATACTAATAGATTTTCTATTATTATTATAAATACATATATTGTTATTTTTTAATTTAATATTTTAAAATAAATATAATTATTTAGATTATTATTATTTTGTTTGTGTTGCTGTTGGTATTATTATTATTGTTGTTGTTGTTGTTATTGTTATCATGCAATGTTTAATGTTTAATTAGTGTTGTTTTTTTAGCACATTGCTCATTTTAATGCTATTTCATGTAAGGAATAATTGAATCCTGACTCTGAATTATTTGAATGCAGCTGTTCACTTTTCAGTAGTTCAGTTACACTGCTCATACCAAGGACCATATCTTTTGACTTTTTTTTTAGTTTTTGTTCCTAAAATTACTTTGTAGTGTTAGGAACACTTCTTGAAATAGCTGAAACCATTGTTGCTACTTTGAAAGAGTCACTCAGACTTCTATTACTAACTCCAGCATGTCATTTAGCACTAGTAATGGAGGTTTGAGCTGTTTCTATGCAGTTGAGAAGAGAGAGTGTGTGTGTGTTTGTGATTACTGCGGCTCTCAGCAGTGTTGTGAAGTAACTTCTCTCACAAAAAGCAGCATTATTAGTTTAACTGCATTTCTCAGTAGCACACACTTCTAGCGTTGCTATTCTTGAAGATGTTATTGATTAAGCAGCGAGGCAGCACTGACAAGAAGGCTCTGTGTTTGAAGAAGCGAGATACAGAGAGTCTGCTTTCCGTAGATATAAAAAGCAATTTCAAAAATAATTCAAAATTGTCATTTTATCCTGTTGTGTGTCATATTTACTAGCTTGGCCAGTGATGTTTGTTTTTCTGGTTCTTTTGCTGTATGTTTGTAGGTTGTGAGGCACTTTGAAATAACTAAAATGAATATAAAGAAGCAACAAACCATGAAAGGCTGTGCGCTACGGTAATTTTAGCACAGTTATGGAGGTTTTAGATGCTTTGCTTCACGTTGTGCTTAAAACCAGCCTACAAATGACTGTTCATGGTAAAAAAAAAAAAAAAAAAATCTTACATTATAATTCAGCTTTCTCAGTTTCATAAAGGCTTTCCCCTTTCCTGTAGTAAAATCGCAGTAACGCACGGCCCGTCGTGGCTTATTGCTTTATTCAGATAACACGTATGTCCTTTGTATCTGCTTGTTCAGGCCTCAACTCGTCTTTGAAAGAGTAATCATACATTTGAATGAGCACATTGTTGAGTGAAGCTCATCTTTGTCTTGGTTCTTATTTCCTGTCATTATGTGTCAGTCTTACACGAGTTAATTAAGTTCAGCTGAATAATGACTTCTGTCTCTGCGTGACACGCTACACCGTTTCTTCTTACTGACAAGCTGTCTGTCTGATTCCAGCTAACATGCGCAGATTTTTCTTCTTTAAGGAAATAGTTCACGCACAAATGAAACACTCATTATTACTTACACTCATATCATGCCAAATATGAGTCTTTTTCTGTACAGTTCATATTCATATCTTGAAAAAGAGCAAAAATACACAGTTAAAGCCCCATAAAAGCAGTCCAGATTACTATTTTTAAGGTCTTGTGAGGTCATAGAGTGCATCTTCACCTGAAAAGATAAAATATGCACATGCACAAATGAGATTCAAGCACTGCAGAGGGAAAATAATCAGTGAATAACATTTAAAGTTTAGTCTGTTCCTCAAATAGAACTGTCGTATGACTTCAGAAGACCTAAAATATAGTGAAAGCATTAAAATGGACTACTTTATGGGGCTTTTTAATCCCTTTTGAAGCTTAAATTATACAGAATATATATTAAATTGATCAAAGGTGACAGAAAAGACATTTATAATGTTACAAAAGATTTCCATTTCAAATAAGTGCTTCCTTCTGTTCACCAAAGAATACTTTTTTTCTTTCTTTTTTTTTTTTTTTTTAAAGTTTTATGGTTTTCACAAAAATAATAAGCAGCAGAAAACTGTTTTCAGTGTGAATAATGACGCTATATAAATGCATCACTCATTAAATCATTCATAATTCACATCAAATGTTTCTTGTGCAGTAAATCAACATAGTAGAATAATTTCTGAAGGATCGTGGAGTTAATGGAGTTAATCCTGCATCATATTTCACAACATTGCTGTTTTTACTGTGTTTTTAATTAAATAAATGCAACCTCAGTGAGTATAGGAGACTTCTTTCAGAAATATAAATCATACTATGTACATGCAATCAGTCAAACATCCACAGAACATGAAAAATGATGCATTTGCACGCTTAAAAAGCCTCTAAGAATCACACATTCGCCTCTGTGCGCATCTGTATGCAGCGCTGCATGTGCTGCACGCACTGACCCAAAAACAGCATGAGCTGGGAGTTTCCTCTTTTTCTTTCATTCGTTCTCCTTTCTTCTCAATCCTTCCTCCTCTGTCTGCTTTTTGTCGGTTTGACTGTTCAGAATGGAGTACTAGCACACTGCTGAATACTGCATGGTATACTCTATACTGCCTTTCACATACTGCTTTGTTTTTGTAAACAGTATGTGAAAGAGAACGTGTTATAAGATGATATATATTTTAAATAGTATAGTAATGCTGCTGTAGGCTGTCATCAAATGAGCCCATGTTGTATATAGTCAACATAGTGGACTTACAAATCATTTATTATTTGCTTTATTATTATAATTTGGAATTTTTTCTAATCTCTGCTAATTGCAGTCATTTTAATCATACTGTACAGCATGTTAAGTTTTGTTTCTACTAAGGGATTTTAGGAGAAACATCAGAGACGAAGTTGATACCTAAATGAAGCATACATCTCAAATCCTCCTGAGCTTTGAAAGAGCAACCTCTGAGAAACAACACTTTCCTCATGGCTCTCTGTGTCTTTCTAGCATTACTTCTTTATTCTGTGTGAACATGCTCGGCGCTTCTCGGGAGGTTTGATGTTGAGACTGTGTTCTGGATTTCTGGGACATTCGTCAGGAATCCAGCATCTCGATTGCTGGAAATTCTAGGAGGCGTACGCCACCGTAGGTTTACAAAAGTTAGCCAGTTGCATCTTGGCTTCATTTTAAAGCATTTTCAGCTGCATGTTTTTGTTTAAGATAAGAAAACCCTACATCCCCTGGAGCGCCTGCTTTCATGGGAGTTTTTGTTGTTTTTGCATCATTTAATTCCCCTGATAGCAACTAAAACAAAACTCCCATATTTTTGGCATACAATTAATATTATTAAGAAACAATTTGAGTGAAATGTATATAACTATATTTAGAAATGTTAAGATATTTGTAGACAGAAATATTTTTTTTTTGTTTGTTTTTGAAAAGTCTTTTATGCTCACCAAGCCTACATTTATTTGATCAAAAATACAGTAAAACAGTATAATTGTCAAATAATAATCATTATATATTTTTTTAAATAATTTTTAAATTTTCTTTAAAAAATATATATATATTTATTATTCGATAAATTTTAGGAATTCAGCAGCCATTACTCCAGTCTTCAGTTTTATGATTTTATTTTTCAGAAATCATTCTGATGCTGATGTGTGTGTTTAATTATAATCAGTAGTAATTATAATAATAATGTTTTGTTTTTTTTGTTTATTTGTTTTGGTCTGCTTTCATTGACATTTTTGTTGTATTTGCATCCATTTAATTTTAGTTACACACACACATATAGTGTATATATATATATATATATATATATATATAAGACAAAAATACTATTTATTATGTTTTTGAGGGAAAACAAGTATTTTATGCTCACCAATACAGTAAAAACAGTAATGTTGCAAAATAATAGCCATAAAATTTTTCAAAATAATTTTGCAATGACTGTTTTCCCACATCCATAACTACAGTGCAATAGGACACATATGTTCATTTAATTATAATCAGTCTTAATTATAATAGTAACATTTGTCTTTCCACTAAAAATATAAAATGGCTTCATTTTAAAGCATTTCCAGCTACATGTTTTTGTTTAAGATAAGAAAACTCTACGTCCCCTGCAGCGCCTGCGTTCTTTCGTGGGAGTTTTAGTTGTTTTTGCCTCACATTATTTGGCAAAAGGAATTTCACCAAAGACTAAAAGCCAATACTACATGATAAAATATGGATGGCAAACAAGATCAATAGCGTTCTGCACTGCCAGGTGAATCAGAGTTCCTTACGTAACGAACTTCACAGCCTTATTATACCCTGCTAAGCTACTGGTGGGCGTCCTTTAACGCAAAGTCACACCTCACTGCTGTGCCAATTAATGGAAACTAGAACTGTTCGAAGTATTCAACAGCTTCACCTTTGTAGAAGAATCTAATGAAGGTTACATAAGCACACACACAGCTCTTACATTGTCCATCAAGAGATCCATGGCTTTGTGCCTTGGCTGTTTCATGGCCACTTGAGGTGGGACGGATCTTTTCGGAGACCTGTCTGTTCGTAACTCGCCAACAAAGGCAGGACGTCAGAGCAATTGAGGTTAATGAGGAAGAAAAGTCAACCCTTTCTCCATCATGACACCTTTCTTTTTTTATCGGGGTTGGATATTTGAACAAACGGCCTTGAATAGGGTCTCTTTCTCTCTCTCTCTCTCTCTCTCTCTCTGCATGCGTCTATCTTTCTCTGCACTACGATCAGCATGCTTGGAATGATGTCAGATGAGTACAATCCGCCTCTCATTTTCTGTGCCGCAGAATAGAAAAGGAATGTCCCAGATTTCTAATGAACTAAAGCGAAAGTGTTTGACTAGAAAAATACGGTGCTGTCATGGAACGCTACTGTTTTTCTGTTTATTTATGTACAGAGAGCCGGTTAAGCAGCAGTGCGGTGGAACGGGAGGACGCTTGCCCTACGGCTGCTTTTAATCACTGGTTAGTCGTTCCCTCGGGTTCGTGGGCCATTTGCTGAGTCTGGGCTTTCTTATTGGCCTCGGGGTGCTGGTACACATAATTAAAAAGGATTTGATTTCCGGGTCATCGGCTGACTCCAACAGGGCTCGGTGCTCGGAGTATCTGCGACGTGTGCCGTCCGGCTCTGTTCAATGAATATTTTACCATAATTATTTATGCTAATGACTTCTGCTGGCAGCCGCTAGATGATAATTGATAGCCTGTTGCATATCACACTGTCATTTGGAAAGGTGTCGCATCTCTCACACGCCTGCAAATTCGCCTGTAACAACATATAAATGCATCTAATTGTTTCTCTTGAGAATTTCGCCTGGTTTTTGCACTTCAAAATGGCAATATGTGTTTTCATGTGTCTCTTAAAAGAATAGTTCACACATCAGTGGAAATTGTCATTTTCTCGCCCTCGTGTTGTTCCAAACCTGTATGTGAGTTTCTTTCTCGTGTGAAACACAAAAGGAGACGTTAAACTACAGACTGGGCTGTCAAGCTCAAAAAAGGACAAAAAAAACACCTTTATATTTGTTACTCGTTTGAAATGCTTCAAGTCTTGTGAAGTCATACAATAGATTTGAATGCGCAGAAAAAAGATTTCTGTGTGAATATCTATTTTATTGTAAAAATAATATATAGCCTATATATATATATATATATATATATATATATATATATATATACTATCAGACAAAAGTTGTTAATGTTTTTAAAAGTTAAATACAGTAAAATAACTGTTTTCTATATTTTAAAATGTATTTTTTTTCAAAGCTGAATTTGTGAACTAGATATTATTATCTATGTTGGAAACAGTTGTTTTTGTATAATGTTTTGTGGAATTATAAATCTTTCATATCAGTATAAAAGTCTTCACCATCACTTCAGATCAACGTAATCCTAAAACAAGATACATTTACTTGACTAATAGATTTGAATGTACAGAAATGAGATTTCAGAGTTACATTTTAGTCTGTTTGTCACACAAATATCTTTTTTTTTTTTTTAGCTGAACAACATCTATTCACATTTATTAAGAAATGGAGCAGTATGAACGTTCTTCAAAACATCATCTTTTCTGTTTCTTGGAAAAAATAAAGCCATGCGAGTTAGGAAAGACATGAAAGTGCTGTAAAAAAGTACAAATATATTTATTTTTTGCTGAGCTGTTCATTATTTATGCATTCAGCAGACACCAAAGTGACTTACAATAGAGGAACATAAGCGATTCGTCACAGAGCAAGCAATATTTATAGCATACAGGTTTATTAGAAAGCTAGGAAACAAGCTAGAGCAGAGGTGAAATGCAAGAAGAAGTGGGACATTTTCCAGTAATAAAAAGCAGTTGTCATTGTTTTTGCTTTTCTATTGGCTGTCATAGTTCATATCTCTACCTAATCGTACGAGGCAGGTGAGCAAAAAGGTTGTGTAAGCTCAATCAAATAGTATTTTCACGCACAGAAAGTTCCTCTCCTCAAATCTTCTGAAACAGCATGGTGAGTGACAGCTCAGAGAACAGGGGAAGTGTTCCTTTGAGATCCGTAACTGCTCTTTATTCGAGCTGTGGCAGTTTGGCACGCTGAAAAACTCCTCTGTGGCCAAAAGAAGCTCTCAACTGATCCGAGGGCAGCGCTGGTCCCGCTTACATTTATAATGTCTCCGATACATCACTGAGCAGGTCTGTTTTGCTGTCAAACTGTCTTTCATTAATCCATTTAATCCCAGTGGTGATCACATTTTAGTTTAGAGTTTGAGTTTTGAAGAATGAGAAAAGGGTTGCTGGTGTAATTTACACTACAAATGACTGTCTAGATTTCATATGGACGTTTTGACATGGCTGGTGTGAATAGTCACATGACCCAAACCTTTATTTCAGTTAACTCCTTGAAAGCAACTGAAATCTATGATAACACAAATACCATACATGCACACACATACATATCTACACACATTTCCATATATATATATATATATATATATATATATATATATATATATATATATATATATAGGAATGTTTACATATTTTTACTGGACAAAAGACAAAAAAATTTTTTATTCATTTATTTATTTAACAGTAATAGTGTAAAATAATAATCATTAAATATTAAAACAATACTTGGAGAACTGTTTTAATTTTTAATATTAAAAATGATATATTTATAATTTTATATATTTTAAGAATTTTCAGCATCATTACTTCAGTCTTCGTGTCACACAAGCCTTCAGAAATCATTCTAATATGCTAACAGTAAAATAATTATATTTTGTCTTGTTTATTTATTTATCCACTATAAATATCTATCCCTAAAACAAGATAAATATACTTCCTAGCAAAATTTTGTAATATATTAAGACTTGTTTTCAGAGAATATATTTTAAATGGTTCATTTCTTGAATCTGTTGGCAAATGCATAATTAATGCATAGCAAAATACAAAAAAGAAAAAGTGAGGTTTTTGAAACTAGAAAAAAAACTGTTTGCCATTTGGAAATAATTATTTCAACTCAAATCAATATTTCATATCCATCTGTTTATTTATTTAGCAAGTGTCGCCATCTAATAAGCAAGATAGTGTAGAGTCAGCTGGCCGTTATGGCATAATGAACTGTTTTAGTGTGATACAAGACCCCTCGGCTTTGAGTTTGTTGTAATAATGGCTGACTAACTGTATATTATGTCTTACGTATTGACCAAGTCTGCAGTTTCAGACTTCCATGGGTTGCACATACTTCCAGCAACTTACTATCAACTTTTTTTTTTTTTTTTTCGAGAAGAAACATACAGTTTGTTTCTGTTCAAGTAGAAAATTACATGTGCTGTAAAAATGAGGATGAAGTATGCAGTATAGTATCTAGAATATAGTATCTAGAATATATGTGCACTTGTCTCCTCAGGTGATAAACGGGGCGCTTGCGGGGATCCGGGCACACCGGCCCATGCCACCCGAGAGGAGGGCAGCTTTCAGCAGCACGCTAAAGTGCGCTTCACTTGTGCCACGGGTCACACGCTCTACGGCTCGGCAGAACGGATCTGCTTCCCCAACGGCACTTGGTCAGGCCGTCAGCCCACCTGCAAACGTAAGTAACTTTAGACGTCATGCATAATGCATGCGCACAGCAAGGAGCGGCACGAGTACACACCGGGACACTGATATGCATCAAACGAGAAGTCTTTTCTCACATCGAACATTTGAGCCGGTGTCACGGCATTCATGCGTTCTGTAATTCACGCAAAAGACGACCTTGCACCGGAGGCTTTTGAGGAAAGTGTTTTTTTCTGCTGCTTTTGCAGCTCTTTTAGTCTGACGCATTGTCCGTGTCATCTCGAGGGTGACAGGTTATTGCGGTCCAGCGCCATGCTGGGCTATAAAACAGATTTACAGATTGTTAGCGCGCAGGTCCCAGGAGGCGGAAATTTCTCAAGCTTGAATGTTTTTGCTACGCAGCTCTGGTCTAACAGCTTGTCTTGCATTAAATCCCATCATGCCCCCCTGTGATTTTCCAGGCCGAACAAACACCAACATCTCCTGCAGTTTAACCCCACTCAACCCGTGCATGAGGGGAGAAAACTGAAAGAAGTCTATTACCTTTGCAAAAATATCCAAGTAAAAACACATCAGGCTCTTCAAAATCAATCCAAATGAGTACAGAATAGTCAATTTGTGCTCAATGAAGTACTATTATATATTTTTTTAACATTTTGAATTCGCTTTAGACCAATTCTCACTATTAACTAGTTGCTTATTAGCGTGCATATTACTAGCATATATTGGTTGTTCATTAGTACTTATAAAGCACATATTAATGCCTCATTCTGCATGACCATATTTTAGATCCCTTACAACATACCTTAATTTAACAACTACCTTATTAACTATTAAAAAGCAAATCAGGAATTTGAGGCAAAAGCCATAGTTAATAGTTAGTTAATATTTGAGAATTGGTCCTCAAACTAAAGTGTGATTTTATTTATTTATTTAAATTATTTTAGTTTAAGTTTTAGTAATTTGATGTGCTTTTGTGTTTTTTTTTTTTATTTCGATTTAGACTTATTTGTTTTATTTCATTTTTAGCAATTTTACTAATGTAATTTTTAAGTTTTTCATCTGATATTTCTAATTAATTTCATTTCAACCTTATTTCACTTAACATAAATTAATTTTAATAGTTTTAGTTGTAGTTAACAGTAACAACACTACACCGAAGCAAATTTTCTGAAAGTGTGCCAATTTTTTGGAGGAAAAAACGTATATTATATTTATTTATTTATTTATTAATCATACAGTATATTATTTTACTGTTTATTAATATTCTGAATTAGCTTAAAAGTTTACCTTTAGTATTTTTTAGTTTTAATTTCTTTTTATTTTAGTAGTTTTAGTACTTTGACCTTAACTTATTTCAGTTAGCTTTCAAGGCAACATTTCTAATTTCCACTAAAGTTTTTCATCTAATATTTCATCTATATATATATATATATATATATATATATATATATATATATATTTATTTATTTATTTATTTATTTATTTTTCAATTTTATTTCAATTAACAAAAATATTTTTCTAATAGTTGTCGTTAACAATAACCGAAGCAAATTTTCAGAGAGTTTGCTATGACATTTTGTACAAATACACTGGAAAATAAATCACTCAAAAATTGCTAGTAACTAAATTAATGGCAAGCAGCACATTGAAATACATTTTTAAAGTAGAAAAACTAAAATGGTATTTCCTTGTAAGATGTGCTCCAATAATATTTATTTGCAACTTTGAAAAATCATTTACCATTACAGCATACCTCCTGTAATCACAAGCATATTCGTTTTTCAAAGGCTATCATATTCAGAAAGTCCTGCATGAAGGAAATGACCCATCTGGACGTGTGTTTTTCTGCTGATGCAATTCTTTTTCATTCAATAGCTGTTCAATGCGGGAATCCTGGGACTCCGGCTAATGGGCGCATTTCGCGTGTTCATGGCACCACCTTCTCTCACTCCATCATCTACTCGTGTGTGGATGGATACCGGCTCTCGGGTTCTCCCTCCCGTCAGTGTCTTCTGAACGGTACCTGGTCTGGCAGCGAGCCCAACTGCACCCGTACGTACCCAAGCTGTTGTCTTACATCCTGGAAAAACTCAAACATGTTGGCAGCGTTCAAGCTTTCCTTCATCTGTTTTGTTTTCCCCCCCAACTGCGTCTCTCAATAAATGTTGGCATTGGAACAGGAAAGACTTTCCGTAATAACGAGATGCCCATTTGTAATTAGCCCAACCTTCTTATCATGCGGTTGTTGTTGCTCAGATGTGGGCCCTGTTCACCTCGTGAGCAATCTCATTAATGGAGCCAGATTTATTACTGCCGCTGTCTAAGTAATAGTAGGATGAGATGACAGGCAGAATCAATCTCACGCTGACGTATAATGCGAGATTGATGTCGGGGTAGTGGGAGAATAATGAGCAGGGGAGTGCTGCAGGACTGCGGTGAATTTCACATGACATTACTCAATGCTCCGATGAGATGCTCTTTGTTGATGTGACAAGATAAACTGTGGATGTTAAAGGTGAAGTCATTTCAGAATGGCACAAATGATGAATGTAATTAAACACTCCCCCCGTCTGGCATTGATTAGTCAAACAGGAAGTCCCGCCCCAAATGCACTGCACTTGCATGCATTTTAAAACTTGCAATAATTTGTCTTTTTAAAATGTCATGTAACCGTTGACTTTATACCAGTACTGTTAATGCAAATTCAGGCTAACACGCAGATAGTCCAGCGCAATTCATCTGTACATGTTATTTTTAATATCCTATATGGTTGCTAGGCTGTTCTAGGTAGTTTCCAAGTAGTTGCTTACCGGTGCTGGAAATATTGTAATCTGACTACTTTCAGATTACTTTTGACCTAACTTGATAGTCATGTTGATTTGAATAGAATAATTTTGTACCATATCGATATAAAACAAAAACAATGAATATTTATTTATTTATTCTGCTACCAACAATGTGCAGTGCATTAAATATTACATTGTCATTACATTATAAAATAGAAAATACTTTTTAAGTTTCCTGAGTGGTTTGTGAAGGAACTGCAGGAGGTTCGTAAGTTGATAATGCTAATCGATTAAATCATAAAAATGTAAAATTATAATATAGCAGTCAGCTTTGTTTTAAATGGAAAATTTAAAAGATAGAAAAGATTAATCATATATAAAATTGATTTATAAATAATTTTCTGCCATTGTGTGAATACGTAATCTGTAATCTGATTATGAGCACTGTAAATTGATATGGATACACTGTTGTTCAAATGTTTGGGGTCGGTATGATTTTTTTGAATGGTTTTTAAGAAGCCTCTTATGCTCACAAAAGATGCATATTTGATCAAAAATACAGTAGAAACAGTAATATTGTGAGATGGTTACAATTCAAAATAACTGTTTAAAAATATTTTAAAATGCAATTTATTCTTTAATGCAAAGTTAAAATTAACATTAAAATATAAATCAATTGTATTTCTCATATATAATTTCTTATTATTATCAATGTTGAAAACAGTTGTGCTGCTTAATATTTTTGTGGAAACCATGATACAATTATTTCAGGATTATTTGATGAATAGAAAGTTTTTTGGTTTTTTAAAATGGAAGTTTTGTAACATCTTTACTGTCACTTCTGATCAATTTAATGCATCCTTGGTACATAAAAGTATTAATTTCTTTAAAAAAAAAAAATCTTCCTGACCCCAAACCATGAAGGCGAGTTACATGCTGAGGTAAAGTATTAGTAATAGTCAGACATTCTTGCTTTAGCAAACACCTCTAATTAATATAACCTATAAAATGATTGTTTACTAGCGAATATTATTGCAATGATAGTATTATTATGAATCATTTTATGATGAATGCGATAAGGGGCTTGATGCTTTGACAGTCTAAGTGTTGTTGAACTGAAGTTGCTGTTCATTTTTCAGATGTAGTGTCTAACCCGAGGCTTGACCATTATACTCTCAGTGTGACAGGCAGAACTGTAACAGAAGCATCCAGAATAATTGTTTGTTTAGTTTTAGTTCCCTGGGAGACAGTCTTGAATCCATAAACAGTTTAATGATGTTGTGTGTTTAGACTCTTCATGTACGCTCACACAAATAATGGTGTCACTGTTTCAAGACATACTTTTCCATAATGCGCTTTCTTCCAAGCGTTACATCTGGAGCGCTGTCGTTCTTCTGCTCTAATAGTGATCAGTTGTGGGGATCCGGGCATGCCTGCAAGCGGCCTGAGGTTCGGCGAGGACTTCACCATCGGCCAGAATGTGACGTATTCCTGTCAGCCAGGCTACCTGATGGAGAACGGGAGCTTCGTTATCCGCACCTGCACCCACAACGGCACCTGGAGCGGAACTTTACCCACCTGCCAAGGTACAGAGTTTGAAGTCCTTTCTTTTTCTCAAATTACGATACTGAGACTTTTTGGTGGTTTGCCGAGGTATTGAGTGCCACAAACAAACAGATGTTGCACTGTAGTTGCCAAGGCTTCTTGGATTGTAAACGGGCCATTGTTTCTGAAGGAAAGCATCAAAGAATAAGGGTTAACCACGACTTTTTCTCACATGTCAGAAGAGAGTGAGAGAGAGAGGAGATTCATGAATATTTGACAGTGCTTCTCTCTGAGCGCCCTCTTGCAAGAACGCTCGTCGACTTCCCGTATCCTTCAATTACTGAGACAATCTAAACTGGTGATAACCAGGACTGAGAACATGGCCTCTGTGCTCAGGTAGACGACAAATGAAATGGACGTGAATGTTTTCAAAATCAGGATTTTAGGTTAAGATTGATCATTAAGTGCACTATTTTTCATGAGTTTTCAAACCTTTTTGTAGTTTTTTTATTTCTTTTTTTTTTATAATGAATGCTATGTTTTTAGGTGTCCAATAACACAATATTGTGGATAACCAAAATTATTCAAATTAATTTGAATAAATATAAAATAAATATATAAATAACTCATCATTGGTTTTAAAAACCATCAAAATAATTAACTTAATAAATTAATTATCAAATCACCAAACAAATTAATAACTACCGATTGTATTTCATTTTAACATTATTTTGCGTTCATTTAAAAAAAAAAAAAAAAAAAAAAAAATTATAATTATTGTTGGATTGATTTTTAATTTGACCGGTTTGTTTTATTTGCAGAGTTGCAGTTGTTTTTTTTAGGTTTCAATTTCTTCTAGTTAGTGCATATTTATTGCACAAATCTGAATAATAATAATAATTTTTATTTATTTTTAATGATTTTATATTTTTCCATGCAGTATTTATTATTACAACAGTAAAAATGATTAATTTTAATTTTAAGAATTAATAACAACACTCTCAGAAATAAAGGTACAAAAGCTGTCACTGGGGCGGTAGCTTTTCAAAAGGTACATGTTTGTACCTAAAGGGTATACAAAATATAATTTTTTATTGTTTTTTTATTATTACAACAACAGCAACTTTTTTTTATTAGTATTTATTTATTTAGGCAAAATCATATGGAGATTTGTATTTCTTGCTGTTACAAATTAGGACTGTCAATCGAATAAATTACTGCATCGCCCTAAAAAATACATTTCTTAATTGATTTTTTTGTATCAAATTTTCCAAGTACCCCTAACCCCCTTCTTAGTGGTCACATCAGGGTCCCTTTTATTGGACATTTAGTTGTTTATTAGGTATTCCACTATTGTGACACATACAGTGTGAAATATGTAGAATCATTACCAACCGTTCTCCCCTATTAAATAATGCTACTGTGTCATTTTTTATACCTTTGTGTATTTCACAGGTCTTTCCATCACTGGAGCGTTCTGCAGTATTCAGCATTGATTCAATCTTGGCTTTGCGATAAGCGTCATTTCTGTCTGTGGCATTCAGCGCTCTCCTTTCAGCCGTTATTTATTTATTTATTTGAGCCAATATCAGATTTTCTTTGGCAGCCCACATGCTCACATCCTTTTACAAATCACTGAGAGGAAACTTTCCTTCCTCCGGCATTCTCATTAGCGCTAAAACACTATTGACAGTTGTTGCTTGGAATAGTTGATATTTTTTTAAGACTTCACCATCCTCATTATAACATTAGTCCTTGATGGATATAAGCATAAATATCTAGAATCCATCTCATTTAGACCTGTTTTTCCACACTCAATACCATCTTGTTAGCTAAAGAAATCTGCATTGCGTACTGTACATGAAAATGGTGGCCATTAAAATTCTGAGAACAAACACAGAGAGCAAATTGCTCGGTGAGATCCTGCAGAGAAACATCAATGTAGCGTTCTAATAGGCCATAATGCGAAGTCATTAGAAAGCCATTTCTTGGGCCCGGCGTGGATGGATCGTAGCCCGTGAGTGATTTGCGGCAGGACGGACCCTCAGGCGCGCCTCCCGTCAGTCGGCAGTGGAGTCTGCTGCGAGGCATTTGTGCCCGAGGGCTCATCTCGCTCTCAGTTTCTCCTTCATTGCTCTTGGTTTCAGCATCAGCAGACAGTGCAGCTGAAGACTGTCGGTGTCCAGTGACCTATCTGAGATTAGCATGCAAGTCCGTCACACACATGGGAGTATCAAGGAATTTAAAAAATGTGATTTCCAGGCCTGGAAAAGTTATAGTAATTTCTATAGGGAATATAAATATGTCCAGTTATGCTCTGCAGGGCCTTTGCTTAAATTCACAAAGCCCGGGACAAATTGTTCCCTTGGGCCTGATGCATAGAGAAATGCTTTGGGATCAAGGTTATTATTGTTAACTAAAATGATTAACTTAACTATTAACTTTGTTAATTGAAATAAAGCTGAAATAAAAAGTAGAAATATAAAATATAAATATTAGATGGAAATCTTTTAAATATTGCATTGGCAAATAACTGAAATAAGTTACATTTTAAGTATTACCAAAGACTATAGAATACCCAAGACATGTCAGTTTGTTTTGAATGGGGAAAAATGCAACGCACAATATGGCCGCTCCATCGCAGGAAGCCCCGCCTTCTGAATGAAAGAGCCAACCACTAATCGGTAAAGTCAGCGCGTCACTGCAGCTGCCGTTAGAAATCCCGGTTGCTATAGAAACAGTCAGCGTTCTGAGATGTGCGTTTAGGACTGCGCATGCGCACTGGCTGATCTAGCCTGAAAATTGGTATTACAATTGATAACTGTAAAAAATGAAATCCTATAAAGTAATATTAGATAGATAGATAGATAGATAGATAGATAGATAGATAGATAGATAGATAGATAGATAGATAGATAGATAGATAGATAGATAGATAGATAGATAGATAGATAGATAGATAGATAGATAGAATTACTAAAAAATACAACAATAAAAGCCAATAATAAAAAAATAAAAAAATAGCATATAAATAATACTAAAATAACACTGGATCAGTGCAAGCTAAGGTCATCAAATAAACAGCATTGCCATTATGTCGATTAATGCAGAAAATTATTTTGATTAGTCTTTTTACTTTAAGGCGCTTACAATGGAAGTAAATTTGAAGACAAGTGGAAAGACAAGATACACTTATATTCAAGATGCAATCTATGAAAACAAGTCTTAATATCTTATGCAGTTTTATGTAAGTTATTGTTTTCAAAAAATGTGGATATTTAAACTAGAAAAATAAGATAAAATTGCTCATTAAGAGAAGGATTTTGTGGTGTAAAAACAGTACACTGGCAGATTGTTTCCACTTGTTTTTAATTTGTTTATAATAGTGCTGTCAAAGTTAATGCAAATTCATTTTAACGGCACTAATTTTATTAACGCAGCGTGCATTTTCTGTTTGACCCGTGGCCTCACCCGTTGTTGGAGACATGGAGATGCACAGTGTTGCCAACTTAAGGACTTTGCAGACCCATTTAGCGACTTTTTCCCCCCTCTTCAAAAAAGGCGCCTAGCGACAAATCTTTAGGGTTTACCCAAAACTTATTTAGTTCCTGAGACTTGCTGGTACTGTCACGCGAGCGCGAGGTCTCTCTTTCCCAGTACGTGCACCTCTCTCTCTCTCTCTCTGTCTCTCTCTGTGCGTCTGCTCTGTTCAGCGAGCAGTGGAGAGGAGCAGCGCTTTCAGTTAAACACAGATATTATGATGCTTCTCTAATTTTACATACAAATAGGCTATAGCCGAAATCACAGCACAGCTATTGTCATTGTCTCATGTGTATTTGATTTCATCAGACGACAGCTCGATTATCAGGATTTTTGTGCAGATTAACATCTTGGAAGGGAGAACTGGTTATGTAGTCTTAAGGGGTCGCGTTTCAGTCACTATTTCATATTTATTCCGTTGTCTGACAACAGAAACGGTAAAATATATAAATGAAAACAGTTTTATTGAGAATTTAGCTGTATCAAAATACAGCATGTGGGCACAGAGAGGCAAACAAATCTAATAATAAATAATTAATGTACATTTTGCATGTTCAGAAGAAGTGAGCTGCCCTGTCGTGCAAAAATGTAAACAGACTTGTCAGTAAATTGCTCAGTGCAAAGAAAGAGAAGTAATGGGAACCTGGTATTTATTTTTTCATGTGTCTAATAGACATGAACAAGTTCTTTGAAAAATATCTATGACCTTTGAAACATGTCTAGACTTCATGTTCTATGTTGACTATGGTTTCACTAATATTAAACCTATGTTGCATAAAGCATCCATATTTGTCCATGCCCATGTTGATTAGAGTATTAAAAACTTGAAAAGTATTAATTTAAGGTACATTTAGAACAAATAAAAATTGGCGATTTAAGTTGCGATTAATCACAAGTTAACTCATGGCAATCACTTGTTTTTTTGCTGTTACCATCACAAGACTTAAATATTATGTGTGTCCACATTAGACTAGTATGGTAGAATTGATCAGTAACCTTGTCTACATAAGGTTACATCCAGTCTTGCATCTGTTATCATGGTGTAATGCAGATAACTTGCATGATGTTTGTACAAATATCCCAAGAAGAGAGATGACGTAACCCCCTTGTTTTCATGGAGGTGAACAGATGTGCTAAACCATTGTCTTGCAATTCCAATCATAAACCTGTCTCCGCTCTGTTAGTATTATAGTATGTCTGCATCCATTCTGATGTTGAAAACCAGATGGACATTCTGTTCAGCCACCAGAAGCTGGCATGATTATTCCATTGTAAGAGTGTAACTCTAAACATGCTCTTAAATAGATAAATAACTAATCAAAATTTTGTGTGTGTACTGTGTATATTTATTATGTATATATATATATATATATATATATATATATATATATATATATATAAATGCACATACATACAGTATATTTTAGAAAATATTTACATGTATTTACATGTATGTGTTTATATTCATATAATTTAATTTATATATAAATATATTTAATATATAAACATAACATATTTTTCTTAAATATATACATGTATGTGTGTATTTATATACGTAATAAATATACACAGTACACACACATATATTATGTAAACAAAAACTTTTGTTTTGGATGCAATTAATCCCGATTAATCATTTAATAGCACTGTAGTCATGCATCCATAATTATGCATGAAATGGTGGTGTTGAACTTTTTTAAGCAGGTTCCAGGAAGATTTTAAACAAATAAATAGAAATTCTGACTGTAATATATTAGAATTCATCTACTATTGAAGGGTGTTTCTGCCATGGAATAAAAAAATAAATAAAATTAAATGTAATTATTTAATTGCAACTTTTTATCTCTAAACTCAGACTTTTATTTATCTATTTTATTTATTTATTTATTTTTTTTGGGGGATTACAAGTTTGTGTCTTACAAATTATAAACTTGCAATTTCATCTCACAATTCAGAATTTTTTTCTGTTTATATCATTTTGAGAAAATCTGAAAAAAAAGCCAATAGTGAGATAAAATGTCCCAATTACCTTTTTTAATTTTATCCTGTAGCAGAAACAAGCTTCCATAATTTACAGTGGTAAAAATAATATTAGAATAATATTAATACAGTGAGCTTCTAATCATGTTAGAAATGTAAAAAAAAATAAATTAAAAAAAATATATATATTTTTTTTAAGTTAATGCCTTGTTTTCAGTTCTTGTTTGAGGAAAGGAAAAATGTGTTCATATGTGTGGATGACAGTCGTAGTTGAATATATGTGGATATGCAGGAAGACACCAGACAGAAGCAGACTTGTAAAACAGCAACGGAAGGTTTCTTTCTCCACAAACTGTCAAAACTTGTAAAAGACAAACAGGCACAGGTGTCTCATTAAAGACCGAGGCGAGAGGAGACTGGTGAGCCTGTTTCTCAAACGTGTCAGTTGTTTGTACTTTAAAAGCATTGTAATAGTGTTGATTTTAGTCATTAATGACAGTGACTTGGTGTTTCATATGGGATATTTCAGTCTGTTTTCCTCTTTGTGTTTCCAGAGGTTTGGTTTTGTAGACTGTCTGCATGTTAGTAAATGGACTTTCATTGACAGTGCCTCATTTTAAACGTGGGCTTGTATCGGACTCGGACCCTTTTATGTACTTTTTTGATGTGTTTACAGAGAAATTTTTCAGACCAATACTTCGGTCGATATTTTCCCAGAACAGTAAACAACACAACGGTAAGTAGTTGCTGGGGGGAAGGGTTAAGGTTAGTTGAAAAAAGATTCGGACGTCTTGTCAAAGCACCTTGGCTGAGAATAAAGGTGGTGTTTTGGAGGAAATGCTTTATACTTGGCAACACTGCTGTTCACCTCGGGTCAGCCGCGCAGATGAGCACTAGTGACGCGTGGTTCTGTCATCACTCTGAGCTGTGGACGGCCTCAGGGACTCGCTTGAGCGATGGGCCTTTCTACGTGCAACACATGCTGAGCGACTGCAAAACACACACAAACGTGATGCAAAACATGGCCTGTAGAGAACACAGCTGCAAGAGGCTGCTCCAGTTCAAGCCTTTTAGAGCTGGAGGCAGGCTGGTAAACTCACGCCATTGGTCGAGCCAGAACATGTTGACATTTAGGGTCGATCAAACCATTAAAATGTAGCATCAACGTCCAGCAAGACTGCAAATTACTGACACTGCAAATTACATATTAATTCTGTTTTTTTCATCTCTGCCATTTTTATTTAAGCAACTTTTTGGGGTGTTTTTTTCTTTTTATTAGTGTGTAGGCTATCATTTAAAAGCTTGGCGTCTCTCAGTTGCAAGTTTATACTATATATTACCATTCTGAAATTCTTCCTCATTTTCATCTCAGAATTCTTTTTTTTTTTATCTCATAAACTGACATTCTTGTCTGAATTCTTTAGGTCTTAAAAAAAAAAAATTCTCTTTACTTATTCATTCCTTTGGTAGTTTGTATTTATTTGAACAATGCCTGAGACTTGGTGTTGCAAGCACTTCGTCTGTCTGATTGCCTCTTCAAGATGAATCGCTTTATGTATTCCCCAATTGTAAGTCGCTTTGGATAAAAGCGTCTGCAAAATGACTAAATGTAGGTCTTGCAAGGTTAAATTGTTTCACAGAACTCTGAATTCTTATTGTGTAATTCTTTTTGGTTTTTCCGTGGACTCAGTCTCAAAATTTTTTGTTTCTGTAATCTTTGTAAAAAAAATTTAAAATTCTGTAATTTTATTTCTCATCTGCATTTTGCTCTCCTTCTTAAATCATAAGATTTACCATTCTGGAATCATATGGACTGTTTTGCTTTTCCTCTATACAGCCATGGTTACTCTGAATGGTTAAGTGTAATAATAACCATTTAAAGTTTGGGATGGGGGTTGTTTTTTTATGCACTAAACCCGACACTTCACTGTTAAAGCTGTTTGTATGAAGTCTGTATGCATACAGTACATCACACTTAGTGTGTGTAGTATGTACTTGAAATATTTCACTAGATACCGGCTATTAACTGAAGCATCAACAAACAAGGCTTATTGCATGTGTTGCTTTAATAATTAAGTTAGGTGCATGAATCTGTTTAATAGCAGTGGATTTAATATTCAACACCCTTCCGAGAGACGTGAACACTTAGCATTTCAGTTTTTAACCTTGTTAGCTTCCATGTCTCATTAAACCCGACCCCTGAGCCATGAGATTCACACATAAAATCATCATCATGATCTTCATCACGCTCGTGTCTGCTTAAAGCAGTCTCCACACACCTTGAACAGCCGCTACGCTCATTTATTATACATTATACATCCTGCATCCTATACGTGAATGCTTTCAATCGTCCAGGTCACCACCGCAGAAAGCGGCTGCGCTTGCTTTATCCCTTCGCTTTTGACTTTGATTGGGTCGGATAGCCCTGCCGCTGGAGTCTGGAGTCATCTCGCTGCTCTCTCCCAGCGTCTCATATATTTACTGAAGCAGCGGCACTATAAGCCACAGGCTTACAGCCAGTGCGCTCTTCTGCGGAGGGATCTTCTGTCCTGCCTTCACACTTAATCTCCAAAGCTACGAGCAGCTCGCAGGACATTTCCAACACCTCCAGATCAGCCAGGCAGTCGTGCAAGGCATGTTTTCCTGCTGAAGAGAATTGTATGAAGCACAAAGCTTAGAGGAGCGCTTCACCCAAAAATGAAATATGTCATCATTTACTCAACCGAACGCAAATGACTTTATTTTCTTCTGTGGAACCCAGAAGGAGGATTTTTTTAAAGGGAATTCAGTTTGAAGGAGCCTGTCGAGCTCCGAAAATGGCTGTAGAAGTAGCTGTGTTGCAAATTTGGGAGATTTGTCACCACATTTAGCAACTTTCCCATGGTTCCTGCGACTTTTAAAGATGCTATTTTTTGTGGTTATTAAAACTGATGTATTTACTGTATACATAGGTTTCATATATTATGTAGACTATATGTATACAGTATATACACACAATTATAGATATATGTTTAACATGTATATATTTAAGTATATAGTTTTTTTTATTTATTATTAAATAAATGAAAAGATTAGACATTTGCTGTGAGTTATGAAGATTTTCAACATCGTCAGTGCTCCAAAAATTGTCTATACTACTTAAACACTACATTCCAGGTCTAGAAGTCTTCCATGAGTTACTGATAATCTTCCATTCATTTAGTTTTAAATATTCCACTGTGTCATATCACGATCAGTCGTGAGAACCACTGATGTGTTACAGGCTCTGAGGAGCACTTCACATGATCTCTGATCTGTCTCTCGTCATGGTTGAAGGAACTTTTCTAACACGTTTAGTGTACAAATACTTTTTGATACAATCAATTTGCTTGCATATCTTGTACAATTAGGAAGGGAGATAGAATATAACGGCTAATAGAAAAGAGAGGAAAGTAGCAACTCGTTTGGAATGACATGAGTAATAACAAATCTTCCTAAACATTTCTTTTGTGGACCTTTTTTTAAATGTCAGTTTGTGTTTCATGTAAGAAAGGGTTTGTAATGACACAAGGTTAAGTAAATTTGTCATTTTGGTTTAAACTTTCCCTTTAATGAAAGCTGATGGCTGTTCAATGTGCTGAACTAGACACGCAATTGACCTTTGAGGCTAATTTATTAGTTTTGCCTGGGTAGATTTACACGTGAACAATAGGATCTTTACAGAGCAGCGCCGCAACTCCACACATCTTTTTTAGAGGTTTTATTGGGGCACTTGCTTTCCAAAACATCTCATCATTTATTCATACGCCGTCCAAACCCCAGCTGCTCCCCACCGACTGCTCTCCAACACTGTCAGAATATCAGCTCACGAGTTTCCATCTGCTCCCCCCGCGTCCTTTTTTCAATTCGAGATTTGCAATTTAAAACATCTTTTGATTGGCCCTGCAGACGTTTGCTGACTTCTGTTGATTTCGCCAGTGCAGGAAGTCCTAGCATGTTATTTGTAAATAAACATTCGCATGGATTTAAGACTCGATCCATACACAAAACGACACCAAAGTCTCCCCTGAGAGCTCAAATAGAGATGATGCAACAGTTGCTGAGGTGAAAACAGGTTGCAAAAGATGACTCTCAGAGGTGATTTCCAGTTAATGTTGTGCTTAACCAGCCTCTTCCACACCTCTTAACACCTTGAAAACAAGCGAAAGTGCTGTAAAAACCCTCTGTTTTAGTCACCGTTCATAAATAACACTTTAAGCTGCTGGGGTGATTATCAGTGACGTATTGAATACAGTGTTTGTGCTTTATTATATGATGTTGAAGTGGAACATAGTCCTTGACGGTAGAAAAACGACAGAAAAAAACCCTTCCTTTCTTCAGCGAGACGCTTTCAAGACAAGTCTACAAAATATTAAAGCTTGGCCAGAGGGGCAGTACTGCCTCAAAATACAGATCAGGACTTCAATGTCGGCTACACTGACACTACATGAGGAAGTTTGGTTGGCTTTTTCTTTCTGTGATCGATGTGTCTGGATGTGAAAAGTGAATGGTGAATTTAATTTTGCAGTATTTATCACTATTTGCTTGGCATTGTTAGTGTGGAAACAGGTGGCAAATTAAAGTTTTTGTTTTCTAGTGATCGTGACAGCAGTAATTGTAGTCAGATCATTTGTGTGTGTGTGTGTGTGTGTGTGTGATGTGGGACAGCTAGCAACAAAATACTAACACTGTGGGACAATTCCAAATTAACATTCATTTGAACTCTCAAGTGTTTGACAGACTTTCAGATGTTTTAAAATCCAAACATCATGTTAATTTATTACATGAGGGTATTCAAGTTTCCGGTTTAATGAAGTGAATATGAATGAATCAAATTCCTGCTCAGTGGGAACAAATGAAACAACTGAGTCTAAATGTAGACACCATGATGAATGTGTGCTTGAGTGACCTGCATATGAAATATGATGTTGTTTTTGTGCGGTATTTATTAGATTAACATTTATTAAGATGAAGTTCATTTATTACTCTCGTGCTCAGTGGGAATGTGTGTTTCGTCTGTAGTGGTTGTATATTTTGGGTCGAAACGCCTAGGGAAACCGTCTTAAATGAGGGCATGTTTGTGAATATCATTGCTTGTATTTTTTGTAATATCTGTTTGGTAAACAAGTAAACAACAAATAAAACCACACTAGCACACATTGAGACAAGAGTTAACTGCAGAATAAAGGTAGATTTTAACTGAAAGGATGAGTATTGGTTAAGTTTGAAAAGTGTGTTTATTTTTACATTGTTTCTGTTTTGGTCTCCACAAAAATACAAAGCTCTCTTCAACTCTATTCAACACTGATAATAATGAGAAATGTTTCTTGAGCAGCATATTAGAATGATTTCTGAAGGATCATGTGACACTGAAGACTGGAGTAATGATGCTGAAAATTCAGCTTTGCATCATAGGAATTATATTTCAAAATATTTTCACATATTGTTATTTAAAATTATAATAATATTTAGCAATATTACTGTTTTTATCGCCTCTTTGATCAAATAAATGCAGACTTGGTGAGCTTAAGAGACATCTTTAAAAAAAAAAAGAGTCTCAAGTCTAGACCAGACTGACCAAACAACCTCAATTTTGCGACCACATTTGTGGCATTACCTAATTTGCATAATTCCTTTATTGAATCGACCCGTGAAACAACACCGGCAGCATGTGCAAATGAATGACAGCGTCGCCAGGCTTTCATGCATTCCTAATGAACTCGGATCTCTCTCCATGTGTTTGTCTCTTCAGCGGTGACCTGCGCTCCTCCGCCCAGCGTGTCTAACGGTGAGGTGGAGGGCTCGGTGTTCGAGTGGGGCACCAGCGTGAGCTATCGCTGCCTGATGGGATACGAACTGTCCTTCCCCGCCGTCCTCACGTGTGTCGGCAACGGCTCCTGGAACGGAGAGGTTCCTCTGTGTCTGCGTGAGTGATGTTCTAAACCTGTTCTGAACTTTTCTTTCTCTTGTCCAAGCTGCTCTCGTCAATACAGTGAAAGTGAAAGGTTTTTGATTTATTCTGTTAGGCATCAAAGATAACAAAAAAAACACTAGAAGCTCCGTTGAAGTGGTCCATATAACTTGGATGTTTAATTTAAAGTCTTCTGAAGTCATATACAGTTTATGTGAGGAAGAGACTGAAATTTAAGCCTTTTTTAATCTTCCTCTCTGCCATATCGCTCAAATCTCATTTGTTGCCTAGCGTGATCATTGCGATCAATAGTGTTTGGCGCTAATGATATCAAACCTGTCAAAATGCATCTAAACCCCAGATCTATAATATAGAACTGAATTGCTCATGACATCATAAAAAGCAAAGCCACTGCATCACTATATTACTATTAGTATCATTTTATTTTAATGAGAAAACATTGCCTAACGAGTATTGTGCCTTCTTACGTCTTAAGCTTGTAAATGGTAATTTGTTTTAAAATGGTGCGATCATATTCATTACAGTAGTGTACATCAAATCAGTAGGTGCACGATATATGTGACAAAGTGCTCATTCTGAAATCTGAATAAAGATTTATGCTTTGTAATGTATGCAAATTAATTTGCCTTATACAGTTTAGTTGCACTTTATTTTAAGGTGTCCTTGTCACAGTGTAATTATACATTTAAGTACGGAGTAATGTTAGTTAACTACATGTACTTACTACAGTATATGGTTAGGAATTGGGATTAGGGTTTGGTTTATGGTTACCTGCATGTAATTATGCATAATTTATTGTCATTATAATAGTAAGTACATGTAACGTGTAACAAGGACACCTTAAAATAAAGTGTTACCTAATATTTAAATATATAATAATAGTTTTATTCGTGCTTATAAGTGTTTAACAGTGATTCCATTAACAGTATGCATGTTGAAGCAGTTAATGATTTAAATGTTAGTTAAATTAGTTAAATTAATAATTAATTCAACAACATATACATATAATGTTTAACTCCTACGGAAAGTGTAATTCAAGTAAAATAGAAATTGAAGAGTTTGAAATAATGTTGTTCAATCAGGAGATAAAATACATGCAAAAACACGAAGCTTATTTCCAAGATCATGCATGGTAAACTTTGAATTTTAACACACTATAGTGCAATATATTAACAGAGAAGCTTGTGTTTATTCTGTATTTGAATCACTTTCTGCTAATAATACCAGATAAAAGTCAAGCTATTTTATGACTTCAGAAGATTTGAACTATTAACTACTGTTATGGTGCTTTTTTGGGCTTTTTAATAGTCCTTTCCTTATAGAACCAAAGTAAAAACTCTAGACGTTCAAAATTTGTTCGAATACTATATTTCAAAACTAGTTTCACAATTAAATTCTCAATTGTCCTGTGAGTTGGTTTAACACAGAGAATAAAAATAAGAGTGCTTAGTTTTAGTTTTCAATTTAGTCTTGTATTCATTCAAAGGTGTTATTGGTTTTGTTAACTTGAGTCATACTCCCTCTTTCCAAATCTCTGACCTCCAAAGTCATTTTAGCCAACCTGATGTCAGCAAACCAGAATGTGCAGAGAGCGATTCTGATTGGCTAGTGTTTTGACTGCTTAAAAAGCATGAGTCACTCTCTTGACCATTTTTTAGCTGTTTACAGAGTCTGGGTCTGTCACGGAGAGACGGGTGTGATTTCTCCAGACACCTATTTCAGTGATATCTGTCAGGTGATAGGGACATCTTATGCATACTGATGCAAAAACTTTTCGCTTACAGCATTTTTACATGAAGCAGCGAGATCTTGATATTACAAATGAGAACAGAGAGCTGTCACGTAAATATATATCCAGAAATTATGATGCATATGAAATAGATGCATATGCTGATAAAGTGAAAATGCACTGTCCCATTTCATATAGAGTAAAACAAGTGCATTCCAAATTGTAGTTTCAAATGAAATAGTACTATGAATGCCAAACGTGTGTCAAGATTCCTGGTGGATATGTACACACACACATTGTATCCTGTCATATAAAAGGGAGCGTAATAGGGCAGTCAAAGTTAACATGATAATAATGCATTTTTTTACAAAAAAAAAAACCTTAATGCAGGTTCTATTTGACCCTATAAATCACCATAGTTTAGGATTGGCAGGTCCACGGTTCTCCTTCACATAACATTATTCATAGCTCACGTCCTATCCAATAATCACAAAGAGCTTATTGTGCTTTGTTGCTTCTGATAGGAACCAAAGTCTCAGCTCTCAAGTAATGTTAATTTTATTGGAAAATTCAAACACTAAATGCCATTTTGATGCTCTTAAATGTGGGGTGACAGATCACTGTAGCCAGTTCAGTTCAAGCAGCAGTGCAGTCTCTCGCTTTAATACAAGTTATAGCACAAAATAAATATGAATGAATATCAGAAGGTATGTTGGCAGATACAGTACAACTTACTGAAATGTATCATGTTTTATGTAATCAGCATTAAGACGTCAAATAAAACAGACTGAAAAAGTTATCCAGTGTTCACAACTGTTCAGTGTCCATTACTTTACATGAAATGTAACAAAGGCAATCGGTTACTTTTTTTATGGAGTAATGCAATATTGTAAAGCATTACTTTTAAAAGTAGCTATATTTGTTTGTTTGTTTGTTTGTGTGTGTGTGTGTGTGTGTGTGTGTATGTACATACATAGCATATATATACATATGTCAAAAACAATATAAAACTATATCTGTATAAAACTAATTTGCAGCAAGAATTGGCAAGAGTCAAGTATCTGAAATATTTAGAATTTTGTTCAACTGTTTTGCAATTCAGATGCAAATGAGGTATGAAATGAGATGAAAAGAAGCATTTTTACCAGCACAAAGGTACCTGCTGAATAACTCTGATACCAGCACGCTTATCAGCTTTTATTTGTGAGAGCTTTTTGCACAATCCTGTCGTTCATAAATGCAAACAGGCTTGCTTTTCATCATCCATAACCAACAATCCTCTATGATCCATAAAGAAAAGCAATCTCCTCCTAAACAGCACAGTGTCAGCTGGGAGAGAGTGTAATTAGCATTTAATTTTCTGACAACTTCATGCCATTTCTCTTCATTCAGATGGCAGATATCCATACGTTAATACTTTCATTACATTCACAATGGAGAGAAACAATAAATGACATGCAGCACAAGATTCTTGCTTAATCCCAGTTTCATAAAGTTTTTGTTGAATTCTAGCAAACATGCTATTTTTAAGTAAACAACTCATTAATTTCTTCCTCATTAACAGCCACAAACTTTCCAAATGTACTTCGGAAAAGAGTATTTTTTCGCTTGAATTAATTCTTTGTCAAACAGTAAGATTTTTCCAGCTGGGTCCCGTTTAACTCTGCATGCAACATTCCCTTATAATGCTGTAGTATCTGCGTTTGCTGTTCAACAGCAACCTTTAAGAAGGTGTTTAAACGTGCCCTGTGCACAGGCTGTAGATAAGGTGCCAGAAATTCCAGATTGTCACTTTTTAGTGCTGATAAGGCATAAATCGTAATTCATTCTTTCAGGACTCTGCCAGCGCTACAAGATTAGAGCCGTGCTAATGCGCGCTTCGAAGCACACAGATCATAGACAAATGGCAGCTCAGAAATTAAAGCCTAGTCTCATAGATCCAGCTCAACACCGCGTGGCAATTTCCATGAATATGGTATAAAATAAGAACTAGAACTCTTTTTTTTCTTCATTTTCAATAAATGACAAGTGAAATGAGGTGCAGAAAACGTTGGTTGTTGAGGTGGTCAAAGTAAATATTAGATTTTATTTTAAAGGCTTATAATTTTTTGGACTAAAACCTTGATTATTTTTTTTTCTGCATTAAATAAACATTTATTTTCATATTAATAAATATTAAATAAATAATTAAATATTATTATTATTATTGTTGTTGTTGTTATAGGTTATTTAGTGACAAAATATTGATTTGTACTTTTCTATTCCTCAAATAAAAAAAAGAATATTTTTGATAACATTTTCGCCCATAGCTTGCTTGCTTTCTTTTATTTTTCTTTCCTTTTTTTTAAATTATTATTTTTTTTTAATTCATCCTTCAAAGATTTCTGAAGGATCATGTGACACTGACGACTGGAGTAATGATGCTGTAAAATCAGCATTGCATTGCAGAAATAAATTTAATTTTAAAATATATTAAAATAGAAAACATTTATTTGAAATTGTAATAATATTTCATAATAGTACTGTTTCTATATTTTTGCTCAAATAAATGAGCGTAAGAGAAAAATCTTAATGATTCCAATCTTTTAAATGATGTATATAATTACATAATATGCAAACACATGTTTTTTGGTAAAGTTTAAGTAAAACGTTTTCCCAAAATACTCATGCTTGGTTCATTTTTATAGTTTATAATTTATCTTGCATACAGTATCTAACAGCAACCCAAAAATGTTGAATTTGCAATAAATTTTGTAACACCAAAGTGGACTGTATTCATGGAAAGTGCTGAATATTAAAGCATGGAATCTGCCTATCCGAAGATTTAATGGCTATATTTAATCAGGTTAACGCGGTTAGCACACTGTCAATACGTTTGCCCATCTGCACCAAGCTGCAGTGTGAAATTCAGATTTGCTTTTTGTTGTGTGCTGTTTGTTGCTTCTCCAAAGCATTGTATTATTCATCAAGGAACTTTTTTCTGACACTGGGCCTGACTGGGTCCTCCAGTTCTGATTATTATGCATAACTTGCTCTAGCCTAGAGCTGTTGAAATTATTTTTTCTGTGAAAGAAAAAACCCAGCAGTCAGATGAGAATGGTCGGCGTGCACTGTAAAAACATCACTGATTCCATTGTCGCTGTGCCACATTTGGCCTGCGAGACCTGTCGTTGCATGTGGAATATATAATGCTAGTAAGTGTTTATGTGTCGTGCATATTTGCATCGTTATCTATCATTGGCCTGTCACACTTTATATGCAAAGAGTACACTCGGTGAAATTACAAAATGCATTAAATCAGTATGCATGTGTGTTTGTTCTATCTTTCTTTAAAATAAATCTTATTTGCTTTATTATTTTATTATATATGACATCCATTGCCAATTGTGCCCCGGGTAATATTAGATCAGCAGTAGTAGTGGCCAACTGAATTGCGTTTTTCAATAACCGATGCTCATATCAAGACAGCAGAGTCACAAATATGTATTATACAATCGGAAATATGCTCAGTATTGGTGTTGCTAAAATACTATAAATACTTTTATTTATTATTGTATAATAATTATTTTATTTTATTTTGATTTATTACAACCACAAACATTCTGTTACTTCTTTATTTATTTATTTTACTTGATTTTTTTTATAACAAACACAAAGCATTCTTAGTACTCTCACAAGTGTTGCTAAAATGGTGAATTGTATTTTATAATTATATATTTATTTTTAAATATATATTATGTTTAATTTTAATTTAATTTTGTTTTATGATTTTACTTAATTTTGCATTCTTATTACTGACTTAAAAGTTGCACTTTTTATATATACATTTTTTGTTTATTTTGCTTTACTATTTTATTTTAATTTGATATATTTTACTTTATTTTATTTTATAACACAAAACAATCATTCATTCATTTATTTATTTGACTTTGTTTTATTATTTTATTTTATTTATTTGACTTAATTTTTATTTTATTTTATTACAAACACGAAGCATTCTCAGTACTCTCACTATATATATATATATATATATATATATATATATATGTGTGTGTGTGTGTGTGTGTGTATATATAAATAGTTTATTTAGTTTTACTTTTTAATTTACTAAAATTTTAATTTATTTTAATTTATTTTATTTTATAACAAAGCAATCTCAATACTGGCACAACTGTATTCATTCATTTATTTATTTATTTGACTGTTGTGTTTGTTTGTTTTTTACTTAATTTTGCTTTATTTTACTACGAGCACAAAGCATTCTCAGTCTTGACAAGTGTTTTGTTTTTATTATTTGTTTTTATGTTTGTTTATTATTTATCTTCTTTTGTACAACACTTTGGTTTATACATTGTGGTTTTGAAAGTACTTCAGAAATAACGCTGTTTTATTTTTGTTTATATTGCACATTGTTTTTCTATTTTAGTTTATTTTTAGTTTAATTTATCAACAAAAACAGTAATGCAATGACGTTCTGATGTTCTTAAGCGCAACTAGTGTCCAAATTGTCACTGTATGTGGAAATAAGTGAGTATTAATCATCAAAATCACATATTTGGATGTGGATAATGCTTGTGAAGGGCAGATACCTTGCCCGTTCTCCTTCAGGTACCTTGTAAAAATGCGACTGAACGACTGGACGATCTCGTTTTATCATAGCAGACTGCAAAGGCTTTATGTGTCAAAGCACTGGCAAGAAAGCCTGATCACCGCAGCCACAGACCGACTGATCTGCCATTTAAAACTTCTTTAGAGCCGTTTAACCGCGCCGGTGGCTGACGGCCATCGGAGCTGACGTGTATTAAATGCCATACAGATGCTGTGCAATGCGATCTGCTGCATTGGAGGAAGTGCTCATCTCGTCTCTGCAGTGGACAGAGTCCGTGTGGTCACACTCAGAGCCGGTGGGCTCAGGCTTTCTCATCCCACCCTGTGAATTATACATCACAGAGCGTGTCAGCCTCCTTGCCCCCTTTGGCCTTCCGCTTCGTTTTTAAAGAGGGATAATTACTCTGATTTACATTCAGGTGAGCCAACCTCTGCACTCGTGGGGCCTCGAAATTCGCCTCTCGACTTCTGATCTTTAAATACCATGAAACCTGCAGAGCTTTGCTGCAATTTATATGTCAAACGCCTTTGCCCCACTGAAATCATGACATATCAAATGTAGAAATAGGTTTAATTTTGGGTCTGTCAGTCTTATGCGCTCTCAAAGCTGTTTTTCGTTCTTGTATGACAAAAGCATTACTGTCTAGCTGTTTACCTTTCGATTTATAGTGTATTGCAGCTGAATAGTGGAAGTGTATGTGTATGTATGGTGTGTATGTACAAGAAAATGCACTGGAAAATGCTTTTCAAAATGTAAAAATAAAACCCGTTTTTCAAATTATACGATGAGATTTACTCCAGAACTTTAAGACCTGCCTGGTTAATAATTGACTCTGTCTGACTCTGTTGAATTCGCACCGGCATGTATTTTTAAGCAGTATATTTTTCTTGCTCGGTCCGGCTCCACCTCAGGAGTTTGTTTTGACGGTCAGGTTGGGTTATGAGCAGATAAATCATTCAGAAAACAAGGCTATCAGACTGGATTTAACTTGACAGCAGCTGTGATGGGATCAGCCATGTAGGTTTCAGAAGCAAAACATTTTCTGAGAAGAGATAATCAGAAACAGAATCCTGGTTATCAAATGCTTGTTAGATGCATTAAACATAAAATGGCTTATTAAAGTTAAAATTAAATCAATATTGATCCTGTCTCCTTTCTTGAAGGTGAGATGTGATTTTATTTTTGTTAAAATACCTTAATTTATCCTAGTTTAATGTTTAGACCAGTGTTATTTTGGTATTATTTACAGGGTCATAACTGGGGTCTGTGGGGCCCCGGTGCAGCTTGAATGCTTAAATTGGCAAGGCTTAAAAACACGTGCAGATGATAAGCTTTCGTGGCCCATAAACTGTCCTGAGCATCTTTTTAAGCTGGCCTTGGCCAGTTGGTCAAAATTGGAGCCCCCCCACAGTCGCGGGCCCCTATAATCTTTATGTTGTGTTGTGTTGTGTTGTGTTGTGTTGTGTTGTGTTGTGTTGTGTTGTGTTGTGTTGTGTTGTGTTATGTTATGGCTTTAGTTTAGGTTTACAAAAAAATAACCCTGGTAGGGAACAACTACAACATTTATTTCAACTTAGCTGCCAGGGCGAAATTTCTCATTTTCATTTAGTATATATTTTTTTTGTTGTTATTTTTGTTTTGTTTTGACCAAGAATATGTGTGTTGTTGTTTTTCTTTAATTAACAGTAATAACCTTGGTAGAGACAACTAGATTGTTTGCAGTGAGATTCCAGCGAATAAAACCGACATATTTCACTCAGGAAAGTCGATGTATGTAAATAAACTGGGCTACTAATGGCAAATTTCATATGAACTATCTCTACAGCCAAGTTCTGCGGTGACCCCGGCTTACCTCCGCGCGTCAGACGCGAGGGTCAGAGCTTCATCTTCAAAGCCGAGGTCACGTACACCTGCGGCGCCCCCTATGTGCTGGTGGGCTCCTCGACACGCACCTGTCAAGCAGACGGCGCATGGAGCGGGACGCAGCCGCGCTGCATAGGTACACCAGCCTCTGTTCTCAAAAGAACATTTCAACCTCATCAGCCAATGCCGCTAAACCAGTAATGACCATAATATCCACTCCAGCTTTGATCTACGATGAAAATGTGAACATTATGACCCGCTGCTATGGGTCACTGCCATTACATCAATGACTACATCTGCTTTTCCTTATCCAATTATAAAGATAACAATGGCAGAGATGGTAATGACTGTGTCATTCTGCTTATTCCGCAGAACCGACTCGGACGACGTGCGAAAATCCCGGCACTCCGGAGTACGGCTCTCTGAACAGCAGTCTGGGCTTTAAGGTAAGAAGGAGTTGAGCTGCGAGCAATGCTCTCGGACTATCTAGGACTCTCGTATCAAAGCCATTATGATGAGAATAAGTTCAAAAGGCCCATTTCTGTCAGTTGTAGGTTGCTTTTATCTTCAAGTGCAAAAACGGCCTTTTCAATTGGCACAATGTGACTTTTGATGTGCTTATTAAGAATTGAAAATCATATTTTCCATCATTGCTGAGACAAAAGGAGATCCGCTTGCCCAGTGACAGAATGATCCAAAGGCGTTAATGCCACATCAGAGAGACCCTTCATTTGAGTCTGTGTCAGCGCCGGTCTCTGGCGAGGTATTGCCATCTTTCTGGACTGCCCTGTCTTTATAAGCGCAATTGATTTATTGTCAAGTTGATTCAGTCAAATGCTATTTGAAGCACCCGTGGCAGTTTCAGGATGTGTGACTGTCTCCCGCCATCAGCTCTTATTGTCTGGGGAGGGTTTACTCTTCAAACACTCACTATATCTGCCCGAACGCCTCTGCCGGCACTTTAATGGCTCTTCAGACTCCGCCGTTTCTTCCTCAGAGGGGCAAGAGAAATGAAAAATGAATTGGGCTCTTTAATATGACATCCATTGCCAACTTTGCCCGCTATAATGTCAGATTGGCAGTAAAAGTGGTCAACTGAATTGGGTTTTTCAGCAGAGTCAGCATTGACTGGCATTGTATGATAGTCAATTTAAGTATGAAACATACTTTGCATTGGCATGACTGTTGCTTAAAAAGATAGGCCTATATATTTAATTTATTTTTTTTTAAATATCTTTTTTATTTCATTTTTCAACCACAACACATTATCAGTGCTGGCACAAGTGTGGATTATTTTATTTCATTTTTTTTTTTTATTGTTTTTTTTTTTTTTCAACCACAAAACATTATCAGTGTTGGAACAAGTGCTGCAAAAAATGTTTATTTTATTTTATTTACTTTACTTTGTTTTATTATTTTGCATTATTTTATTTTATGTTATTTTTACAACTCCAAAATATTCTAAGTATTTGTTGCTAGCACAAGTGTTGCTAAAAAATTTATTTTTATTTTATTACAACAACAAAACATTGTGAACTTAACATTACAAATTTCCATTGGCAATAATAATATAACATTTTTTATTTTGCTATATTTTATTGCAACCACAAAACATCCTCAAAAGTGGAAGAAATGTTTTTATTTTGTTTTTGTTTTATTTTATTACGACCACAAAACATAATATTACCATAATTTCTGATGCAAGTAAGTAAATAAATAAAATTAGTAGTAGGCCTAGCAGTAGTAGTATTTATTAGTATTTAACTAAGTCCAGGCATTTTCCCATGGAGGTAAAAACAGATTTTGAATGTATTGTTTAGCAAGCTGTCACCATATTTATATCTATCATATTTATTGTATGGTTGCATAGAGTAGGTTTCTGATCTTAATTTTAACAAATAAAATAAAATAAAAAATACTGAAATTAATTGGATGGTAATTGTACACAATATTGATACTAAGTATGAATGACAGCAACAAATATGTTATGCATTGCCAAAAAAATAGATTTTGTAACTGTCAATCATGCGCTGCCAATGGCAATAATCTCAAAAAGACGGTCGCTACTGCCAGCATCTATAGTTGACGGGTCTAATATGAAAAGCGTTTGTCTGTTTGCTTTGGATCACTCACGTCTTGAGGAATGAGCTCTTTGAAGGGCAAAATAAAAGCCGGTCCTCTCGGCTGGCTCTCTATGAACACAGGGCTCTCCGTGTCTTGTTTGTGTCAGTCGGGCTGCTGTTGCCACCGACTCCTTTAGAAGTGTGTGGTGTAATGAAATCTAATGTTCCAGTGTTGTGAGCCTTTCATCTCAGCAGGACTCACAGACTCCGCTTCCCCTCCTCAGCATTTGCATGTTCTGCTATAATGCTCAGAGTTATCTCTGCTGTTTATAGAGGACTTCCTTCACATGAAGGCTGGTTTTCCTTACAACGCATAAAAAACTGAAAGTAGTAAGACTGAAGGATATGCAGGTCCTCAGGTATAGTGAATACAAGGAGAGTGTGGGACATTCAGAACTGAAATGAATGTCTTTTGATTTATTTAATTCTTCTTTAAATCGAGCTACTAAACAGGATGCAGAATGTTTATTTTGTTTTTGTTTTTTTTAATAATGCACTTACTGAAATTAATATTATTTGATTTATAGGCAGTGTAAAGTAATTTATTTAAATTAATTTTTTCATTCATTGATTTTTTTAAAATATAGTCAAGGGTATCATTACATTACATTATATTATATATCATACACAATATCATTCAATAATTTGGGGTCAGTACATTTTTTTTTGTTTTTGGAAATTAATCATTTTAATTAAATTAAATTAAATTAAATTAATCAAAATTAATTTGGCAGTAAAGACACATATATATTATAATTTTTCAGATACAGTGGGGAAAAAATTATTTGATCCCCTGCTGATTTTGTACGTTTGCCCACTGACAAAGAAATGATCAGTCTATCATTTTAATGGTAGGTTTATTTGAACAGTGAGAGACAGAATAACAACAACAACAACAAAATCCGGAAAAACACATTTAAAAAAAGTTATAAATTGATTTGCATTTTAATGAGTCAAATAAGTATTTGATCCCCTGTCAATCAGCAAGATTTCTGGCTCCCAGGTGTCTTTTATACAGATAAGGAGCTGAGATTAGGAGCACTCTCTTAAAGGCCAAGACCAAAGAGCTGTCCAAGGATGTCAGGGACAAGATTGCAGACCTACACAAGGCTGGAATGGGCTACAAGACCATCGCCAAGCAGCTTGATGAGAAGGTGACAACAGTTGGTGCGATTATTCGCAAATGGAAGAAACACAAAATAACTGTCAGTCTCCCTCGGACTGGGGCTCCATGCAAGATCTCACCTCGTGGAGTTTCAATGATCATGAGAACGGTGAGGAATCAGCCCAGAACTACACGGGAGGATCTCAAGGCAGCTGGGACCATAGTCACCAAGAAAACAATTGGTAACACACTACGCCGTGAAGGATTGAAATCCTGCAGCGCCCGCAAGCTCCCCCTGCTCAAGAAAGTATCTGTAAAGAGGAGTGGGACAAAACAAGGGTTTTGCCACCAAGTACTAAGTCATGTTTTGCGAAGGGGTCAAATACTTATTTGACTCATTAAAATGCAAATCAATTTATAACTTTTTTGAAATGCGTTTTTCTGGATTTTTTTGTTGTTATTCTGTCTCTCACTGTTCAAATAAACCATTACATTTATAAACTGATCATTTCTTTGTCAGTGGGCAAACGTACAAAATCAGCAGGGGATCAAATCATTTTTTTCCCCACTGTAAATGCTGTTTTTATGAAATGTCTAGTTATCAAATAATGATGTAATGATGCTGAGAATTCAGCTTTGCATCACTGGAATAAATTACATTTTAAAATATTTTCACATTTAAAACGGTTATTTGTTACTGTTTTTATTGTATTTTTGATCAAATAAATGCAGTCTTTGTCTAAATAAATAAATAAACAAACAAATTAATTCAATCTTATTGACTCCAAATTTTTGAATGGTGGTGAATTTTCTTTTTAGCTGATTTTAATAAAAAGTGGCAATAACTCTGTAGCCATTATATATATATCTAGAATTATTAGCCTACTTCCTCCTTTTCTTATGGTCTTTACCTTTACTGTAGTTCAGTTCAAACTCCCTGTATTGTCATTAGGCTTATACTGTATCAGTTGAACAGGAGATGATTCTTAAATCCTGAATCTTGCACAGTCCTGATATCTATTGTATTTTCGCCGACAGTGTTTTTGAGTGTGAGAGGAGAGATGTCGAGGTGTGTGTGTGTGTGAGGGGGGCGCTCTGACAGGCTTATCTCTGTGCCTCAGGTGGGCAGCACAGTGAAGTTCCACTGTCAGACGGGCCACTTGTTACTGGGCTCCACCACACGGACGTGCCAGCAAGATTTGACCTGGAGTGGCACTCAACCAGAATGCATCCGTGAGTCCCTCTCGCTTACCTCCACAACAGACGCCTACTTGCACAGCTTTTGGTTGAATTTGTGAGTGTGTGCGCATTGTACTTCATCTTTTCCAGATGTCTGTTATTTTGTTTTCTTGTTTTCTTGGCAAGTCATCCATTTTGCATGTCACGATACAACTTTGATTTCACCCTCCAGGAGTTTTGTTTTTCCATATTCATGTCATTCCATGTGAAAATGAAAAATATTGCTTTACCAGACATCCAGTACATCATGTGAATGGACAAGCTCTGTTGCATTTATTATGAGAGGCTCTAGTAAGTGTGTTACTGGGTAAATCTCACAAAACTTTTGTCATATTTTTCACAAATATCAGAAAAAAGACATTTTAGAAATTAGACATGTTTATTCTACTTAATGAATTTTAAGCCTATTTTTAGGACTTTTAGGATTTGCATATTCTTTTGATATTTTGCATATTCTTATGAGAGAAAAAAAACACTTTTACCCCTTTCCCTCATCTGATTATTCAAATTATTGTAATGCAAATGTTATGTTATATTATATTATTACACTAAAAATGGATATATATGGATGTAATAATTCTTATAATTAATTATATGTGACCCTGGACCACAAAACCTAAGGGTCAGTTTTATGAAATTGAGATTTATACACAATAAATAAGCTTTCCATTGATGTATGGTTTGTTTGGATCGGACAATATTTGGCCGAGCTACAGCTATTTGAAAATCTGGAATCTGAGGGTTCAAAAAAATCTAAATATTAATAAAATCGCCTTTACGTATAGTTGTAAAAAAAGTTCTTAGCAATGCATATTACTAATCAAAAATTAATTTTTGATATATGTACAGTAGGAAATTTACAAAATATCTTCATGGAACATGATCTTTATTTAATATCCTAATGATTTTTGGCATAAAAGAAAAATCGACAATTTTGACCCATACAATGTATCGTTGGCTATTACTACAAATATAACCGTGCTACTTATGACTGGTTTTGTGCTCCAGGGCCACATATTATATTATTGCACTAAATATGGATATATATGGATGTAATGATTCTTATTATTAACAATCATTCTAAATATTGCAAGGCGTATTATATTATATTATATTATATTATATTATATTATATTATATTATATTATATTATATTATATTATATTATATTATATTATATTATATTATATTATATTATATTATATTATTGCACTAAATATGGATATATACTGTATGTATGTAAGGATTCTTATAATTATATTATATTATATTATATATTATATTATATTATTATCACAATATTTATTTTTTCAAGAAAATTCCACAAAAACTAATTTATATGTATAATAACTGGTTGGTAATGATCCAGAGATTTAAAACTTTACACTGTAAATCATCTAATTTCCCCAAAAATTCTCGTCAGTGTAAAATGAAAAGAAAAAGATTTTTCTAATTATATATTTATTATTAAATATGTTATATTATTAAATTATATAAATATAAATATATTATATAAATTATTAAATATGTTATATTATATTATATTAATTTTATTATATTATTGTGTGTAATAATAGATTTAATAATCAATTTAAACAAAATATTAAATTATTTAATATATTTAACAATGAAAATAATTACAGAAGAACAAGAAACATTATAAAAAAAAAATTCCGTTGTGGCATGAAAATGAAATGGATGTTTTATGAGATTTCCCCATCCATCAGAGCGTACTGCTTGACATATCTTCTAATGCAGCCCACTCCTGTAAGCAACCAAAGACCCCGCCGCATGCCAACGTGCTGGGCATGGACCTGCCCTCCTTTGGCTACACGCTGCTCTATTCCTGCCAGCCTGGTTTCCTTCTCACCGGGGGCTCGGAGCACCGTGCATGCCGGTCGGATGGATCCTGGACTGGGAAGGTGCCTGTTTGTAGAGGTACGCAGTCCAACACCCCATAAATACAGAACTCAGATGTGTTTTACACCTCAACTTTGTGACCTGCAACTTTTCTGCCGTTTCTTTTGTCTTGTCGAGGCAGAAGCCGACTGGTGGCGTTTCCTTTGCTTGATGTGGGAAGTCATGTGTGAAATGCATTTTCTTAAACCCATTTCAACTGCAGTGACTTGTTGTTGCAGTGATATACATTTTTCTTTCAGCTGGATCAAAAACAACTGAAAAAGTCATAACGCCTGTTCAAGGAACATTGAGTCCCAAAGTCAACGGTGAGTTGACAGTCACTGTGCTGTGCAAAATATTACACGTATGATCTAACACGAATAATAATCACTGCTTGCACTTGTTCATTTCCATTATTGTGTGTTAAGGTATGTCTTAAAGGGGACAGTTCACTCAAAAATTATGTCATCATTTTAACCATAATTTAAATCGGTTGTTTTAAACCTGTTTGAGTTTCTTTCAGCTGTCGAACACAAAAGAAGATATTTTGAAGAATGCTGGTAACCAAACAGTTGACGGCTATAGCCATTGACTTAAATAGTATGAAAAGGTTTGGTTACCAGCATTCTTCAAAATAACTTCTTTCATGCGGGTTTGGAACAAGTGGATTGTGAGTAAATGATGACAAAATGTTCATTTCTGGGTGAACTATCACTTTAAAGGAAAGGGGTTTGTTTGGGAAGAACTTGTATACAGTGTCAGATATCAGGGGAGTGTCTTGTACTGAAAACTAGCCAATCAGAAGCATTCTCTGCCTGTCAATCATTTTGTGTGTTTGGGTTTACTGACACTATTTTGACTGACAAAGGTGGGTGTTTGGCAAAATGACAGATAGAAAAACGCTTACAGTACCTTTTTTTTATTCTATTTATGTAAAATTATAGATATTAACATTGGATGAGCCACATTAAAGCTATTGTAAACTAGGTGATGTACATGCATCAGTTCAGTTCTATATTAATGCAGTAACTGTAAACAGTGAATGATATTGTGGTGATTTTTTATAAATTTACATGATTAAGGCAGCTTTGCATCATGACTAACTTTTTTTTTTACACCACCAGTAGTGATGTTCTTAGGCATAATGCATGACAAAATCACTGCAACATACAATTACAGGTGGCTTACTGCATATATACTGCAACAATAATAAATATGATCATAAATAAATAAATATTTATCAGATTACAGTATGAGTGATTTTACATCATGGTTAAGGTATTATAATAGTTATTTTTACTCAAAATTCAACAAAAATAATTTATTTGTTTAATAACTAGGTGGGTGGATAAATAAATAAATATTTAGATTTTCATTGAGTGATTTTATATCATGGTAATACTATCACAATATGTTTCATGAAAAATATTTATATAATAACGGTGATGATTTAAAAATTACAATTTTATAAATCACTTAATTCCATTTTTCTCTTTTTGTTCTTTATTTGCTACTGATTTGTAAGCAAAATATCAGATTTTTCATAACAAACGTTTTTAAAATTAGATGTATTACGCTAAACAAGAAGTAATTACAGAAATCTGATTATATATTTATAAATCTACATATATTGTTGTTGTTATTTTAAGATTAATAATCTGAATAATTCTTATATACTATAGTTCATTACTTAACAGTAGGCTGCACAGTTGCAACTTGAATGATATAAAAAGGCATTTTTACAACTTGGATCACAATTTTACAGAGTCTGCAGTACAGCATATTGCTTTATTAACATTGTTGATGTCAATGTTAAAGTAGAGAATCGTTTCTGCTCTGAGGGTCATTCACAGTCAGATGCTTGGAAAAGAGTTTGAGGTGTTAATTGCGCCGAATGCACAGTGTAAATGGCTTCTTAACCTCTTCTGACACATTAAATCTTCTCTTTGCAGTTCCTGACGACGTGTTCGCACCCACGTACGTGTGGAAAGGTTCGTTTGAGTATAAAGGAGTGAAACAGCCGATGACTTTGACAATCACTAGCTTTAACGCGACTACGGGGAAAGTCAATGTGACTTTAACTAACAGGCACTCAGAACTGCTGTTGTCAGGTAAGAAGCCATAATGGCAGCGCTGCACAGTACAGCTCATGCCATAAACACTTCTATCAGTGCAGAAACCTGCTGCTCTGCGTAATCTCACCTGTTAGACAGAACAGCTCGTGTCACCAGTTGTGGAAATAATGTCACTTACTGTTTGTACAAGATCGTGCCTTTAGTGCTTGCCTTTCTTAAAGACTGCAAGAGCCACTATATTTACAAGTATGGAAGAGTAAATATGCATTATAAAATACCAAAACTTTTCAAAGTGTGCCGTCATTATACTGACCACTGTTCAAAAGTTTGGGATTAGAGAGACCTTTTAATGTTTTTGAACTCTTACGCTCATCAATGCTGCATTTATTTGATCAAAAACAATTATGCAAATGTTTTTGCAGTTTAAAATAGCTGTTTTGTATTTGAATATATTGAAATGTAATTTATTCTTGTCATGCAAAGCCAAATTTTCTGTGTCATTACTCCAGTGTCACTTGATCCTTCAGAAATCATTCTAATATGCTGATTTGCTGCTCAAGAAACATGAAATATAATTTTTAATGTTGAAAAGCATATTTTTGTAAACTGAGATGCTTTTTTTAGGATTCTTTGATGAATAGAAAGTTCAAAAGGACAGAATGTATTTGAAATGGAAATCTTTTGTGACATTAGAAATGTCTTTACTGTCACTTTTGATCAATTTTATGCGTCCTTGCTGAATAAAAGTATTGATTTCTTAAAAAAAACCTTGGAAAGCTCTCTCTTTTTTTTTTTTTTTTTGTGGAACTCAAACCGAAGTATCTTATCAGAGTAACTTCAGATTTCGAATTGGATGAGCCAGATTCAAAGCCATTTTAAAGTAGCCAATATTTACACACCTGTGACCACGCATCAGGTGAATTTTCTGTTATTGTAAATATTAATCCCAATACATTTGCATTAATGTGCAGGTGTACTCAATGAAGTGGCCACTGCGTGCAAGTGAATGCGACACAAGACTTGTTTAATGTTTTGTGATCTGAACGCAGGTGTTTACAAGAGTCGAGACGCTCGTCTGACGCTGCGGCTGTATCACATGAGAGCTCTGGTGAAGAGCACCTACAACAAGATCACTGAGGAGACCTTGATCATGGATGGCTTTGTAAGTGGACTAGAGTTTCTAACTTACTACAAGCTGCATGTTTGTTCACATAGTGTGAGTTAATGGTTTTTGGTCTTGCTCAAACCACCAATTTGTTGTAATTACTGAGGAAATCAGTCAAATTGTGTACCATTTTTTATTGGCTGTATGTTTAAGCTGCAAACTTTAGTTCTCCAAGTAGTAAAAGAACATGGTGCAATAGTGCCCTGTTCACAAAACACATCTCTGGCTCTTTTTAAACTTTGCAGTAAAAGAAAACAGGTATTCAGAGAGCAATACCTTGTAATATTGCACAGAACATTCGCTCTATTCAGAATTTGAGAGAACACGATGTTCATCTCTGTGCTGTTGTTCTCCTCAAGGTCTCTGCTGACCATGAAGGGAGCACATACTTGTTTCAAGGCTTTATACAAGGTAGAGACTACGGCCCATTTGGACTACAGAGACAAGGTATGCTACATTTAAGCAATGCCAAATTATATTTATTTATTTAAATGATAAAAATCAGAATGAATATATATAAAATCTCCTGAACTAAACCTTAAATATATCAAATATTATATATACAGTTCTATGTATCAGTATTATATGTATAATAAATACATATAAAATGTTAGTATATATAAATATGTATAATATAAAATATTATGCAGTTTACAGCACCACTATGGCACCACATTATATTATATTTTGAATAAGAATTGCATAATCTTATTATAGATACCTAGCAACAGTTATCATCCACTCACAATCACAATATCATTTAATTATAATAAGAGCAGATCTTTCCTAACTCTTTCATAATATCTTGCATAACTCATTTATGTAGTAACAAATTAATCACACTTGCATGTATCTTTAGATTAATCAGATCTCTTTGTAATTAATCAGCCTAGATTGATGTAGCTCTGTTAAAAATGATTATTTTCCCATCATGCAACATTTCAGGTCTGAACATAATAGAGCCCACCAGGAGCCCCGAGGTTCCACCCAGAACCAACAGCAGCTCTGTGGCCATTGCGATTCTTGTGCCTTTCTTTGCCCTGATTTTTGCAGGCTTTGGGTTTTATCTCTATAAACAGAGGTGGGTGCAATTTCATCAATGAAATTACTGATGAAAAAAAGATGGGAAAATTTGATTCCTGATGGTCTTTTCCTTCTCATTTGATTGCAGGAAGTCTGATAAAGCGGAGTACAGTGGCTGCTCTGTGCATGAAAACAACAACGGTCAGGCTACATTCGAGAATCCCATGTACAACACCAATTCCAAATCCATCGAGGGGAAGGTCGTCCGCTTCGATCCCAATCTCAATACGGTTTGCACAATGGTTTGAGGGTTTGATGCTGTCAGAACTGTCACTTTTGTGTTGGTATATTACTTGTTTTAGTCTCTTCGAAGCAACTTTCAAGCACAGTTTGGGGTGCGGTACTCACACGGCAGCTCAAAGCTGTGCGCGGATTTGCAGGAAAACATCATATTCTTCACCCTTCGAGTGGAGAATTCTATATTATCTACATCTCACTCTGAGAGTGTTGATTTTGTATTTAAAAGAAAACAAAAACAAAAAGTTATGTGTCCTTTTTCGATGTGAGTTTCATATGGAGCAAATTATTTTAAGCCATTCCAAGGGCGTTCACACATTCAGCGATTTGCTGCGTGGAAAAGTTGAGAAACGTTGAACTTTACGCAAGTCAACATGATACTGTGACCACCAGTAGGAGTGAAGACATTTGATGTGATAACGTGATCCGTCTCTTGTCAGATACTGTCAACAAAATGGTGAAGTTAATGTTCTGTATGATTTCTCTGCTCAAAAAAAAGACAAAAAAAAACATGATGCATGGAGAACCTTGTCAGAAATCATGAGCGTTTAAAGTCCATTCATGCATCGATAATCGTTCATTTGCTTCATGATATGATGCTTAAGTGCTGCTGCGATTTATATTCAGACTCTTTCCTCTGCAGAATGCTAATTTGTACCGGCAAGAAAACTGATTCTTTGTCAAACTAGCTTATTTTTATTGATAGCGCATCTCAGTGTGTGACGAAAAGGCTGTATGTGTGAACGCCCCTTCAGACTGTGCACATCGTCTCGTCATCGCAGTGCGCTTAAACCTACTAACCTCCTACAGATCCAAGTCACTTAAGGAACACGAGCGTTCCTTAATGCTCACCATTCAAGTGTAAACTTCCTCATGGAATATCAACTCTCAAGTCTTTTTTAATGAGGAATGGTTGCTATTACAAATGGTTTTCACACTTGGCTCTTTTAAAGGAATAGTACACCCAAATGAGTTTGTTTGTTCATCAGAACAGATTTGAAGAAATTTAGCATTGCATCACTTGCTCACCAATGGATCCTCTGCAGTGAATGGGTGCCGTCAGAATGAGAGTCCAAACAGCTGATAAAAACATCACAATAATCCACACGTAATCCACACCACTCCAGTTCATCAATTAACATCTCGTGAAGCAAAAAACTACATCTTTGTTAGAAACAAATCCATCAAAATATTTTTGAACTAGCTTCCGACTAAAATACGAGTCCTCTATCTATAAAACTGCTTTCTTCAGTGAAAAAGTATTCTCATCTGAATCAGGAGAGAAATCTGCACATATCAAGCACTGTTTATAAGTGAAAACAGCCCAAAACATATCTAAATATGTGAGTGGATTTTGATGCGAGACAACAACTTTTTCACTGCAGGAACCGTTAATTTGGATTATGCACTCATGTTGGCCAGAAGTGACGTTTTAAGTTAAAATGCCTTAATGATGGATTTGTTTCTTACAAACACACAGCTTTTCACGTCACAAGACATTATCTGATGGACTGGAGTCATGTGCTTTACTTGTGGATTATTGTGATGTTTTTATCAGCTCATTCTGACGGCACCCATTCACTGCAGTGGATCCACTGGTGATCAAGTGATGGAATGTTAAATTTGTCTAAATCTGTTTCCATGAAGAAGCAAACTCATCTACTGTACATCTTGGATAGCCTGAGGGCAAGTCAATTTTCAGCAGTTTTTCATTTTTGGCTGGACTATTCCTTTAAAGGTGAAGTTTGTAATTTTTTCACTGTTGAAATGCTTTCTCTGTAACTGTAAGTAAGCCATTCGTAGGTTGACTTCCTGAAGAGTGTAACACTGTGGCTCTGTGGTGCTTTTCACAATACTCTTTTTGATCGAGCATCCCGACATGAATCCAATGGAGGTGGAAGACGTGCGAGGGGCTGTTCAGTCAGAAACACATTCTAGCGTTTAAAACAGTGTAACTAAACGTAAAACATGTTTATAGGTGCTTTATCAGCCATTCGCAATTGTTAATAAACACTCCACTCGTTCAAATGTCCTGTAAATATCATCTGAGTGGTCCATTGTTTCAAAACGGATTTCTTCAGTGCATCTTGGGAAGAAGCAAAGTAACAGCTAAAGGCATTCATTTAGCATTTGCATAGATCAGCAATTAAAAATAATGCAGAAATCCAAATATAGTTTTTGAAATGGGTCTTAAATATTTTATTTAGTTTGTTTAACTCAAATGCACTGTAAAAAAAATGTTTTTGTTTTTAAAGTTGTAAATAGATTACTGGAGTACATTTTACAAGAACTTTCTACTACAATTTTATGTTTAATTCAGTGTGTTGCTTGTGGTTTCTTTATAATTATTTTTCTCAAATTTCTAAATGAAAATAGTTTTAAGTAAATTCTACACTGCGTTTTTTCAGTGTATGGTTTTGGCCATGAAAATAGCCAAAGAAGCTGGCATGGTATTAGAAATACAAACAAAAATAGTGCCGCTGGAAACGCAAGAATGTGTCCTGTATGAACGGGCCCGGCCCGTAAAAGTGGGAAACCATTTTTAATTAAGTGACAGAAATTACACACTTCACCTTTAGGAGAAATAACTTTTTACACAAGTTCACCTCATTGGGTTATACTTCATATTTTCTTCAGATTTGTATCGAATATTCACAAATGTTTCTGATTTGCTCACTTTAGGATCACTGACTGGCTATTAGCAGATTTCATAACTCATAATAGTGCCTTGTATGATATTTCACTGGTGTTGTGGGGAAAATGGGTTAAATTTTCTGTTTGTTTATTTATTTATCAACTACAGCTAGTTTAATTGTTCTACAAAAAGTCACTTTTGCACATACCTGCCAAATATAATCAGATATAGCATCAGTGCTATGTTTGAGTTCTTTGTGCCGCTGCCCATAATGTCTTTTCATTGACAATTTGTATATTTATACAGATGTTTTGTGTTGAGCAGCATCGTCGTGCTGTGTTTGGCTCTCACTATTCCTATTAGTGACACGAAATATCGAACACTGTCAAAGATTTAGGATTGCTTTTAGACACTGGCTCCTTCGGATGGGTCCATCACCCTTGTAAATGCATTCATATCAAATGTACAGATATTTAAACTTTTTTCAAAAGAGTTATATTTTTGTGAGAAATTTGTAAAATAAAAGGTTATGTAAATATCCATTTGTAAATGCCATTTACAAATAAAAAGTAATTTGCTTTTCTACATTTTCTTGATTATTTCTTGAAATATTCAAAGCTGTGCTTGTATGATGAATGTTTGACAGATTAATTGGTTGCGTCTCAAATTACATATTTATAACATTGTGTGGTGAAAATTCCTTTCCGTTCATGAGTGTGATTTGGAATTGTTAAATTGGAATGACTGAACAAAACATTTCAGATTAAATAAATGTACTAATTTTGCTGGTTATTTGCTGACACATTTACAAGTACAATATAAATGATCTACTTTTCAAAAGTTTGTAGTCTGTAAGATTTTTTTTAATGTTGTTGAAAGTATCATATGCTCACCAAGGCTTAATTTATACATTAAAAATAGTAATATTATTAAATATTATTGCAATTTAAATCAAATATTGTAATTTATTATCCATTTAAATTAATTAAATTATTTAAATTTTTTATTATTCATTTAAATTGCAATTTAAAATGTTTTGTGCTGAATTTTCAACATCATTACTCCAGTCTTCAGTGTCACACGATTCTTCAGAAATCATTCTAATATACTAATTTTGTGCTAATGAAACATTTCTTCTTATAATTAATTCTGAATTTTTATTTTTTTTTTGTATTTATTTATTTATTTATTTATTTGTTTATTGTGTGTAAGCCAAGATAATTTGTAACATAAAAGTAGCTGTTTAAAAAATGATTAAATAAAATGATTAATATTGACAAAAAGCACCAACGTTGAATTAACTGATTAATCAGCTAATAACATGATTTTACAGATTGTGCTAACATAAATCTCTGAGTATGTGGGTGTACATAACTGTGAACAATTAGTTCATTTAAATTCATTAGCTAAAAATAGTTTAGTTGAAATGAAGTGTTTCAATATACAGTTTATAAACTTAGATTAATTAAGACTGCAGTTGTTTTGTGGTAATTAGTAGTTTTGCCCAGATTAGGTTCATACATTTAGCAGCAGCTTCAACCTCACATTTATTTATTTACACCAAGAAAACTTGAAAGTGAATCATCAAAACCTTTGCGCAAGGAATTGTGGAAATTATTAGCACAACATCAGTATGCAGGGCTGCACACTAGAACTTTTATGTTTGTCATTTTTAATCTGTCATTTAGGCCATGCTAATCTTGCGTACTTTTTAGGACGGATCCTATCCAGATTGGGACGCAGGGTTAGTCTAGCATGATTGTGCGTCATGAATGATGTTCTGTGCATGGAAACTCGAACACTAGCAGTACTTGAAAGCTACATGTAACATGAAAGCGGAGGATCAAACAGAACGTGGGACTTCTACAACGTGGAGCTTCAAACTGGATGTTGTTAGTTCCTTCCAGAATTGAGACGTGATCAATTATTGATGAGGAATGGCAATGGAGTGAGCGAGACAGGTTTACAGGCGGTGACGGGCATATAAACAAAGCTGAGGTTGATCAAATGGAGCACCATACAACAGAGAAGCTGACAGGACAATTTGTCCAGTCGCTTGTAAATAAAATCCAGTGAATTAAAAGAGAATGAGTGCAAATTGAGGAAGAGAGCACAAGTTCTCAAAGACAACAGTGTTAGACCGACAATGAAATGTTGCTCAGGAATGAAACCTGGATGGAAATGCATTGCCTTTGGTTTCACTTTGGACCTGAAAAACCAAAGCTCTGTGACCTATACGTTCATAATGTCAGTATTTTGGACTGACAACCGCATTTACTCTTAGAAGCGATTCTCAAACTGAAGTCAAGTCTGTATTCTATTTGCATCTTGGTAGATTACTTGAAAATTGTAGTCCATTACTGATTACAAATTACATAACGGAAATTGATGGACAGGCCTCCTCAAAGTCTGGACCTCAACCCCATTGAGCAAATTTGGGGCGAGTTAGAAAATAAACAGGAGAGATCTATTGTACACTCAAAGGAAAGCCTTTGGCTTGAGTTGCAGAAGGCATGGGATAACATTAGTGTTGAAGTTCTCAGGAAATATACTGACATATGCCAGAGAGATGTGCTGCTGTAATTGCTGCAAAAGGTGGACATACCAAATATTAACGTTAAAAGGGGATAAAACAGTACGACTCAGAGCAACCATCTGCATGTTTCATGAACATTATGAAATGAAATCATGTTTTGGAGGCAAAAAAAGGTCAGATTAGATTTCTCATTTTAGGTAACGTAACATGTTATGAAGTAATTGTGGACATGAATGTGATAAATGAATCGGGGGTCTTCACGTAAATACTTTAGGTCAAAGGGGTTTGGCTGACAAAAAAGTTCAGGAATCCCATATGAACAAACAAGAAAACAGCAATGACATTACACATTCAAAGTTTACAGATCTGAAATGCTTTGGTCCACATCCGGAGGTCACTGTATGCGATGAATACATAGTGTTTCAAAGCTGTATATGAAGTCAAGTGACATGTGGCCAAGTATGTGACCCATACTCGGAAATTGTGCTCTGCATTTGACCCATCCAAGTGCACACACACACACACACACACACACACACTCCCCCTTACCGACAATTCCTGCCAGACCTGAGACTCAAACGTCCAACTTTCTAACCATTAGGCCATTAGAACCTTTCATAATTATTTGTCTTAGACATAGTCTAATTGACTGACAGGTGCTTTGTCCCTAGATTTAGAAGCAAATATCACACATTTATTTACATGACATTTATATGATCATTCTATATTGTGAATATATAGTCAAAGCTAAATGGTATGAGACACAGTAGGACTTTTTAGAAAGGAAAATTCAAAAGAGAAAAGAATAATAAGGATATAACTAAGGATAATCAATAAATTATGAACCATTTACTGCCATTGTGTGAATATTTAATCATGTAATCAATGAAAAGTAACCGTAATCTGATTAGGAGTATTTTAAAACATAATATAATCTAATTACAAGTGCTTAATATTAGAACCTGATTACGTAATACAGATGACATGTAATCAGTTACTGTCTGGAGCCATAGTGACTGACTAAAGTAAATAAATATTAAAAATGGTGACGACCAAAACTGCAAAGTCTTAGTACATTTGAAATGACAAAAGCTCAATTTCTTTCTTCAAACATTAATTAACCCCGACGACAGATTTTATGCCTCAGTAAAGCGCGGAAAGGAGTTGCACGCAGTCCACATAACTGACAGACTGGATTTGATTGTTCAGATAACACACAGCAGATCTGCAGATCTGTAAGTAACCAAAAAAACACGCATGGAACCCGCAATATGCTAAACGCAGCAGGAAGGCAGCACTCTTGAAAGTATGCAACCTGTGTGCTTCCGTTTTTGCTTATAGGCCCTCATCCTGTGACTAATAACTCTGAAGCTTCAGGAAATGACAGCTCTGATTGGTCGATGTGACGACAAGAACAAGCCCAGTTCTCCTGTAGGAACCATCGTGAGCTCAGTAGCTGGGTTTGTCCATATTTCACCCAGCGCTGGGTTGTATTTAACCCAGCATTTTTAGAGTGTGACACATGAAATAATAATCTGAAGAAAAAAAGAACAATTTAAGTAGCCATTTATTAAAACTGTTGACAAAAAGGCTTTTATGGCTCATATTGATATAGTGAGGAATATAGAGGCCCAAAATAATAAAAATATGCAATTTGGTTCAGAATCGTTGATATTTTTATGGTCAAAAAGTAAGATAGAATTCTTCTGATAGCTTGTAATGTAAATCAGTGAGATCTTTATAGGCTAATAGTATAGCAGACTACTTACAAAAAATGATATAAAAATTAGTTGTCATTCTATATCTCCCAATATTATGTATGCCTTAGTACACTCTAAAAAATGCTGGGTTAAATACAGTGCTGGGTAAATACTGGACAGAACACATGCTGGGTTGTTTTCAACCAACAGTTGGGTTAAATGTTTAAGCCGAACTTCTGGGTAGTAACCCAACCGCTGGGTAAAAACAACCCAATCGCTGGCTTCGTCCATATTTTACCCAGCGCTGGGTTGTATTTAACCCAGGATTTTTTAGAGTGCAAGTACAAAATTCTGTTGTTTTATTGTGAGGAAAAAAAACACACATACTGCAATGCAATACAGTGATGATTCCAGTGAGTCTAGTGAGTGTTTGTCTTGAAATATTACTAACAATAAAAGTTATTCCTACATAAAATGAGTCAAACAACACATCCATTCCTTTGATAGTTAAACTCAAGTATGCATTTCAAGCAAACACCCATTAAGAAACGCATCTGATCAGGGCAATGTGAACTCGAAACCAGCCTAATTATAAAGGCTAGTCTTTTTAATTGTAATTTAATTGTATTATAATGTTATGATTAGTCGTGTAGTCGTTCTGGCAACCCGCTGATTAGCTGGATTTGAAACTACAGGTAAATCGCCTCACCGAACTAGAGCAGAGCTAATGTGTTTGCCAGCATGCGGACAGAAGTGCCGCCCATATGATTTGGGTTTGCAATAGCACTCTTTTAAACGCTACTGATGGGATCCGTCGTCATAAAAGTAAACACAACACGGCAGCTATGGAAACAGCAACAATAGAGGGAAGACGCTAAGCAAAAACAGTAATTTCCCAAGCAACCTATTGCATAACGAAGAGAAAAAAAACCCTGAGTGTCACTGCTCTGCAATTACCTTGCTGGGTAATTACTCAGCGGAGCTCTGTTTTGGGGGCTAGAATATATTTAATCTGCTGATGATGGCTCTTTTTTGATGAGCCGTGTAATTAAATTCGTTTGCAATATATCGGAGATTGAAAACTTTGAATTGAAACCGGCAAAGTTGAAGTCTTTCTTCCTGGTATGTACTCTGATCCGCTACAATGGGGATGAATTAAAAACCTATAATGTTTCATTTTCAGCCTGCCGAGCAAAGCGAATCATTTTCACAAGAATCCTTTCAGTCTCTCGCTTGTGAAACGACCGACGTCACGAGCTTCCAGAAAGTCTCGGATCCCAATAAAACAAAGTGGAGAAGCAGTTGGAGAACACTTTCCTCAAGCAGATTGAGGTTTTCTCCGCTCCACGCATTGCCATCTGCATCGCTCTCAGGACTGCAGTAATTATCAAGGTAATGGTGCTTATCATGCATGAAATATGAATATCATTTACATAAATCGTCCTTGATAGTCCAAACATCCTTAACGAAAACGGCTCTCCGAGTTGGGACGTTTTAAATATTTTACGGGTTTCCGAGCTGGAGGAGATGAATCTGAAGCTGACATTTTCAACTGACACGAAATGTTGCAGGATAAGAGACAAGCTGCAGCTTCGCGGTCTATCATACCATACTTGACATTTTGGCAGGGGACACTCTTTAGATTATAGCAGGATAAAACCTGACTGCTGCAGGAATAGATGGAGTGTTGATGCGCACTGTTTTGAGTCCCGAGTGCAGAAGTCTCTTTGGACCAGGCCATCCCTTGGAGACGCATTCAGCACATCTTGTACACTCACTCCATCAGAGAGTCTGCAGAGCTCAGACAAATCCAGTAATACGCTTCCTGAGAGACTGTCAACTCATGCAGATGCAAACACACAAACTTTTGCAAAACTACAGTCTCTATAGCAATCTATTCTTAAGGTGAACTGGCCAAAAAAGGGGATACTTTGTAGAATGTACATACTGCTCTTTTACTTAGGCCTATAATGAAAGCAGCACCATAAAAGTAGTCTAATATGACCAAGATAGTGTTATTTATGCCAAATCTACGGTGGCCGAGAGAGCTCAAAGCACTGCAACTCCAGAAAACACATACAAATAGAAAATCACCAGCAAATTAACATCTTCATCACATTTGCAGCACGCAAATGCTCACAACACAAACAAATAAAGAAGCGTGCTGCAAAAACAGAAACAAATGTATACGCGCAAGTAGCACAGACCACAACAAAATTACCCCAACAAAACAAAAATTAACCATTTTATTTATTTTTTGGTGTATTGATTACCATTTGTATAACCACAGTTGTACAAATACCATGGTTAAACTATGGTTAGTGTAGTAAATCCATGGTTCATTTGTACATACCATGGTTTAACTATAGTAACCATTTTTTGTTTTTATTTATTTATTATATAATAAATGTATTAATTCATTCATTCATTTTAATAGTAAAACCATAGGCTATGGTTAATTTTTGTAAGGGAAGTTGTCAAAAGTCACCTTACATAACCTTTCACAGTAACAGTAATTGTATTTCGTCAGCTTATTTAGGCTAATAATATATATATAAAAATTAAAAAAAAGCAATAAGGAATGGTATGAGCAGGTTGTTAAAATGAACAAAAATCTCACCTTTCAGAGCAAACATTGATAAACATGTCCCAGCCATGTTTGGCACTTTGCGGTTCCCTTAAATATTTCCGATGTGGTCTTTGCAGTGCGTTTCTGGGTTTCATTTGTTTGTGTTTTGAGTATTTGCAGCGTGTTGAGCTCTCTCGGCCACCGTAAAAATCCCATTTGATGTTCACAAATTACAATTTGGCACGTCAAGATTTTGTTTTTGTTATTGCAAATGCATACTGTACAACAACAAAATAATACTTAAAATATTTGTAATAATAGTACTCAATAGTAGGAAAAAACATGGCACATGTCCAATAAAAAAAGGCAACATTAACACGGTTAATGCAAAGAAAAAAAACTTGAAGCATTATTCTTTTAAGGAGTCTCTTATGCTCACCAAGGCTGCATTTGTTTAATGGAAAATATACTAAACATTAATATTGTAACATATTATTACAATTTAAAGTAATTGTTTATTCCTCGGATGGTGAAGTTGAAATTTCAGCATCGAAAGCCCAATTTTCAGTGTCACATGATCCTTCAGAAATCATTCCAATATGCTGATTTGCTGTTTATATCCTTAAGAACAATTATATTCTCCAAAATATTTTATATTTTTATTTTTATGTATTCTATGTTTATCACTTTTGATCAATATGTGGTTTCTTTCAAAAAGGGAAAAAAAATCTTACTGATTGCTTTCAGTATTCTTATTTACATCATAATAGTGTGATTTGAATTGACTACATCTACTTCTACTTATTCCGGTCTGTTCCTCACACAAAGGTAAAGCTGAAACTTTTTCTGCTCTTTTGTGTTTGTGTAAATGCTTCTTAGAGCAGCATGGACATTCTGCTAAATGCCTTGTTTTGTGCTGCATGGAAGAAAGTCCTTGAGATCTGGAGCCACAACAGAGTGAGTAAATGACAGCATTTTCATTTTTCAGGCTAACTTTTCCTGTAATAACCTCATATCATCAAAGTGAAGATGTCGAGGAGTTTTGCGGTAATATCGTCGCTCATGTGAGAGATTGTGTGCTTTGTGAATGGCTTTGAGAAATGGCTGTTTGCTGAATGGCGTCTGTTGTATTAGGGCCGCGCTCACAGCGACAGAAGCCTGCTTGAGATTCTCGGGCCCCTCGTCTCTCTCAGCTGTCTGTCACGCCGGATGACTTTTCCATCTGCTCGCTGAATCTTCGGGGGTAAAAAGCCTGAGTAAAAATTGGCTTCCTTTGATGACAATGTGACACATGAAATGGCTTCTTTTGTACGAATCCCTGTGCGTCAGACAAAGCGTGTCCTCAGACCCAGCCTTCCTTTGACTGTCAAACTCGTGTGGAGTTCAGGTGCGACTGCCGCCATCAAACCTTGTCTATAGTGCCCTCAGGATAGATCCTGCTTTGTAACTGTGCATGAATATTCATTCCTTCCTCTGAAATGATGATGCAAGTATTTAAAATATTTTGCAACTCTGTGAAATCGTGTAAATGTTGATTAACACCTGTAACTGTAACTGTAAATATCATGTTACTTATTTTTATTATTTACATACACAATGATAATATTGTGGTTTTAGTTTTATATTTTTTTAATGGGATATGTGCCATGTTTTTTTTTCCTTTCATACTATTGAGTACAATGACAATTATGATAAATAATTAAAATATTATTCAACTCCATGAAATCCCGTAAATGTTGAAATATAATATTTCATAATTATTTTATTGATTTGTAATAATAATTGATGTTGTTGTTATTTACATCATAATATTGTGATTTTCATTTTATTTATTTTATTAGTAGTAGTAGTATTTTACCATTTTTATATCATTTTTATTTTAATTGGACGTGATGTTTTTTCCTACTATTGGCTATTATTACAAATATTTAAAATATTATGCAAATCATGATTCATAATTTTTGTTACATTGATTTTTATTTATGATAATTATTATTACATATACCATGATTATATTGTTTCTATTTTTTATTTTATTTTTGTTTACATTTATTTTTGTTTTTATTTATTACCTATATTACCTTTTTATTGGACATGTGCCATGGTTTTTCTACTATTGAGTACTATTATTAATTACAAACATTTAAAATATTATGCAACTCAATGAAATCTTGTAAGTGTCAATTAACACACCTGTAACTGTAAATATCATGTTTCTTTTAATTTTTCTTATTTAATTTTTTTATTTATGATGATTATTATTGTTATTTACATATACCATGAGAATATTGTTTTTTGTATTTTTGTTTACATTTATTGATTTTACATTTACAGAGTTAATATTACCTTTTTTTATTGAACATGTGGCATGTTTTTTTTTCTACTATTAAGTGCTAATATTACAATTATTATATAATATTATTACACTAAATATTTTAAGTATTATGCAACTCCATGAAATCTTGTAAATGTCTAATAACACACCTGTAACTGTACATTCTGTATCAATGCTGGCAGTTTTATAAAAGCTATATGTTATGGGAAATTACAGTGAATTTTCCACAGTTAAGGGGTGTTACACGTGAGAGAATTAAAGTAATAACGTTTGTTGCTTTATTTAACCACCATCATTTTGCAGAAATCCTGCAGCTGTGAGTCGAGCAGTAATTAGCATCATGGGGAGACTCATTTCAAGCACTTGTCTATTTGCAGCCGGGCTCTTCATGGAGCGTGAGAGCGGACAGACCCTGACGGGAATATCATCCCGACTGCAGAAATCCACTGAATAATCAGCCAATCTGACAGCTGCAAGGTCACCACATGACACTGTTGCCCCCCAGTGTTTATTCTCTTCTCCATTTCAATTATTTACTGTAAGTGATGTATCCTAATACCATAATACCATGTTTTTTTTTGGACTGGTTCGTACTATCTTATTTATTTATTATATCTACCATGATACTATCATGTTTATTCATATTTTTATGTATACCTTAGTAATATTGTGATTTAGACATTTAATTTTTTTTATTAGGTTTTTTTACATGTACAATGGTAATGTCATGTTTATTAATTGTTTAATTGTTTTCTTCTTATTATTATTATTATTTACACATACCATGATAATACCATGTTTATTATTTATTTTTTATTTTACTGATTTTTACTTTATTTTCTATCCATTTTACATGTACCATGATAATTATTTATTATTGGACGTTTTTTTATTATGGTAATACTGTGGACTTTATAACATGTTTGTTTGTTTGTTTTTAACTAAAATTCATGACTGATGGTATTTACATGGTACTCCCAAGAATCTACCACAATAGTGTGGGACATTTACCATATTAAAACCATGATGTTTTGGACATTTATATGTCATTGTCATACTGAAAATATGACATGTAAATTGCATGGTACATGAATATGATAATTATTCAGTACAATGGTACCTCCTCAGTACTCTACTGTTAGTGTCTGACTGTTTGCTTTCTTTCCACTGAGTGATGGGAAAATGCAGATGTCAAGATTTCTTCTTCTCTTTTAGTGTCTCTATTAGGACATGTCATCATAAGCTGGTAACCATGGGGACGGATATCAGTTCTCGTGCATCCAGTGACCCGTGTGGCATCCTTCAGTGTGAAAGTGATGTCTGGTGCGCAGCGCTGTCATAACCGTCACATACATCTGTCTGAGAATATACTCAACATCATTCTGATGGACATTAAGATTCAGAACGCTGCATTGCCATCTGCAGAAGAGGAGTTAAACTAACCCTCCCAATCTCTGAAAGCCAGTGTGAAATGATGTTCTCAACTTCAGTAATCACATGTACTTGTGAGAGATATTCAACAAGAAGAGTGGGAATTAATGAGATTGTAAAAAAAAAAAAAAATGAGATTGAATAATTACTGGAACATTTACTTGGAATAATGTGTAGAAGTCAGCTGTGAACAATGAAATAAGATGCCACAATCTTTATACCAAGCCACTTGACCTAAACATTCAAGTATTTGAATGCATTTTTATTCATTTTTATAATAATAAAAAATAAATTATAATTATGATTTGGTTTATTTTAATATTTATTCATATTAATTATCAATATTTTTCTTGGAAATTAACTTACTTTTAACATACACTACCTCCTTACTTTTTTTTTCAAAAGAAATTGTTGCTTTTATTCGGCAAGGATACGTTAAATTGATCAAAAGAAACAAGCCATTTATAATGTAACAAAAGATTTGCATTTTAAATAAATTCTGTTCTTTTTAACTTATTATATCATGGTTTTGACAAAAATATGAAACACGACAACTATTTTCAACATTGATAATAAGAAATGTTTCTTGAGCAGCAAATCAGCATATCAGAATGATTTCTGAAGGATCATGTGACACTGAAGACTGGAGTAATGATGCTGAAAATTCAGCTTTGAATCACAGGAATAAATTACATTTTGATGTATATTCAAATGGAGATCCATTATTTTAAATTGTAATAATATTTCACACTATTACTGTTTTTACTATAATTTGTAATCAAATAAATGCAACCTTGGTGAGCATAAGAGGCTGCTTTCAAAAATAAGAAAAGTCTTACTGGTTCCAAAATGTATATATTTATATAATATATTTATGAGGCAAATTTGAAAGAATTGTAGCTGATGCTTTATCCATGCTTACTAATGACACATTTATTATTATTATTGTTATTAAGCCTGGTCCACACTACAGGTTATTCTGGCCAAAATCCGCCCACTATCTTATTGACAAATCAAGCAATCTTTTTATGTGCCGTTTAGGGGTTTGTCTAAAATAGATGAGACCAAAAAAACAAACAACTTCTGCCTGTCCATTAAAAAATAAGTAAGTGATTCTGCATTCATGGATCAGCCCTTGCAGGATTTGACCTACAACCTATAAGTTACCAGCCCTGTTCTTGAAAAACTACCCAGCCCACCCACCGTCAGCGGCCTGGAGTTCATTGAGCAGCTCTTCATCACTCAATACTTGGCCTGAAAACAAACACTCCAGCCTGACAGACCCTTCAGGGCGTATGTATAAGTCACCACATACAAAATGAACAATGAAGCTTAGAAAATATTACTAGAAGGCCCTCGTCCAGGGGCCGCAATAGCTGGCTAGTCACACAGCAGAAAGTTTACTTTATAGTGCAGCTTAAATCCATGATTTGAAAAATACAAAACTGTTCGTATTTACAGTGTCTCGACAGAGCGATGAATGGACGGCTGTGATGCGAGGAGAAAGAGCCGATTCAGCAGAGAGGAAGACCTCCGTCACAGAGAAACGCCGCTCTGTACAGTAAGCACACAGATCTGCTTCTCCTCCAGCCTTGGGATGTCGCCAGGGGGCTGCCGTTCAAGAAAAATTGAGGCAGACGGGAATATTGAATGGGGCGCTTGTTTTAGATGTGAAGTTGAAGGGAAATCTAACTTGCTAACATCTTAGTTGGCCAGTATATGCAGCATCAGATGGAGATTCTAAGATTTGAGTGTAGATATTAAGAAGTCCAAAAAAATGGTCATTTTGTCATTATTTACTCACCCTCATGCAATTTCAAGCATATGCTTATATTTTAGGGTGGAACACAAAAGGCAGATTTTGCAATTCTTTTCCATATATTGACAGCTCATAGTGTTTAAAAAGAATAAAATCACTATTGAGCGTAACCGTCTTGTTCCAGGAGTAAAAATCCCATTCATTTTCTCCATATGGGAATTGATTTTTAACAGTGACTTATAAACCATTAAAGACTGACCTACTGTGAGCTATGAGGTTGTTAATCGATGGTATATGCTGCTGTTGAAGCCATTAACTCAAAACCATGTTTAACAGCAAAATTACTGGCGAAGAACTACATTTCCCGAAAAATCTGCACTTCAGAGAAAAGCAGCAAGCAAATCACACCAAAAGAAGCACAGTAAATGGTTTAATTGAGTCTGTCTCCCTACACTTTTAAAATACTTAAAATTTGTATAAATATATTTTTCCCTATGGGAAAAATGAGTGGAAAAATTGCTTGATTATCAGAGGACATCAGCCTATTTTGGGAGAACATTCGCTGAAAAACTGAAGCAATCAAAAAGTCATTATGAAAACTGAGCATAAAATATGAACATTGAAGTGCTCATGTTGTGAGCTTTAGAGACACTCAGCATACCTTAAAAAATCAAGCCTGCAAATATGAAATTACACGGGGGAAAAAAATGAAATTTAAATCTTACCCACTAAAACTCTCAAACCACATTTGCATGGTATATTTAAATGTATGCAAATTTGAGATTTAAAGGTTGCACTATTGAATATTTTCATTTCATTTTCTTTTTCCTCTTTTTTTTCAGTAAATACCGGTTTAGATTTCATGAATGCAGTGCACAGGACTTATGTGTCTTTTATAGTGATTTATCCTTTGCTGCATGGGCAAGAGCACTATGAACTCAGCAAAGTACTTCCTGTTATTTTCTATGGATGAAAAAATTCCAGACTTGGACAGTCATCAGGGAGAGTGAACAATGGCAGAATTGTTAGCTGTGGGTGAACTATCCCTTTAAATGCAACATTTTTAGCTGGGACAAAAACAGTTTTTCAGGAGAAAAGACAAAAAAAAAAAAAAAAATCTCAGGGTGAGAGGTCATTTCACCTGTGCAAAACATCAGTAGATTCTGAGAAACCACTGATAAGACCATCAGAAATATCGATTCTGTTTTATGTCATATCATGACCCATTATAATCCGATTCTACATGTGGAGGGAAGTTTCACTGGCGGTCTGGGAATAATTGGTCCCTGGAGAGATCACATCAGCCCCACCTCTCTCTCTCTCTTTCTCTCTCTCTCTTTCTCTCTCTCTCTCTCTCTCTCTCAGTCCTGTCTAGAGCTCAGCAGATGTAAGCAGCCCTGTCTTCTCTAACCTCTCAGCTCAAATATGGGACACTTCAAGACACGAGTATTGATCGTCTCCTGCTTATTGTTTACGTGTTATGAAGCAGAAAAATTAAAAACCAGAGGTCTGCGCCAGAAGGATGTTGACTACATGGAGAAAGTAAGACTTTAAGTATTTATTGTATTATTTTTGCCACTCTTTTCTTGCAAAACATGATCTTCAAAGGGCAAGATAACTTTATATGTAATTTATTTGTGTATTTATGTAATGCATTTAAACCCAAAGGAAACTTTAATTGCTCTGGAGACTAAATTATGTTTCCCTTAATTATTAAGATGTTTCTCATAAAATTCCAGTCAGTGTTGACTTTGAAGAGCATAGAGCTAAAAATGAATGTGCATAGCGCCTCAGATCATCCGTTTTTGGAATAATTTGATGAAAAATGTTTGAGATCATACTGAGATTACTGACTTTTGATTGCAAACTTTGTTTGTTTTGAACATCTAAAGGAGAAATGTGAGATTTCTGGGGGCTTTTATTTCAAGAGAAACCTCAGTAGACTTAATCAAGTCTCAATTTTTTCTCCAAAACAGTTATTAAAGAGGTCTCATCTGCTCTTTGCTTTTTCACATAAGCTTGGTCTTTGCAGAAGTTCTAGAAACTCTTGGTTTTATTTTGAACTGTCTGAAAGAGGTCATCAAATCAGACACTTTAGTTTTAAGTGTGCCGTATGAGTGACTATAAAATAATTGGCTATGCTGGCTGATTCTGTCTCTTCAAGAAATCAATACTGTAACTGTGATTTCCTGCAGACAGTGCAAGTTTTTCTTATTGACTAAAGCCTTTGCCAATATCGAACAATGCCAGATTCATTTTTGCAGATGCGAGAAGAATATGAGTCACAGGGACCAGTTAACCAAGCGGTAACAATGGATTGATTGCTAAAAAGGATGTGACAAAGCTGTTTAAACTCTGCTCAGAGCCCACTAAGAGTCAACAGTTTGCAGGAAACTAACCAGAATTGTGTTTCTTTATTGGGAGTAACAGCTCTTATAGCACTCAAGTTTACAACTGCTGAAACATGTTAGTCTGTTTCGCTATCAGTGATTATTTCAGGCCAGACAAGGTAATTCTTTCTAAAATATGCATACTATATACTGCACATGTTCAGTGTGCAATTTTTCTGTATGCACCGAATACCTGGATGATACCTATGCTTTGCAGCATAGAATAATTCTACAATGCACCGTGTTTGACTTGATATAGTTCACCCAAAAATGAAAATTTGCTGAAAACTTACCCTCTGGCCATCTAAGCAGTAGACGAGTTTGTTTTTTCATTGTAATGGATTGGGAGAAATTTAGCATTACATCACTTGTTAACCAATGGATCCTCTGCAGTGAATGGCGTCAGAATGAGAATGCATACATCTGATAAAAACATCACAATAATCCAGAAGTAATCCACACCACTCCAGTCCATTAGTTAATGTCTTATGAAGTAAAAAAAAAAAAAAAAAAAAACCTGTAACTTTAAACTGACGCAAACCGATTACTTGTGGATTATTGAGATATTTTTATCAGCTGTTTGGACTCTCATTCTGACGGCACCCATTCACTGCAGAGGATCCATTGGTGAGCAAGCGATGTAATGCTAAATTTCTCCAAATCTGTTATGAAGAAGAAACAAACTCATCTACATCTTGGATGGCCTGAGGGTGAATACATTTTCAGCAAAATTTCATTTTTGGGTGAACTATTCCTTTAACTTAACTTTAGCAGCAAATTAGAGTTTTAACTTATTTTTATTGCAAAATAAACTTAAAAGATTACCGAAATGTTACACACTCACTTTCACATATATTTTGCATAGTATGCACAGTATGCAGTACGCTAGTATTTGAACATCATCTCTGTCTCTCGTCATCAAAGTCAATTGAATATACAGCTGTCGGCTGTTAAAAATTCCTCGCCTCATTTCATTCCTTGATTGCTTTGAAATCTCCCGAGGTCCAATTCAAGACAAATTTGATATTCATCTTTTGCATAATTTTATTCAAAAGTCTTGCCAGTTGAACCATCTGCATTTTTATTAGTAAGCCAAAGTTAACTTTGAATAGTCCAGACATAACCAGCAATATTCCAGTTCTCAAGCTACAGCAAGCCATAACAAGACTTAAAGATTCTACGAGGTGTAGAATCATGTTGCACTTTTAAGACTGTGTAGAGATGTGATTGAATTTTATAAGGCCTGAAACATATTCAACAATGTGAATGCCAAAACCTCTATATACAATTGCTTGATTTCAAGTTTTGTTGAGATGCCCAATCTGTCCAACCACAATTCATAACACTATGCAAGTATGCATTGCAATTGTCAGTGTTATAGCAGCCATTAGAACAATGGTGAGTGACTCTTGAGTACTGAAGTTTGTTAACGCATCAGTAATGCAAGGCCATATATTAAGTCATTGCGCTTATTTTATTGTAAATTAGTTTTTAATGCAAGTTCTTGGTCTCATTGCGAATGATTCATCAGTGTACGTTATTTCAATAAACTAAATGTTTGTTTTTGCAATAATTTATCAAAATGTTACAACTTGCTCCGCCTCTAAAATAACTTTTTAGTTTTACGTTTTATTTCAGTTTCAAGTTTTTTCAAATTATTTTTTTATTGGCTTAAAGGAATGGTTCACCCAAAAATGAAAGTGTACTCACCCTCAGGCTAGCCAAGATGTAAATGAGTTTGTTTGTTCATCAGAACAGATTTGGAGAAATTTAGCATTACATCACTTGCTCACTATGCTCTGCTGTGAAGAGAATGGGTGCCATCAGAATGAGAGTCTAAACAGCTGATAAAAACATCACAATAATCCACAAGTAATCAACACCACTCCAGTCCATGAAAGTCTTGTGAAACAGAAAAGCTGTGTGTTTATAATAATAATAATAAAAATCCATCATTAAGTGAAAACAGTCAGAAACAATTCTAAACAAATACAGTATTTTGGTGGATTTTGATGTAAGAAGACACTGTTGTCTGGTCTTTTTCACTGGAGGAAGCGTTATTTTGGATTATGGACTTTTATTTTGAGATATTTATTTATTTTAAGTTAAAACGTCTTGATGGGCTTGTTTCTTAGAAACTCATGTGAATTACTTGTGGATTATTGTGATGTTTTTTATCAGCTGTTCGGACTCATTCTGACGGCACCCATTCACTGCAGAGGGATCCATTGGTGAGCAAGTGATATGATAACTTTCTACAAATTTGTTTTAATGAATAAACAAAATTATCTAGGTTATTATAATGAGACATATAGCCACGTCTATAATCAAAGTTTATATACTTTGTGCTCTCAAAGTGACTTTATAACAACTTTGTCCCACCAACATGGCCTAGCATAAACAGCGCTGACTAGCTCCACTTTATTTCAGGAAAGGTTACAGGCTACAACAAATTAGTTAGGATGTTTTATCATAAACTGTAATCAGTGAAATAAAACAAATCCAGGGCTCTATTGATCATGGACTGGGAAAATTGTCTTAGCTCCTGGATCAGAGTTACTCTATCACCAAAAGAGTGTTTTATTGTAAATGATAGTATCAGGTAAACATTCCAGTCGATTCATCATTGTAATGAAAAACAGGCTCGGTAATCCTTTTGAATTTGCTCGCGGTGGGTAGATTATATGGAGGGTGATTTTCTCATTCAGACCAGTCGGGGAAGCATCACTAATGAACCTGGCACGACTAGCCGCCGAAGAAAATGAGGCTGTGTGCATCACAAGGCATTGTTTGCAGGACACTCAGGTGTGTTCTGTCAATAAAAAGCAGCGGAGCCAAACGCACTGAAGGCTTGAGCTCGGCCACGGCACTGCAAGCTTATAAATATGAATACATTTCACTTCCTTGTGGCCTGTATCGGGAAGATTTATTACCTATTTAAGGGCCCTTATTTCCACAGCTCTCTGCTCGCAGGCATGCTGATTAGAAGCTGCATTACTCTTGCAGAAGAGACTCAGGTGACAGCGGAGCTGCTTAATGCTAAAGCCAGACCTCCTGTGCTCAGAGCCGTGTATTGTTCGCGCAGACGAGGTGGGTTACGGCGATGACATCGCTTCATATTCGACCCGTGCGCTCGGAAGCCGCTTTCTTATTGAGATGTAAATATTTGGTGTGTCACTGCTTCGCTAATGCGTGCACATTTGCACAAAACTCTAAATAGCCTATTATGCATGCGCTTTTTCTGCATGATCGGAGAGCCCGCTGGTTGTTCCACCTGGCATTTTGGCGAAGTTTCTCATCCATCAGTGGCGTTGGCATAAGTCTACACCTCCTCAGTGAATGTTCATTAAAATACATTTATGCTCACACAGGCTCTGCAGCGTTAATACGTTGTTTTCCCCAGTTCTGGTAGAGGATCAAATGCATGCATAACATAAAATCATATTTTTAGTGCATTTGTTAAGGCTAGTATTAAGCTGTTGGTGCCACCTAGCCTCTATGAATGATGCCCCATATTTTGGTAGCCTATTATTTATATGCTATTATAATATTTTGAGTAAGCTTTTATTTTCATGTTCAGTTTTCATTTTAATTCTAATTTTAGTAATGTTGTGTGCTTTTGAATTTTTTTAAATATATAATTTCGATTTTTTAATTTCGATATTTATATTATATATCGATATTATATTTACTTTTTAGTTTTATTTTAGTAATTTTTAGTACTTCAACTTTAAACTTATTTTAATCAGTTAGATGCCAATGCAAAAGTTTAATGTTTTTATTTCAGCTTTATTTAAATTGTAATAGTTCTAGTAAGTTAACAGAAATAACATAGCATGGTTTGTTGAAGGGTGCTGTGCTAGTTGTTGTTCAGTTCTCTTGGTTCTTTTGTTCCAGACCAAAAAAATAAAAATAAAAATGTTAGACTGTATTCAGTCCTAGTTCACTTAGCGTTTACACTGTCATTTTTAACACCGAACCTAAATAGCCTTTACAAAGTTCAATTCAATCAAACCAAACCTGCCAAGTGTAAACATACAAAATGAAGCTTTTCGAAACTTTGAATCAATTGAACTAATTGCTTTGTGAAATGATCGAATCGCTTGAACTAAGCTTGAACATGCATACAAATCGTGAATGTTTTATTCAAAGTGTAATTAAACGCAATTAACAAATCATAGAATTCCATTAAATATGAAATACTAAATGTTATTTTATTAATTTTTAGGGTGTTTTGCTTGGTTAATCAGGTAAGAGACAAATGATTCACAACTGATTCGAAGTTTCACAAAGCAGTTTTATGAAAACGCCCATTCATTAACTTAAATGCTAAGTATTAATAGTTTTAAAGGGCACCTATTATGCAAAATTCACTTTTACATGTTGTTTGAACATAAATGTGTGTTGGCAGTGTGTGTACACAACCACCCTGTGTAATAATAAAAATCCGCCCGCACCTTCTTTTTAATCCCCATAAATCATAAGCAGTGTCTCTGTTATCTTATTGCAGCTATAGAAGTTGTTCAGTCCAAAGCAGTGAGTGATTTTCTGCTTTTATTGTTTGGGTCATATTAACAATGTAGACTGCAGTATAGGTACAGTAGCCTATATTATGCTGCTGTCACTTAATACACAGATCTAATATAAACATCAGCTGTTTAACTTCACAGACATAACCAACTGTGTTTTTGTAACTAACATAAACTTGTGTCAAGATAATTTAGTTTAGTACTCACATGTACGGTGCCCGCGAGGTGATATGGTCGGTTCACTGTCGTGGCCACGATATAGTAATTCGTGGGAACGTTATATTAACTCGTGGGAACGTGATATTATATCGTGTTCTTATGTTAAGGGAACTACATATTTTTATTGTGGCCACGAGTTCAATGCGTAAACAAACCTGCGTGACCATAGCAAGCCAGGATTATCAGAGATGGATTCATTAATATTTTATTTAGAATTAAGAAATTATTATATTAATTATTATAGAAATTGCATTATTAAACTATTGCCATGGCTACCGGACTGTATTACGTGCCATAGTCAGCATTCAAATGAAGTTTATCATGAAATGTTACATAAAGTGCATAAAATAAAATAGGTCCACAAGAAAACATTTTTATCCATCCCACAGTCTTGTAAATCCATTAACTGATCGTCTTTTCCCCGTAATATGTGTATATTATTATTATTATTATTATTATTAGCCTATTATTATTGGTTATATTTTGATATTCGTTTATATTCGTTTTTTCCCTTCATTTCGATCTCTTTATTTAGCGTTCTGAATTGTAAATAACAGCCTACTGTAAATGCTCGACATGCAATAAAGCTTTGATTATGCTGACTGGAATTTTTACTGGAATGCAGTTTAAATTTAACATAGGCTATTTTTCATTTTATTTCTGCTAAGTAATAGACCATAATTCTACGGGCACATGGGCATAAGTACAATCATAAAGTCAAAACTTTATTGGCATAATTGTCAAGCGTTCACAGTATTTGCAAAATATATGGTAGGCTAGCAAATATAGCATAATTACACAAAACCTTAACTAGGTAAAGCGATACACAAACTGAAAAGGGAAATAAGCATATATAATATAACAAATAAAAAATATATAGCCTAACCTTATAAGTTAATGTAGTAATAATAATAATAATAATAATAATAATAATAATAATAATAGCCTATACAAATATTAAATTAAATGTTTAATGTTAATAAAAATGTTTTATGATAATATCGGATAATCCCGGGTTGCTATGGTCACGTAGGTTTGTTTACACATTGAACTCTGGCCACGAGAAAAATATGTCTTTCCCTCAACATAACATCATGAGGCCATGACATATTATCACGTTCCCATGAGTTATGATGTCATGGCCACGACAAAACTAAGTGAACCGACCATGTCACCTTGCGGGCACCATACACATGCCATGTGACAGCCGCTTTCTTTGCATTCGCTTAGCATGTGTGTGCTCAGAAAACCTGATATCAGAAGTTTAAACTGATATGGCTTTAAAACTCATGATTTCAGTGCAATATGCATGATTATCAAAACCAAACAGATGTTTTTTGGCAGAGATCTGAGATTCTAGCTGTAATGGCACTGTCCTATTCTGGAAAGGGGCAGGGAGCAGCAACTCATTTGCATTTAAAGAGACATGCACGAAAACAGAAAGTTTCTGCTTCCATTAAAAATAGACGTTTTCAAAATGATATAATGAATGATCTGTGGGGTATTTTGAGCTGAAACTTCACAGACATGTTTAAGTTTTCCATACTGTCAAAGAATGCCATATCTGCGTTGAAACTGTTTATCTGAGACTCTGTGAACAACTGTGTAATCAGATAATGAATCACAGTAATAATGACCTGTGTTTTACTGTCTGAATGGACAGATGATTCAGTCTCCATCCAACCAGGTTTAATGCGGGCAGCGTCCCAGTATAGATTCCTTCTCCATGCCCATTAGCAACATTGTGCAAAAATATTAAGTGTTAGCCATAGCATGGTATTTTCATCAGTAACCAGAGACCACACCATAAGAGCTCATTCCAGACGCATTACACTGACTAATGTTGGATGAGATTGTTAATACCTCTTACAGGCGCTTCAAGCAACAAAATATGCTGTTTGATATCAAGCCAAAAAGCTCCTGTTGAAACCTATGTGTTTTCAGTATTCCAGCTGCCTCCAGGGTCCAGCAGGCACCCCGGGAAGGGACGGAAATCCAGGAGTGAATGGAATTCCAGGTACTCCCGGTCTACCAGGCCGGGATGGTGCAAAAGGAGAGAAGGGCGAATGTGTGACGGAGAGGTTTGAAGAGCCGTGGAAAACCAACTACAAGCAATGTGCCTGGAAATCTCTCAACTACGGCATTGACCTGGGCAAAATTACAGTAAGAGGCCACAATGATGATTGCTGATTTATTTAAAACATATATGTCCAAAAGACCAGTGCATTCTTATTGTAGTATTATTTGTATGCTTAATATTTGGTATTAGCTTTTATTTTAATATTTTGTTTCATTTTCCTTTTAGTTTTAGCAATTTTGTTGTGTGCTTTTGTCATTTAATTATTATATATATATATATATATATATATATATATATATTATAGCTGTAATTCATTTTTTTAATTTAAGTTCTAGTTTTAGAGTAATTATGACTTGCCAAAGCAACATTTCTAGTTTTTAAGTTTAGTAAGTTTTTCATGTAATATTTATTTATTTTATTTCAGCTTTATTTCAATTGTAGAAAACAACTTTTAGTTTTAGTCAACAATAAAAACACTGGTACACTGTAAAAATAATTTTGGAAGTTATAAACAAAACAAAGATTATTAGAGTATGTTTTACAAGAAAATACTATTCCTCGGTCTTTCTATTTAAAAATGTCATGTTTATTCAATGTGTAATTTGAATAATTATTTGTGAAATGTACTAATAGTTTTCTTCTTTTTTTTTTTACATGGTACTTTTTCGTCACAATTTTAGTATTTACATGTTTTTTTATTAAAATTTATCAAATTAAAATGGTTAAAAATTCTAATTTTGAACATAATTTGAAATTAGTAAATAATTGTAATTATTTATTTTTCATAAAAAAGAATAATAAAGAAAGAAAGAAATCATGTCAAATCTTAACATTGAAAGATTTTCTCAACTCTAGACTATTTTCTTTGCCAAAATTGTAAGTGCATTTTCTATAAAATGGTTTTAGTAATTAGCATAACGTATGGAAAAGTCATAAAAGGTGTGGAAACCCCTTGGTAATCATTCAGTACAATGGTAAAAAAAAATTTAATAAAATAAAAGCTATATGGTAAAAAAACACTATACTTATACAGTTTTTTTTTATTCTGCAGTATACGTTTGGTTTATGTGCTTCTTTCGAGCAGGTGTGTTGTGAACCAGGCGTCAGACTCATCAGCTCTTCCTGTGTTCCTGTCCTCAGGAGTGTACGTTCACTAAGCAGCATGCAGACAGTGCTCTCCGTGTGCTGTTCAGCGGCTCACTCAGGCTGAAGTGTAAGACAGCTTGTTGCCAGCGCTGGTACTTCACTTTTAATGGGGCAGAATGTGCCGCTCCGCTGCCTATAGAGTCCATCATTTACCTGGACCAGGGAAGTCCAGAATTCAACTCCACCATCAACATACACAGAACCACGTCAGGTAAGGGCCAAGAAACCGCTTGCTTGGACAGTGACATCTGAACTGTAAATCTGAGAAGAGGTGTGAGACTGCCAAAAACAACTCCTTACAATGTGCCACGGCACATGTCAGTCCTGTAATGGCATTTTATGAAATTCCAGTTTGAAGTGGAGATTTTTAAAATACAGTGAAAGTATTCAGACCCCCTTAAATTTTTCACTCTTTGTTATATTGCAGCCATTTGCTAAAATTATTTAATTTCATTTTTTTTCCTCATTAATGTACACACAGCACCCCATATTGACAGAAAAACACAGAATTGTTGACATTTTTGCAGATAAAAAAGAAAAACTGAAATATCACATGGTCCTAAGTATTCAGACCCTTTGCTCAGTATTTAGTAGAAGCACCCTTTTGATGTAATACAGCCATGAGTCTTTTTGGGAAAGATGCAACAAGTTTTTCACACCTGGATTTGGGGATCCTCTGCCATTCCTCCTTGCAGATCCTCTCCAGTTCTGTCAGGTTGGATGGTAAACATTGGTGGACAGCCATTTTTAGGTCTCTCCAGAGATGCTCAATTGGGTTTAAGTCAGGGCTCTGGCTGGGCCATTCAAGAACAGTCACGGAGTTGTTGTGAAGCCACTCCTTCGTTATTTTAGCTGTGTGCTTAGGGTCATTGTCTTGTTGGAAGGTAAACCTTCGGCCCAGTCTGAGGTCCTGAGCACTCTGGAGAAGGTTTTCATCCAGGATATCCCTGTACTTGGCCGCATTCATCTTTCCCTCGATTGCAACCAGTCGTCCTGTCCCTGCAGCTGAAAAACACCCCCACAGCATGATGCTGCCACCACCATGCTTCACTGTTGGGACTGTATTGGACAGGTGATGAGCAGTGCCTGGTTTTCTCCACACATACCGCTTAGAATTAAGGCCAAAAAGTTCTATCTTGGTCTCATCAGACCAGAGAATCTTATTCAGGTGTTTTTTAGCAAACTCCATGTGGGCTTTCATGTGTCTTGCACTGAGGAGAGGCTTCTGTCAGGCCACTCTGCCATAAAGCCCCGACTGGTGGAGGGCTGCAGTGATGGTTGACTTTCTACAACTTTCTCCCATCTCCCGACTGCATCTCTGGAGCTCAGCCACAGTGATCTTTGGGTTCTTCTTTACCTCTCTCACCAAGGCTCTTCTCCCCCGATAGCTCAGTTTGGCCGGACGGCCAGCTCTAGGAAGGGTTCTGGTCGTCCCAAACGTCTAAGGATTATGGAGGCCACTGTGCTCTTAGGAACCTTAAGTGCAGCAGAAATTTTTTTGTAACCTTGGCCAGATCTGTGCCTTGCCACAATTCTGTCTCTGAGCTCTTCAGGCAGCTCCTTTGATCTCATGATTCTCATTTGCTCTGACATGCACTGTGAGCTGTAAGGTCTTATATAGACAGGTGTGTGGCTTTCCTAATCAAGTCCAATCAGTATAATCAAACACAGCTGGACTCAAATGAAGGTGTAGAACCATCTCAAGGATGATCAGAAGAAATGGACAGCACCTGAGTTAAATATATGAGTGTCACAGCAAAGGGTCTGAATACTTAGGACCATGTGATATTTCGGTTTTTCTTTTTTAATAAATCTGCAAAAATGTCAACAATTCTGTGTTTTTCTGTCAATATGGGGTGCTGTGTGTACATTAATGAGGAAAAAAACGAACTTTAATGATTTTAGCAAATAATTGAATATGTGTTGACAAAAGACAATAAAATTTAGTATATTTTCATTATTTCGCATTATTTTCATGAACATTAAATCTTATTTACATAATATTTATATTAATTAATTCATATGTAAATAAATTACAAATTATAACAATTATTTTATATATATTTAATATTCAGCATTTAAAATTATAATAATGTAATTATATAAAATTATATAAAATATAAAATTATAATAATATACAAAAAAATACCTCTGTCTATCTATCCATCCATCCATATAGTTTATTGAATATTCTTTATATTAATTTTTGAAACAACTTATAGTAAGTAAATAAATTCTTAAATATTCAGTATAAAAAGTGTATTTTATATATATATATATATATATATGCTACAACTGAATATTAATATTATATTAATATTAATATAATAATTATTCAGTCATTATAAATGAATAATTTTATAATATATTTTTTATTTAAGCAAAGTTTTTTTTTTTTTTTTTTTTTAACATGTATAATAATAAGCATCTGATTATTTTGCATAAATACCCCTTTCAGGATGACACAGGATATTTGGCGTTTGGGTTTATTTTGTGATAATGACAGTCTGTCTGTCCATTATGCCTTACAAATGTTAATGAGGAGCACAAAAGGCAGGCTTGTGTAGAATGACCCATCTCGGTGCTGACCTGTAATATAAAGTTCAAGCCGCTGGTCCATTAACAGTGATGCATGATAAATAAAACACTCAATGAAAGCCTTTTATGGCTCTTGTGCTACAGGGCAAGTCTTTGAAAAGCTCTCCGCTCTAAACACTGCAAATTGTTCGGTATGGATTAATTACAGCAGATAAGGGTGTCTCTGAATTTCTCATTCCTCCTCAGGGTGCAATAAAGCATGTCTGTTTATCTCTGTTTTTCTAATGGTTTTTTATGTGAAGTCTTGAGATGGTCATCTGAGAACCAGAGCAGAGTTATCAGATGGACGCAGTGAGAAATGGTCAGTCTGACACACCATCTGTTCGTTTCAGTTGAAGGTTTATGCGAAGGAGTGCGGAAAGGCCTGGTGGATGTTGCGATCTGGGTGGGAACCTGCGGAGACTATCCGCATGGAGATGCTTCCACCGGCTGGAATTCTGTTTCCCGCGTGATCATAGAAGAGCTTCCTCTGAGCAGCTGAGTCCAGAAGCTTCCAAGCACTTACTGTCCTATGACATTTTTAAACTTTGAGGATGCTTTGTACTACACTCTTATAAAGGTTCTTTAATGGCATTGATGGTTCCATGAAGAACATTTAACATTCATGGGATCTTTCAAAATGTCAATGGCAGCACTATTTTACAGTTAGTTTTACCGTTTCTGCAGTTCAAAGTGAGCAGCGTGTTAAAACAACGGATCTTTTACACACCACAATCTCTCAGGTCGTTTATGATGATCTTTCAGCGTTACTGTATATCTTTATTTAGAACCAAACATGCTTCTTCATTCAAACCCTTTTCAGAGACGTAAGAGCTACAGATGATGTGGTTTTTTATTGCCATCAATGGTTCCACAAAGAACCTTTACTATCAATGGAACCTTTTCATTCCACAAAAGGTTCTTTATAGTGGAAAAAGGTTCTTTAGATTATTAAAATGTTCTTCACATTCAGAAAAAAAAAAAATTATTTTAAGAACTGTTCACTTGGGGAACCAAAACTGGTTCTTCTATGGCGTTGCTGTGAAAACCCCTTTTGGAACCTTTATTTTTAAGAGTGTACACTAGCAGGAACACAGTGAGCAGCAAAATAGATTGATACTTTTAATAAAACATTGCAGAAAATGAGAATGGAGAATGCAGTAAATAGATTTATTTTTATTAGTGCTGGGCAACGATTAATCGCATTCAAAATAAAAGTTTTTGTGTACATAATATATGTGTGTGTGCTGTGTATATTTATTACGTATATATAAATACACATACAAGCATGTTTACAGTATATTTAAGAAAATGTTATATTTATATATGAAATATTTATATATAAATTATATGAATATAAATATATACATGTAAATATTTTCTAATATATACTGTATGTGTGTGCCTTTATAATATATATACATAATAAATATACACAATACACACACATATATTATATAAACAAAAACTTTTATTTTGGATGCGATTAATCGTTGCCCGGCACAAATTTTGATCTGTTATACATACATGACTCCGACCATTCAGGTAAACAAGTTTTTTTTTTTGTCAAGACCTTTTTTTCCCCCTTTTTTTATATATAGCATTATTAAGCTTGTTTAGAGCATTTCATAATAGTATAATTTTTAATATTCATATCCAATTGGGCTGATGATTTTTTTTTTCTTTTGGTATAAAAATCCTTGAATTACCGATACTTAATCATTGATGACTATTTTGACAGTTTATTATTATTATTTTAATTTTTTTTTTCAAAGGACGACTGCTGCCCGATGGAAATGTATAACTATTCCAAAAAAGGTACTGTCCTGGCCTCCACTGAAAAGGAAATGTCGGGACTGGACCTCTTGGAAATTTAATTGAACACCGCTGATCTAAAGAACCTTTTTTGGAATGGAACCATCAACGCCAAAAAAGACCCTTTATTTCTAAGAGTGGACAAATGGTTCTGTATATTATTAAAATGTTCTTTAAATTAAGAGAAAAAAAAATGCTTTTAAGAACCATTCACTAAAAGGTTCTTTGGGGAGCCAAAAACTGTTCTGTAGCATTGCAGAAAGAAAGAAAAAAAAAACTTTTGGAACCTTTACTTCTTTCTAACCTTGATTTATTTCTAAGTGCTTCTGCAGCATTTGTTTGCAGATGTCACTTGGTTTGATATTTTGTGACGTTGAAGTATATTTCAGTTTAACTGCTCTCTCTTGATGTCTACCTCTACAAACAAGGGCTGAAACAATCACATAACCTTGTACTGTAGTGACAGACTCTTAAAACTAAGTTTGTGTCTATTTTGTGTCAAAAGTTATTATGCTTAACAATTCGAGTCTGGACAGGTACTGTAAAAACTCTGAATACATTTTATTGGCTAATTTTTAAATGTCAATAAAGTTTTTTTTAAAGAACTCCGAACTTGGGTACATATTCTTCAAAGAGCATCGGTTATTAACCTATGAGCATAACAAATTTTAAGGCCATAAATTTGAGCTCATTAACACAAATGTCAGCAATGAGCCTGAAATGTCAGATTCAGTAAATCTGTGCGCGCTTGTGATTGGACGAATAAAGCCTGAGGTTTGGTTTGGCCATTGCACAGGACACAGCAGCAATGCAACATGGATGTAAACATGAACTAGACTTACATACATAAAACAGTTTTAAAGACATTTATAATGTTACAGTATATTTCTATGTCAATAAATGCTGTTCTTTGGAACTTTCCATTCATCAAAGGATCCTGAAAAACAAAACTATCAGCACAAGTCTTTTCAACATTGATAACAATTAATGTCTCTTCAGCAGCAAATCAGCATATTAGAATGATTTCTGAAGGATCATGTGACACTGAAGACTGGAGTAATGGTGCTCAAAAATCTGCTTTTCATCATAGAAATAAATTACATTTGAAAATATATTCAAATAATAAACACTCATTTTAAATTGTAATAATATTCCACAATTTTCAGTATTTTTAATCAAATAAAGCAGCCTTGGTGAGCATAAGGGACTTCTTTCAAAAACATTTCAAAAATTCATTCAAACACACAGAGGGATGAAAAAATTGTTGTTTTGAATTGTGAAACTTAAGATAAAAAGCACATTAAAACTGTTATGATATTCACAATGTTGCTTAATCTTATATTACCAGTGAATTATTCACAAATATGGATATTTCATATATTGCCCAGCCCTAGTTACATAATTCATCTTTAGATCATGATAGAAAGTTAAATCCTTGTTTGATTTGTACAATTTTTAATTAGACAAAACAAACTAAAATAAACAGCCTGCATGTGAATATAATTAACAGCCACTTTAAAAATTGTCACATAATATATCCCTCATGTCCATATTCAATATAATGTCACCAATGTTCTAGCAAAACCAAACGAGTATCGGTTTCTTGACCAGTGACTCTGTCAGACACTTTGAACTCGGTAACCTCATGCATTTCAGTTTTCCAGAGAGGACCGGGATGTTTTATTTCTCCCCATTCACATTTCTGACTCCTCCATTGGCGTCAAACACTGTCACTGACGGGACGGGACGACCCATCCCAGGCCTAGCTCTGCTCCCCGCAGGACAGCTCCGCTGCACTTATTCCTGATCTCAGTTCACTTGTGCTGGTCCAGGAGGAAGCGGGAAACATTCTCATAGACCACAAAGGTAATGCAGCAGGCCGGAGTGACCCGGATCAGGTTGGGCACCATGCCTTTGTAGAAACCCAACAGGCCCTCGTTTCTGATCAAACACCAGGAGAAAGGAAAGTTATCTATTATAAGATCACTGCACTTTAACTGCACCTACTACCATGTGCATAACTGTTTAGAATAGTCTTAAGAGTTAGTCATCTAATCTTTTTCTCCAACACCGATCATAACTTTGTAAAGTCAGATACAGTCTAATTTGAAACTGAAAAGTAAGACTGATTACTACTTGGTTAACTGTAGTTGGTCAAACTAGTTCTTGACATAGTGGCTATGTTTATGCAACTCACCCCAGAAAATTGATGTGAAAATTCACCAATTGTATCAGTTTGTAACTAATTATGCACATATCGAACTGTTATAGTTATAGGTTCTCTAGTTGTTTTGATTCTTTTCAAAAGAATCTTATGTTTTTGGAGGTTTTTTTAGATAATTTTCTATCAACGAATATACTACATTCAGAAGTTTAGGTTTACTAAGATTTTTATTAATACCTTCATTCAGCAAGGTTGCATTAAATTGATTAAAGTTACAGTAAAGACTAATATATTACAGCAAAATGTTACAACAAAATACAAAAGTATTATATATGATTGATATTATATCACAACATTTCTATTTTAAATAATTAGAAATGGTCTTGACTATTCATCAAGACCTGAACATATTAGAGTTTCCACAAAAAGTATTAAAGTTTCTACAAAAAAAAAAATATTAAGAAACTGTTTTCAACATTGATAATAATAATAATAATAATAATAAATATTTTTTAAAAGTTTACTGCAGGATCATGTGGCACTAAAGACTGGAGTAGTGATGCTGAAAATTCAGCTTTGCATCATAAAAATAAATTACATTTTTAAAATATATTCAAATACAAAACAGTTATTTTAAATTGTAATAATATTTCACAATATTAAAATTTTTTCTGTATTTTTAATAAAATAAAAGCAGCCTTGGTGAGCATAAGAGACTTTGAAAAACACTAAAAATCTTTTGAATGGTACTGTATTAATTTAATTAATTAATTTAATAATAGCGTAAAAGTCAAGTTTGTCTTTTTGTTTTTATTATTTAGAGCACCAACATTTGGTTTGCTAATGTGCTTGCTTGAGATTAGCACGTATGTAAATCTCATGCTTACCTAAACGTTCTCCGGACGACATCTACCACTCCATCATACGTGTTGTGCTGATCCTGCAGACGGGCTCGGACCACCTGATACGGGTATGTCGTAGCCACTGCGAATATTTTGGACAAAGCTGCCATGGTAATGTATTCTAATGCATTCTAGAGAGAAAATAGAGCACAAAATGCACTGAGTTTCATTAATGAACCGACAAACGCAGCTGTTTAGCATAAAACCACTCTGTAAAGTGATGCCAAAATGTATTTGGACACCTAAAATTAAACATGCAAGGTCAAGTGACAACAACATTGCTATTTTGAAGTGTTTGTTGTTGCATAATGTAACGTTTCACATTTTAAAAAGGCACAATATGAAGTAAGCCAAACATTCAGTTCATTTTATAAACCATCAAAGTGTGTCTTGCTCATACTAACCAGTTTAGCATCTGATTGCATCTTTTTGTATTTGTTATAATCTCTCTTCAGCTCTTCATACGCCATGAACTGCAGTGCACCATGGGAGGTTCCAAACAATCCCGGGACAAACCCCTAGGGAACATAACAGTTAACTCAGCTAGATGAAACAAACAAACAAACCCCACAGCATGCAACTGACGCACAATCACAAATATTCCCATATTTCCTTATACAAGTGCTCCTCCTAGTGGCACAAAGGGGAGTTTCATCAACTATTTCCTGTTAAAGGAAACCATCCACCCACCGACTGCACAAAACGACCCATACACTACCATAGAAACCCTTTTGTACCCGATAGAGTCCTGCGATCCCTTCATGGCGGTAGATTTTCACAAGAGCATCCATCATCCCCTTGTATTGCTTCTTAGATGCATCGGTGCTGTACTGCAGAACCAGGCGAGTTTTGGTGACCCAGATCGGATTGGTCAGGCAAAGCGTCATCACCCCTAAAAAACAGTGACACCGAATATAAAGTAAATGAATGGCAGCTGTTGTAAAACCAAGATCCACATGAAAAGAGTCATTACCGGACCTTAATGGCTCACGGTGGGTCATTTCAGTGAAGGATGTACCTCATTCAATTAGTGAAGCCCATGACACACATACTCTTCAACACGAGCTCTTTGCTGGAAGTTTAGATTATACACTGTCCTTCGGATCAATTTACATCGCTTTTAATGTCACAAAAAGCTTTTTATGATATTAATGGACAAATCGTGACTTAGCCGGTGGTCATTTAATCTAAAATGTGACAGGGACTGCTGGTCTAGTGATAGATTGCTCTGCTAATGATTGTGCCCACTTGGCTATAAAAAAATAAGGGTTCGTTTAATTTTAGCAAGCCTATGTAAATCTAATTTAGTGTCGTTCTTGTATTTCTGTATGTATACACACACACACACACATACACATATATACACATATATATATATATATATATATATATATTTCTGTCAGGACCACTATCGGAAAAGATGACTGACAATTAGCATACAGTTTGGATTGGCGGAATAGTTCTGTTCTGGGCAAGAACTCCCTGCGCATCCATGCAGGCTAACATGGATAAGAGCAGGGAAAGCAGCAATAACCCCCCACAGGGTAAACAGAACAGAACCAACATGAAATGTAGGGTAAACGTACCTATTAAGCTCACATACCCATTAAGCACACTTCCATTTTTGAGATCAGATTATAAAAAGAAAAAATAATTTATTATCCTACTTGATGTCTTAACCATTTGATATGTTTGTTACAATATACCTCCTGTAATTTCAAGTAAATCAGATCATTGCACACTGAGATATGGGTCTCTATGTGTTCACACTGTCTGGCGGCCATTTTGAAAGCTGTCTAAAAACTTTCACCATAAGAGGAGCCCCTTAAATGTGCGGTTTTTTTTGGTTTTTTAGATGTTTAAGCCTTTATTTTAGGTAAGTTTCACTACTTATTGTAAAATTAAGAGATTAATGTTCAGACCTTTGCATATTATAACCTGGAACTTGGATGTGGGAAATAATTACATTAGATCCAAAAGATAGTTTTAGCAACATAGCGCAGATGCTACAGAACACAGTTAGCTGACTAGCTGTATAAGATTGTGTGCTACGCTAACATATTACTTCACAGGCATTACTGGCTTGTACTTTTACATCCATAATATTATAAATTGACAGTTTATTGCTGGTCTGTCATTTTACAGTGTTGTAATTTTTAAAGATTTCATATTATTTTAAGGTGAGCTTAAAGGGTGCACTACTATGAAAATCACACAGCTTCAGTGTGACATCAATAAGAAAATTCTAATTTCATGTTAATAATAGTTGTTCATATTAAAATATGTATGAACTTAGTACATGACCTAGACTATTTATTTAGCACAAATCCTGTCATTTTAATGAATATTACATGAAATGTATTAAAAATTGTTGCTCCAATTAAGCTCATTGTGCTCTCTTTAAGCTCTTCCACATTGAACGTCTATGTAAATACTTCATAAACAGACTTTAAATATTAACTGATGATTGTCTCTTTAAGTTAATCGATTTTCTATGGATTCTGTCGACTCAAATCTGCAGACTGGCTCTGAGCTTTGGTGACTAGCATCAACTTCTCCAGACTGTAAATCTGTGGAAAATCGGGGCAAAAATCATGTAGTTTATTCCAGCCTTAAGAGACTATAGATAAATTGACATCCATTTAAATAGAGGCTTCATAATGAGGCTACTTTCTGTGTTCATCCCCATGAATTAAATGTTTTACTGGTTTGTTTTATTTGATTTTTTTGAATGTGTTACTTAGCTGAACGTGGACTAGTCTAGATGTTGCAATGTGCTTAAATTACACTTCATTATGAATATATAACTGATCAAATTGAATGCCTTGTCGCTTGATTTTAGTGTTCTGTTTTTTTTTTTTTTTTGTGATTGACTTTGTACCTTCAAAAAAATATATTTTTACAATTATTCTTTAAAATCTTTCCTTAAAATAAACAAGAATTTTTAATAAAACATGATGTGAGCTTAATGGAAACAGGGGTGTGCATAAAGGGTACAAAAATGTACCCATTAAGCACAGCTGGACTTTTTGAATTTTATGATGTATATCTTAATTGAAATGCTTTTGTCATTTAAAATAAAATTAAATATTTTAAACAATTAAAATGAAACAATCTCTTAATACTTCTTCATGTGGGGAATGAAGATCCCATCTGAACTGTTCTTAGTCAGTCACATAACTCATAAAACCCATATCAATAATATAATAATGCGTGAAGCAATGCTAATGTCCGAATCGGGCATCAATACGTGAAAAACTTGCACTTTCCCCACAGTCCCTTACTTACGATTGGCCGAGAGCGATCTCCCAGGTTAATGCACGTTACAACAGCTTGTGCGGGGCAGTGCCTATTATATCAAGTGAAATAATGATTATCAGCATTGCCGTTTTGGCAGTAATACCGTTTAAAAAAATTTAGGGCAAGTCGTATTAGAGTTATTGCCGTTTATCCCTGAATGTGTGAGGAAAATCGAACACAAACTTAACCCCGCTGCGAAAGCACGTGTTCAAGTTAACAAACTTGAATGAATTGAGGTAAAAATCCATAAGGGGAATGAATCCTCTCGCTAAATACCTGATTGCACAATTCCTAGTACTGAGATGATGGCGAATTCGCCATTAATTAGCTACTGAGCAACGCGAAGCTGGTGATAATACTGATGGACCTTATATATGAGTGCTGTGATAGGTGTTGCATCCCTATAGGTAGATGTGGATTAGCTGATGCAATCTTGACTAACGTGACCTGCCAGAACTAATGCTGACGCTAGATAATGAGAAAAAAAAGATCATTTTGTGAAAGCATAAACAACAACAGAAGTGTAATTGACTTTTTATGGTAATTATTTAATTCTGATTGAATTTTCATGCCCTCTGTTCTTTTAGGACAAACATTCAATCCATTTTTAGGTCACGGCCCACCAGCAGAGAAGCGCTGAGCTACAGCGCTCCAGAGTTGATGTGTTTCAGACTTAAAAACAACCAATCAATATCTGAGTTATGCCTCATTCGTTATGCTCCAGTTTATCTGTCAGCACTGATTGGAAAGGCATGTGTTGAAATTCACTTTGTCAGCGTCTTTATCATTTTGACTGATGGGAGAAAATAAATGAGCAATGCACAGGAAATACTTGAGTACTCATCCTTTGTAATTTAAGTGGAGGTGAGATCTTGAGTTAGTAAAACACTCAAGAATTTTTTTAAAAGTTCTTACAACTACACTTGTATTTATGTAATTCCATACGCTACTCATATTTCAACTCAATCTCACATATAATTATTTTTATTTCCTTTGATTTTGAGTTGAAGCCTATTTTGGCCCAAATTAGATATAAATATTTTATTTATTTTTATTATTTATTTATTCATTTAAGAAAACAAGCAGAAAAACATTAACTATCATGAAAACAATGTTTTCATGCAAAATAAAACCCTTAATGATCATAAAATATGCTTCATTTTATATAAGCAAAATATTTTTTAAAAAATACCTATTTTTATGTATTAAAATAAATAAATAAATAAATAAATAAATAAATAATAATAATAATAATACTTCTTGGTTGTGATTTTGGGGTGAAAATTACATCATGAACGTGTGTATAAATACATCCATATATATACAGACTGAGTGAGAGTTTAGAAAATGAAGCCTATTTTGGTAGAAATTATGTATAAATATTAATTTTTTATATATAACAGAAAGTATTTAAAAAAAGGACCGAAGTTGTGCTAAACTGTCATGAAAATCATGCCAATGCCTAAAACAGAAAGTATTTAAAAAAAGGACCGAAGTTGTGCTAAACTGTCATGAAAATCATGACAATGCCTAAAAGGTCCTAAAAATAGGCTTAATTTTATTTAAGCAAACATAATAACATTATTAATATTTCTTTCTTGTGATTTTAAGGTGAAAATAACCCGGTCATGTTTTTGACAGCTTTGGTGAGATGTGTCTGTGGTGATACTGACCTGCTCCAGCTGCTGACAGTAGATGTTCAGTGGCACTCAACTCTGTCTGTCTGCCCTCTTTATTGTACGCTTTGATTGCATTGTAACTACGAATAAAAAAAAAAGAATTTATATTACATGGGAGATATTTATATCTAGCAATATACTTATTTATACAGACATTACAGACATAAGTTAAGCATGCATTATTTTCACAAATTCACAATTCCTTACATAATGAAAAAATATGCAGCATACAGGATGCATTATACTGTGCTCATTACAGAATGATACATACAAGAAAAAGTAAAGCCCCCATGATGCTCCAGCACCCCAGATATTTGGGGTGACACCTTGATAAAGGCCCCGGAGACCCTCCTGCTGCCAGACGCTTTTCATGCAGTGCAGAATTCCACTGTATTTCGGTCTCACGTCCAGCCCGTCACTCACTGAAATACAGTAAACAGCAAAACACGTGAGCCTGTCTTACTCACGCCACACATTTCAGCACTGCATGCTTGGGTTAGAGCAAAATCTCTTATACACAGTATATAGTATTCAGAAAATCTGTAAAACTAATAGATTTATTAATCAATTTACTTGAAATCATCATAAATTGAAACTGATTTGTTAGTAGGCTACTTAATATAAAATTCTTACCGCAAAAAATGTTATTATTTTTATTAAGATATTTATCAAAATATTTTTATTAAAATATAAATAAACAATTTATTAAACTAGTCATCTGGATGTTGACATATTTACATATATTTATTTTTTGGCAAATCACATCATAACATTTTCTTGTAAAGTTCACTAATGAATTAATCATATTATGACAGTTGACAAATGTTGATATATTTCCATTTATATGGTATTTAAATATTTTAGTATTATCCTGTCAATGACGTTTGTTAGTATTTCTTTCTATGTACAGTGCCTAAACAATTTAAATAAAATTAAAATAAAAAGTTATTATACATTACTATAACTTATAATTTCCCACCACATTATATATATATATATATATGTATATATATATATATATATATATATATATATTTTTTTTTTTTTTTTTTTAAATTTAAATGAAAAATAATTTCATATAATTATTTCAGGGCTAATCACACCATAACATTTTGTTGAACAGTTTATTAATAAATTAATAAGATCATGACAGTTGTCAAATCTTGACATATTTTCATATGCATTTAAATTTGTATCTGTTTATGACATACAGCGTCCTATTAATGACAATTACTAATATTTTTTTTCTATATACAGTACCTAAATGTTTTATTAAAATAAAAAGTTATTATTAGCCAGATCTATTGACCTCAAATGATATAATCACCCAGTAGTTCGTTTAATGACATATTGGTTCTGGTTTTACACACATACCTGCAAACCTAATTTTGACCAGATCCAGAGGGTGCAGCACCAGTGTGGACACCACTCCTCCACTGAGCCCTGCTATTAAATTCTCGATCTTCACATGACTTAAGAGTCTCTGCAGGCTGCCGGTGAGGGACAGGGGTACAGGGGAGCCCTGGCTGGGGCTGGGGCTCATGACTGCTCCTTTACTGCAGGTCAACACACAAAATCACCTACTTTAACATTAACCCAGTCTTACAGATTCTTTTTGAAGCATTTAGACCGGTAAAGACCTTTCTCGGATTTGTTGTTACACCCGTTATAAGTCAAAGTTTCAGTAAGAATTAACTGTGTGCATGACCTTACCAGTTAAAGTCAGATCATACACAGTGACAGACAGCAGGGATGATACGGAAACATGCTGAAACTGGAACATGGCGCTTTGCACAACACAAACTGCGCATGCGTACCATTGCACTTTCAAAATAAGAGTCTTTAACGAGTACCATGACGAAACAGTCATTAGCGGAAATAAGAAAATAATAAATAACCAATTTACTAAAATAAAAAAAAAACAGACCCACGTTAAAAAAATTTTTGCATTCGACAGTATATTTTCTTCAACGGTTTTTTTCTTCTTCATTTTTATAAATTTTTTCTCTATTATTATAAAGATTATGTAATATAATGTTGTTCTCTGAGTTAAAAAAAAAAAAAATATATATATATATATATATATAGTGTCATGACGAAAATGATGATTAGAATTATCTGGTACTGAGAAACTATAAAAAGCATTAATTTTAAAATATACCGTCAATAGAAGATTTATTATTTTTATGAGAAATTTTATTTTCCCCGTTATTCATTAGAAGCCAAAATTTTCAAATCACTCAATTTAAAGCTAAATACAATTACACAAAGCATCAATTTTATATACAAAAATGTCTAAATAAAGAATGATAAACGGTAATAAACGGTTGTATGTTTAATAATGTATAATTACTTTATTCTATCAATAGAAAAACCTCAACACAACTAAAAGTACGATCAGTTTGCAAATAGTAAAATGCTACTTTCATACCATTATATGATAAATAAATTACAATACATAATACAGTAACAATAATAATAATAATAATACAAGAATAATATAATTTTTACAAACCAAATCATAAGCGTTTTATTGGTGGCACTTTTATTGTGTACGTACTAAAAGTATGTAGGTCAAAGCTTACCAGCCGTCTTCAGACCATAAAGACCTCTTTAATGCTGAACTTTTCAGAAATAATATATTGGGGTAGTTAGGGAAAAAAGTTTAAATTATTTATCTCTCTTTCTGATCTGCTCTTGGGAGGTGTGCGTGCGTACTTAATATCGCGAGATTTATTGAATTTGCCTGGCTATTCACCAAAGTTGAGTCACGTATTTTGCGTAATCATTCTCCATTCATGTGAATGGTTGTTACGCCGCTGGCGTAGCTGAGTTTTGCGGAAGTGGTATCAAGGGGAATGTAGGGCTGCCAAAGAACGATCGGTTTCTAAAGCGGCACTTGAACATTAATATTATGGGTAAGTTCCGCTCACTTTTACGATATACCATACACCAAACATCGCTGTTTGAGTCTCGGTAACGTTTACGCGGCTTTTGGGTTTAGTCGAAGCATTTTGGTGGTTTAAATCGAAGCTCGCTAGTGTTTTTACTGTATTTTAGGTTAGTGATAGCGCGCGAGGCATTTCCTGTCAGTTTTTTTCCTCTCGTGAGTCATTCAAGAGCGAAAAACGGGTTACGTTCGTTAGAATTTAATCAATATTAACCAAATACACTCCTTTTTTAAAGTTTTTTTTTCTTAATTGTTAAATATAACGGGCACATAATTTGCAGTAATACTAATTTTTAGAACACAAGCAAGCTAATGTAGGTTAGCAGCTAATCACACAGCTGCTGGAATAATGCAACTATTTCATTTCTACATCTTGATTACATATTAAATATTTAAACATTTTTGGTATTTAATTTAAATATGCCCTGCAATCTCTATGAGATGTTCTTTAGGTGGATACTAGACAGAAAAAGACATGCTAACCGGTTTTGAAAACTAAAAATTCAATGTTGTTTTGCAGATTGTTTTTAGAATTGCCTTAATAATCTAATTTAAAAGCAGTTAACATTGAATGGGTCATTTTTATCACTCCAAATATCATACATACCTGCTAATGTATGGATTGAAAGACAGCTGATGCTATGTAAAAGCACAAATGTAGTTTTTTTATTATTTTTTTTATTATTATTTATTTATTAACGTTAGTGGTTTGGTGAATAAAAGCAGATAGAAGTGTTTTAAAATGTTAATTCCTTCACATCAAACCAGGTGCTGTATGTCATTCAGACATGCTCTAAAACTGCGGTCAGGCTCTCACATCCTGTAGACAGATCTGTTTTAAACAACTGAATGCTTCACCTGGTGTGACTCCGGATTTGTGTATTTTACTTTCAACTGTGTGCCTTTTAATATTTAGCTTTATATTAGTGTTTGGCTTCTCATTGCATATTCTGAGTGCCTGAGGTTTGTGTATATTTGCTCAGACTAATTAAAGTAATACTGTAAAGGGTGGTCATGAGATTTATAGCTTAAAGAAACCAAGTTATCATGCGGATTAAATGATGCTGGTGACATTAAAAGATGCAGCCGAGTGTAACCACGTTTTTGTTTTGTGTCCTCTGATTGTGCTTTCAAGCATCTCATATTCTGCACCATCACTTCTCATATAGTGCCACACATTAATCAGCACGATATGGTCGCACATTTTAGAACCATCTTGACACTTGTGTGGTTTATGTACCAAATATTGCTTTTGTTTGACTTCCCAGTAATTCAGCTGTCATTCCATTATCAGAAACCCTAATCGTTTCACATTTTGCTGTCATTTCATGATTCATGCATGCAGCTTTAGTCAGAATTTGGACACACCTACTCATTCTTTATTATTTCTGTTTACCACATTTTAGTCATCAGTGGGAATTATGTATTGACCAAAAATATTACGCAAATCAAAGCTTTTTGAGCTTTTTCAATGTAGCCATGCTTTTTCTAAATCTCACAAATAACAGAATTCATATGTAGGCACAACTAATTTCATGCATATATCCTTAGATGGAAGTGTTTTTAGGATCATGACAAATGTAAATGCAGTTCATTATGTCACTCCAAGCATACGACATTTTAGTATCTCTCTGATACTTCACCTGCCATAAAAAACAACATTTTATATTTGATTTATATTTGTTACTCGTATTTTTTTTTTTTCTGTGACTTAATGTGAGGAATATTCCACATGTATTGCCATATGGAGTTTTTCCTAGATCAGTAATTGTTTATTTTTTTATTTTTTTAAAGGCAGCTAAATAGTTTAATGTGTAAAGAATATAATTTGGAATATTTTTAGTTTCTGTTTTATTCGGTTACATTTTTTCTACTGTTAGTACTGTACTGTTGTATACTATTGTTAAATCCTTAATTTATTTTAGCCAAATTATTGTATTTATTTTATTTAAATTAATTACTTACTTTTTACCTAAACTTTTGCACTTGACCCCCTGAAACTCCCTTGCAAACCCTAGTTTTTGAAAACTTCTGTCCTATATTCTTCAGTAGATGTTTGTATTTTTTTTTTTTATTTGAGTCACTTGCGTCATTGAGCCTCTGACTTTCTCTCTATCAGTTCAGCTTAAACCTTTTTTTTTTTTTGACATGCCAAAGCAATTTCAAGCATTTGGAGCCTGTGTATATGTCTCACATTTTTGTGCTTTTTTTTTCTCTCCCTCTTTGTCCAAAAATTCTGTTGTATGCTGAACTGTGGACATGCAAAACATCTCTTCTGACGTCTTCATTTTGCTCTCCATCTCCCTCCACCAATATCATGCATTTCTGGGATTCAAATACACAGCAGTAAGTATGGCTAATACAGGGCAAATAGCACATGATCCCCTTCTATTTGCTTACTTGAGAGTGCAATTGTGTGTTATTCACTGTGAGCATATACCAGCAAGTTTCTCTGATCAAAAAAGTGTTTTTCTGTCTGTTTTCAGCAGCAGAAGAATCTGGAGGGATACGTGGGCTTTGCAAGCCTCCCCAACCAAGTGTACAGAAAGTCTGTGAAGCGGGGCTTTGAGTTCACCTTGATGGTTGTAGGTAAGGAAACGCATTCTTTGAATGTATTGATTTTGATCTGCTTTGTAACCTTCGGCATGCGGCTTGCAAATACCAAACTACACTCAACGTGTAGCTAAGTTAGCGACACATTGCTTGTGATGGATTCAGTGTGCGCTGCAGTCATTATGACCACTTGAAGAGCTTCCTGTCTAGTTTTGAATGTTTGCCAGTTTGAGACTACATTCTTGACATTTGGTCTAAGCGCTGTTTGGATAACCATGCAGGAAGCAGGGGTTGAATGGCAGTGATTTCACATCCTGTTCATCTTGAAAAATGCAAAGAGTTTTCAGTAAAGAACACCTAAATGGCTGACATTTTTGAAGGCGTAGCTTTGATGTTGTTTCTTTTAATCAAGTTTGCGGTGATACGGGATCTGTCTTGTTTTTGCTGGAATTTGCTCTGAAATCTTACGGAGCTGTGTTTGCTTTGGCTTTGCGTGCGACCTGTGGTTTTGTACCCGACATCTCCTGCGTTTATGAATCTGACCCAGGGACTCGTGGTTGTGCGTGCTTGAGTTATTTTCAGTCGCAAGTGAAAGGCATGTTCAAGACATTATTTGTGGTCTTTACAGCTGCAAAATATTGTCTTTGGTAGACGGTTTAAACTTTTTCGTCACATAGTATCCCAACATTTAACTGATTTTAATGTCATTAATGAAGTTTTATAGTGCTTTCTCTTGCTGATTTGTAATACAAATTGGCTGTGCTGTGCGGGTGGACTTTACCCAGTTGTTCTTGCATTAGTGTTTGGGTATGGAAAACGGCCAAGTCTGTAATGGTGCCAGCCACTCGCCCTGCCAGAAGCAATTTACTCTAGTTAATGTGCTGACCTCACTGCGTGAGACCGCACCGATGAATGTCACGCTCTCTTAGTTCTAACCTTCATCCAGCGCTTATCCGTTACTCTAGTAGTTTAGTCCCGCTGCTTGCGCTCTGTATTCACACTAATGCTAAACGCATAATAATGAAGCATCATCACAGCTCTGGAGAGGTATTGAGTTGGTCATATTTGAATTTCCAAAACAATTAGCGGTAAGTATTTAGAATGAAGTTCACTTAGTCACATCTTGGCCATTAACGGATTTACTAAAGAACTGCCAAAAAGCTGCTTGTGAGGTTAATTCCACTGTTCTCCCGTGGGGCTCTTAGAGTTCTTAGACTGGATGCAAAAAATGCTGCTCCCTCCAGCATTGACGTAATACATTTAGGGGAAGTTCACACAGGGCATGTCCTTGCATTCCATCTGCACTATTATTTTAATTGTTTGTCTATTTACTTATCCATCAGATGGATGTTTTTGGCCACCGTCTCATGCCATGACTGTCACATTTTTAAGATTTTAAATGTAATGGTAGATGGATGTATTAACCCTAATGCTACATTTTCCCCTCTTTTGTTCTTTCAAAATCTACCAAAATTATTTTTGTGAATCGTGAGTAAATATTTGTTAAATAAGAAGCAATTTTGTCACTAAATTGTGTATGTATTTATCTGCAGTATATCACCCAGCTTTCTAGATATTGTGTCTGCATTGGCTGTTTCAAAGCCCGTATCTGTCAAGCACTATTAATCTTTGAAAAATGCATCTTGAGAGTCCTGTATTTCATATTTGTCTGTGCTTCGTTATGTTGGTATTGAAATAATCTCTAGTCTTCTAGTCCTAGACTCTAGGCCTGATTGTATTCTGATTTTATACAGTTTTATACATTTATTAAATGTTTTGTTTAAAAAAAGTAATGTTTTAGAAAGAAGACTCTTATTCTCATCAAGGCTGCATTTATTGGAACCAAAAAAAAAAGTGAAATATTGCCACTTAAGATAACTTTTCTGTTCAGAAATGTTTAAAAATGTAATTTATTCCTGTCACTAGTATTAATGTTGAAAACAACACCTTAATATTTTTGTTGAAACTGTGATACTTTTTTTCAGGATCTGATGAATCAAAAGATCATAAATATTTTGTACTTTCACTATTTTAATTGCATTAATTTAATGTGTCATTGCTAAATAAAATAATTATAATAATACAAAACTCTTACTGACCTCATAAACTCAAACCTTATTCTTTTGCTGTCTTGGAAGCAGTGGTATTTCCTTCAGTAAATGTATATTTTATAGGAGGATGTACTGAATTCAGGTCTCATTTTAACCTCATGTTTCTCTGTATTTTCTGTCCTTTTTTTTCAGGAGAGTCAGGGTTGGGAAAGTCCACGCTGATAAATTCTCTGTTCCTGACGGATATGTACTCTGGAGAATATCCTGGACCTTCACATAGAATCAAGAAAACCGTTCAGGTATATAGAGTGAAGATTTGTTTCCTAAATGTCAATAGATGCTGCTTGTTCCTTCTCAGTTGTGCACTGGGAACAGAAAATGGGAAACACCTTCTTTTTTTTTTTTTTTTTTACCTGAATATAGCTTTATAATGGTTTTTAGATCATAACTCCAATCACACATTTCCAGGATCCTATGCCACTATACTTCTGGCTTCTCAAGCATACTTAAGTAATACTTCAGTAATAGCTATGCTATGTCCTGCATGTTTGTACTTGTAGCCTTTAGAGTGACTGAGTCCAAAGCTTTACACAACATTTCAGCTTTATGACACACTCCACTAATACCCAGTGGTATGTAAACAAAAGTGACCAAGCAGACAGTAGCTACTAGTGTTTACACCAGCCATTCGTGAGGTCTTACTTATTTAGTATTTACTAGAGCATATGTTGAGGGCCTCTGTGTAGAAATAGTAATTCAGTTGGTCTGTTATCCACAGGTGGAGCAGTCCAAAGTGTTGATGAAGGAGGGAGGCGTCCAACTTCTGCTCACGATAGTGGACACTCCAGGATTTGGAGACGCAGTGGACAACAGCAACTGGTGAGAACGGTTTTAGTGTGTTTGGTGGATTGCCAGATATAATTATCACAGCATGGTTTAATATCAGGTTGCTTGATATAATTAGATGGCTATGTGATTGTGTTTTCATTACTGTGGTGTTGCTTTAAACCGAAAGCATGACCTGAATCTCCTGTGTGTTTTCTGCTCCAGCTGGCAGCCGATCATTGATCACATCGACAGTAAGTTTGAGGATTACCTGAATGCAGAGTCGCGTGTGAACAGACGGCAGATGCCGGACAGCAGAGTACACTGCTGCCTGTATTTCATCGCACCCTCAGGACATGGGTGAGTGATCGGAGACCTGTCCTTCTGCTTTCTTGCTGTTCATTATTCATTATAATGTCTTAAAAAAAAAATTTAAAAAGTAGAAAACTTACCAATGATATGTTGACCTCCCATTTAGCATCACTAATTAAAGTAGTTTGTGTGCATAAGTGACACAATTCAGAGTTTATTCAGCTTTTTTGTGTTGCAGTTTGATTTAAACCCTACAATTTGACATAGGAAAAGATACAATATGCATTAAATGGAACAAAAATGACATTGAAGACTTTTATATTGTTACAAAAAAGATTGTATTTCAAATAAATGAATCCAGAAAAAAAGCTGTATCACAGTTTCCACAAAAATATTAAGCAGCACAAATGTTTTCAACATTGATAATAAGAAGACATGTTTCTTGAGCAGCAAATCAGCGTATTAGAATAATTTCTGAAGGATCATGTGACACTGAAGACTGGACTGATGCTGAAAATTTAGCTTTGCATCTCAGGAATAAATTACATTTTAAAATATATTCAAATAGAAAACAGTTATTTTATTTCACAATATTACTGATTTTGACTATTTTTATCAAATAAATGCAGTCTTGTGTGAGAGACATCTTTCAAAAACATTTTAAAAAATATATATAATTTTGTGCATAAAATAAGTTGGTTGTATACAAACCTATACCATACTTCAGTTCATTCAGTTTTCCCTTTATGTTTGTGAGTTTTTTCCTGCTAAGATGTCTGATAATAGATTTCATTGAGAAACCGGAGTTGAGGTCACTGAAATTTTCCTCTTAGTCAGTGAAAATATTAGAATGACTGTTACTGTAAGCTGTTCTCAGACAATAGCAGATCTGTGTGCAGTGGCAGTGAAGATGCAGGAACGTGTCATTCTATTCAGTCTTGTGTCCACACAGTCATGATGATAATCAGAACTGAAGCGTGGAACAAAGTAAATAGTATGGGTGTTGTTGCCTGTGATTCAAAACGGAAACCAATTTAGCAGTAAAAGCAACACACGACCACTAGTGACTTTTTTTTATTTTTTATTTTATAAAACAACAATATTCAAAACAGCAATATTTCAATTAGTCATATTCAAAAAGTCACCAATGTTCAATAAATAATTACAATAATACATTTCTCTGAAATAAAATGAACAACAAAGATTTATTGGTTATTTAATTTCTTTTTTAATATATATTTTCAATAATTGTATTTTCTTAAAATGTGGATCATCAGATATTCTATCCTTGTAGTTTAGAAGTCCAAATTTAGTTGGACTCCCAAACTACATTATTAACTTATCTATAGCAAATGTGAGTGGTTTTTAACTGTGCAAAAGTTCAAACCCCCTAACCTTAAGTATGAACTGTAGTTTCGGTGATTCTTGCATTTGCAAAGACCATTAAAAAGCTGTTGAGAGAACTGTGATCATTATCATGGTGTCGTGTTGTATGTTTTTCCACCAGACTGAAACCTTTGGACATCGAGTTTATGAAACGGTTGCATGAGAAAGTCAACATCATCCCACTGATTGCCAAAGCAGATACCCTGACACCCGAAGAGTGCCAACAGTTCAAGAAACAGGTCAGCCGGCTGTAGCCTCCAGCTCTCGTGTACTAAGTCCTGTCCGTTTACACTCCTGATTAAGAAAAAGCCAAGAAGAGACAGCAGGAGTTCAAGCCTCCGGCACCATGTGTGTCTTGAGCGCTTTGCCATCTGTCAGAGTATTATCTCTGCAGGAACCATGAGCAGGAGTGCAGCATTACCGCCTAGACAGGAAAGATCAGATGAAAAGATTTGAGCACATCCACAAATAAATAAACAGAGGATGTTCCTCAACCCTAAACAATCGCTCTTGGCGATACTCTGGAGGTTGTGTGCAGGGCCCGAAAGAAATAGCAGAGAGTTTGTGTGATTTTTACAGTCGTTTTTTGTTTCTTTAGATTATGCGAGAAATCCTGGAGCACAAGATCAAAATCTACGAGTTTCCAGAGACGGATGATGAGGAGGAAAACAAGATTGTGAAAAAAATCAAAGTAAGAGTTCTACATTTGCGCAACATGCATATTTCCCAACAAAAACATTCATAATTTATTGACCAGTGAAATTAAACTGACTGTTTTTGCAGTTGTGTGTTTATGAGCTGTGAAATCGTAAATGTCGTTTCTGAGGGCTTTCATGAAATGTTCTGATGGAGGATTTTTGTGTTATACTTTGTACTTCAAACACTTTGTATTGAATTGTGCTTTCTATTTCAAAAGGAAAAGTAAGAAATATCCTTGTTTTCTATGATGTTTCCCCTTTAAATGCTGTTCATATAGGAGAATGAGGTGTAACATAGTAATAAAGTTCTGGATCTGTGTTTGTGGAGGTGGACAGTACATGTGGTTCACCAGGTGGCTGCACACTGAAAGTCTGCCAAGCTTTGCGTGTTGCTTTAGCAGACAGATTCCTTGTACACAGCCATCCATGAGCCTCTCTCTCTCTCTCAAGGATCGGTTGCCCCTGGCTGTGGTCGGAAGCAACACTATCATTGAGGTGAATGGCAAGAAGGTTAGAGGAAGGCAGTACCCATGGGGAGTGGCAGAAGGTAGATGCACTTGAAATGCCTTTGACACACAAATGCATCTGAAATGTTTAGAGTTGCAGTTTTAATTGCAAACCTGTGATTGTTTTGGTCGAGCAGCTAACATAAATAAATAACTATGAATGGTATTATGCAAGATCAGTTAATTTTAGAATATGAAAATTACATAGGTCCCCACTGGCATGGAAAACCTGTAAATATTAAGAAATGAAACCAGGAAAATTTAGCTTTGCATCACAGGAATAAATTACATTTTAAAATATATTCCAATAGAAAGCATTTATTTTCAATTGTAATAATATTCCCCAATAATATTGATTTTATTGTATTTTTGATCAAATAAATGCAGCCTTAGTGAGCATGAGAGACTTCTTTCAAAAACATTTAAAAAAATCGTACTAACCCCAAACTTTTGAACAGTATTGTAGTTGTTCATGGATGTGATTATATGCTCTAAAAAATGTTTTCATCTGCTAGAAATTACTGTGAGGTCAGTCTTTATCCTGCAGTTAACAGCTATAAATGACATTTGAAGAATAGCTTTGTGTTTAAAACCTGATTTATCTTTTCTTTCTCCACAGTTGAGAATGGAGACCACTGTGATTTCACACTCTTAAGGAATATGCTCATCAGGTACAAACAGCCACCGCAAGTCAAAATACACTGAGTTTGGCACTGAGTCTTGTGGAAATAAACAAGCAATAGCTTTGTAAATGAGACTACACTTTGGCAATTTGACCGCAACTTTTGTCAAATGCATTGCTTAAAATGTGTGCTTCTGCTATTTTTCTTCAACAAAAATGCATTAGATATTTTATATCTAATGTAAAGACACTCATATTTAAAGCATGGCTTTGTGGATCCAGTGTTTAAAAATGTACTTGTTTACCTTGTTTTGTGTCAGAACCCACATGCAGGACCTCAAGGATGTAACAAATAACGTCCATTATGAGAACTACAGAAGCAGGAAGCTCGCGGCTGTTACCTGTAATGGAATCGACAACAACAAAACCAAAGGCCAGCTCACCAAGTTAGTTACATTTAGTATCATATCACTGATATTAAACAATTCTGTCTGCTCTATCCAAGAACATGCACTTCACACCAAATGACAAAGGCCTGCATGGTTTGTCCTGAGATTTGTGATGTTTATACACTATTAAGTGTGAGCGGAAATGCCTGGAATAACGCAAGACGGCAGATAGCATCCGTTATATGCAGGGTTACATTCCATACCGCCTCGTCTCGACTCTGACTTCATTGCATCACAATGTGTGAATGTAAATTATAACACTCCAACAACAATGTGTTCCTGGCATGTGCCACTCCACATCTGTGGTGTTGTGTATATGAATTTAAACAGCCGTCTGATTATTAGTAGTGTCATATTAGTGTTTACACTTATGAATAATTTAATACAGTTGAAATGACAAACACACTAACGCTTACTCTGAAATTAACTTGAACCTATTAACTATAATGCTGAACATTTGTTAAATATAGCATTATTAAAAAGGTTTTAGATCAGTATATGTAAGTGATGCTCAGTTGTCCAACAGCATTGTGACATTTTATGTTCCATCATTTCCTGTTGTCTGGTATACAGGAGAGCACACTGTAAACCATACTTACATTTGTGGCTGGCCTACTTCTGTTTTTAAAGTCAACATAAAATGCTGTTTGCAAGTCAAACAGGATATTCACTGGGGGAAAATGTAGGGCAGCACTTTATTTTATCCATTAAGAACTGATTGGATTGTGAGAAGTGGCCGTTACAGAGTGGAGTCAGGTGGTTGTAGAGAAGGGATAATAAAATATAATATAATATAATAATGTGTACTATGTAATCTAACATATAATGAAAAACAGGAAGGGGTTTAACAAAGTAAATGGGGCCTATTTCGATTTCCTTAACCTGATGGCTTAAAAATATTTTCCGTCAGTACATTTCTCTCGTTTGAGGAGGTTTATATCAAGATATCCCTTCACAGTTTGCTGTGCTCCCTAACCCTTAATTTAAGAAGACCGACTCTTAACACAAGCATGTGTGCACATATGCATGAGCACGTGCTCACAGACACGTTTGTGGTCACACCATGCAGCTTCCAAGTAGTCGACAGTCACCTCTAACCTAAAATATCGTTTTTTTGCAGGAAACCACATTAAAAGCGTTATAATCCAGACTAGTCTTTCCTCTCATCTGCTTTCTGTTGACACATTATTTTGCTCTTCAGTGCACAGTATGATTTGTAGCATGCTAAGTGTGTGTGTTTTTGTCTTTTAGAGTTGACTCGGTTGAAGGCATGTAAGTGGTCATTTACATTTTTCCAAATCCCTATGTTGTACGGATCCTCTCTTCCTCTGGGAACGGTGTCTTGCGGTGTCTGTGTTCTCCCTCTTTTTCCATCAGTTCCATGTGTGATTTTTGTTTTTTTTTCCCGGGGAGTAATAGACCTTGTGACAACAACCCAGTTTGTATTGGTTAGATTAGATTTTCCTGATGTGAAATATCTAGGAGTATGTCCTACTGTTTGTCTATGAGTGGGAGAAATAATTGATTCACAGATGCATTGCAGTTTTTCCTCAGACTTTGATTCACAATAATGGTTGCATTCAATTCAAATTCATTCTGCTCATATTTCATGAATAAGATCTTCTATTTTGCAGTTCCAAAATTGAGATCAGTGTTATTTTATGATCATACTATCTTATCTGATACTATCTTAGTTGTGATTCATATTTTGAATATTTAATCACTAATATTTATTAAATTATTAAATTAAATTTTAATGTACTTTATTTCAGTTTTAGTTATTTAGTTCAACAACAACAAAAAAAGAAACTATGCTTCGGCAACTAGCTGAAATAAAATAAGTTGTTGTTTTTTTCCCCTTCTATTTCAAGTAATGATTTTTTTATGGTGTTAGTTTTAATTTCAGTTTTAGTTAACATTAATAACCTTGAATGAGATGCATCATGGATTAATCATTTTGGACTGAATCAACATGGTATCATGAGGTGTCTAAAGATTCCCACCATCTTTGCATATGTTCCTGCCGTACCTCTTTGCAGCTTTCCTGCGCCGCTTTCTAACTCTGATCAGCATAAATGCTTTGGCCATTAACAGCTTTCAGGTTCCTGGAGAACCAGGATGTTTGTTTGTTTGATGTTCTTCCTCCTTTTTCTCTGCCTTAGCAATACTGGCCATGGTAAGCCATGAGCCTTTAGTTGCCTGAGGTGTTTTGTGGAAGCGATTGGTCACGGGTGTCACCTTGAGCTCATCTTTGTGATAAGGAGTGGGCAACGAGGGCTTTGTTGGTCTACCTTTCCATCTCCTCTTGTCTTGTGAAGATGCACAGGGATGCATTGCTCTAGGGCAATCTATAGGATGTACTCTCATGATTGTAATTGGCATGTGTCAATGCTAGGAGCCCCATTGCCCAGATGGAGGAGGAGAGAAGGGAGCATGTGGCCAAAATGAAGAAGATGGAGATGGAGATGGAACAGGTGTTTGAGATGAAAGTCAAGGAGAAGATCCAGAAGCTGAGAGATTCAGAGGCAGAGGTACTGACAACACAATTCCCTCAGCGTGTCCTAAAATGGATTGGGTGATAATTATATCCCAATATTTCAGTATATTATATTTTAATAGTATAATGTAATCTTGATATATTTGCTGGCAATAGGTTTTGTTTTGTTTTGAACCGTAGTTTGGACCACATAGCCATTTTAGATTCAAAATGTTTAATGCAAGAAGTAAAACGGTGAGAATATAGATAAAAATAATCATGTCATGTTTACACACTGTTTTTGCTAAATTAACACAATAATTGTGATTAATCATATTTTCCTTTATATTTACTATATGCACATTTCCACACCAGAGCTATTATAGTTAACTAAAACCATACAAACTCTAGTTACTTGAATAAAAGGAACTTGAACTGAAATAAAAATTAAATAAATAAACTTATTTTATTTCAGCTAGTTTCCAAGGCAGCACTTCTAATTTTTATTTAGTTTAGATTGATGTACTAAAATAATTTAAATAAAATTAATAAAAACTAGACATATTTGAAATAAGTGACAAAAATTACTAAAAACAAAATTAATAGAAACTACAGACATTTAAAAAAAAAAAACTAATTAAAAAAACTTAATGAATCAGAAAGTATACAGACATATTAAACTATACAAACATTTTAATAAAACTTGAACTAAAATGAAAATAAAACAGAAAATGTAAAAACTGTTTCATAACATTAATAAAAACTTAAAAAATAACACTGTTGCACACTCAAGTTCAAAATGCTTTCCAAACTCTCTCTTTTTGCACTTTAGTTTAATTCTGCATTCTGTGTCAGCTGTCTGCTTTGTGTGCTTGATTTGATGGGCAATAACGGAGCCTGGCCTCTTATTTTTGTGACCCGTGCAGCTGCAGCGGCGTCATGAGCAGATGAAGAAGAACCTGGAGGCTCAGCATAAGGAGCTGGAGGAGAGACGACGTCAGTTTGAGGATGAGAGATCCACCTGGGAAACCCAGCAGCGTATCCTGGAGCAGCAGAAAATGTATGTGATCCGACTGATTTATATATTTTTAAATTAAATGATATATTATATCATATTTTTACAAAAATTAACCCTCTGAAATAGAGAGCAGTTTTTTTAAATTAATTATTTTTTCCTCCCCCACAGGACTTTGGAAAAGAATAAGAAGAAAGGGAAGATCTTTTAAAATCATTAATGATGACCAGGTTGTTCTCATTCGCCAACCCCCCTGACCTGATATCTGTGTAGCCTTCAGACTCGGAGCTGTCCTTGCGGTCTGACGGAGGCGTTCAAGCTGTTCGTGGACTTCCGCTAAAGCGTTTACCTTTGTGAAACTCAGTCTTAGGCAAGCCAAACCCATACCAATCTAAATGAAATATATACTGAATTCACTTACCAGCTGATGTCTACAGTCATATTCAAAAAATGTCTAACTGTCAAACTATATTTTGGTGATAAATTGTTTACTCGTTAACTAAATAACATGAACCTCTATAACAGAAGTGCGTTTTTTTAAAAAAGAAAACAATGTGACTGTGCTCCATTTTCCCTCGATGAACCTGAAGAATCCCATGTAACGTGGCCAAATTCTACAACTGTAAATGCACAAGTGACATCCGGGGACGGGCAGACGTATTATTTGCTCTTTTGGCTTATAATTTTGTTTTTTTCTTATTGCAGAAGTGTTTCCAAAGTATAATGTCTGTCTAGTCAGTATCCTTTGACCACCTCCTATAACTTCATTAATGTTATTTCAGTTATTTTTATATATAAATATATAAATATGTATACGTACATCAAGACAGCTAACGTAATATTTTTTGTATGTTTTTAGAATACTCAGCAGACGGGTGTCTTAATTCATGGACAGTCAGGAACAGTCGTGCTCATGATAGAGAGGTTTCAGCATGTTTGTCTGTAAGCTCACCTCTGCTGTACAGTATTTCAGCTGTTAGGACACGAGTCCAAAGCAATTTTTGTTTTGTTTCTTATGTTAAGTTCTGCGTCTCTGTATTTTTAATTTTATTTTTCATTTGTATTGTACAGTCTCTTAATAAACTTGTGATGATACAGGGTGCTCATTTAGATTGCTGAAAGATCTCAAATAGTGTTACAAGACTGGGAACCCTCATCATTTTTTTTTAATAAACATTCAAATCTACTAAAAATCTACCTATAACGTTTTTGTACCAGAAACGCTGATCATAATATTGAAATTATTTTGTTACAGGGCAGTTGTCGCGCTTTCATCACATGTTATCCCCCTGCATCGCGTTAAAAGTAGTATTGCCCAAAACCCAGATGTATCCCCATCTAGGACTGTCGGATCATCTCCCTCTTTTGCTACACGCACGGTGTACACCCAGAATCAAAAAGGCTGGGACTACGTTAAAAAATGTGAGAATATGGCCAGAGGATGCTATTCCTATGCTCCAGGACTGCTTTCATCGCACAACATGGGATGTATTTAAGGGAGAGGGCACGTTTACACATGAATCTCTGGATGAATACACCACAAATATTTTATACTACATTAATTTTTATGTGGACAGTGTAACAACCTGGAATTGAGTACATGTGGCATCAAATAGGAAGCCTTCGATGACACACAATGTACAACAACTAATTAGAGCTAGGAATATAGCATACAGATCTGGGGACTCTATTGCCTATAGCTTACCGACGTCTTCACTTCCATCTATAATGTGTCACTGCTCACGTCATAGGTCCCTGCCTGCTTTAAGGCAGCCACAATAGTACCTATTCCCAAACAGTCTAATGTCAAGTGTCTAAACGATTACAGACCTGTGGCACTTACCTCCGTCCCAGCCAAATGCCTGGAGAGGTTGATCATCAAACGCATTAAGAAAGCAAGACCATCAACACTTGACCCATACCAATTTGCATACAGGGAGAACAGGTTGACTGAGGACGCCATTGCGATTGTGCTCCATACATTATTGGAACATCTAGAGCAGGGGTGTCAAACTCAGTTCCTGGAGGGCCGGAGCCCTGCGGAGTTTAGATGCAACCCTAATTAAACACACCTGATCCAGCTAATCAAGTCCTTCAGGCTTATTTGAAAACTACATGGTTTGTGTGTTGGAACAAAACTCTGCAGGGCTGCGGCCCTCCAGGAAGCCTGATCTAGAGCTTAAGAACACCTATGTGAGGATGCTCTTCGTCGATTTTAGCTCTGCTTTTAACACAGTCCAGCCGTATAAACTTAGATCTAAATTACACAACCTGGGACTAAACACCACACTATGCAATTGGATGGTGGATTTTTTAACTAATCGCACATAGTGTGTGAGAATTGGCAGGCATACCTCCTCCACCCTTTTTACTAACACTGGGGTCCCCCAAGGATGCGTTCTTAGGCCACTGCTTTACACCCTTTTTACACATGACTGCTGTGCCATCTTCCCATCAAATCATATTGTCAAATTTGCGGATGACACCACGGTGCTTGGGCTCATTAACAACAACGAGACAGCATATAGGAATGAGGTACAACACTTGGGATTATGGTGCAAAACTGGACAATATAAACACTCTCCACTCTCTATCGGCAATGAGGTGGTGGAGAGGGAGAGAGATTTGAAATTTCTGGGGGTGACTATCGGAGGACCTGTCCTGGAGCACTAATACTGCCTCAGTTGTAGGAAAATCCCAACAACGCCTCTACTATCTGAGAAAACTGAAGAGTGCCAAAATTCCCAGGCAGCTAATGGTGAATTTTTCCAACTGTGCCATTAGTAGTGTTTTATCTTATGGATTCCTAGTGTGGTTTTCCAGCTGTACTATAAGGCGTGTGCAAAACATCCTGCACATCACCTGTTCCACCTGCTGCCCTGAGGTAGAAGGTACAGGTCCATACGTGCTAGAACAGCTAGACTGACCCACAGCCTCTACCCAGAGGCAGTGAGGCTGCTAAACAGACAATCTCCCCCCATTCTGCCCATATCTATAGGCACACATTACATCCCACCACAAAAATAACTGACTGGACTGCATCACTTGTTGCACTTTGTTACCATTGCTATGCAGTGGGGATGCTCTAACGATATTTTGTTGTTAATTATTATGACAATGACGACAAAGAATTGAATTGAATTGCTCAATATTTAATCATTGACATTTGTCATGTTTGTATTAATTAATAATGAATGTTTCCAAATAGGTTTTAAAGTTATATGGCAGTAATACATTGAACCTTCAAGAATAATTCATGTTTAAAGTGGAGAAAGTAAAAGTGGGAACATCATTTATAAATGAATTAATTGATACTTTGACATGGTACTTTAATAAAATAATGCTTATTACATATTTTAAAAAGTCTTGCAAATTGAATTACATTTCTGTTCAAAATTCATTTAATAATTAATGTTTCTCTAAATGTAACTCAGTGGCATCTTTCATCTATTTACTTTTAACCAACAAATGCATCACAATTTTAAAGAGCCAATAAATAAAATAATCACTTTTATGCCTTAAAATGAACTTTCTGTGAAAATTCCCAGTCGTATATTATCGCTCTAACCAACTTGTGAATGAACTGAATGACTATTTGTGAAGAGTTCTAGTAATTTGGTTTTGTTTGTATTTGTGTCCGTTTAACAAATGAGCACGAGCCAAAGGAGTTTTGCATGAAAGATCATGGGAATGTATCATGTGGCAGTATGACTAATCATTATTCAGCACTAGGTGGCGGTGTCGACACATTACCAATCCTTCCTCATTCTTTTGGATCAGAGATTTTGTTGGGTGGTACAACACACTTAAACATTTTTAATTGTGGCTTTAGTGTCCAACTCAAACAGTTTTTGGCGCCACTGTATATAAATAAGACAAATGCAGTTTCCCAAATGACTATTATCTTGTTTTTATTTTTAATTTATTTATTTCAGAACAGAGCATTATCAGTTTGGACCAAAATTAGGTGCATGTTAAAAGCTTCAACAAAGTCACAGCGCTCGTCTTTTCTCTAGAAGGATCCTAAAATAAAATATATGTCATTAAAAACGCTGTGACAGCTGTATGCATGTGGAAAAAGAAAAGAGAAAACTGACAAACCTGGTTCAACCACATTCCGTTTTCCCATTAAACCCACAAAAGTCTGGAATTTCTGCCCTGGAAGTCATTTATGAGATAAACCAAAAAATATCAGATTTGATTCACACACGATTCAGCATTAGCAGCCGCTTCGTCTTTTGAAAGAAGTTTAATCATGGCATTAATGTAAATGCAACAATTATAGGACACCCAACAGTCATAATAACTGCAAAAAATAAAATAAAATAAATCTATGTAGGACATTTATTTTTAAAGTACATTTAAATACAACCCGTTATTCCAAAGTACAGTACACTTGATTAGGAAAAACTCCCCAAAATACTTACGTCTTCGTGTTATCTGTGATTTTGCTGTGAAGAGAAAGCAACATTTAGATTATTTAGATAATACAGTGTATTTATACCATATCAACTGATAATGTGGAATTGATAAGGAAAAATAATCTAAACAATGAAATTTGTCAAATATTTTTACCAGATGATCTTTTCCCCATTAGACCGAAAACCTGTTGTAGTCCAGGTGCTCGGCTGACCCTTTCCAACATCGTCTGTAGATCAGACTCCAGCACATTTACCTTCAGATGATAGAAATAATTAAGCATTGCAACCAGCTGACAAACTTTCCTTATACAGTATAATGCTGCTAAATGATTTTATTTAAAATACTAATATTGTGTATTAAATTGCAAATGATATCACTTCTATATTCCGATTGAGAACGACAATGTAAAACTGAAATCACTAACCTCGCCTGGATACCTGTCACTCATCCAGTTATCCTCATCAGGACTGACGTTCTGGCACAAAATATCTGTCAAAGCAGAGAACAGCAGGACAATCAGCAGGAAGATCTTCATGATGCACTGAGTCTGAAGCCAAACTCTCAGGCTGTTTTACTCTGACAACAGAAATCAGACTGGCAGTAAATAACCTGAGCATTGCCTGTGATGATTCCGGTGCAAACAGCAGCTCTGTTTAAATAGGGCTGGTGAAACGGGCAGATGATGAATCAGGTGGCAATTATGAATTATTAAAAGAAAATTGCTGCTTCACTGGATTATCCCAGTGAGATTCATCCACTGTCAATTTCAGCCATAATTCTCCATTCTGCACATGACCTCTGATCCACTCCTGGTTCACATCGCTCAAGATGCCTGATCAATTTGAAGGAGTCTCAGAATTAGACAGTAACTTTACTTCATGACACTTCATGATTTCCTTCACTCGCATTCATTTGACTGATGCTGTTATAATTGATTGCTGTAAATCAATGCTGTCCATATGTTGCTTGACTGTATGTGTCTGTGTTTGTACCTTCTATTCTATTCTATTCCAAAAGTATTGGAACAGTGAAGACAAAATTGTTCTGTTGGCAGTGGAGTCAAGACATTTGCAAATATGATGAAAAGATGAATATGAGATAAAACTACAGAATGTCACATTTTATTATTAGCCGTTTCAACACATACATATTTTACCAAATAAAAAGAACAGCACTTTTAGAGTTCATCCCACTCATTGATGTGAGCATAAGTATTGGGACAGTTGAACATAAGGCAGATATAAAATATTAAAAGCTATTATTTAGTTGCAGATCCCTTGCGCACTATCACAGCAGTGGGTCTGTGACCCATAGACATCACCAGACTCTTAGTCTCATCCTTTGAAATACTTTTCCCAGTCTTTAATGCAGCCAATTCCAATTGTTGCTTGTTTTGGGGAGTTTCTGCCTTTACTCTCCTCTTCAGCTGGTGAAATTCATGTTCAATCGGATTTAAATCTGGAGATTGACTTGGGCAATCTAAGACTTTCCATTTCTTTGCCCTTATAAATTCCTTGACTGAACTGGCAGGGTGTTTTCGGTCATTGTCCTGATGCAATATGAAGCACTTCCCAATGAATCTCTTGGCATTTTCTTGAATATTGGTAGGCAAGATGGTTTTGTACCCTTCCAAATTGATTCTGCTACTGTCATCATACATTAAGTCATCAGTAAAGTTGAGAGGGCCTGTTCCAGAGACGGCCATGCATGCCCATGCCATGACACCACCTCCACCATGCTTTACAGATGAGGCTGTATGCTTGGGATCATTGCAGTTCCCTTTTTTTCTCCACATTTTTGCTTTCCAATCACTTCGATAAAGGTTCATCGTTGTCTCATGGGTCCATAAACATAGTTCCAAAACTCTTCTGGCTCATCTTTGTGCTTTTTTGCAAACTCTAATCTTGCCTTTCTATTTTTGGAGCTGGTCAGAGGTTTGTATCTTGCTGTGTAGCATCTGTAATTCTGTGTCAAAGTCTCCTGAGGATAGTAGATTGTCAAAGCATCACCCCACACTGTAACCGATTTTTGTAATTTGAACAGTATTTTACTGTATTATGTACAGTAAGATACTGTAAAATATATATACAGTATTTTACTGTAAACTGCAAAGGATTATAGGAAAATGTATGGTCGCTACAGTAAACTACTGTAAATTTACAGAAGTGAATTTGCCTGCGAAAAACTGACCAATAGCAAGGGAGATTTTTTTTTTTTTTTTTTTGCTGTTTGGTGGAAGCAGCGGTAAAAGGACAAAAGAGACAAGTTGCACTGTTAACTGGACAAAAAAAAGGTTAGTAGGCCTATATTATTTCTGTTTGATGCAAAACTGAGATATTTTAAGATGTTTTAACTTATTAACAGCAAACTAACATTATTCATCGCGTCGTTTTTCATGTCGGGAGTTGAGGCCTTTTTTCTGACTGACGGCCGGATTAAAGGAACACTCCACTTTTTTTGGAAATAGGCTCATTCACCAACTCCCACAGAGTTAATAAATTGAGTTTTACCGTTTTTGAATCCATTCAGCTGATATCTGGATCTGGCGATAGCGCTTTTAACATAGATCATTGAATCCGATTAGACCAGTAGCATCGCGTTCAAAAATGACCAAAGAGTTTCGATATTTGTCCTATTTAAAACTTGACTCTTCTGTAGTTATATCGTGTACTAAGACCGGCGGAAAATGAAAAGTTGCGATTTTCTAGTGTGACACCCTAAAGTATGTGCAAAATTTGGGTTTTGTGATGTTGGAAGAAAACGTTTATTTTCTGTATACTGTATTGCATCTTATTTATATATATTCTATTTTGAATATTGGAAAAAAAAATGTGTCAAGTGAAAATCATTGTCTATTGTTTAGTGAAATCAGGACTCTTATTTTAAAAATGAGCTGAGGACTCGTACAGAGGGGCAGTGTTGTGCTTGCGCCGGCGCTCTCACAATTGCTGGGGATTACGTGCGACACAGACACGCTTGCTCCTGTCTCCTTAATTTTTCCTGTTTTTACAGACATTCTGATCTGTCAACACGGCCTTCTGTGCGGGGTCTGTTACAGATTTGTGGGGGCTCGTCCGGGATCGACTCCAGATGCCCACGGAAGTCGATCCATAAAACCTGATCCTGAGGACCAACAGAGTGTGGATGCTGATGCAGTGATCCAATAGAAGAGGACATCAGTGTGAAGAGCTGGTGACTGCGCGAGTGGCTCGAGGGGCAGTGGGAAAGAGGTTAACATGGCTGATCGAGTACGCAAGGGCCTGGTGTGGGACATCAGGAAGAGGCTACTCAACCTGTCCGCTGTTGAACTGTTCCAAGTCGCCAAAAGCATCGGTACAATACCAGAAAGGGACTTCTCCGAACTTGACGCTGAAGATCAAGAGGGCTGTCTTGAATACATCAATGCCTTCATGTACAGCACTCACCTGTTAGAATCAGAGGACAGAGGTATGACTGAACTTTTGGTTTTACAAGGGACTGTGGAGGCTGTTGTACAAGAGCATGGTGCTGCAGCGCCTTGTTATCACCATGGTGAGATTGAGAGTAATGTTGATGCTGATGTATGCCCTGCACCTACTTCATATACACACACCTCTACAGGTCACATGATCACTACAGACACTGTGCATGTAGAATCGCAAAAAAAACCTGCATCTTACCTAGGGGAGGTTAGAGGGTTAGATACAAATCCCAGTACCAATCCTACTGTCAGACATTCAGACTTCGAAGAGTTGAGCAGGAAACTCCTTCAGTATCTTACACCGCATACACAGCACCCCACTCCTAGCCCACCTGTGATACACAACAGTAATCAGGGGAGTATTACGCGCAATCAAACCAGGTAACTTCAAAGAAATGGTTATGAATAAGGAGGATATGACAGTAGAAGAGCTTAAGAGGTTCCTTCAGTCACACCTAGGGGACAAAAGTAGCACAGAGTTATTTCAAGAACTAATGTGTGCAAAACAGATGGAGACCGAAACACCCCAACAGTTGCTGTATAGAGTAATAGGCCTTAAGCAGAAAATACTCTTTGCGATCAAACAGTCTAACACGGATGTGAGATACAGCCCAGCCACGATCCAAGATGTGTTCCTTCATACTGTATATCAGGGCCTAGGGCACAGATACAAAGATGTCAGGAGGGAGCTCAAACCTCTGCTAGCTGACCACAGTATCACAGATGAGGCAATAGTTAGAAATGTGATGAAAACCACTAATGATGAAAATGAGCGAGCGCGAAGGTTGGGTCCAATCACTCGTCCCAAGCAAAGCACTGCAAGTTGTGCCCAACTCGAAAGTGAACCTGACAGAGGGGTAAAAGGAGCATCTGTTCAGAAAAGTAAAAATGATCCAATAATGCAACTTACTGCTCGCATTGACGCACTTACCAGTCTGGTAGACTCCATGCGACAGTCAACACTGAGGCCACAACCTGAACACACCTGTCAATGTTTTGTAAGAGGTCACTCCCCACAGCAAGGGGCAAAACTCCGGGGATGCCCCAGATGTGTCGAAGCCGGACAACAGAGCTGCACTCATTGTTTCATCTGTGGCGAAGAGGGGCACCGGGCTCGAGGATGTCTCCGGAAGCAAAGACTGCAGGGAAACGGGAATCGGCCACTGCCAAGGGACGACCAGTGACCGAGTCTCCTATGTCCCAAAGCCCTGAGGACTTAACTTCAGGGATCGAACCTGACTTTGTAAAATGTAAACCCACAAGAGCATCTCCCTGCTGTAAAAACCAAACCCTCCATGACAAAGGAATATATCAGGGTGTTGGCAGTTCATCTGCGCCTGGAACTAAGAAAGAAACTATTGTTAAACTGATAGGAAAGAAAGCGCTGGCCCAGTGTAATCTCAATGGCCTTGATGTCACCGCTCTGCTTGATACTGGAGCTCAAGTAAGCATAATTGACCGAACCTGGAAAGACAAATACTTACCCGCTGTAGAAGTAAGGCCTCTTGCAGAGTTCATGGGAATGTCAGAGAAGTTGGAAGTGTATGCAGTCAATGGAGATCTAATTCCTTTTGATGGGTGGTCTGTCATTGCTGTCAACTTACAAGGAAATGACAACCCGGACCTCTCAATTAATGTTCCTTTCCTGGTTAGCCACATCCCGATTGAGAGGCCATTGCTCGGCTTTAACATTGTGGAAGAGCTAATTCAGGGCCAACCAGAGCATTTAGTTCCTACCTTAGTTTCATTGCTCTCCAGTGCAATAGCAGTATCAAGTGAGCAAGCCCAGACCCTGGTTAGTTTTGTACAGACTCCCGAGCACAGTGGACAGTGGGGGCGGTTGAGAATAAGCCGAGACAGCGTTTTGCTACCAGCAGGTCAGGTAGCATGGGTAAAGTGCAGAGTACCATCCAAAATGGACCAGTCTGGCACAGTAGCCCTGTTTGAGTCAGATGAGGACAATGTGCAGTTGGAGCAGCTGGATATGGGTGAAGGATTGTTGGAAGTCCAGAGCTCAGGAAGCCCATACGTTGCGGTCCCTATCGGCAACCACTCGACATGCGACATTACCCTGTCTCGTAACACAATCCTAAGGTACATCCATCCCATTGAAACGGTCTTGGAAGTGGAAAGGTGCAGGGAAACAAAGGACACTGGGAAGGTTCATGGTGCAGCGGTGGCTGCGGTGGATGAAAGTTCGACATTGTGGCACCCACCTGTTGATCTCAGCCATCTAAGTGAGGATCAACAAGCAGTAGTTAAGCAAATGCTGCATGAGGAGTCTGCATCTTTTGCCCGGGATGAGAATGATGTTGGCTACATCCAGAGTCTCCAAATGTCCATCAATCTCAAAGATGACATACCAGTACAACGTGCCTATTCCTCGATACCCAAACCGTTGTTCAAAGAAGTCAAGGACTATATCCAAGACCTTCTGGCTAAAGGGTGGATTGTAAAATCTAAGTCCCCTTACTCTGCCCCAGTAGTCTGTGTTCGGAAAAAAGATGGCTCACTGCGCTTATGTGTTGACTATCGCCTCCTCAATAGGAAGACCGTACCAGACAGGCACCCCTTGCCTAGGATTCAGGACCTGATTGATACCCTGGGAGGGTATGCTTGGTTTAGCATCCTTGACCAGGGAAAAGCTTACCACCAGGGCTTCATAGCAGAGGGCTCGAGACACATGACTGCCTTCATCACTCCGTGGGGGCTCTATGAGTGGGTGAGGATCCCATTTGGCCTGTCTAACGCACCTGCGGCATTCCAGCGCAGCATGGAGGAGATGCTGAATGAGCTCAGGGATGAGTGCTGTGTCCCATACCTTCATGATGTGCTGTGTTATGCCAGGTCGTTTGAGGAACATGTAGGAGTAATCCGAAAAGTTCTTCAGACTCTTAGACGCCATGGAGTAAAACTTAGGCCTGAGAAGTGTGAACATCGGCCAGGCAAAGCGAATATTGATGCTGACACGTTATCTCAGCTTCCTCTTGAGATGGAGAAATATGCCACAGAGTGCACGGAGGACCTGTCCCAAGAGGTTGTCCGAGCGGTCTGGGAGGGGACTCATGCCTCCAGGAAGAAAGATGTGGCTTGGATTGCGGCACTCAATATAGCTCACGGAGATATGGACCTATCATCCTCTGCCCCCTTGTTGCCACCTATAAGCAAGGTTGAACTCGCCAAAGCTCAAAGGGATGATCCAGTTATTTCTAGCATAATGGAGATGAAAGAGACCAATGAGGTACCGAATGAAGACAGGAGGAGAAAGATGATGGGGCCAGCCAGGAAACTCTTACGGGAGTGGAGCAAACTGTCTTTGGAAGAGGGATGTCTGTATAGGCAAGTGGCTGGACGGAAGCAGCTTGTTCTGCCAACCAAGTATAGACAACTTGCCTTGGAGCACCTGCATGATAGGATGGGACATGTAGGCCAAGAAAGAGTAATCCACTTAATGCGGGAGAGGTTCTACTGGCCCCATATGAAGAGAGAAGTAGAGGAGTACATTACCAAAAGGTGTCCATGCATCAAAGCAAAAAAAAAACAGTCACTCATGTCCGAGCACCCATGGGAAGTATAACTTCCAGCTCACCGATGGAACTTGTCTGCATTGACTATCTTCACCTGGAGCAAAGTCAGGGAGGATATGAATATATATTAGTGGTCATAGATCACTTCACACGATTCGCTCAAGCTTTCCCTACAAGAAACAAGTCCGGACGGACAGCGGCTGAGCGGTTGTTTAATGACTACATTCCTCGCTTTGGCTACCCAGGGAAGTTACATCACGATCAGGGCAGAGAGTTCGAAAATGAACTTTTTCGGAATCTTCGACAGTTGGCTGGGATGCGCCATTCGAGAACATCCCCATATCACCCTCAGGGGAACCCAGCCGAGAGATTTAACCGGACCCTCCTGCAAATGCTCCGAACAATGGCAGAGAAGGAAAAAGCGAAGTGGAAAGATCACCTGCCTCAGATTATACATGCCTACAATTGCACTAGCCATGAGTCAACTGGGTATTCCCCATTCTACCTGCTGTATGGACGGCATCCCCGCCTTCCTATTGACTTAATATTTGGGCTGGTTGAAGAAGACGAGGGGCAAACGCCCAGAGGATTTGCTGAACAGTGGGCTAGAAGAATGACTGAGGCATACCAAATAGCAAGTGAAAACAGCAAGCAGGCGAGTGCACGAGGCAAAGCCCAGTACGACCTTAAAGTCAAAGGTGTAGTGCTGAGACCTGGAGACAGGGTATTAGTCAGAAATCTCAATGAGCGCGGAGGTCCAGGAAAACTTAGACCATACTGGGAGAGAACCATTTACGTAGTCGAAGAACAAGTGGCTGACAACCCGGTGTATAAGGTGTGCCCCGAGAATGGAGGTAAGAAGGGAACACGCACTTTACACCGAAACCTGCTCTTGCTAGTAAATGACTTACCTGTTGAAACTCCGTCAGATCCTGGGAACTCTGCAAAACAGAAGCAAAACAAAAAAAAGAACAGAGAGACACAGAGCAAGGAGGCTACATACCATGGAGAAGAAGAGACCGATTCAAATTCAGATGACTCTGGAGAGTATTGGCTGATGATTCCTTCAGGTTGGGTAGAATCTGAAAGAAGGAATACTTACCGGCCAAGGACAGAACCAACTCAGGAGAATCCTCTGATGGAAGTGGCGCCACCAGTTTTTGCAAGAGGAGAGCAAGATCAAATACAAGTGTCACAGGAGAGAGATGCCCAAAGCAGTAGTCACTCAATGGATGAACCTGTTCACTGCACTGTATCCTCACCAAGGAGTGGAGAAGACGGTGGAATCGAAAGTCTTTGGATGAATGATGCAAGGGACTATCCAGAGGAAGAAGATCCAGTTATAACAAGGCGATCCGCACGAGAGCGAAAACCAAAGCGCTTGTTCACATATGAGACACTGGGTCAACCCTCAATACAACCTCAGACCACACTCAACAGTGTAGTAGCTTATACACTACCATACTTACCAATGTGGGCAACACCTTATCCTGTGCCACATTCCTTTCAGATTACACTTTACACTGACGTAAACACATTTACAAATTTCACATCTACAATGCCAGTATATTGAGCAAAAGACATGGTGTTATAAAAAAAAAAAAAAAAAAAGGGAGTATTGAATGGTGGGAGTTTTTGTAACTGGAGCCTATTTCATTTTGTCGGGGAGGATGTGACACCCTAAAGTGTGTGCAAAATTTGGGTTTTGTGATGTTGGAAGAAAACGTTTATTTTCTGTATACTGTATTGCATCTTATTTATATATATTTTATTTTGAATATTGGAAAAAAAAAATGTGTCAAGTGAAAATCATTGTCTATTGTTTAATGAAATCAGGACTCTTATTTTAAAAATGAGCTGAGGAGTCGTACAGAGGGGCAGTGTTGTGCTTGCACCGGCGCTCTCACAATTGCTGGGGATTACGTGCGACACAGACACGCTTGCTCCTGTCTCCTTAATTTTTCCTGTTTTTACAGACATTCTGATCTGTCAACACGGCCTTCTGTGCGGGGTCTGTTACACTAGGCTGATGTGATTAAGAACTATACTCTCATTCCGGCGTAATAATCAAGGAACTTTGCTGCCGTGCCATGGCGCAGTGATATTACGCAGCGCCTGAAAGTAGTCCCCAGCTAGGTACCTAGTTATAATATAGCTGGGGACTACTTTCAGGCGCTACGTAATATCACTGCGCCATGGTACGGCAGCAAAGTTCCTTGATTATTACGCTGGAATGAGAGTATAGTTCCTAGCCAAATCGGCCTAGAAAATCGCAACTTTTCATTTTCTGCTGGTCTTAGTACACGATATAACTACAGAAGAGTCAAGTTTTAAATAGGACAAATATCGAAACTCTTTGGTCATTTTTGAACGCGATGCTACTGGTCTAATCGGATTCAATGATCTATGCTAAGCTATGCTAAAAGTGCTATCGCCAGACCCGGAGATCGGCTCAATGGATTCCAAAACGGTAAAACTCAACTTATTAACTCTGGGGGAGTTGCAGAATGAGCCTATTTCCAAAAAAGTGGAGTGTTCCTTTAACGCCGCCATAACGGTGATAACATCGACTGGTGAGTAAATGAAGGTCACCTATATTAGCCAAAATAAACCTTATTAAACCGAGAAACACGTTTGTAGGTTTTGCTGCCCTTTGATGCAAGTTAGTTAATCTGGCGAGTCGTTAAGTACTCAACCTTAACCAACAAAGGTGAAATAATGTTATTGAGGTAAAGTGCGTAGGCAACACCACTGTTTCAATTCAAGCATTCTCAAGTAACGTTACTTCTTTTGTTTGTTCTTTTCAAATTTCTAGTCTAGATTTCGTCGACAACGTCGGAGGTGTATTTTGGAGCCTCTTCTTGTGAATGCCATAGTTTCGATGATAACATCAACTGGTAAATTAATAATGTCAGTTAGCCGAAGTTAACGAACACAGAGAAGCATAATATCTTTTGTACACTGCCTCTTTATCGCAAGTGTAATTCTCTTCAAATGCTATTTAAGTTAGAAACGTGTGTACCAATGTTGTATGTAACTTTAGAGACGGTCCCTATTCAGTGAGAGACATAAAATAAAACCGCGAGCTAACATGAAATACTGAGGAAAACTGAGTTAAGAAATACCACTGTAAAGTACATCTTTTGTATTTTATTTTCAAGTTTGTGATCTTGTGGTCATGTCGTCTGCATCGGAGGAGTATTGGAGTCTTTTCCTGTGATTGCCGTCGTAACAACAGGTGAGCTTTCATCTAATGTTACTAAAGTAGCCAAATTAGCCACAGGCTGCTGTTCTCCACTAACTTACTTTATAAAGAGAGGAACGGGCTAGCAATATATTAATATAGTAAGTTTTGCTTATAAATATAAAAAATGTGGTAACACTTTACAATAAGGTTCATTAGTTAACATTAACGTTAGTTAAAAACATTAATGAACAATGCTTCTACAGCATTTATTAAGCTTAATGTTAATTTCAGCATTTACTAATGCATTATTAAAATCACAAGTTGTGTTTGTTAACATTAGTTAATGCACTGTGAACTAACATGGAATAAACAACAACTGTTTTGTCATTAACAAAGATTAATAAATAGTGTAATAAATGCATTGCTCATTGTTTGTTCATGTTAGTTAATACATTAACCAATGTTAACAAATGACACCTTATTGTAAAGTGTTACCAAAAATATTTATTTTATTCAAAATGTTTGTATTACTGTACGGTAGTTTTTTTCTGATCATAAACTATAGTAACACTAAAAGTGTGATGTGACTCTGTCTGTTACAGGAGATTTCTCCATGAAAAAACAAGATCCTGAATATGAGGGCAGAATCATCATACAGCCAGCTGTCAGTTTTACAGAAATGCAGAATTAGGTAACCCAAAATACATTTTGTTTTACATTGCATTTACATTCATGCATTTGCCAGATGCTTTTAGCCAAAGCAAGTTATATTGTATTTAATGTAGGGGAGCACGGGACACAACCTAACACTGACTTTCTTAGCATGTGTAAATCCACGTGGGGTTCAGAGTATAACTTTTTTATACACTTTTAATTTCACACTTGTCTAGTACAAATATGTTGGGTTGTTTCATAATTACAGGTGTATATGTTTTTCGTTATTTATCTCAAGAGAATGGAAGTGACAACATGCCCCGTAGGTGGGGTACATTGTAACATGTGAGGGGCACGTTGTAACATAACCATATGACAGCTTAAAATATTATCGGATCTAATGAAAAAATATACAAGACAAACTAAAATATTTTGTCAATAAAATAAAATCATGAACTTTTTTAAATACAATAATGGCGTTTTTTAAGAATTAAAAATAATCTAATTTTGGAGTTTGACAATGAACACATTGCAACCATGCTTGGGACGGCCCTGATCGCAACACACAGCTACATATACAGTGTAGTTCAAAACAGTGCGCAAATGAAGAAACACATTCAGAAATTCAGAAATGATACACTCCCCTCCCTCCACACACAGCTGTCATAGGACACAGGACACGAGACACATAAATGAGCCAAAATGCTTTACATTTCTTGAAATAATTTCTGAACATTAAACATCGATTCTCAGTCTTTATTCACCTGTTTCTTGTGGCTTCTCATTGAAACTCATAAAAGTAAATGGTGTAAATTGCATTGCTAATGTCATAGAATAGCATAGTTTAATAATAGCGGGGCACATTGTAACACAGTTTTACAACATTCCCCATCTGTGCAACTGGAATTTAAAACTGGTTAGTGTCTTCTGCTAGTTAGCGAAGCATTATAAAACTATCTAAACTGATAACAGATTGGAGATTAAAATAATAGCAGATTTGTCTCATTTTAAATGAATACTAAAAACTGAGATGACAATTTGCTTTAGCCAGAAATGGTCTTCTGCTTTGGTAGAATATATTTTCAGCGGCATCTTCAAAAGATTTTTGAATTTTGGTGCACTTTATTCTCTATATAGTGTTGATATGGCAGTAGTAAATTCTGTAAATTTGTATTTGTACAGTATTTGGTTATGCTAGCATGTGTTCAGATGTAGTATATAAGGTTTTATTAACATCAAAGTGCATACAGCACCAAGTTTGACAGTTGAGGCAAATTCTGTAAATACTGCTTTGAAAAATAATGCTTTTTTTTTTCTTGTGCTTGCAGGTTCATTCAGATCTTTGTGGCACCAAATGCATTGAAAGTCACAGGTCAGCTGGAATTCTGGAAAGAGGGTGCAAAGAAAAAGTATCTGCCTGAATCCCATTCAGTCAAAATTACTGAAATTTAACACAACAACACAAACTCATTTTTACTGTTACTATTATTTGATTTTTATTAACACTACCAGTCAAAAGTTTTTGAACAGTAAGATTTTTAATGTTTTTAAAGAAGCCTCTTCTGCTCACCAAGCCTGCATTTATTTGATCCAAAGTACAGCAAAAACAGTACAATTTTGAAATATTTTTACTATTTAAAATAAATGTTTTCTATTTGAATATATTTTAAAATGTAATTTATTCCTGTCATCAAAGCTGAATTTTTAACATCATTACTCCAGTCTTCAGTGTCACGTGATCCTTCAGAAATCATTCTAATATTCTGATTTGCTGCTCAAAAAAACTATTATTATTATTATTATGTTATTATTATGTTGAAAACAGCTGAGTCTAATTTTTTCAGGTTTCCTTGATGAATAGAAAATGTATCTGAAATAGAAATATTTTGTAACATCATAAATGTCTTTATCTTCAATTTAAACCATCCTTGTTAAATAAAAGTAGTAATTTGTATAATCCCCTCAAAAAGATTACTGAATCCAAGCTTTTTAATGGTATAGTGTATAATGTTACAAAATCTTTTTATTTCAGATAAATGTTGATCTTTGGATCTTTCTATTCATCAAAGAATCCTGAAAAAATTTACTCAACTGTTATGATGATAATAATAATAAATGTTTATCAGTATATTAGAATGATTTCTGAAGGATCATGTGACACTGGAGACTGGAGTAATGATGCTGAAAATTTAGCTTTGATCACAGGAATAAATTACATTTTAAAATATATTCAAATTGAAAGCTGTTATTTTAAATAGTAAAAATATTTCGCAGTATTACTGCTTTTGCAGTAAATAAATGCAGGCTTGGTGAGCAGAAGACAATTCTTTAAAAACATCAAAAATCTTACCGTTCAAAAACTTTTGACTGTTAGTGTACTTGTTTTTGCTTTTTAGTATGTGTATGTTTTGCCATGATACAAAGTGCCCAGGGGACTGTTGTGATGCCCTTTTTTCAGCTAGTTCATCCTAGAGATCAAGACTTGTAATTTGTACTTTTTAAAATAATATGTTCAACAATTAAAAAGAATATTATCAGAGCTAATGCTCATGAGTTATTGTGATTTTTATGGGGTTGGGGTGGTAAAAATTATGGATTACAGTGCTGTACCACAATTTGATTGTTTTTTGCAGGTAAAAAATGTTTAAACTACATGAAAATAAATACTGTAAATGAAATTACAGTAATAATACTGTAACCATTTTTACAGTAATTTACAGCAACCTTTGTACAGTGCAGCTTTCTGGTGATTTTACAGACACGTCTTTTAGGGTTCATTTTCACAGATTTTATGATTTGTCTGTCATCAACTACTGTTGTTTTTCCCAGCTGATCAGGTCGTTGTTGGTTGCTGGTGTCACTGGTGGTTTCCAAACTCTTGATTTCTCCATGCCCTTTGTTTTTGCTAGAGCTCTAACTGACTTCCTCTTTTCTTTTAGCATCCAAATTGCTTGCTTTTCTCTCAAAGTCATCTCCCTCATCTTCATCCTGGTTTGTGTGTGTCATCATCGAATGCAAGATTCAGAATGCAGAATCAATGGATATAACTGATACGACACATTCCCTGCTTTTAATATCTGAAGAATTAATGCAACAGGACACAGCTGATCACTTAGAAAGACCTGTGAGGCAACTGTTCCAATACTTATGCTCACATCAGATAGAGGGATGCAACTCTAAAAGTGCTTCTCATCTAGTAAAACATCTATGTGTTGAATCACCCAATAATAAAATGGGACATTCTGTAATTTTGTCTCATATTCATCTTTTAATCATATTTGTAAATGTCTTGACTCCACAGCCAACAGAGCAATTTTGTCTTTACTGTTCCAATACTTTTGGAGGGCACTGAATATGTGTGTGTGTGTGTGTGTGTGTATTGTGTTGGCTGATTGTTTTAAAGGATTCTTTAGCTGCTCTATTTATTTATCTTTATTTTTTTCATTTGTTGATTTAATATCATTTTAAAATTCTATTTACTAATTTTGATGATAAATATTTAATTTATTGTATTATATAATTGATGATCTTAATTAGATATGATTATTGAATATTCCTGTAATTCAGTGAATTATTAATATATTAATTAATAATAATAATACATTTGAAAGTGTATGCAGCACAGGAAGAAAGAAAATGGAAACATGAGATGCTGATGATAGTGGTGTTATTGTTAAAAGCCAAACTATTAAAATATTTTTGTTCATTGAAATAAAGTTGGAATAGAATAAAATAAAATAAAATATAAATAGATGAAAAAAAAAAGCCTTGGCAAGTTGAAGCACTAAACTTATTAAAAATTAAAATGACATACAAATAAATGAAATGCAATGAAAACTAAAAGTATAAAATTAAAAGCTAATATCAAAATATTAATAAGTACTATGATCGTATAAATAACACCAAATAACATTTAAAGAAATAAAGTATTAAAGAAAGCCCCAACAAGGACATAAAGTAAAAGCCATTGAAATGGTTCGCAGATTAAATAAAACTAAATAGATTTTCCATTCGTTGCTGTTTTTCATTCTTTCTAATGTTTGAATGTATTTTGAATATTTATTATGTATGATTCCGTTTAGTATTTTGCTTAGCAATACGCTCCTTCTCGTCTCTTATTGGCTATTTGAACGTGTCACTCAAACCTGCCAGGCCTCCGTAGGTCACGCCCCCGCGTTTATCTAAATGAGGAAGAACTTGAATTAAAAGTGAAACAATGTAACATTAGATACACAGACTCGGGAGCGTGTACAGTTCACGTACGTGTTTATAAACAACGAAATGCCCGTTCTCGATTGAAGAAAACCATGTTTTATTGTCGATTTCTGCTGCTTTGTTTTTATCTGTTACATTTCTGCGCTGCGTTTCGCGTTAATGCAACGCTTTCTCCGAAAAATGCGAAATCTTCAGATAATCTGCTGCGCGTAGACTCTGCAGGGCAGAATACAGGTAGCACCAGACACAAAAGAAGGTCCACTGAAGGTCTGGAGGGGTTTGAGCCTGGTGATGCTGCTCCTGCTTTCCAGGTGAAAACTCTGGACGGAGTGTTTATTTACAATCCTCCTCCTCCTCAGAACGACTCGAGGAGCGCGCTCATCGTTCACGCGTTCACCAATAAATCCGCCTTTCTGGAGTGTCTTTGGACGTGGAGCGAGTCCCTGTCAGACCTGCTGAAATATCTGCCGTCCAACACTGAAGTCCTGCTGCTGTCCCTGGATGACACTGCGCTGCAGGACGCCCTCTGGATGAGAGAACAGGTGTACAGAGCCGCAGCTCATGGGTACAGACACATTCAGAATCACATTAACATCTTACACCATCACTGTAGCTTGCTTTCTTAGTACCATGTTTTATTATGATTTTGGGCAACATGGCACTGTAGTATTCTTTAAATTACTTTGGAGAACCATTTCAATAATTACCATAGTATACATTCACTGTAGCTATATAGATAGAGAGATGCAGACAGACTAGTTATTTAATTCCTAAAAAATGTATTCATTTAGTTATGTATTTCTTTTTATTTATTTATTTATTATGATATTTGGACATCATGGCAATACTGTAGTATTTTGTAAATTACCTTAGACGACCATTTAAATAATATCAATGGTGTACAACTATGTAAACATTTCATTACCGTATAGGATATTACAAAGTACATGGTTTTACCATCGATTACCATTGCTGTAGGTATAAATAGGTTTATTTGGACTAAAACGTACCTGTTGTTAATCATATTTTTAATTAATTTGTAATATTTTGAGTTACCTTGTAAAACCATTTAAATAATTTCCATGTGTTGTATACACAAATATGTATATATTTTAGTAGTATTGTAGTATATTTTTATTTTTATTTTTTAATTTATTTATATAAAAATACCAGGTCATATTATGATGTTTGGATATCATGGTAATACTATAGTATTTTTTTTTAATTACCTTTAAAACTGTAGTGTGATATTACCACAGTATGCAAAAATGACATAATTAAGGCAATATTCAATATTTAATATTCAAACACCATTTGTTGTCTTGTTAGAGGAAAAGAGATCTTGTCCAGACTACATTTCTCTCCTACACCTGTGTTTGCGCTGGGTAACTGGTTACCCAGAGTTCTGTACTCATGGGGATGCGGTGGACACAACTGCGGCCTCTCTCAGGTGCTTTTCTCCTCTCCAGGTGAGTGTGTCTTGATGGGATCACATGACTCGGTTCCATTTGTTTTGGGGGCGTCATTTCTTAAATATTCTGGAATTGCAGATTGGAGCATACCGGTGATCGCCAAGCGTCTCAATGCCCGATACGACTGGCTGAATGGACGCTGGGGTGCACATCCTTACAGACTGCTGGATGCAGGTGATGGTTGTGAACCTGTGACATCTGTCAAAGGTGCAGTCGCGTGGGTATCTGAGGGTGGCTGCTCTTTCTTCACAAAGGTGAGCTGCATGAGCTCGTCAACATGGATATTTGTTCAAAATACAAGATATGGCCTGATTTTCAATGTTTTTAAATGTTTCAGTTAAAAAACATGGCTGAATCCAACGCTACTGGGGTGCTGGTGTATGCATTACTAGGGAATCCCATACAGGACATGAACTGCTTAGGAGACGATTGTTCCACCCCCATCAACATACCTGCGTCTATGGTCCATATTGAACCATCTGTCATGCAAGCCCTACGGTGAGCATCTTCATCATAGCTCACGACTGAGATATGGATTTTTCACCTTTGAAGGTGTTTGCTCTTAACATAAATAATTTTATTTCTAAGTTTTATTCACATTATTCTGGGTTTGTAAATAATTCTGATATTGAGATTCCACTGTGTACATTAGTAAAGTCTGGGTTAAGACTGCTGTTATTGTATACTAAACTATTAGAAATAGTTTTCTTTAATTGAAATAAAATAAAGTAAAATAAAATACACATTTTAGATGAAAAACTTAAAATCAATGAAAAAGCTTAAATGAATATTAGAAATGTTGATAAAACTAAAACTGAAATAAAAAAATAAGGCTAAATGGAAATATAAAAAGCTAAGAAAAATTACAAAAGCACATAACAAAATGACTAAAACTTAAAATTAAAATGAAAGCTAAAAATATGAAAAATAATACATAATAGTATATAAATAATACTAAAATAACAGTGGTTCTTTTTTGTATATGTGTGAAGTTAATAATTAAAAACATGCAACATAGAAACATACTACTTCTTTTTTATAACAGCCTGGCCATCTGTGAAAATGCCGCAATATATTTCAGCCAATTAATAAAACATCATCTTTACCACTCCAATTAATGTTTTTGCTGTCATTTTTTTATTTATTTATTTATTTTTAACCAGTCACAAATGTTTTTCAATCATCTTTGACATGCTGATTGTTTCGATAGAAAGGGGCGCCCTGTGAATGTGACATTCCAGGTCACACCTTCTCCAAACGTATTCTTCGCGATCAACCAGAAGGGGGCGCTGTCTGAGATGGGCTGGTTTCTCTACCCCACCTTTAGATTCATGGCCTGGCAGGCTCAGTGGTAAGAGAACTGGGTAACACTTTATTTTAAGGTGTCCTTGTTACACGTTACATGTACTTACTATTATAAAAACAATAAATGATGCATAATTACATGCAAGTATCCCTAATCCTAACCCTAACCATATAGTAAGTAGTACATGTAGTTAATTAATATTACTCAGTACTTAAATGTATAATTACACTGTCACAAGGACACCTTAAAATAAAGTGTAACCGAAAACTGATATCTGTTTGGTGAATATTTCATCCACTTAACAGCTAATACTTATCATGTTTAAAACATTTGTGTGTTCAATCCACTCAAAACAATTTGTCGTTTTGTTTAGTGCATGTACTGGAAACCAGGGCTAGTTGTCACAATTTGAATCGAGTGAAAAGTAAAGTTGAATGTAGCGATTGACTGATGGCCAATGCCAATAGGGATATGTGCCAAATGCTGATCTTAAAATTGCAAAATGTTGTCCGATTATTGGCCTGGCTGATATTATCACTAGCTTACGGTATCATAATTTTACTTTTATTTTCACTTTTTTCTTATGTCCAGTTCACATTTATTTTATTCTCTAGGTTCACATTCAATGAGGCTCTACAGGAGCAGCTGAGACTGCCTGCCGTTATAGTGCCTGTGTTTGATCGCCATCTGATGCAGGGAGAGACGGGAGCTCAAGCAGTGGTGGATCTGCCTGGAGGTTTGAGCTTCACATTAGTAACATCCACCATGACAGGCCTATCGTACAAAGCTAAACTTTTTTTTTTTTTGTCTAATCCTGTCTGTTTTTGAATATAGATTTAATGGATTATAATATTCTGGAATTGGACGCCTCCCTGTCCTGTCCCGGCCGCAGGGACGAGACATGTGCTCACTGGGATCACACTGTACAGCTGTACGTATGCTGCGATCGCACCAGTCCGCACTGCAACCTGGAGCTTGGGCGCTGGATAACGGCCTTCCGCAGGTACAGTACATGATCATTCGGTTTAACTGAATTGTTGCTATTTTTTCAACATCATCATTGTGGACATTAGAAATTAGCCTTAAGGCCTATACACACCAAGGATGTTAAAAATAATGATAGAGATTTAGTTTTAAATGTCATTCTATATTTAAAAGAATAGCCCACACCACAACTGTAATGATACCGGCACAGAGGAACCATATCATTGGAATGACTTTCAGAACCATTTTTCCAGCTGATGAATGATAAAAACATTGACAGCCAATCAGAATCCACCTGCTTTAAAGAGCTTGAGCATTCAAGGTGGCAGATGACAAACCTGCAGTTTGCACTTATAATATACAGTATAGAACATTATTGTGCATTGGTGGGGACACTAATGCAGTTGTCATTAAAGTAATCATTCTTGATGAGAACTGGCCTTTAGACAGTGTGTTACAGTTTGTTGCTAATGGTAGAAACTGTTTGTGACTTTACAGAGGCACAGGTCATTGGCTGACGGATGTTTCTCCTTTGATTCCCCTGCTAAATGACAAGAAATGCGTCTTCACCATGAAGACTGTGCCATGGGCCATGCCATGGATGACGTCTCTCAATCTACGCTTTAGTCACAGCAACCAGACAGGTTAGAACAATTTTTATTTATTTATTAAGAAATTAACACTTCTATATAGCAAGGACACATTAAATGATTTAAAGTGACAGTAGAGACATAATGTTACAAAAGATTTGTGTTTCTACTGTGTTTTGCAACTTTCTATTCATCAAAGAATCCTTAAAACAAAACCAAAAGTATCACAGTTTCCACAAAAATATGAAGCAGCACAACTATTTTTAAGATTGATAATAATCAGAAATGTTTCTTGAGCAGCAAATCGGGATATTAGAATGATTTCTGAAGGATCATGTGATGCTGAAGACTGGAGTAATGATGCTGAAAATTCAGAAATAATTTCTTTTTTAAAATGTTCACATAGAAAACTGTTTAAATTGTAATAATATTTCACAATATTACTGTTTGTACTGTATTTTTTGCTTTGATATTTTGTTATCCGTTATCTGACTACCAGGTGTTTTAGGCATTGATTACACTGTACTGTAGATGCAAATAATGATTGAGTGTTTCAGAAAGCTTGTAAATATTGTGCAAATGATTTTTCATGTCTCACATGTTTAGTGGTGTGTACGGAAAGTGTACAGAATTTGGCACCACCTGCGCTATTTGTGTGACACACAGAGTTGCTGCCTATGTAGTGCATTCTAAATTGAACACATGTGAGGTTCTGCTTCAGTAATGATGCTGTTTTAGAAGGGATGCGAGTAGGCAGTGGACACTAGATTTTGAAAAGGAAATTTTTTTTTTTTGCATAATCACCAACATTTTTGTGGAAAGAACATATCAGTGACTGATTTACTGCGTGCAGCTGTGAATGCTATTGCTCACCCACACGTGTTCTATCGAGTCATACTCTAAAGGAACAAAATGAGGCGTCTCCAGTTTTGTAAAAGTGAAGTGGAATATCATCTACATACAGTAGTTAACACTACAGAAGGCTCTTCGTTATCAAAATGGGTTGATATTACTCTTCTGAATAATTCCACTTCATGTAACTTACAGAGAACTTCGAGTCTGTTACTGATGCTTCCTGTACACTTATAGTTTAAAGTCAGATTAGTTTTGCAATAAAATTTACAATGAGTCATAAATCTATATAAACACTAGCTCTATTTTAGTGCACTTGCAGAACACCATAAATAAGCTTTTCTTGGAAGTGTATTTAGGGGCTTGGCTGTTTCCCAAAATGCATCAATGCAACTCCAGTTACTGTAGTAATAAACCAAGTCAAACAGATTTCAGCAGGATGAGGACGTCTATTATGGATGTTGACATCATCTGACGTTGTTTTCGCAGGTAATTATTCAGACAGACTGTACCCTTTCAAGGTAATGTCACTCTTCCCTGGGGGGACGTTTGACAAGGACTATAACAGGAGATACCAAGAGATCAAGTTCAGTCCTCCAGCTTCAACAAAGAAGGTGATAAATCCATTATCCGTTATTATTGGTGAAATGGTAAAAAGAATAGCATTTAAATAATCTAAAAGTCAGAGTCCCAGTCAAAATAAAAATCCTGCTTCCAACACATTGGCCAAACAGAATATTTCATTAAAAACTGCCCAATCAGACAATATATCAGCCTTAGTGACCAAATAATGTAATAAATATATTTAAATACATTTTTATTTTAAAAGTCATAATTTGTAATTAAATATAATATATATATATATATATATATATATATATATATATATATATATATATCTATAAGTAAAACACTTTCCATGAATTGAATATGTGTTTTACATGTGTGTTGAATAGCACTATAAATAATACTAATAATAACAATAGTAATGCAAATATTATAATAAAATCTTTTTATTTTAAAAATTAATGAATCAATTTTAATCTATTTATTTATTTATTTATTTGCATATAACATTTCTGGATAAGTAAAAACTTTCCATTGATTGAATGTGTTTTTAATCTTATTAATATGACTTTTATAGTAATACAATCAATCAATCAGTCAATCCATTTATTTATTTTTATTATTATTTTTGTATAATGCTTCATTCATGTAATATTTCTGGAGAATTAAAACTGAATTAAATGTGTATTTTTGTGTGGCAGGTGGAGTTATATGCCGTTATCACGGCTCACGGGTCTGACGAGAACTTCTGCGGTGAATTTTGTGTGACATCACATAATTTCCTGATCAACAGATCTGTCAATAACACCCTTGTGTTTGAGTCAGCTGGTTAGTAGCACCAGGGTGACCGAATTAGTGGACTTGATAACATTTTATGACATGAATAAAAGAAATGTGTGCCAGTGAGTGAAACAGATGTGCATGTCCGTGTAGGATCACCTTTGGGCTGTGCCATGCGGGTGTCTGAAGGAGCAGTGCCCAATGAACACGGGACCTGGTTGTACGGCCGCGCAGGCTGGTGCGACGGGCTCCAGGTGGATCCATGGAGGACCGACATCACTTCCCAGGTACAGCAAAACAATGTTGCATACTACACTGTAAAAACAATTCCGTAAAATTTACGGTAAAAAAACGGCAGCTGTGGTTGCCGAAATTCTACCGTAAATAATACGATAACAACATTTTAGGTTTTACAGTTTTAACTTAAATTTACAGTCAAATACCGTAATTTCATTAACTGATATAATGTTAATATACCAACCTACTGAAGTACTGAAATCTGTTTTGTACCTTTGAAATACACTGATAAGCACCAAATGCAGGTGGTGATGAGAAAGTCACATGATGAACCAAAGCCCATCACAAACAGCTTTTAAATAATAACATATATAGAAGGTGCACAGTGTCATTCACATAAACATTAAACATCATCATGGTGAGACTCATTAAACTGAAATAAGCAATAAACATTAATTTAACAACATTAGATGTAACATACAACCCTAATAAACATAACTGATAAGAAGAAACTAAGAAGAAACAGTTATTTCAAAGAAAAAACATCACATTCAAACAAAATTTGAAATGCAATGCAGGGAATTCTGGAAACGTCAATTTATGGTTTTTCCCTGTAAATTTTATATTCTTTTTCACTTCCAAAAACGGTATTTCACCGTAAAATTGTCTGAAATGTCTATTACAGTTTTTCACCGTATATATTAGGGGAACTTACCGTTAACCATTTAACAGGTTTTTACCGTAGCATTTTCAGTTTTAACCGTTAAAATTATGGTCATTTTTTACAGTGTACGTACACTGCATGTCCTGTGCAGCAATCAGTCAGTAGTAAAGCAATATTTCATTTGGACATACACTCTTAAAAATACATTTCTTTATTCTTTTTTGGCATTGATGATCCCATGAAGAGCTTTTAACAAACATGGAACCTTTCCATTGCACAAAATGTTCTTTATAGTGGAAACAGGTTCTTCAGATTAGTTAAATATTCTTCACACTAAGGAAAAAAAGGTTCTTTTAAGCACTGTTTACTGAAAGGTTTTGGGGAAACTTAAATGGTTCTTCTAAACCCTCATTTGGAAGCTTTATTTGTAAGAATGTAGCCAGAAGCATGCCATTTCGTGATGCAGCTGCATGACGTGTTAATGATTTAAAAACATTTTGTTCCCCTCACAGCTGGACATGAGTGGAACCAATTCTGTCCTTTACTTTGGACTCTTTGAAGGACGCAATCCAGATCCAAAGGCTAATCCGGGTTACATTATTATGTACTCCTTTCTAGTGTTTTATAAATAAATTCAGCAGAAATGACAGCATTACTCCTCATTTTCCCATATTCAGAATCACTTGTTTTTATTTGAATGATTTTGTCCATTTGTAGTATTCCCTCATGTTGCTCATTTTTGAAAAGTATTTTTGTTTATAAATGCTATCTGACATTAAAACAGTTGACAAATGAGATTGGACAGTCACATTATCACAGAGAAGTTGACAGATCATTTTCAAATAAATTGTGTCTTGAGAGATACACATCAGTCGCACTTAATTCATTTATTTGCATTACTAGCTGTGTTTACTAAATCACTGACTCTGTCACAAACCTAGTAAGCTGCATATTTAGGCAGCATTTTAAGCCATCATAGGTGCTCTCAATGCAAAGTCTGATCCAAAAGGTAGGAATTATGATGTTTTCTAAGATACTGCATCTTCTTTTCGCTCTCATTTGTGAAGAAAGAAATCCCATAATGCAATCCAAAGATCTCATTAAAAATACTGAGAAGTATCTTTAAATCTAAATCCATTTGAGTTATGATGTTGGCTTAGAAGGCAGCTGGCAGCTTACTAGATTTAGGAACGTTGTTTCACATGGTGCTCTTTAGTAAAAACTGTCCTCAGTCTTTCTTCTAAAGTCTTGCCACTCTGTGTCTAAATGCTTTTATGAAGAGGTTTCATCTGAAGTTTTTTTTTCCCTTCTGTGTGACAATTATGTGCAATTAGACAAATCTCCTATAGCTTCTTAAACTTCAAATGGAAGGAGGACCAGCAAATCTTGATCTTCATTCTTGAGTGCTTTTCACTTTCAAGGAGCTTTAAGTCCCTGATTTTGAGGACCGACCCATTATTGGAGTCACACAGAGATCATTCTTGCCCAGCTACAGTAGTTTCCACACTTGACTACTTCTTCAAATTTAAGGTGATCGTCTATAAAACGAAGAATTGTTACAGGTACTGCGTTCTGTGATTGAAATGCATTTCCTATGACAGCTGCACACAATATAACAGAACAGAAATGTTATGTTTTTGTCAAAATTTTGATTTTGTGAAATTCACTACATTTTGAGAATCAAAAACATTGGAAATGATTATATTCTTGTTTTGAAGTAAATAGAGTTTTTTTAATTGAATAACTCATGCATGAAGGTTAAGGTTCATGGAACCACTATCAAGACATTTAAAGTCTGTGATGTCAGTTCATCATATCAGCAAATAAAGGTTTTATGTGGCCACTTCCAATAAAAAGGGTGTGGCTGATGGTTATTACAGAGTGTTGAGACAAACACCTGAACCTCAGCAGAGAGCAGTCGCTTTCTTTGATTCAAAATTTAAGACGTCATTTTAATTTGCTGAAAAATAAACAAAAATGTGATCTGAACTGCACCAATATGGTAAGTCAAAATTTTCTGTAATAGAATAATACATTCCTTTTTTTTTTTCAGTTATTTATGGTTATATTGCAAATATTTTCTTTCTTTTTTTCAGGTGTCTCGGCACATATTTCTGTTGTGTGGGATATTCCTTGGATTTGTCTTTGTTCAGCTACTCATGAGTGTTAGATTTGACCTACTAGCATATCCACATTGCCTTTCCTCTCAAGCTAAGAGTCATGCATGGAAAAAGAATGGTATGTTCTTTATTACTTATCTCTTTTAATTGTCATATTTTGCATCATATTTGCATAGTATTTACAACATCAGTCAAAAGTTTGGACAACCAATCTTACATTTAAAAAAAAAAATCAAAATTCAGTTTTTAATTTCGTAAAGAAATTAAATTCTGTGCCTGGTTAAAATTTGTAATATATATATATATATATATATATATATATATATATATATATATATATATATATATATATATATATATATATATATATATATATATATATATATATATAAAAAAAGCATACTGTACTGTTCAAAAGTTGGGGGTCAGTAAAATGTTTTAATGTTTTTGAAAAAAGTCTCTTCTGTTCACTAAGGCTGTGTTTATTTGATGACAAATACAGTAAAAACAGTAATATTATGAAAGATTATTAAAATGTAAAATAACTTTTCTATTTAAATATCTATTAAAATGTTACATTAAATTGCGGTCTTTCAAAAATCATTCTAATATGATGATTTGGTGCTCCAAAAAATATATTTCTCATAATTATCAGTGCAAAAACAGTTGTGCTGATTAATATTTATGTGTAATGAAAAATATTTTTTCGCAATTCTTTGAAAAACTAATTAAAAAAAATTATCTGAAATAGTACGACGGCGTTTTAGTGCCTCGTTAAAAAAAATAAAAATCTAAGATTACGAGATTAAAATCGTAATATTTCGACTTTATTCTCGAAATATTACGATTTTAATCTCGTAATCTTAGATTTTTATTTTTGCCTCGTTAAAAAAAATAAAAATCTAAGATTACGAGATTAAAATCGTAATATTTCGAGAATAAAGTTGAAATATTACGAGAATAAAGTCAAAATGTTTCGAGAAATAAAGTCGAAATGTTTAGATCATTTAAATCGTAGAAATTAAAGTTATAATATTTTGAGAGTATATAGCCTATATCGCGCATGCAAATAACCGGGAGAAGTTGCCGGGCCACCGGGATTGATTTGAATATTGTTGCGTCCGAGAGGCCGCATCATTTTACTGGGATGTCAATTATAAGGACTCGCGGGAACAGCTTAATATCAAGAATATGATATTTATTAACAGACTGAACAGGAACAACTGTTTATCTTAACAAGCTCACACACTCAATAGATATTCCTTTGGGGGGCGCTGTCTCTTATTTAACCCTTTTTTTAATACACTACAAATATAGCTATGTGGGATTATTAGCAGAAATCATACCATGTGTCATACTCGCGGGGACAGCATGCTTGGAAATAATATTTCATGTCTTCCATTGCATTCATTATTTGTAGTGCGCCAGCCACACAATAGCAATAGCTTAAGCTTTGTATTTTTAGTGCTTTTAAACAAAGTCTATAAAACAAAGTCTCAGCTTTCAAAATCAGTTTTATAACGAAACACAAATTATGTGTCTTACAATAATGTGATTTTCAAGGTCTTTAATGTGGCGTGACAGATCGCTGTATTTATGTGAATAAATTCATTAAATTATTGTGAAAATTCCACCACCTGCTCTGCAAAAACGTCCCAAACTTTCACTCCTCACAGAGCCTGTTTAATTAAACAGCAATAAAACGTTCTAAAGGTTGAAGTGGACTCAAATCTGTTAATATACGTTATATTGTTGTCTTTTCTGCTGTAAACGTTAAGTGACTATTCACAAACTGTTTTATTCATGGTATACTGTAAATGAGGACATAATATTTTAATGTCTTCCATTCATTATTTGTAGCGCGCCAGTCAACCAGTAGTCGCAACAATTTTGTGCTTTGTTGCTTTTACACACAGCTCAGCTTTCAAATTCTGCCGGTTTTATAACGAAATACAAATTATAAATGTGTTTTTGCTCTTTATTTCAAGTTTATAGCAAGATATAAATTGAAGGAACATCATAAGGCATAAAAAAAAAAAAAGTTTAGCCTAATTTATAATGAAAATGTCTCGTCGTTCGTTATTGTAATCGGAAAGATGATTGACTCACATGCCGCTTAACAAACACATTATTGCAATATAGCCTACATATTGTTTGTATTTCGCTATAAAATTTACAGATTTTGAAAACTGAAATTTGGAATATCTCCCGGTGCTTCCAATCCGGGCTATTTGCATGAGCAAAAGGCTAGAATAGCCTATCTCAAAATATTATAACTATATAATCTTGATTCTCAAAACATTTCGACTTTATTCTCTTAGTTTCGACTTTAGTCTCGTAGTTTCGACTTTATTCTCGTAATGTTTCGACTTTATTCTCGTAATGTTTCGACTTTATTCTCGTAGTTTCGACTTTATTCTCGTAGTTTCGACTTTATTCTCGTAATGTTTCGACTTTATTCTCGTAGTTTCGACTTTATTCTCGTAATGTTTCGACTTTATTCTCTTATTTTCGACTTTATTCTCGTAATGTTCGACTTTATTCGTAGTTTCGACTTTATTCTCTTTGTTTCGACTTTATTCTCGTAATGTTTCGACTTTATTCTCGTAATGTTTCGACTTTATTCTCGTAATGTTTCGACTTTATTCTCTTAGTTTCGACTTTATTCTCTTAGTTTCGACTTTATTCTCGTAATGTTTCGACTTTATTCTCGTAATGTTTCGACTTTATTCTCGTAATGTTCGACTTTATTCTCTTATTTTCGACTTTATTCTCGTAATGTTTCGACTTTATTCTCTCGTAATGTTTCGACTTTATTCTCTTATTTTCGACTTTATTCTCGTAATGTTTCGACTTTATTCTCGTAGTTTCGACTTTATTCTCTTAGTTTCGACTTTATTCTCGTAATGTTTCGACTTTATTCTCGTAATGTTTCGACTTTATTCTCTCGTAGTTTCGACTTTATTCTCGTAATGTTTCTACTTTATTCTCGTAATGTTTGACTTTATTCTCGTAATGTTTCGACTTTATTCTCTTAGTTTCGACTTTATTCTCGTAATGTTTCGACTTTATTCTCGTAGTTTCGACTTTATTCTCGTAGTTTCGACTTTATTCTCGTAATGTTTCGACTTTATTCTCGTAATGTTTCGACTTTATTCTCTTAGTTTCGACTTTATTCTCTTAGTTTCGACTTTATTCTCGTAATGTTTCGACTTTATTCTCGACTTTATTCTCGTAATGTTTCGACTTTATTCTCGTAATGTTTCGACTTTATTCTCGTAGTTTCGACTTTATTCTCGACTTTATTCTCGTAGTTTCGACTTTATTCTCGTAATGTTTCGACTTTATTCTCTTAGTTTCGACTTTATTCTCTTAGTTTCGACTTTATTCTCGTAATGTTTCGACTTTATTCTCGTAATGTTTCGACTTTATTCTCGTAATGTTTCGACTTTATTCTTGTAATGTTTCGACTTTATTCTCGTAGTTTCGACTTTATTCTCGTAGTTTCGACTTTATTCTCGTAATGTTTCGACTTTATTCTCGTAATGTTTCGACTTTATTCTCGTAATGTTTCGACTTTATTCTCGTAATGTTTCGACTTTATTCTCGTAATGTTTCGACTTTATTCTCGTAATGTTTCGACTTTATTCTCGTAATGTTTCGACTTTATTCTCTTAGTTTCGACTTTATTCTCGTAGTTTCGACTTTATTCTCGTAATGTTTCGACTTTATTCTCTTAGTTTCGACTTTATTCTCTTAGTTTCGACTTTATTCTCTTAGTTTCGACTTTATTCTCGTAATGTTTCGACTTTATTCTCGTAATGTTTCGACTTTATTCTCTTAGTTTCGACTTTATTCTCTTAGTTTCGACTTTATTCTCGTAATGTTTCGACTTTATTCTTGTAATGTTTCGACTTTATTCTCGTAGTTTCGACTTTATTCTCGTAATGTTTCGACTTTATTCTCGTAATGTTTCGACTTTATTCTCTTAGTTTCGACTTTATTCTCGTAATGTTTCGACTTTATTCTCGTAATGTTTCGACTTTATTCTCTTAGTTTCGACTTTATTCTCTTAGTTTCGACTTTATTCTCGTAATGTTTCGACTTTATTCTCGTAGTTTCGACTTTATTCTCGAAATATTAAGATTTTAATCTCGTAATCTTAGATTTTTTTTTTTTAACGAGGCACTAAAACGCCGTCGTATTAATAGATATTGAAATTGAATTTCTTTTAAAAAAAAGAAAGACAAATCTGACTGACCTCAGATGTTTTGAACGGTAGTGTACGTTCAATAAAGTGAAAGCCCAAACTTTTGACTGCTAGTGCATGTTTTGCTTTAATGTCGTAGATGAGCTGGCGCAGTCCCTGTTTTCCCGTGTGCGTGTGTTGTGTTGGATCATGACGAGGCCTGAAAATCTTTTGAAGAAGCTCCAGCATATTCGTGCCACCTGGGCTAAACACTGTAACCAGGTTCTGTACATGAGCTCGCAGAGCTCCGACTTCCCCACCGTGGGGCTGAACGTCAGCGAGGGCCGATCGCAGCTGTACTGGAAGACCATCCGGCCTTTCAGTACATCCATGCCCACCACCTGCAGCACGCCGACTGGTTCCTCAAAGCCGACGACGACACGTTTGTGGTGGTGGAGAACCTGAGATACCTGCTCTCCCAGCATGACACAGAGAAGCCTGTTTACTTCGGCCACAGGTTCCGGCCGTTTGTCCCTCAGGGTTACATGAGCGGAGGAGCCGGGTACGTTCTGAGCCGAGAGGCCCTCAGGAGATTTGTGCAAGGCTTCAGTACGGGACGCTGCGAGCATTTCAGCTCCGTGGAGGACATGGCCTTGGGCAGGTGCATGGAGACCATGGGAGTGAAGGCCGGGGATTCAAGAGATCGGAATCAACGGGAAACCTTTAATCCCTTTAGACTGGAAAATCGCCTCATTCCCCCGGAGAATGGAAAACAGGTTTGGGGCTACAGTTACTACAAATCCAGACGGGTGAGTGCCAGTTTCTCATTGAAAATATGTGTGGGTCAGTTAACCCTAAACTCCGCCCCCGGTTACTGTTGCTAAGACATTCAATAGGAATGAACTGGAGATTTACATGAAGTTCACTTGAACAGGAATGAACTGGAGATTTACGTGATGCATTTTTAGTTAAATTAAAAAAAAAAAAAAGCTTGATTATTATTGTAAGTATTATTATTATTAGCATTATTATTTTAGGCTGTGAGAAATTGCAAAACTTGTATCCCCCATTTCTATACACAGTTATTATATGAACTAAAACTAAATTCATAAAATAAACATAAATTGCAACAAAAAATAAATACATTTTCAGCTGGTTGACAAATGCAATATATATATATATATATATATATATATATATATATATATATATATATATATATATATATATTTTTTTTTTTTTTAGTTTAACTAATGTATATGTATGTGTGTATGTGTATGTATGTATATGTATATATGTGTGTGTGTGTATATATATATATATATATATATATATATAAAATGATAAAATGACAAAAACAACAAAATTATTCAAATGAAAACAGAAAATGTACAAATAAAAACTAATTCAAAATATTAACAAAAACTATATTAGTATCTCAATGGTATTGAAATAACACTGATCAGAATCAAGTCCAATGTGTTGAATATTTAATGTAAAATTCAGTTTCAATCTACACAAACATACAGATACTTACAGCAGAAAACATGTTTTATCCAGTTTGATTAAATCCCACCCTACATTTTCTTGTTGAATATACTGTTTCACTCAGAAATACATTATTTTACAGAAAATGGTTTGCATACATTGTTTCATGTTGAATAAAGTGTTTAACATAAAAGTCCTTTTGGTTTTTTGATACAACATAAACAATTACTTACATTAAAATGACTGATTTTTAAGTGTAAATATATATATATATATATTTAATTTTATTATTTTAACTATAATTTCAGTTAGTCAGAACTTCATTTTACAATGACAATCAAAACAAATGTTTTTTTTCTGTTTCTTCGCTCAGCAGCATAATAGAGCAGTATAGTCATGCTCGAATTTAAACATTAAAATAACTGTAAATATTAAAAATAAGAGTCGTATATGTATATAGGAATTGTGTACATTATAGTTTGACTTGTGTATAATGACCCTTTTGCATCGTCTAAGATTACTCAAAACATGATGTTTACTGATTTTTGTCTTTCTTCAGGGTCCTGACTGCTGTGCAGATTTTGTGATCTCGTTTCATTACATGCGGCCTGCAGACATGTACATGCTGGAGTATTTCACTCATCACCTGCGACCATTCGGATACAAGTACAGATTCAATGCTAGTCATGAACTAAACAGCACCAGTGAGCTTAAACACACTTAAAACCACAATGCAAATATAAAAAAAAATCTACAAAGATGTTTAATGTGACCAAAAACTAGTTTACATGAGAACATTTGATGGTAAAAGATTACAGACTGTTTGAATATTCGTTCATTTCCCTCATCAAGAAATAGTATTTTTACTCAAAATAATGTCTGAATATCAGTGCATTTTCTCTGCATTTTTCTTCATACATTTCTTTCAAATAAAAGCACTTGATATTTTCTATATAAATTTAGACATTTTTAATTGTGACTTAACCTTGTGTAAATACTTTTTGTGGCCACTATATATGCAAATAGATGCACTTGTAGATTGTTCAAGTTTAGTTTTTTTTTTTAATATTCACAGTAAAAATGACTATTATTTAAAATGTTGAATATTAAAAGCTTATGTATATTTAAATAATAAAGAGCCCTTTTAGTTTAGTCTTTTTTTAGTATCAGGTTCAGTGCTCTAATAAAAAGACTTACATTTTCACACAGGATTTTCTGCAGGCCTGTTGAGTGTCAAACTGGTTTTTGTTGCCTTGGCAACCTCCAAACCAGAACTGAGCACATGAATTGGCTTTTGGATCAAAATACCATTTAACAACATACTCTCGACACGGACCGGGATCCAGAGGCTGTAGGCATCCCTCGTCTGACACAAGAGAGAGAAAATCGTATTTACAGGAAGTCAAAATTGCAGTTATTATTTGTATTGTATCACTTTTGAGCAGCATTTACCTGCAATAAAATCATCCTGTATGAGCAGCGGCGGCTCAGTCCCGTATGTGTCCTGTTCGGGCCGATCCAAAGACGTGAGAGAGAAATCTGGGAGGAGGTTCAGCTCGTCTCTTTCCAAATATGGTGCTATGGTGCCTATAATGTCAGTGCCGTCTGCTTTGGGATCATAGTAGGGGAACAACTCTCCAACTGCACCTGGCTGATTGGTTTAATTTAATACTATTAAATATGTATAATTATGTTTGTATGCATTAATAACTAGAGTACACCAAAACAGTCCTGCATTTTGACAAATGATTTTAAAAAAAATACAAAATAATCGTGATATTTTAGTCATGCGTAAAATAATAATAATAAATACAGAGCATTTTTTATGTAATTTCAATTAAATAATTACTAGCATTTTCTCAGCATACATCATGTAGCTTTTAGATCAAATATGGCTTTTAGATACATCATGTTTTTCATCAAGTACATCAAGTGTCAATCTCTAAATTAATATAAAATCATAAAAAAAGCATGTGTAATAATTAGACATGTATAATTTTTAAATAAATATTTAAATAAGTATCACACTGCAGAACTTTTTTGTGGTTGTTGACTGTATTTAAAATTTAAAATTCAAATTTCTGCAATCCAACAATAAAAATATGCCCCAAACATATTGCTGTCAAATCAAATATGGCACCTTTAGCCTTATATAATAATAATTATTATTATTATTTATTTATTTTTAAAATACAGTCTCGTTGACTGAAGAGTTTGTGAGTTTACCTTGGAGGTAGTGCTGAATATCGATCCATCAATGTTCTCACAGATCTCTTGAAGCAGTTTACTTTCCACTTCTAGACCACAGAGACAGAAAACATGCATTTAATTAATGTGATCCTGTAGTTTAGGCAGGTCAAAGTCATGGGTTTGCTGTATGTTTGTTAAAATAAATAAATAAATTATTAAGGCATTTCATTTTAAACCATTGCTTCATACCACTCATAATCCATAATAGCGCTTCATCCAGTGAAAAAAATCCATCTTCTGTTGTCCTCTCACATCAAAATCCACCAACATATTTGCTTTTTTGGACTCTTTTCATTTGTAAACGTTGCTTGATCTGTGCAGATTTCTCTCCTGATTCAGACGAGATGACTTTTTCACTGGAGAAAGCAATATTATGAATAGAGGGCTGATATGTTAGCCAGAAGCAATGGTTTGAAGTTAAAAACATCTTCATGGATTTGTTTCTCATAAACACACAGCTTTTCACTTCACAATACATTAACCGATGGACTGGAGTGGTGTGGATTATTGTGATGTTTTTATCAGCTGTTTGGACTCTCGTTCTGACGGCACCCATTCACTGATGTGATGTGATGCTAAATTACTCCAAATCTTAATGAAGAAACTACATCTTGGATGGCCTGAGAGTCAGTTACTTTTCGGCAAATTTCATTTTTGGGTTAACTATACAGTACTTTAAATCTCCAGAAATACTGCCACAAAACATGATTTCTATTTTCCTCTTGTTACAACTATTTGTTCAATTCTCAGCAAATTTTTATGTGTAAATGCTGATACATATATTAGGCCTTTTTTGCAAATCAGCAAACATACCAGGAAGCATTCTGAAGTCCTCTATGGAAAACACGTGCTCTTCGGCAGGTGGCGATGCTATTGACTTCAGCTCCTGCTTAAAATCATCATAGATGGGGTCGCTTTGATTCACCACTCCTATAACCAACATGGTGATATTGGCCGAATGGGCCTCTCTGACCGCATCCTCCAGCTTCACCGTGTCCCGATGATCCGTCTGGCCGTCCGTGATGACCACAGCCACTTTCCTCACACCACGCCGAGCAAAGCGGAAGATCTGATTGGCCTTTCTGATGCCACTTCCTGTGTAAGTGCCCTCCCCAATGTAGGGCATCCTGCGTACGGCTGCTTTCACTTCATCACGACTTAAGCGCTCTTGTATGCTTGTGACCACCAGGTTAATGTGGCTGTAGAGAACCACGCCGACTCGCGTGACCTCGGGACTGACTGACGCACGGTCGATCAAGGTGTTCACAAAGTCTTTAATGACCTGAAAGTTTTCTGGGCCGACGCTTTCCGAGCTGTCAATCACAAACACCAGCTCCAGAGGCCGTACTCTGCAAATCCGGCCACAGCCTGACACATGACAGTAAATCATTCCAGCCAAATCAGTTTTGGTTTGATTCACCACAAAACAATCAAATTTAGCAAAAATATCTGCAATTGAAATACTTACCACAAATAGATCGGATTAAGCCGATTATCTCCTCTCTCTGCAAAATACATAAAACTCTCGTTATTGAAGTGCTCCATTTCTCTTTCACACTAGCTAGTAGTAGTGTAATTGTAGTATTATTTATATACTGTACTATGATTTTGTTCATAGAATTAGCTTTTAGTTTTTATATTTTCAGTTTTCATTTTGATTTTAATTTAAGTTCAAGTAATTTTGTTATTTGCTTAATAACCTTTAATCTATTATTACTTTACTAATTTTTGTACTTTTTCAACAACATTTCTTATTTTTGTTTGTTTTTCACCTAAGTATTTTGTATTATTTCAGCTTTATTTCAGTTATATATAGCATATGTACAAAATGCTCTGTAGTAATCTTTCAATTATTTTTATTTTATTTTTTATTTTATTCTTTTACTACTTAAACTTATTTCAGTTAGTTAGTTTCTAATTTAATAATTTCTAATGTATAATATAATATATATATATATATACCAATATATACCTTTATAATTTTTTTTATGTGTTTTTTTTTTTTGTAAATAAAACTAAGATTATTGTAATATGTTTAACAAGAAAATACTATTTCAGTCTTATTTAAACAACAACAAAACTCCCATTTAAATCAATGTGTTGAAACAATTCAGAAATCGAAAATACTAGTAAATTTCACAAATAATTACAAATGTATCACACACCAATTTGCAGATGACCAAAATGAGAAGCGGTAAGCACTGTGTGGAATACTACATCCCATAATGCAATGCACTGGACTTTACCTTCCACTTTCATTATTTAGTTAAATCATTTTTATACAAAAATAATAATAATGCATTTTTTTTTTTACAACTGGTATGAGGTCATGCAACAACAGCATAATACTTTTATTACTAGTAGTATTATTATTTATTTTTATAATTTTTTTTTTGGTTCTAGAACAAATTACCGTGGTCCAAAATGAATTCTTTATTGACATCTGTGTACATACCGTGAGACCCGGTTCTCCTTTTCTTCCTGTATTACCCTGCGATTATAAAACACAATGTTCAGGTGTGTGAAATGTAGTTAAATAATGCAGTGATGTGTCTTAAGCAATGCTTGGAATTATCAGCTATCATACTGCTTAAAGATTAAAAAGCAAGTCTCGCTTGAATGATTGATGATCAAATTTTCCCTCTCAGTTCTTCTCACCAGTGGTCCTGTAGATCCTGGTTCTCCCTGGCCTCCCCTGTCTCCTTTACGTCCTTGTGCTCCGGGTAACCCACGATCCCCCTACAACAGAGTAGTTACATCAAAGGAGCTTTACACTGACAGTTTTGGTCATGTTTTCAAGTCTGACATGATGCAACATTTTTAATTGCATGTAAGTGCATATACTGTAAGTTTGGCATTATAAATCACCAGTTTTGTGGAAAATAGTGGCTAACATTTCATTTTGTGTTTGATGGAAGAAAGAAAGTCCAACAGGTATGGGATGACACGAGGGTGAGTAAATGTAACTGTGTGAAGGATTCCTTTAACGATAGCTGTACAAAATATAAATGCATGCTAGTAGTGGGTATATGACTCTCCTCACCTTCTGCCCCGGCAGACCCTCTCCAGGAAGCCCTCTTGGCCCCTGTAAACCCTGATATCCAGGAGCACCCTGTACGAAAACAAAATACATGTGAATTAAACAGCTTGAGTATTTCACTGTTGTACATCACACGGTAATGTTTTTCTAAGAATACTGTTGATAAGCCTCAGATTCCTGTTACCTTTGGTCCTTGTATGCCCTCTCCTGGTAATCCTGGAGGACCAGCTGGACCAGTCTGACCAATGGAGCCCTGCAGACCACAAAAACACTTCAGAGCACACCTGAACATATCTGCAAACACATCTAATGACTCATTCAGCACTGTATTATTGAATCATGGAGTGTTGATTATGATATGCATACATGTATTCTACATATATTTCCTACCTTTGGGCCCACTTGCCCAAGACCTGGTGCTCCAGCAGGCCCTGGGGAACCTGGAGGGCCTCGATCCCCCTGTGACAGAACATATCAATTCATCAAATGCTTTAATAGAATGCTTTTTTTTTTTTAAGATTCAAATGTTTACATTTTCTCAAGAAAACTGGTGTTAAGCAAGCACCTTACCTTTGGTCCAGGTAAACCTGTTCCCTCTGGCCCAGTCTCTCCTGTAAGACCTGGCAGACCTGGTAGCCCCTATTAATCACATGGGCGAAACATACAGTGCGTAGTGTAAATTATACTGTTGTATTCCCAGTTGGTATGTCAGAGTAAATACAGACTGTATAAATGTAGCATTTGCATGAAAAATATTCTTTGTAATCATATTTACAGGTGGGCCAGAATAGCCTTCTCCCTTCAGCCCTGGAGGTCCAATGGGTCCTCGCAACCCTATTTCACCCTAAAGACAGACAAAATGCATTAACTTAATAATAAAAAAAAAAACAATACAGGTTTCTGCTAGGGCGTCACTCTTACCTTCGGCCCTGCAATGCCTATCCCTGGTTCTCCAGCAGGACCTTGTGGACCGACCGGCCCTGGATCTCCCTACAGGAAGATGAACATGGTATTGAGACTTCCTGATCAATTACATACACATACTGTTAGTCCAAACATTATATAGAAGTTTATGCCACATTAAAAATATATGAATGAATATTTGAAAAAGTTGCAATGGAAGTAAATTGGCCTTCATTGCAGAGCAATCTAAAAAAAAATAATGTGTTGGCTCAAAAATAGATAAATAAATAAAAGAAACATTAAAATCATGTTCAACCAACAAACTACATTGAGTTAGAAGAACTTAACAATTTGAAACTTAAACACATATTTTTGTGTTGATTATTTGTGAGCCTAAAACCAATTTATATGATTTTTTTCAGTCCAAATCCACAGCTATCATATAGCACCTGCTAAATGTAATTTATTTAGCATACATATATAAAATGAACAAGTATGTTACTTGCCACTGGTATTAGTGTAGTCATTGCTAAGAGAGCCAATATGTGATTACCTTCATGTGGTCTACTCTTCAGCACAAAGGTAACCACAAAACCTTCAACATCACAGACTCTTTCAATTGTCAAACATAACAGCATTAAACACTAGCAGGTCTTTTCCTTCACTAAAAAACACATAAAATAACACTTAATTTGAACATTTATTCTCCTTATCTAGTCCTATCCAAAGCATACCCAATTTCCAAAGTTAACAAGACAATTTGATTAAGTTACTTCAACTTAATTCTTAAAGAAATTTAATTAATGCAGATATTTGAGTTTAAATTGCACACAATATTAAGTTAATGTAATGATCGACAGAACTCATCAGTGTTTGCAACTCAAATTTTAATTTAATTAAATTTTTTTTTTTTTTTGATACAGCTTGTATTTAACCCTGAGCATTTCTTAAATGTACCTTAGGTCCCGGTATGCCCCTTCCTGGAGGCCCAGAAACACCTGGAACCCCAACATTCCCTGGTTCTCCCTATTGTAAATGAAAGATACAGTAACTCAATAGATTTTAAGTGAATACTGGCAAAGACAGAGACACATGTCTTTTCTTTGTGTGGTATTTTGTTTGTTTTTTTAAGATGAATGGTTTGTTTCCACCTTTGCCCCTGCTGGCCCAACTGGTCCCAATGGTCCTGGTTGGCCTCTGGAGCCTCTCTCCCCTCGAACCCCCTATTGAAGGAAGATACAGCCTATTTAGTACATTTAATGTGTGACCACCTCATTTTAGACCCTGTAATGTGTATATATAAATATACAATAATGTTTAATACTCTTCAGTTTTGTCTGAAGAATCAATAAAGCACATCCATACATTACCTTCTCTCCTGGCAGGCCTCTTCCAGGAGGTCCGTCTTGTCCTTTGGGTCCTGGTAAGCCTATATCACCCTAAAGTAAACAAGATATCATACAGTATATTATAAGATATTGAATATTTTTTATGTAAAGCTATCCCTCACTAACATGCCATTAAGAGCATTCTGACCTTTGGTCCCATGACTCCATCTTCTCCTGGTACACCTGCCTCACCTAGTAAACCTCGTAATCCAGGTTCACCCTACGGCATCAACCCATAAATACAACTCTGATTTCACTATTTCACTACTTTATTTTGTTCTTTCATGTCATGTAACAGCTTAATTGAAATGACAACTCACTTTGGGTCCTGGTTCTCCAATTCCTCTTTCTCCAGGGGCTCCACGTTCTCCAGGAAAACCCTGTTCTCCCTGAGAGGAAACAAAACGAAAACTCAGTGTAGATAGATAAACAGATAGACAGATGGATGGATGGATGTTTGTATGGTGCAGTTTTACCTTTGGTCCTGTGAGTCCTATCCCAGGATTCCCTCTTTGACCAGTAGGACCGGCTGGTCCCTGATTCCCCTTTAGATATAAAGATACAGGTGACAATTAGGAAAAGAAGTGGTTGCTTGGGTCTTCTGGTGGTTCGTCAGAAATTTCTAGTGCATGGTCACTAGTGTTTTCTGGCTGATTTCTAGGATATTTATTGTAGTTGCTTGGGTCTTTTGGGTGGCTAGCTGGACATTTTCAGTAATTGCTAGAAAGTCGACTAGTTGCAAGTGGCTCTATTTGCATGTTTCCATTCATTTAAAAAAGTAATAGCACACTTCTGCCAGCAAGCTGCATTACATTATTTCAGGTATCATTCATGTCTGTTGCACAAACCATGCATGTTGTTTAGGGTTTAATCAGATGATTAATCCCATGCTTGTGTCAGCTACTGTAGAACTACTAGTACAGGAATATTGGTATCAAAATGCAAAACCAGAAAAATAACAGATACTTTCTCTCCTTGAATCCCCCTGCCAGGCATTCCTAATGGTCCAGATGATCCAGGAGGTCCCGCATTACCCTACAAGGATGCATTCAGGGGCTAAATTAAATGCATAATGTGCTTTTACATAGACAAGTAAGGTCTCACACAACTGTGACATACCTTTTCACCTTTAATTCCATAACCTGGGGGTCCACGTCCACCTGTAGTTCCGACATAGCCGCGGTCACCCTAAGACACAAAAACAATAACAGATTCAAAGGTGATATTGCAATGTCTTTGTTCACACAACCATTAAAGGGAAATAATAACATAGAGGTCTGAGCTTAAGCATAAAGGTTCTTTATTGGCATCATTGGTTCCATGGAGATCCTTTAAGATACATGGAATATTTCCATTCCACAAAAGGTTTTTTTTAGATTATTAAAATGTTCTTATAACAATTAAAGCTGCTCACCTTTGGCCCAGGAAGTCCTTCGCCTGGAGCTCCTGGGTTCCCCTGTGCTCCTGGTAAACCTGAAGGACCCTGCATTGATGCGTGTATCATTATGTCATTATAATCTACAGATGCATGTTTAAAAGTCATATAAGCTGTTTTTACTTACAGGTTGTCCTGGCTGACCTATGACGACCTGACCAGGAAGACCTGGTCTTCCTGGGTTCCCTTTGTCTCCCTAGAACAACCACACCACAAGTAAGTTTAAGAGATCTCAAAAAACTGACTAAAATACACTGCATGCAGGTTTTTACACTGTGATGTGGAAAAGAACATACTAAACCAAAAAAGTATCTCAGCCTCCAAGCTTCCAAGCCACAACATCCCATAGAAAAGAAAAATCACTAATGATATCTCTTTTTATACTGTAGTAAAAACAGTAATATTGTGAAATATTATTACAATTTCAGATAATTGTTTTATATTTTAATATATTTTAAAATGTAATTTATTTTTGTGATGCAAAGCTGTATTTTCAGCATCATTACTCCAGTCTTCAGTGTTACATGATCCTTTAGAAATCATTCTAATAGGCTGATTTGCTGCTAAAGAAACAATTATTATCATCAATGTTGAAAACATTGTAAAATGTTTTTCAAACTTTTTTTGATGAATAGAAAGTTTGAAGAACAGCATTTATTTGAAATGGAAATCTTTTGTAAAATTATACATGTATTTACTGTCACTTTTGATCAATTCAATGCATCCTTTCTAAATAAATGTATTAATTTCTTTCAAAAGTCCTGAGAAATTTACCTTTGGACCAGGGAATCCGACTCCAATATCTCCCGGTGGGCCAGATGCACCAATCGGCCCTCGATCGCCCTAGGAACAGTCCGAAGTGATTCATTTGGATCTTCATATGAATTTAATTTATTCATATGAACATTTAAAGCTGATATATTTTCTGCAGTCATCTTGGGTACATGTAACATTGCTACTTTTACTTTAAGTCATAATATTCATAACAACAGTCTACTAATAGCATGAGGTGTGGTGAAAGGGTTCAGTACATGTTTTCTCTCATGTATATTCCAACTGACATTTACAGAGCATAAAGGCACCCCTTGTGTCTAACAGTTTAGGGTTTTTTTTTTATTTGAATGTGCTATTATATAGTTGTCAGATTTTCAAGGCACTCTTTGTTAAAGTTTCCTAGCCAAACACGAAAGGCAAAAGATCTGCATTTAAACCGACACGGAAACATCTCTAAAATGTCATTCTTTACCACCAGATCTCTGTCTCTATTTAAGTCACAAATATATCAGTTACAGACGTCTCACTGGCAAAGAAATGGAAAATATGATCCTACTTTAGGTCCTGCTAGACCCTCATGTCCTTGGTCTCCTGGAGGCCCTTTCAGACCCTGGTGAAATAATGAAGAAATAGGTTGAAATTTATGTTGAAATTTTACTAAAGGTATAGTTCAGGCAAAAAAAATATGTAGATGAGTTTGTTTCTTCATCTAAACAGATTTGGACGAATTTAGCAATACATCACTTGCTCACCAATGGATGTTCTGCAGTAAATGGGTGCCGTCAGAAAGAGAGTCCAAAGAGCTGATAAAAACATCACAATAATCCACATAACTCCAGTCCATCAATTAATGTCTTGTGAAGCTAAAAGCTGTGTGTGTGTTTGTAAGAAACAAATCCATTGTTAAGGTATTTTAACTGCTAAATGTTTACTTCTGGCTAAAATAGTCCTTAATTCCATAATTTATAACAACACTAAAACATTGTTGCTTGTAAACAGTGCTTTGAAGTTAAAAATGCCTTAATGATGGATTTGTTTCATACAAATACACAGCTTTTCACTTCACAAGACATTAATTGATGGACTGGAGTGGTGTGGATTATTGTAATGTTTTTATCAGCTGTTTTGTACCCTCATTCTGACGGCACCCATTCACTGCAGAGGATCCATTGGTGAGCAAGTGATGTATTGCTAAATTTCTCCAAATCTGTTCCGATGAAGAAAAAAATTGGATGGCCTGAGGATTTGTCAGCAATTTTCAGCAAATTTTCATTTTTGGGTGAACTACTCCTTTTACAATTCTTCAACCATATGCCTAGATGCAATAAACACGGATGATATGGCATTTTTAGGCTGCTAGATGCCTGTTAAAATGTGGGTTTTGAGGGACTTGACCCAGTCAATCTGAACTATTCTGTCTCTTCACTAATCCCACTGCACAAAGTCGTCCTCAGAAAAAGAATAATATCCTGCAAGCCTGGATTCACTGCTTTACATGTGTACATTAGCATAGGATTACGAGCGATCTGCCGATCACATTCCATAAGTGCAGGGTGGGGAAACAGCCACGGACTGCCATGATTGCCACGTTTGTGATGAGACAACTTGTGATACAACTAATGCATTTAATTTTATATTTATAAATGGATATATAAACTGTATAAAGAGATTTTAGAGATTATGACATGTGTTGGCTGTTTTGAGCTTTAAATCTTCTGATTGTCAGCATCTTACTCAACACTGCTGTATATTTTTTGGTACGTTTTAAGTTTAATTAAGCTTAATGTTCTTGTTTACAGATCAACTCTGTCTAACAAAGTTTTTTCAGTAAATTAACACAATATGGCAGTTGGGTACTAAAATGTGTCAATTCTGCACTAGATTTGTTTGTTTTTTTGTTGTTGTTGTTTTTTTATAAATAGTGGCATAAAAAGTAGTTATATTCATAAAAATGTTTGTCATGAAACTCTAGATGGCGCAGGCTGATAGGTTCTAATTCAGTCAATCACATCATTATTCACATGGCGCAGCAGTTTGGTTTCTTATCGCATCAGCAACCAATGAGCTCGCTGCTCAACATTCGAATATTTGGCTAGTGTTTGCTGTAGCAGTTGCAGCGCACTTCAGAAACCCTCCAACTTCCCCAGCTCCACTTGTATAGATCTGCTACGGCGTAATTTAAATTTTATTTCATACATATATGTGGAGCAGCAGTATTTCCTACATGCTCACAGCAGCATGTCTGTGGATGTATTGCCAGTAATACTCGCAACAGCGTAGCAGATCTATTCCACCAAGACCACATTAACATTGCCAAGAACATTGCCATGCCAAGCTAAACTCTCCGAGAGTTGTCATGACAGAACTGCAGTTATTTATTTTTTGGAAGCATTTATATAATATAATTATACATATATGGATAAATAATGCAAATATCATTTAAACATAATGTTAACAGTAATATTCTAAATGTCAAGAAAAAGAATGATGAGATATCAATTGTTAAGAGCAACATTGATTAAAATTCATAAATACATAAATTCATTCAATATGACTGTCTTTGATATATGTCATAATTAAAGACATAATTTATTATTTTTGACTATAATTTTTGGCTGCTCTTGCAAAATTTTCCAAAATGTATTTATTTATTTTGTTAGTTCGTCAAAAATCTCTTTTGCTATTGGAGCTATTTTGTGTCAAAAATATTTCATTATTTAGAACACAAATACCTTAGAGAATTTTATGCCACCTTTGCAAAGACTTCTACAAAGGTTTACAGATTAAAATTAAATACTAAAACAACTAAATAAGTATCCCACAGTATAAAAACAGTGTATACTAATTCAGCTGAAACCTTCAGTGTGGCATATAATCATGTCATGTAAATGGTAAATGTTTATACTGTGCCTGCTCTCCTCTGGGGCCCCTCAGCCCTGGAGGCCCTTCGGTGCCCTGTGAAATACAATAAAAACTATTTATTAATCATGTATTCTGCATGTTAGAATATCAATATTTTAGGTCAGTACAGAAGACGTACCTTATGTCCCTTTTGTCCTGGTGGTCCACAGTTACCTTGATCTCCCTAAAACATGACTCAAGTCTTAGTGATTGCATTGTGGAACAGAATGTGTAAGAACAGTGATAGTAGCATTAATAATTCCAGTGAGAATATGAATTTTGCAATTTTATTATATGTGCACAATATTAATTTAGCATACACTACTGGTCAAAAGTTTGGAATAATTAGGATGTTTTTGAAAGAAGTATCTTATGCTCACCAAAGCTGCATTTATTTGATCAGAAATACAGAAGAAAAAAATAATATATAAATAATATTGTAAAATATCACAATTAAAAAAAAAAAAAAAACTGATTATTATTTGAATATTTTACAATAACAGATTTATTCCTGGGATGCAAACCTGACTTTTCAGCATCATTACTCCAGCCTTCAGTGTCACATGATCCTTCAGAAATCATTCTGATTTGCTAATTTGGTGAATTTTAAAATACTCTATTTAAATAGAAAACAGTGATTTTAACATTTTATTTTTGATCAAATAAATGCAGCCTTGGTGAGCATAAGATACTTCTAAAACATAAAAAAATCACAATATATTCCAAACCTTTGACTACATTATCCGATTTTGTGACAAAACATTTCTCTTTCTGAACTGACATCATGAGTCATCAAGATTATTCTGTATGTAGCTGTTAACGAATTCACTGCAATAATATATGTATATGTGAAATATAAAACTCTGAGGTTTCACCTTATCACCTTTGAACCCAGGTCTTCCCTGTGGATGAGGAACCAGGAACAAGAACAGTGTTGAGTGTCAGTGAGAGTCATTGATAACACAGACTGTATAAAGTGACCATATGAAGATGTGATGTACCTCTGGACCATTGATTCCTGGAAGACCGGGTGCTCCTGTTTCTCCCTGTAAAACAGGTCAGACCAACAAGTCAACAATAGTAAACTACAGATCTAATAATTATAATTACGGGTAATTATTTTCACTCTCACCCTTGAGCCTTTTTGACCAAGTGCTCCTTCATAACCTTGCTCTCCTTTTTTACCCTAAACAAAGTAGAGTTTTCTCATGAATGACACTAATAAATGAAAATGGCCTCAATTTTATCCCAGCGATACTCACAGGAGCTCCTGGAGGACCGCGTTCACCTTTCTCACACAAACACACCGGTGGCCGAGGACACTGGCAGGAGGAATACAACCAACAGGTAGTTTGCAATCAGCATTTTTTAAATTAATTCACCCAAAAATGAAAATTCCGTCATCATTTACTCACCCTCATGTCGTTCCAATCTTGTATGAGTTTCTTTCTTTTATCAAAAGAAGATATTTTGAATAATGTTGGTAACCAAACGTTTGACGGTGTCCATTGACTTCCGTAGTAATTCTTCCCCCACTATTGAAGCCAATGGGGACCAACAACTATTTGGTTCTTCAAAATAACTTCTTTTGTGTTTAAAATATGAAAGAAACATCAAATACAGATTTGGAACGACATGAGGGTGAGTAAATGATGATAGAATTTTTACATTTGGGTGAACTGACCCTTTTTTGGTATAATATGCTTTGTTTAATCAAGTCAAATATTCTTGATAGTCCAGTACTTACTTCATTCTTTGCAATTATTTCCTGAGAAAAAAATGAAAAGAGAAATCAAAACAAATCACAGTACCATGAATTCAATTTATTGTCAAATCCCGTGCACAGCATGGGAAAGTTTGATGCATTTCTAAAAGGCCCGTATTGTGCGATCACAGACAGTGCTTGACATTGAATGAGCGGCAGCCCCTTCTGTTTCTGTGGAAAGTCCCCCACACCCACTGATGTGTGAACCATGCCTCAGGACAGCAGACTGAATTTTCAGATGGCTATTCAGAATTTAGAAAAATGGGTGGATAATATAGTTTATATTTTTAGATGATGTAACAATCAAGAAGTTTAGATTCAGAATTTAGAATTATCCAAAACTATTGTGTTGGATGGTTTCTTTTTATTATTAAAATGTGTGCTCTGGAATGCAAAACTTCTTTCTCCAGAGTATTAGTGGGCCATTTGTGTTTTTACTTGTTTGTTTGTTCATTTCTCTCTTTAGGTCTAAAGCTGCACAGATAATGAAAATAAAATTGAAATAAAAATGTATTACAAATTATATATATAGAATACATTTTTCTTTTGCACAAGGTGATTTTGTGTTATATATACAAATAATTTTATTTTAGTTTTTTTTAGTGCTGTCAAACGATTAATTGCGTCCAAAATAAAAGTTTTTGTTTACGTAATATATGTGTGTGTACTGTGTATATGCATTATGTATATATAAATACACATACATACAGTATATATTTTACAGCATGTATTTGCATGTATATATTTATATTCATATAAATTATATCATATATAAATATATTTAATAAATAAACTTAACATATTTTTCTTAAATATATACATGCATGTACATATACATAATAAATATACACAGTACACACACATATATTATGTAAACTTTTATTCTGGATGCGATTAATCGTTTGACAGCACTAGTTTTTTTAATTATATTTATAGAATTCTTTTAATCTAATTTTATATTAGATTTTTCATATTTTAATTCTAACAAGTAATTAACTAATATCCTTTTAATTCAAAAGGTGATTTTGTGTTTGCATAGAAATTATATATATAGAAGTTATATGTGTGCGTTTCATGAAATATTACATTTTTTATATTTTTATTATAGTAATTATCCTGTTGCACAAAGTCATGACTTTATTTGATGCAAAATGCTGATCTATCTCAATAGTGATTGAAGTGGCGTGCAAGCCTTCATTTTTTAAATTTTTTTTTTTTATTTAAAAGTATTAATTCCATTTCTCAATTCGGTATTGACTGTTTTTGTTTATTGGATAATTTAATTGTGCAATCTGAATGCATCTTTTACATTCTATTACTGTATATCATTGATCATTTATTTGTATTTATAATATGGGCTCATCATGTCTGATCTTGCTAAACCTAATGAGTCTGACAGATGAAGTGAATGTCTCACGAGCTGCTGCAGGAGCCGTTCCTCCAGTTTGGGGTCAGTGAGGCTGTGGAAGTACTGCTGCGCTGGGCTGCTCGCTACGACCCGCAGTTTGGCACTGTTCACGTTGTCCTTTGCCAAGTTTGATAAGCCAATTGTGAAGATCTTTATGTTGTGACCTTTTGCCTCGGTGACCGCCATCATGATGTCAGGATTCCGCGGATGGTCAACGCCGTCGGTCATGAGCAGGGCGACCCTCACACTTTGCTCCTTGGTCTCGCTGGTGAAGAGTTGAGTGGCGTTGGATATGGCGTATGTGGAATACGTTCCCTGGCCGATGTAGATGACATCCGCCAATCTGCTCAGGAAGACGTCAAGGTCCTGCCAGTCTTTGAAGTGCTGGTCGATATGGACTGAGCTGCTGTAGAAGATGAGCGCCATACGGGTTTTCAGATGCCAGTCAGACACCTGCATCTGTTCCACTCGCTTGCTGAAGGAGCGCACAAACGCTTTCTCTCGATCGAACAGAAGGCCCTTCGCACTCTCTGAGCTGTCCAGGATGAATGCGATCTCTAGTGTGCATACTAACTCTGAAACCAGAGAAAAAGCAAACCATAAACTCACACTTTATTGGTATTATATATTATGGTTCCATGAGGAACATTTAACATCCATGGAACTTTTGCATTGAAAAAAAATTTTCTTCAGATTAAAAAATGAAATGTACTTGAATGGTTCTTTTAAAATCTGTTCACTGAGAGGTTTTTAGAGAACCAAAAATGGTTCTTCTGTGGGATTGCTTTGAAAAGCCTGACATATAAAATAATAGCCAGAATTTTGTTTTAATGAAACTGTTTTTAGTGAACCTTTAGACAAAGAAATTGCTCGTATTTTAATGTGTTTGTTTTGAATAGTGTGATATAAGAGAATATGGAGCTCCATATAAAAAATCCATATAAATATCAGTTTTCACTCTAAATCTCCCAGTAATATGTCTTAGTAAGAAATTTATATGCTTAGTTTTATTATCTAAATTCTGTAGTTTTAAAACATATGATGCAGTGCAATACAATGATGATGATTGAGAGATGAACAAAAAAGTTCCTCAAAAGCCTGATGATCGTATTTGATACTCACATTTTATCACGTTTTTTTTCTGAAGAAAAAAGGAGTATGGATAATAAAGTAAACCTGAAGCTGTTTAAGTCCAGTAAGTGTTTATCTTGCAATATTACTTAAAATATAAAAATGATTCTTATATTTACTTTATAAAAAATCATTAAAAATTTCACAGCAGAAAAAGACTGAAGGAGGAATATTTTACAATTCTATTAAAAGGCCATTTACTTGTTAAAAAGTTAAAACCATCTAACAGAAACAGAGGGCATGTAGTAGATTGTGTACAAATTTTTTTTTAGCGCAGTTTTGATCATGTTGACCATTTAGAGTGCTTAGAAATTTGTGTATCAAATATGATACAGTAGGCTTTATAGGGTTTAGAGTGATGGGGTACAAAAGTCTGAGACCACACAAATGATTTTATTTTGCCTTTTCTCTAATTGAGTCTAACAATTCTCATCACAAGTTATATTATCATCAGAACAATTTGAGAAAAGTTTAGCCTATCTGGTTTGTCTTGAGACTTTTGGACTTTTCCTGAAAAAAAGTCTTTTAGTTACTCTTGTTGTTGTCTAGAAAGATATCTAACATTCATTTTTTTACATGCAATACTAAGCCAACACAATAAACGATACTCTGACACTGAATGAAACACTGATGCGTTTACCATTGTCCTGTTTTGTGGTGAGGTTCAGTGTTTCTCCAGACTGTCTTCTGTTCTGGCATCTGGCCGCAGGTGCAAGCAGCCAAAGCAGAAGGCACAGAAAAAACCCTTTGGCCATGCTTTCATTCATATCTAACCTTAAAGACAATCAAAGAAAAATCCTTCAGACCTTCTTCTTTAAAAGGTGTTCATGGTGCATATTGTGCATTATAAAGACCAACACAAGTGACTAAAAAAATAATTTTCTTGTTTGATGAAGATGCTAGAAGTTCAACCACAAGCTGGTCCTTGGATATTTTTGAACAAATGTAGTAAAATTTAATAAATCAGGTGAAAACACTTTAAACAATGACATGCATATTGTTTACAGATCAAAGACTAATACAAATCCACAAATACATCATGCAATAAGGTCAGATGCAATGTTCGATTCTATGTTTAGTTTTGTCATATAATGCTGAAATGCTTTAAGCAGGTTATAATATCTCAAAATGAGTGAAACTAATATCAGAACAATAATATCTTGAAAAAAAAAGCACTTACCTTGCCTGTTATGCAAATCTAGGGAGTATCCACATGCTCATGTCTCCTGTATGGAGCACATTCTGTTCTGACTGACTTCAGTCCTGTGCAATATCACGGTCCTAACAATCTGATGCCTGACTGGACACACACACACACACACACACACACACACACACACACACACACACACACACACACGCATGCACACACCCTGTATAGCACAGGACAGCCATAAATCTACTATAAATTTATAGTACACCTGTTGTATTATAGTATACAAATATAATAAATAAACTTTATAATATATTTTTGAGTTAAGCAATGTAAACTCTCTACTCTTTTCTCATGTTTACGTGTTTTGGAGATGAATGCTGAGAGATTGTTTGGAGGACAATAAAATTTTCCCCAAAAGCTTCTGTTCCTTGACAACAATTCATATAAACAGTGCCCCTGTGAAATCTGGAAAACATGCAGGAACCTCCTGAGATGTGACTCATCTGAAGTGTTCCAAGACTTTTAAAGAGATAGTTCACCATCATATTTCATTGATTACTTATCCTCATGTTGTTCCAAAACTTGTTTGCATGCATTTATGTGGAATGTTTATTATTATTTTTATGACTTTTTAAAATATTCTTTATAGCACTATGGAGTCATATAAAAACCTTCACTTATCACTAATTCCAAATAAGGTATTTGTTGTTGTGATTCTCCCCCCCCCCCCAAAAAAATGTTTGAGATTCACATAAAATTAATATTATCACTAAACTTTGCATGAATAAACCTGTAGAGGGCAGTGAAGCTTTCAAATCAAAATTTAAACTAGGTCTTCGTCCCAATGTGCATACTATCCATCCTAAATTCTATGTGATAGTAGTCATTTTCAATACTATTTAGGGCAGATAGGGTGGATAGTATGCACATTGGGACGCAGACCATATCTTCCACCACATAAGAAATTATAAAGTTGAAATTGCGAGATGCTATCAGTCACAGAAAGTCTTAATTATGACATAAATAAACTCTAAATTTCGACAGAAAGTCAATAATTCTGAAATAAAAGGTCAAAATTGTCACAAAAAGTCAACATTTTGACAAAAAGCCATAGGCTAATTGTGATGAAATGAGACGTTATGACATGTAATATATAACATTACATGTTCGTCGATGTCCGTTATATTGTTTAGACGGAGTGGGACTTTTATTTTGTGTGTTTCTGTCACGTTGTGTTTACAGTCTGCACTGTTTCCGACTTCACGCTACCTAAACAAACTTCAGCATGTTTGCACGTCAAATGTAAGTTTATATTTATCAAACGTTCATGAACACAGCTGTCATTTATTTATATTTTATAGCATAGTTTATTCTGTGTCTTCATATAGTAACTGGCGTCTGTCATTAGCTGTTTCCGGTTTAGAAAAGGTTGAAATGGTTAGTTTAGCTATAGCTGACCGGCTAACTCACTGTTATTAAAATCAAGTTATAAGAACATTAAATAACATTTTTACTATTTACATCTTTTTCAAAAAGCAGTTTTATTTTTTTCTCTTCAGTTATTTAATGTTTACATCTTAACACGAAGTGATAGAATCATGAGGCGATCTTAATGATTTTATTTCATTTAATGTTTATTTCAACACATTAAACACATTATGGCTTTAACAGTCTACTTGAATTTTCTCTTAACTTCGGTAATGTCACGGTAACATTTGTTTTCATTACCTTTAATTTCATGTGCAACTTTAATGGTTAACTTTAACCCTTTGATGTATGAATTATGAAATCATAAAGAGAAAATAATTATATATATATATATATATATATATATATATATATATATATATATATATATGCAAGAATATTACACAAATAATAGTAAAAGCAATAATAAAAATAATGCAATTTAATAAAAGATAAAGTTTACAATATTTCTATTAAAGTAGTATTTAATACATTATTATTTATTATGTACTTATAAGTCATATAATAAATAAAAATAAATAAATAATTATTTATTATTATCAATAATATTGTATTAATTACAGTATTAATAATTTTGTAATTAATTAATATGTCTATAAATATATTAATTAATCCAAGTATTGGAAAAATAGGTGAGGTGTGTAAGTGCTATATAAATAAGATGCTTTATCATTCGCAGGTATCTGCACTGAAGAAACCACTGTCCTGCCATGTCGAGCGGCTTTAAGCCAGATATACTGTGGTCTCCCCATCACGCAGACCACTATGTGATCTGCGACACTGAACTCAGTCTGTATCGGATTGGACCCGCAGGAAGCTCCGAGACCAAAGCCGGGGCCCTTCCGCTATCCGAGGACACGGCGGCCACGCTGCTGGCCATCAACTCCGACACCCCGTATATGAAATGTGTGGCCTGGTATCCCAAACAAGAGCCGGAGTGTTTGCTGGCTGTGGGACAGGCCAACGGTCGAGTCGTCCTGACCAGTCTGGGACAGAGCCACAACTCCAAGTGTAAGGAGCTGGTGGGTAAAGAGTTTGTACCCAAGCACGCCCGACAATGCAACACACTCGCGTGGAACCCCGTGGACAGTAACTGGCTGGCGGCTGGTTTGGACAAACATCGGGCTGATTTTTCCGTTCTCATATGGGACATAAGTAGTAAGTTTTCTCCCGAAGCGGTTCCTGCTGAGAAGGTTCGTCTGTCTGGAGATGTGGACTCTGGGTTGGTGGTGACCAAACCGCTGTACGAGCTTGGACAGAACGATGCATGTCTTTCTATTTGTTGGCTCCCTCGTGATCATCAAAAGTTACTCCTGGCCGGGATGCACCGAAATCTGGCCATCTTTGACCTACGCAACACCAGCCAGAAGACGTTTGTGAACACCAAAGCCATCCAGGGCGTAACGGTGGATCCTCACTTTCAAGATCGCGTTGCGTCCTTCTTCGAAGGGCAGGTGGCCATCTGGGATTTGCGCAAATTCGAAAAACCAGTCTTTACTTTGACCGAGCAGCCCAAACCTTTGACCAAAGTGGCATGGTGTCCCACTCGCATGGGCCTGCTGGCCACGCTCACGCGGGACAGCAACATCATCCGGCTGTACGACATGCAGCACACGCCCATGCCGTTCGGCGACGAGGTGGAGCCCACCATCATTGAGCGCAGCGTCCAGCCCTGCAGCGAGAGTATCATCAGCAGCTTCGCCTGGCATCCGTCCGCCCAGAACCGCATGGTGGTGGTGTCGCCCAACCGGGTCATGAACGACTTCACTGTGTTCGAGCGCATATCACTGGCCTGGAGCTCCACCACGGCACTGATGTGGGCGTGCGGGCGGCACCTGTACGAGTGCGCCGAGGACACCGGTCAGGGGGCGGCCGCTGCTGAGAAAGACATCGCCACTAAGATGAGGGAGCGAGCGCAGTCGCGTTACGGCCACGACACCGTGCAGGTGTGGAGGAACCACGTGCTGGCCGGAGGAGACGACCCACAGCTGAGGTCACTCTGGTACACGCTCCATTATATCCTTCACTGCAGCGCTGCGGCATTACAGGAGACTATTGAACCTTTCAAAGCATATTGTGTCAAAGTTATTGTTGAATATTTATCTGAAAAGCAAACTATTCATTGTTGTTTCAGGATGTTTTGCTGCTTACTTGACTCATGATTTATTATTAGTATTATGTTTATTATGTTTATATATAATAAACATAAATAAAATATATATTAAATAATTATATATAATAAATTTAATTTAAACTATCATGTATATAATCATTAATATATTTTGTAATATACATTATATTGCATTATTATTTGCATATAATAATGGTTTTATTAGTAGTAGGAGTATATGGTTTGTTTTAATAAATGACTTTTGAATAGACAATAATAATAGTAGTAATAATAAATATAATTAAAAAATTAAGTTATATAAACTTTTGAATAGACAACAATAATAATAGTAATAAAAATAATATTGTTACTCTTATTTATATATATATATATTTATTTTATTTATTTATTAATTTGTTTAATATATTTTATTATTATATTTTTTAGTTTAGCATAAAGTCTGGTCTGCTTTACATCTTATTCTAGCCACGCTGACATAAAAAATAATAATCTTTCAGAAAATTGCATAGAATTTTTTTGCAATACTGTATATTATACTGTATATTATCTATACTGTAATTTCACTTTAAAAAAACAAATATTTTTTAATTAAACAGTCTGTGGCATCTGACATTGGAAACTAGACATTGTTCAACAAAAATATATCAGTTTTAACAACTTAATTAACGTGAAATTATTTTGAGAAATGTTCACAATTCTTATGAATTTATTATTTGTGAATCCCTGGAGTGATTGGTTCATTTTTGTTGTCACATTCTTGTTCATATGGTATTGTTCTATTTGATATCTCTATATTTCCTATGCAAGTTTTACTTATGAAAGAGTACACTGAAAATGTGGAGCAGAAGCAACAGAGCAATAAACAGTCGCTCATCTACTCAGGCATCAAAAACATTGTCAAGTCCAGCTCTGGTAAGTGCACTCAGCACAATATCTGTTCTGATCACATTTTCTGTGAACAATGATAATTATTGTACAGATGAGCAAAAGTATTTGCTCTGTACGGTAGAAGTATTTCTCATAGATGTCTGCTAAATGCCTCAGTCAGCCTCATGGTATCTGTCACTGGAGGCCCTCTAAAGAAATGTCTCTCTCTCAGGTACTACAGAGACACGGCGCTGCTGGTCGGGTTCAGACAGGCAGACCGATGTACCGTGGTACCACAGCGAGGAGCGCAGTCTGGCCCTGCAGCTGTGTGGCTGGATCAGTCGAGGGCCTGACATCGATGTGGAGCCCTTCCTGAAGTCTCTGGAGCAGGAAGGCGAGTGGGAGAGAGCCGCTGCTGTCGCCCTCTTTAACCTGGACATCCGACGGGCCATTCAGATTCTTAACAAAGGAGCTTCGGCAGAGAAAGGTACAGGACCTGACTGGAGGAACATGTCAACTGGTCAACCCCAAAATAAAAATTAAAAAAAGGAATTATATTTTGCAGCAAATATGAAGCCTATTTTTAAGATTTTTTTTGCGCAGTGGCATTATTTTTATGCAAATTAACCACACTTCCCTCCACAGTTCCTGTTCTGCAAAAAAAAAAAAAAACATATAATGCAATAAAAAACAAATATATATTCAAATATATAACATCTGATAGAAATTACATAATGTTTATTTATTTTTAGTTAATTTAATTTGAGTTATTTTAGTACTTACACTAAATGAAAATGAAAAAAGAAATGCTGCCTTGGGAAACTGATTAAAAAATATATACATTTCTATTTTTCTTTCCTCTTAATTTGGGTAAAAATGTTTCCTGGACATGTGAGTGCCATGTCCAAAACTTTTTTTAACTGATGCCAAACATTTTTTTTAATGATATGAGTACCAGTATTATAAATGTGTGCTACTTTGCTACTTTTTTTACTTCTTCAGTGCTGACACTAAAACTCCATTCTGTACATGTATCAAAATATAATGCACAGTAAAAAAGATGCATAACTGGATACATAATAAACATATGCAATATAAATTGATGAAAATAAGCCCTGATACGTGTAAAAAAAAAAAAAAAACCTTTATCGGCTGATAACGATATATAATTTATCTCTGTTGGGGAGCTATTTAAATTAGAGATGACATGAACAATTTTGAATAGCTTGTTCATATAGAGAGATAGATGTTCATGTTCCTCTAGGGGATTTACAGGAAGTCCTGTCCTCCAGATGAATGTTAGAAGCACTGAGTGAAATTGAGGTTAAAAAGAAACACTGAACGCCATCAGCTGCCTGTTTGCAATCAAAAGTGATGCTTATATACTGACAAAAGCATGGCTTGCATTACACAATGATAGCTGTTTAATATTAAATGCCCTAAAGCCATAGATCCATACGGCATATGGAGCTGTTTGCTTATCATTCATAATTGCCCGTTGTTTGGGTTTTAAGCATAATTTGTTTTGGCTTTGGGAAACAGATCTAATCTTTTATAATCTTTATAAAGGGTGTGTTTTTTTTTGCACCTACTGCTATAAAGCTTTTTTCTTTACATTGTGTCATCCAAAAAGCATATATTGTTCTTTCTTCCTTAGAACGCAAAAGGAGTATCATTGATATACAATCTAAATATTTATCTATCTATCTATCTATCTATCTGTCTGTCTATTTATATACATCTATCTATCTGTCTATTTATCTATCTATCTGTCTGTCTTTCTATATATATATACATCCATATGTCTATCTATCTATCTATCTATCTATCTATCTATCTATCTATCTGTCTGTCTGTCTGTCTGTCTGTCTGTCTGTCTATATATATATATATATATATATATATATATAATCTTTTGAATTATATTTTATTTGTTTTTCACAAATAAAATGTGTATTTAAAATTTTTCTTTTCACTTTTATCTTTGTTTTTTATATTTTTTAAATGTTTATATAGTGTTTTATTTTTATTTATTAGTTTGTTTATTTTAGTACTTAAAAGTTAAACGAAGTTTATTTAATTTAATTTCAGTTAATGTTTATTTGTTTTTGTTTTAGTTAACTATAATAACCTTGATCTTGAAAATATGCAAATGCATCTTGTTTTCTGTTTCCTTTATGTTGTGATCAGGTGATCTGAACCTGAACGTGGTGGCCATGGCTCTGTCGGGCTACACTGATGAGAAAAACTCCCTGTGGAGAGAGATGTGCAGCTCTCTCAGACTCCAGCTGAAGAAGCCGTACCTGTGTATCATGTTTGCCTTCCTCACCAGTGAACCTGGCGCCTATGATGCCGTCTTGGTATGTTAATAAAAAAACTAATCAGAGTGTTGTGCTTAAAAGAATATATAGTATTGCACCGAATTTACAATATGCAACTGTAGTTGCTAAATATTGAGGTTAATTATTTAATAAAAGTGTTTTCTGTGTTTCTGTCTAAAAAGTTTTCTGTTTTGTAGTATGAGAGTCGTGTGGCTGTCAGAGACAGGGTGGCATTTGCATGTATGTTTCTAAACGATGCTCAGGTAAGACCCGCTCACCCCTGAGTTTAACCAAGTCTCATTGTGCACTATATAATACACTGTAATTTCTCCTCCCTTAAGTTGCCTCGTTACATAGACAAGCTGACCAATGAGATGAAGGAGGCTGGTAATCTGGAGGGCATCCTGCTGACAGGACTGACGAAAGATGGAGTGGATCTCATGGAGAGTTATGTAGACCGAACCGGAGACGTGCAGACGGCCAGTTTCTGCATGCTCAAAGTAAGTGACACATGATAAAGTTAAAAAAAGAGAATGATCTGCTCTCGGATGGATGAATGAAAAAAAGTTTGAGTCTCTTGTGCTCACCAAGTCACCATTTATTTGACAAAAATACAGTAAAAACAGTAATATTTTGAAATGTTATTACAATTTAAAATAACCATTTTGCATGTGAATATATTTTAAAATGCAATTTATTCCGGTGATGCAAAGCCGAATTTTTAGCATCATTACTTCAGTGTCACATTCTCCTTCAGAATTCATTCTAATACAGTATGTTGATTTGCTGCTCACAAAACATTTCTTATTATTACCAATGTTGAAAACAGTTGTGCAGCTTCATATTTTTGTGATTCTTTGATAAATAGAAAGTTCAAAGTTCAAATATTTGAAATCTTTTGTAACATTATAATTGTCGTTACTGTTGCCTTTGATCAATTTAATGCATTCTTGCTGAATAAAAGTATTAATTGCAGTCAGAGAAATCTTACCCTAAACTTTTGAATGGTAGCGTATATTAAAAAAGCAATAAAAAGGTAAATGCAAACAAATTAAGATGTTCTTAAGATTGATGGATAGGACAAATCTAATTGTTGTACATTTACATTTATGCTTTTAGATGCTTTTATCCAAAGCGAAAAAAGGAGCAAAAGCAATTTGTCAATAAGCCAACATATAAATGTAATATAAATTGGTAAGTTTATTAGACAACTAGATTAGAAAGCAAGCTAGAGAAGAGAAATGCTAAGAAGAAAAAGAAGTGTGTCTGTGTGTGTTGTTAAACCAGGAAAACTGATGTGGATTGAGCTCTACCTCACAATTTCCAGATGAGTGTGTTAAATGTTGATTTATGTGGTGTTTGTGGTGGCAGGGCTCCCCAGGAGAGGTGCTGAAGGACCCTCGGGTGCAGTGCTGGATCGAGAACTATCGCAACCTGTTGGACGCCTGGAGGTTTTGGCATAAACGGGCTGAATTTGACATTCATAGGAGCAAATTGGATCCCAGCTCAAAGCCACTTGCACAGGCTAGAATCAAGTTGTTGTTTTTATTTCTGGCAGTTGTTGAGTCTTGATTATGCATGCATGATATAATCACTGATACATTTGTATCTGGCAGTATTAGTGATTTTTAGTTTATATGTATGTATATATATATATATATATATATATATATATATATATATATATATATATAAAAATTCTAGATTGGAAAATTTCTAATATTGTTTATATTTATCGGTGCATGATATTTAGTTAATATGTGTCATGAATTTATATAATTCTTTGTACCATACTTATATTTACATTTTGTTTTTATGTTGGCTGATTTCTTCTCTTATTTTTCTTATTTATTCTGATTCCTTTACATATGTTCTGTGCAGGTGTTTGTGAGCTGTAACTTCTGTGGAAAGTCTATATCATACAGCTGCTCAGCGATGCCTCATCAGGGCCGTGGATTCAGTCAGTACGGGGTCAGCGGTTCACCCACCAAGTCAAAGGTCACCAGTTGCCCTGGCTGTCGTAAACCACTTCCACGCTGTGCCCTCTGCTTAATGAACATGGGCACCCCTGTGTCCAGCTGCCCAGGTAACAGACGGATCATTTAAAGTTCTTCTTGATATATGATACCATAATGTAAATGTGTTCAGTTCACTGTGAGACTCATCTCATCCATCTTATCAGGCACAGGAAAAGCAGATGAGAAAGCTGATCTCACACGAGACAAAAAACTCGCACAGTTCAATAACTGGTTCACCTGGTGCCACAACTGCCGGCACGGTGGTCACGCGGGTCACATGCTCAGCTGGTTTAGGTAGGAGTCACATTCACCCATATTGTGCCATTTATTTGATGACCTTATAAATCCAAATATACTGCTGTTCAAAAGTTTGAGTTTTATTCAAAAAGGATGTGTTAAATTGATCAAAAGTGACAGTAAAGACATTTCTAATGTTACAAAAGATTTCTATTTCAAATAAATTATTTTGGACCTTCTATTTATCAAAGCATGATGAAAAGAAAAGTATCACAATTTCCACAAAAATATTACTCAAAATATTAGTTTCTTGAGCAGCAAATCAGTATATTAGAATGATTTCTGAAGGATCATGTGACACTGAAGATATTATTAAGATATTATTGTAATAATATTTCCCAATATTACTGTTTTACTGTTATTACTATTACTGTATAAATGCAGCCTTGGTGAACATAAAAGATGTCTTTCAAACAGGTTAAGAAATCTATCCAACCCCAATCTTTTGAACTGTAGTTTATAGTATTAACTATAACATTTTAAGTGCAATTATATTGTCTTTTCTTTCAGAGATCACAGTGAGTGTCCTGTTTCGGCCTGCACCTGTAAATGCATGCAGCTGGACACCACAGGCAACCTGGTGCCTTCTGATAGTGTATGAAGGCCTTTCTGACTTAAATCTCCCACATTACTAGAAACCAGCTACCAACATTAGTACTGTAAGTGATGATGGCAGAGTTCTCACAGTTTCAGAAGTTAAAGACGAGCATATGTGTCTTTTCTGAAGTGATCTGCACACCTCATTGGTGTTGAAGTTGACGACAGGTGCTCTATTGTCACAGGAACTTAGATTGTTAGGATTATGTTACCCATGATTAACTCACCCACCCACGGGCAGTTGTTTTCTCAGACGTCTGACCTTCTCGAGAGAGAATCCATGTGAATATCTGACCTATGCATTTGTGATCCAGTAGCAGGAGTTTCTATGAATAAAACTATTTCACTACCAACTTTAGAGACAGGGAAAGAGATACCACGATAATTTACCCTGAGGAGTTTGAATGCATGTCAGGAATGTTTTGTTTATATCTTAGAAAGTGCTTTCACACGGTCCATAACTACTTCCACTACTTGCCTTTGAGTTTAGGGATTTATATTGTTTTATTATTCTGTATTTATTGCATATTACTCCATACCACACTGAACCTCAGTCAGCTGTTGAAAATTTGATTTGTCAGAGATCTACAATACAGGTCAAATGATCTTCACTGGAAAGGTGTCTATTCAGTTTGTTTTAAAAATTGCTTTTAACAAATAACACAAAGTGATTTTCGTTGTTTGAGATGTGTAGGTTTAACATTAGTTCTGGCTAAGTGTTGCATTTTTGGATCCAAAGGTAATGCTATTTTGTAATGCTTGCCGTAATTTATTGCACAATCAATGCAACAATTTAACATCCTAACTATTTAAATGATTGTGTCTTTATTTTTTTGAAAAGCAAAAAGAACTTACATCGATGACTAATGTTATTAAAAAAATTTTGAAGGAGTTTTGAATGCAGTGTTTTCTTTTCTTCAATACAGATTGAACTATGACAAAGATATGCAGTAGCAGAAATGAAGAGTTAAACTGTTCAGATCAAGTTTAAAATCTTTACCTACTGTAAAAAAAAAAAAAAAAAAAAATGGTGTACGAACATATCTGAGTCATAGTTCACCCAGGAAAGCCTATTTTAGGACCATACAAGTTTTTTTGTTTTTTGTTTTTTTTTGCATTTTGACATTTTCATGACAATAAAGCCATTGAGTTTGTAATCCTTAGACCAGAAAGACTATTTGCATTTTGGAGAAATGAGACTCAGGACATTTCTATGGTTTTTGTGCATAGCTTTTTTTTGGGATTCATGAGTAATATATGGTAAAATATGGCCTGAGGTTAACATTACTTGTTGAGACGTTCTCATTTTGTTCTGCAACATAAATTGCAGTCATACCTCAAATTCACTTTTGAGCTATGTCTGTAATTTATGGTGTAGAACAAATCAAAAAGAAACTCCTGAGGGAACCCATGACAACAGTCTTTCCTTGGAGAATTTGGATAGAAAATGTGCTTTGTCATGAGAACTTACAGCATTTTGCTATGATTGGCATCAAAGTGAGCATCAGGCCCAACTCTAAACAACAACAAATGAGGAAGAAGGGAAGGTGTTTGTTTAATAAAGATTGGTCAGTTTCTCACACAATTTACATACAACTTCCTGTTTGTGAAGACTGAGGTTACTTTCACTATGTTTTTGCCATTTTTGTCGCTTAACAGATGGAGTTAAGCTACAAAAATGGAGACCTATTTGGAGAGGCATGAGGCTGAGTAAAGAATAGCAGTGTTTTTTATTGTTTTTTTTTTTTAAGTATTCCTTTAAGATAACTCAATTAATGATTTCCAAAATGTAAACAAAACTCCCACACTTTCTCTGTTCAGAATATGAAACAACATAAAAACATTCCACAGCTCCAAGGCAGACTGCCTGTTTTCCACGCAAAACTAAACTCCACCCTAACATTGATCTCATTGGTTCTTCGATGTAAAAAGGAACGCATAAGCCAATAAGAAACGAGCGTCGCTGGTCTCTGCTCCAATCAGATTCAGCGTGCAAGTGCCTTCCGTCCGCCCACTGCCTTTACTGCAACACATCTGTCACCGCAGGAGCACTAGAGAGTTTGGACCTGCGTCTGAACTTTGCGTCCACATTGATTTAGAGTTTTACAGAGAACGGCAGGCTCGTACGCGCATAGTAGGTTAAGAGGAAGCGAAGCATAATAATAACAACTCGGCTTTTCGCATGAACACGTTTTCAGTTCTCGTTCTGGAGTTTATTATTGTGTCTCGTGCACAAATACGCACTAAGTGCAACAATAACTCCAGATTTAAGCCTGTCTCTAACAGTGTCCCTCTTAGATGGAGTGATCAGACGAGATCAGCTTCATTCTCCTCTTCAAGACACAGCAGAAGTCCTTCATCATCATTATCATCACATGCTGCAAACATGAAGCAAATCACTAAGCCCACCAGGATCCCATCGGAGAATCACTTTATAACAGCAGGGAGAGGTAAGCTTTATTTTTACAAGTTATGAAAACAGTAACAGAAACACCTTATTTTGTAAATACATTATGTATTTGTAATGTTAACCTCTTTTTACTTCAGTTATTGAGTTTGTTTGTTCTTACACCCTTTGCGCGTGCATATAACTCATATTTAAGCTTGATTTAACTCCATCTTCCACATCGGATTGAATACACTTTTCTTCCTCGGGTTTTATAGATATTTTATGATCCGAATAGAATATGTTATGTGCATTTGGGATTAAATCACTGATTTCCCCCAACTTTGTATATTATAGCCTTAAGTCATTTTTGTGTCAGCCCAATGTAATTTAATACAGATTCACTTACAGTCAGAAACATTCAAGAACAGTTTGGCAGACTTGTCAGATCCTGTACAAAGAAAATAAGGAATGATTAGAAAAATAAAAAATAAAAAAAGAAAGCCATTGTATTATGTCAAAGTTAGAGATAGCACCCAAACCAAACCTAGACCCACTAAGACCTAGATTCAGACCAAGATTAGGCCCCTTGAGACCCCGATCCAGTCCAATGGCACATTTCAAGACCTTGAGATAAAGACTGCAACTTTGTGTTTGTGTGTGTTAATCTACAGTATATTTCTGTAAAAAGAATATTAGTTCATTGAGTTGTTACGTTTTATGGCCATGCAAGTATTTTTCTTTCTTTCTTTCTTTCTTTCTTTCTTTCTTTCTTTCTTTCTTTCTTTCCTTGGTAACACTTTACAATAAGGTGTCATTTGTTAACATTAGTTAATGTATAAACTAACATGAACAAACAATGAACAATGCATTTATTACACTATTTATTAATCTTTGTTAATGTTAGTTAATGAAAATACAGTTGTTCATTGTTTATTCATGTTAGTTCACAGTGCAACTAATGTTAACAAACACAACTTGTGATTTTAATAATGCATTAGTAAATGCTGAAATTAACATGCTGTAGAAGAATTGTTCATTCTTAGTTCATGTTTACTAATGTTGTTAACTGATGAACCTTATTGTAAAGTGTTACCCTTTCCTTTATAAGAAAGAACCATACATTCTGTCATCCAACTATAAATTCTGTGTATTTCAGAATGATACAAAATGTTCATAGCGTATGAACCACATACCACTTTATGAACCATTTTGTGAACTATCATATATTTTCTTTTTATTGCACTGTTCCCTGGACTTGATTCTGATTGGTCAATAGTGGCATTTGACATTTATATCTCATAATAATGACGCTTAGCTGCATAATCAACCAATGGCCTAGTCAATTGATTTCCTACACAGCTGTGCAATTTTATGCTAAGCTGCATAAAATATCATCAATATTCCATGCTCATTTATTTGTTTATTTGACAGGTAGCCGTGTAATAAGTAAGATATTATACAATCAGATGATCGTTATCACATAAAAAATACATTTTGAATGTGATAGATGAACTGGAAGTGACTTCAGTTTTGACCCTTCTGTTTGATGATTTCTTTTTTTGATTAGTCTGCCGAACCTTCATATATTTTTTTATTATTTTAAAATATTACAAAATTGAATATTTTTTGTTCCAAGGTGCGTTGAAATCCTCCTACGATGTTTGTACGAGTTGGGAAGTCGTAATTACAACGTCAGTTGTGTTCAAGTCACTTTGTTTTGAGCAAGATGACGATGTACCTTTTCTACAAAAAAATTAACTATTAACTACTTCAAAAAATTGATGAATAAAGAACGTGCATCAGTGAGTTTTTATCCAATTTCGGAAGTTGCTGTACATTAAATTGTTACATATTCCTTCATATTCCTGCTTTGCTAATTCTATGTAAATAAAAAAAAATCTAATTTACCGTTAATACAGATGCTGCAGCTATTGCGTCTGGCATGTTTTCTCACTGACATGCCACAAATTTAGGGCTTAAAAATAGTTTTCTTGTAATTATGATTTTGTGGTAGTGTTCACATACATTCAACTCGTAAATACAATCTTTCCGACATGACTTGAATGCACCATAACTTCATACTACTTGCTGAATTAAACATGCAACGTCAACATGTGACAACAATGTACAACATGTGACAACAATGTGGTTTTTGGAGACATTTATAATGGTGTTGTGTTTTACAGTACATACTAAGTAGGTACTATACAGTTAGTAAGCTGGTATTCCATTCTGAACATGGCCATTGTCTTATCTACTTGGGTTTCATTGTGTTACCAATTGTTCACAAGTGTTTCATTGTGCAAGTTCAGCAAAGAATTTCAAAAACAAGGGTTTGACAATCATTCACATTTTTACATCCCGTTCTTATACGAGTAAACTACTATTGTCTAAACGGTTTTGGCCAGGCAGGCTGTACCTATTAAGTCGGACAGCTCTCTATCTCCCGTCCTCATGGAGTGCCTGATGCTTGTGTAGATTTGCATTTGAAACGCTTCTCCTTCACACAAAGACCTTGCAGCTGCCTCGCTGCAATCTGCAAGTGAATGTAGTGTAGCCGTCCCCCAACAAGTGCATTGAGAAAAGGTGTGTGTACTGGGCTGAAAATGTTTCAGAGTTGATGGTTATCATTCAGACTGCTTCTGTGTTCGAGGCCTGAACTGTAACCGGCCGTGCTGCGACACGTCTGATAATGAGTGTCACTTGCAGAGTTGCTTTCTTTCGGTACAATGGTGTAAAACAATGAGCAGAGGGTAAACCGACAGTGCCATTTTGTTGGCTCTTTTGCATAGGCTTTGACATTTGTGTTTGCAGAGCTGGAGCAGAGAGCAAACACTCACAGGAATCGCTCTGTGGGCTGCATGCAAGCGAGTTGTTTTGAATTTCAGCTGTTGGTGCATGTGTGTACATGAATGTGGGTTTCACTGTGAGCTGTTTCACTTTGTTTCATTTCCTCCTTGTGTATCCTCAGAGTGTAACTTTCATGTGAGAACACTCATTTGTAGTCAATTAGTTCATTTCAGTTAATATATTTATTTACATATACATTTAGTCATGTAGTAGACACTTTTATCCAAAGTGACTTACAAATATGTAATACAATAAATACAATACAGTACAATATGATATAATGCATACGTGTGTGTGTGTGTGTGTGTGTACATTGTCATGCATACATTGCATTATATATATATATATATATATATATATATATATATATAAATATATAAAATAATTTCAATTTATATGCAATTATTAAGGTTATCATTATATTAGATTGTATTAATTTATTGTTCTATTTATAAAATCTATTATATATATATATATGTACACTGTATGATGTAATATAATATAATACACACACACAGACACACACATAAAATGTAATATTTGCATGACAATGTTTTGAAATAATTTTCTTTTTATAATATATACGTGCGTGTTTAAATTGTCATGCATACATTTCATTATATATATTACATATAATATATACATGAATATTTTAATCAAATCAAAATCTTGAGTGTATTCAGCTTTACAATTGTAAAGTTTATTTTTATATTATATTGTATTATACTAATATATTATATTAATTTATTGTATTATTATTATTATTATTTGATTTAATTTACACTGACAGAGGAACCTGAGCCACATCTAGAGATCAGACTATCATAGAGACTTGAATTAGGCCTGTAAGCAAGTATGTTTTGCATGGTCAAACACTAGTCAAATTTTCGTCAGAAAATGTAAACATCAAGTTTCTGTTACTTCCATTCCATCATAAATACGATCTGTTCTTGTTCTGTTTCAGTACCATTATGACAGTTCAAGCAAAAGCTCATCAGTTTCCAGTGACACCCACCAACTTCCTCTCCGTCACTGCAGTGCAGCAATGTCTCATGTCACTGTCCACTGCATACATAATCCAAACCGCCTCTTCTTTTCTCACAAGCTCGATCAGCCAGTCGACAGCCGCCCTCATTGGACAAGCTGCCTGAGCAGTACCTAACTGGACAGTGGCCGCGAGAGCCGTATCAACCCCAGGCTTCCTGTATGAGTGATAAAGCCACACAGGTGAGTCAATGTCACATGCAATTTGCTTCACAGTTCACATATAGTAACCCCTAAAATAATTAGACAGCTACAGTGTCTGAATGTCATTGCATTAGACAACATATCAAACTAGTTGCATCTGCAAACCATTGATTGCCTTTTTGTCAGAACTAACTACACATTATTTTTTGCTCAATACAGTACTAATACTGTTTTACAAACACAGAGTGACCAAATAGTAATTTTAAAATGAATTTTTTTTTATTTTAGCATTTAAAATCCCAATTTTATGAAATGAATGCTTGAAAAGTGTTTTAATGCAATGATATTTAGATATTGAGACAGTTAAATCAGCATGAAATGGTGTTCCCAACCACTTTACTTTCCATAATCGGAAATTAAATTAAACGGGATATTAAACAATACAACATGTTGAAATTGATTTATTTGAAAAAGTGGGCGTTACATAACAGAATGAAGCCAAGGGAGTTGAAAAATAAGAGGCCAGTGACGTAAATGGAAAAGGAAATTTGTTGCAGAGATGGTTCAAATGATTCAATTTTTGATGAAAGATTACAAAGACAATGGTGTGTTATTTGGAATTTTGTGCTCTGATGAATCAACCAAAAACATTACACTTAATGTCTGAATGCCATTGACATTATTAAAATATCATTGATACATTGATACATTTCTCAGAACTAACTTTACTTTTTCCATCATTTTTGCTCAGTGACTTAATAATGCTAATGTAATGCTAGTATTTCCTAAACACAAAATGACCAAAGTGACCAACTTTGAGTTTCATTTCTATTGTTGTATCACTTATAACATTGTTTTTTAACCATACAGATTGAAAAGTTTGCTTATTTGCTTCTTTCTTTAAAATAAATGACACTTAGTTTGCCATTTCATTTGTATTGTAATGACATTGTTATTTAGGTAATTCACACACATGTGAAGCAGCTTGAAATTGTGTTCACAACCAATTTCACTTCCATAATCTGATGTGTTTCCAAGTTAAATAGGGTATTAAATAAGACAGGTCAGTTTTATCAATCAGGGATTGATTTATGTATTTATAATGGAGAGTGGAAATGGATTTATGTGTGTATACATAGTATTTAAATTTTTTAAAGATATTTGCATTTTAGAATTTTAAATATTAATTGTGAAAAATGAAATATCATGGAAAATATATTTAAAATATATTGATTTATAGAGGCATTTTCAGTACATTTAATATTTGATACACAGAAAGGAAAATAAAAAAAAAGTTTGAAAAAAGCAATGTTATTCGCTGCAGAGGTGATGCAAATTATAACATTTTTGATTAAAGAATTTTTCTTATTATCTAAAATAACATGCACCAATAAATAATTCACAATAAGACCAAAAACATATTTTTGTAATATCTAAAATAACATGCACCAATAAATAAATGTCTTTTTTAATATCTAAAATAATGTGCACCGATAAATAAATGCTTTTTTAATATCTAAAATAACATGCACCGATAAATAAATGCCTTTTTTAATATCTAAATAAATGCCTTTTTTAATATCTAAAATAACGTGCACCAATAAATAAATGTCTTTTTTAATATCTAAAATAATGTGCACCAGTAAATAATTCACAATAAGACCAGAAATGTCTATTTAAGCAAGTACATTTGATTTCTTTTCGAATTAAAGTGTCCAAATAGAGCCAGACAGTGTAAACTAGAAGCTGGTTTTGCTCGTTAGCTGAGCTGTTTCTGACTGGTCGAAATGGTCATCTGTGTGTAATGAGGTTTATTCTTACTGGGTTTTGTTTCCTTTATTCATTAGTATCATGAAGTCTTTGAGTGCTCGGTGGTTTAGCTCCGCTGAGAACCCTCGCCTCCCCTGAAACAAAGCCGTCACAAAGGCCCGATGTTTCGTGGCAGTCTGCCGTTATAGAAAGTTCTGGCTGGCGTTGTGTGGAGTGAATTCTTTCTGGAGGTGCAGCAGTTTGCACCTGTCGCTCTGTGTGTGTGTGTGTGTAGGTGTGTGCACACTCTACCTAAGGCTCGAGAGCACATGGCTGTGTGTCTCTGCACCACCTGGCGCTCTCCGACAGCTCTTTGTGTGCCTGTGCTGAGCTGCCTGCAGTGAGATCCATACATATGCTAATGTCTGATCCGGCTCGCGGAGGCCTCGCGCTCCCAGAGCGGCCCAGAATGTCAAAATCAGCCCGTTTCTCTCAACATCTCTCTTCACGCCGCAGAAGCACGCTGAGGCTCTTTGTTGGCAGTAGCAGCTTTTGCCATTGTTTAAAGCACTTGGCAAATTAATGATTGGTGTTTAAAAACTTCTGTTGGATTGTTTTCTTTAGTTAACATCAAATCTGAATTGACCCGTTTACTTCCTTAAGGGGATGGTTCACCCAAAATGTACATTTGTGAAAAAGAATTGCGTCTGACTGAATGTGCACTTGTAGTGTACTTAAAAGTATATTTTCAAAAACTACCTTCAGGTAATATCATAAAGAGGGCTTCTGCGGGTCTTAAAAAGGTCTTTATTCACCCTTCTACAAATTAAGGCCTTAAAAGGTTCTCAAATGGGGCAAAAAGTCTTAAATTCATAAAGACATGGCATTAAATGTTGCATACACTGCAAAATATGAATATCTTCCTCAGTATTTTTGCTTGGTTTTCTAATACAAATATATAAGCATCATTAAAACAAGATACATTTACAAGCAAATTGAATATACTGTATACATTTTTATTTTAGTTTGTTTTTTGATAAACTGAACAAAATTAGGGATAAGAAATGGGATATGAAAACTTGTTTTCCCTTTAAATTAAGTAGATTTTTCTGAGCCCATTGGCAGATATTTGTTCATGTTTTATTCATAAATTTAATTTTGATCGTTTTCTCATAAAACAAGACTTGTGTCATTTTGCTTCTCAAATAAATGTATAATAATTTAAGAATCTTTAGGCATTTGCACTGGAAAACAACAAATTGTATTTATTTGTTTATTTATTTAATCATTATTTATTTAAGTGTAATCATAAGGTACAGTAAAAGTTATTTCCATATATACATGACATTACAATTGAAATTACATTGAAATATATTTTAGTTTATTCTTTATAAAAGTATACAAAGGTGTACTGTACTTCTTTTTCCAGAAGGTTCATGTCGTTACAAACCAGTATGACTTGCTGTCTTACTTTTTTTTTTTTTTATCCATAAAGTGAAAGGTTTTTATTATTGTCTCTTATTACATGTACTAAAACAGTTGAAATATTTCTAAATATTCCTCCACCCTACACCTTTCTTAGAAGTTTATCAGCTGGCATACAACAAAACAGAAGACATTCAAGACAGCCTGGAAGTTCAAGTTGCAACATGACACGTGCAGGTTCAACCGAAAACGAGTATCTGGAAAAAGATGCACTTATTTGTGGTGCATACTGTCCATCTTCTGTGGCTGTCTGTATCTCCGGGTGTTTGTTCATCGTTGTGTTGTGGTTTCGGTCAAAGCGACACGTGTTGTTTGCCAACCACAAATATCCTGTTGTTGTTTTATGAAAAAATAGGACAGAACAAGCAATAGTCAGCATTTGCATGGTAGCTGTGTTTTAACCATGTTTTTACCATGTTTATTGCAGACTCCTGGCTCTTGGACTGAGGATGAAGGAGAGGTTAACGTACACAAACGCTCGGCATCATGGGGCAGCGCTGACCATCTCATAGAGGTGTGCATGAAAATAGACCGTTTTTACACATTGAAAGTATTTCAAGTGATGGGTGGTAATGTGTTTATAGACCTACTCTGGGCGTATAATTGGCCTCTTTTCCCATAATGATCCTCAAACATACCCACACATTATGTTTTGACTTGCCATTATTGGCTCTTGTGCACTTGCAAAGTCAGTTTGGGAATCCCAAGCTGTGGCAATATAAACATCTATTCAAAAAACTAATTGAGCATTGTTTTGTGAAACCTGTGAGGTTAGATACAGCTATTATATTTGGTTAATATAGGTCATGTCATCTGGTGTAGGGCTGTATGGCTTGAGCTTAGATTTTGTGTCACTGTTTGTTTCTTCCTTCCATCGTTTGCTGATGGTAAAAATATGATTTCCAGATTGCGAAACTCCGTCAGCAGCTCCAGCGCAGTTTGCAGGGCAGCCGCAGTATCAAGGAGAAAGAAGAAATGACGCAGCTGAATCCGGCCCAGGTACTGTGCATCCACTTGTTAGGGTTATATGCAGTCATCTTCAGAATTTTGGGGTTTTATAATCAGAATATGTTTTTACTTTTGAACAGTAGAATATAAAAGTTTGGGGTCAGTAAGATATTTAAAATGATTTTGAAAGAAGTCTCTTATGCTCACCAATGCTGCAATTATTGTAATCAAAAATGTGGTAAGAAATATTGTGAAATATTACATATGAAAATTGTTTTCTTTTTGAATATATATAAAATGTATTTTATTCCTGTGATGGCATTTAAAGGAACAGCATTTATTTGAAATATATATATATTTTACATTATAAATATCTTTACTATTAATTTCTTTAAAAAAAAATTACATTGACCCCAAATATTTAAACTGTTTGTTATCGGAAAGTCATCTGATAAATGTAAAATTTTTAAATTCTATTTTTTAAAAGATCTGTTTAAATTCTATTAAAAATGAATTTATTACAAAAAAATTATTTATTTTAAATAAAAAATATTTTGTTACATTATAAGCATCTTTACTATTAATTTCTTTAAAAAAAAAGTCATATTGACCCCAAACATTTTAACGATTTGTATTTAATTAATTTGTATTTAAAACGACATCAGATGAATGTCAATTTTTTAAGTTTTATTTAAAAGAAATATCTGTTTAAATTGTATTTAAAAAAAAAAAAAAAAAAAAAAAACACAAGAGCAGCTTTGATTTGGCCCACAATATATATCAAAAAAGAAAAGAAAAGAAAAACATACCATTGAAGCATATCTTCATTTCTACTTTATATTTTTGTTTTAACATTTTTGTTAAATTTTTCCATTAAGAAAAATATTTTTCCATGTAGAAAATTTGATTCCATGTAGAAATTTGAAAAAAATATATTTGTTTATTTAAATACATTATAATATATAATATAATATAATATATAGGTAGATATAATGCAACATATACTACAACATTTTTGGCTTATGGTCCTTTGATCAGTTTAAATTTTTAGTCTTTGGTATTGGTAGGTTTGGGCACCTCTGATGTATAAAATATACAGGTGCATCTCAATAAATAAGAATGTCATGGAAAAGTTCATTTATTTCAGTAATTCAACTCAAATTGTGAAACTCGTGTATTAAATAAATTCAATGCACACAGACTGAAGTAGTTTAAGTCTTTGGTTCTAATTTGATCTCAAGAAATTAGAATACTTCATAAGACCAATAAAAAAAAAAACATTTTTATTGAATTGTTGGCCTTCTGGAAAGTATGTTCATTAACTGTATATGTACTCAATACTTGGTAGGGGCTCCTTTTGCGTTAATTACTGCCTCAATTCGGCGTGGCATGGAGGTGATCAGTTTGTGGCACTGCTGAGGTGGTATGGAAGCCCAGGTTTCTTTGACAGTGGCCTTCAGCTCATCTGCATTTTTTGGTCTCTTGTTTCTCATTTTCCTCTTGACGATACCCCATAGATTCTCTGTGGGGTTCAGGTCTGGTGAGTTTGCTGGCCAGTCAAGCACACCAACACCAACACCATGGTCATTTAACCAACTTTTGGTGCTTTTGGCAGTGTGGGCAGGTGCCAAACCCTGCTGGAAAATGAAATCAGCATCTTTAAAAAGCTGGTCAGCAGAAGGAAGCATGAAGTGCTCCAAAATTTCTTGGTAAACGGATGCAGTGACTTTGGTTTTCAAAAAACACAATGGACCAACACCAGCAGATGACGTTGCACCCCAAATCATCACAGACTGTGGAAACTTAACACTGGACTTCAAGCAACTTGGGCTATGAGCTTCTCCACCCTTCCTCCAGACTCTAGGACCTTGGTTTCCAAATGAAGTACAAAACTTGCTCTCATCTGAAGTGGACTTTGGACCACTGGGCAACAGTCCAGTTCTTCTTCTCCTTAGCCCAGGTAAGACACCTCTGACGTCTGTGGTTCAGGAGTGGCTTAACAAGAGGAATACAACAACTGTAGCCAAATTCCTTGACACGTCTGTGTGTGGTGGCTCTTGATGCCTTGACCCCAGCCTCAGTCCATTCCTTGTGAAGTTCACCCAAATTCTTGAATCGATTTTGCTTGACAATCCTCATAAGGCCGTGTTCACACTTGGTGTCTTTTTTGACTAGAAAAAGTCGACAAGAGCGCTTTTTTAGTAAAATAAAAAGCTGGCAGCGTTTTGGTTAGAAATAGCAGCCGAGGGCATCTTTTGTTGCTATTTGTTGCTTTGTTGGTAGCTAGCGCTGTGTGCTGCAGAAATGTCGGCTTTTGAAGTTAACGGGGATGATGCACGGTTTCATACTATTCCTTGTGCTCCGAAACTAGTACGATCTGTCTACCGGCTATCTTCTCCTTTTTTCTTGTTGTTTTTGTTGTTATGGAAACGACTCGCCAGTCGCTTGTCATTGGTCAGCTGTCAAAAAGGCGCTTGACGTAGGGTGTTTTTTTCAGAAAAGTTAAACTTTTTTCAACTCGAAAAGACGCTCTGAGCTGCAGAAAAAGACGCCGGTGGTGCGTTTTAAAAAGCGCTCAGGACTTTTTTGAAAACACGGTTTACTCCATAGGATTATAATGTAAAACAGACGCTGGAAGCTTCAAAAAAGACACCAAGTGTGAACACGGCCTAAAGGCTGCTTTTCTCTCGGTTGGTTGTGCATCTTTTTCTTCCACACTTTTTCCTTCCACTCAACTTTCTGTTAACATGCTTGGATACAGCACTCTGTGAACAGCCAGCTTCTTTGGCAATGAATGTTTGTGGCTTACCCTCCTTGTGAAGGGTGTCAATGATTGTCTTCTGGACAACTGTCAGATCAGCAGTCTTCCCCATGATTGTGTAGCCTAGTGAACCAAACTGAGAGACCATTTTGAAGGCTCAGGAAACATTTGCAGGTGTTTTGAGTTGATTAGCTGATTGGCATGTCACCATATTCTAATTTGTTGAGATAGTGAATTGGTGGGTTTTTGTTAAATGTGAGCCAAAATCATCACAATTAAAAGAACCAAAGACTTAAACTACTTCAGTCTGTGTGCATTGAATTTATTTAATACACGAGTTTCACAATTTGAGTTGAATTACTGAAATAAATGAACTTTTCCACGACATTCTAATTTATTGAGATGCACCTGTATATATAATGCAGAAAATCATGATGTATGCAAAACATTCAATATGAAAAACCATAATGATACTAAAAGCAGGCTTCATTTTCGTTAAGCCAAATGTGATTTAATATTTTTCTCTTTTGATCTTTTGGGGTGAAATTTGATACTGATTGTTTTTGTGAGATTAACCTATACATATAGATTTTCAAAATTCAGACTTTGACTTTTACTGGTGCTTTTTGTTTTCCAGCCAAAGCGGCTCTCTGCTTCTTCATCTAATATGGTCCTTTCCAGACCCGTCTTATGTCGAATGCCCAGCTATAGTGACTGTGTTAACCAGGAGCTGGAGAACGTCTTCATCTGTGAAGACTGGGGGAGAGAGGAGGAGAAGGTACAAACACACACAGATTTTAGTGAATCATTTCAACTTTGTAAGACTTTTGTAATTATTTATGTGTTGGTCCTCCTGGTTCAGGCGCTGGAGGTGCGGGACGGCGGCCGTGCTCCTGTTCCTCCTCTTCATCACACACACAGCACTGAGACGCAGATCTCCTGCAGTCCGTGTTACTGCTGCTCTCCTGCCGCTGACGCTGAGAAAGGTAGCGCTCCTCCAGTACCAGGACCATGGTGTTGCCCTTTGACACCTCACTGTGCTGTGCTGTTTTCACAGAATGTTAATAAGGGAAGATTTGCTTAAACAAACACTCGATTTGTCCTCTCAGATTACAGGTGTGGTTCACCTCTGCCTCAGTTTTCCAGCTCACCCAAACCCAACAACAGTTACACGTTTAAACGTGAGCCTCCTGAGGGCTGCGAGAAAGTCAAAGTATTTGAAGATCTCATGTAAGTACCATTGACTGCTTTCAAAACCATATTTGTAAAATACTCCTCCTGGATTTTTGCTGTGCACATCCAGAGAGCATGCTTTGGTTTTTGTGTTTGCTGGTACAAGGTTTTGCTTGACGTTTGCTGGTAAAACAGCTCAGTGGCCTTCAGTTTTGATAACTTCAGTTTAAAGTTGGCATGAAATCAAAATTGAAAATTCTTATTTTTTAATGGAATACTGTAGTGTTTATTGTAAATAATTTATCCGTGCACTTCATTATTTTTTTTAATTCACTCGGATAGACATCAAAGTAGAAAAAAAGACAATCGCTACTTCAGTTTCATGCTGACTTTAACACTCAATTTAAAGCACCATGCTTAGACATGATTTTTTTTTTTTTTTTGGACAATATCATGACTTTTTCCAGTCATTTGTTATTTAAAAAATGTGTGTATATTTACAGTAATATTACATGTACTTTCAATTTATTAGGTATTTGCTATAGTATAAAAAATAACTGTAATTGTATATTTATTTGATTTATATACAATATGCATGTATAAAAATTACTGTGTGTGTGTGTGTGTGTGTGACCCTGGACCACAAAAACAGTCATAAGGGTAAAATTTTTGAAATTGAGATTTATACATCATCTGAGAGCTGAATAAATAAGACGTATGGTTTGTTAGGATAGGATATTTGGCTGAGAGACAAATATTTGAAAATCTGGAATCTGAGGGTGCAAAAAAATTTTTTTTGAAAAAATTGCCTGTAAAGTTGTCCAAATTAAGTTCTTAGCAATGCATATTAGAAATCAGAAATTAAGTTTTGATATATTTATGGTAGGAAATTTCCAAAATATCTTCATGGAACATGGTCTTTATTTAATATCCAAAGCATTTTTGGCATAAAATAAAAATCGATAATTTTGACCCATACAGTGTATTGTTGGCTATTGATACATATATACCCGTGCTACTTATGACTGGTTTTGTGGTCCAGGGTCACGTGTGTGTGTGTGTGTGTGTGTGTGTGTGTGTGTGTGTGTGTGTGTGTGTGTGTGTGTGTGTGTGTGTGTGTGTGTGTGTGTGTGTGTGTGTGTGTGTATATACAGTCAGGTCCATAAATATTGGCACATCGACACAATTCTAACAGTTTTGGCTCTATACACCACCACAATGGATTTCAAATGAAACGAACAAGATGTGCTTTAACTGCAGACTTTAATTTGAGGGTATTTACATCCAAATCAGGTGAACGGTGTAGGAATTACAACAGTTTGCATATGTGCCTCCCACTTGTTAAGGGACCAAAAGTAATGGGACAGAATAATAATCATAAATCAAACTTTCACTTTTTAATACTTGGTTGCAAATCCTTTGCAGTCAATTACAGCCTGAAGTCTGGAACGCATAGACATCACCAGATGCTGGGTTTCATCCCTGGTGACGCTCTGCCAGGCCTCTACTGCAACCGTCTTCAGTTCCTGCTTGTTCTTGGGGCATTTTCCCTTCAGTTTTGTCTTCAGCAAGTGAAATGCATGCTCAATCGGATTCAGGTCAGGTGATTGACTTGGCCATTGCATAACAGTCCACTTCTTTCCCTTCAAAAACTCTTTGGTTGCTTTTGCAGTATGCTTTGGGTCATTGTCCATCTGCACTGTGAAGCGCCGTCCAATGCGTTCTGAAGCATTTGGCTGAATAGGAGCAGATAATATTGCCTGAAACACTTCAGAATTCATCCTGCTGCTTTTGTCAGCAGTCACATCATCAATAAATACAAGAGAACCAGTTCCACTGGAAGCCATACATGCCCACGCCATGACACTACCACCACCATGCTTCACTGATGAGGTGGTATGCTTAGGATCATGAGCAGTTCCTTTCCTTCTCCATACTCTTCTCTTCCCATCACTCTGGTATAGGGTTGCATAGGGGCGGAAAATTTCCGGAAGTTTTCCGGAAACTTTCCATGGGAACTTCGTCTGGGGAACTTTGGAAATATTCCAAATTTGAAACTTACCAGGAATTTTTGGGAATTTAAGGGAATTTATGGGAATTAATTGGAAATTTATAAAACTGTATCATATACAAACAGAATTATATATTTTTTTGATCATAGGCTCACTTGCATGCAAACTAATAAAAATTTTAAAAATGACATTTTTGGTGGGGAAGCTGTGATGCTTTTTTCAGGATTTATTGATGAATAAAAACTTATGAACAGTTTATCAAAATAGAAATATTTTCTAACAATACAAGTCTTTGCTACTACTTTTTTTTAAATTAATTTAACACATCCTTGTTGAATAAAAGTATTAATTTATTTCAAAAAAAGAGAAAAGATACTAACCCCAAACTTTTGAATGGTAGTGTATTGTTAAAAAAGGATTTCTATTTTAAATAAATGTTATTTATTTTTATTTTTTTAAACTCTTTATTCATCAAAGAATCACAGGTAATAATAATAATAATAATAAAAATATATATATTAAGCATATTAATACTTACCAAGATGGACATTTTGATATTTTGTGTGCAGGATTTAAGAAATGATCTGTGCATGTAATGGTAGATAAGCACAGTGCATGTAGGGGGCGTGGCCTCGATAGCCCCGCAGTAAGCAGTGTGCTGTGTGCGATTGAGCAATGTGTAGAGTAGAAATTAAAATGAAATTGCATTAAATCTGGTTGTTTTAACCAAGATTATGCTGCAAGTTAATTCCCATGGAAAGTTTCCAGTCTTGAAAATTCCCGGAATTTTGCAACCCTACTCTGGTACAAGTTGATCTTGGTCTCATCTGTCCATAGGATGTTGTTCCAGAACTGTGAAGGCTTTTTTAGATGTCGTTTGGCAAACTCTAATCTGGCCTTCCTGTTTTTGAGGCTCACCAATGGTTTACATCTTGTGGTGAACCCTCTGTATTCACTCTGGTGAAGTCTTCTCTTGATTGTTGACTTTGACACACATACACCTACCTCCTGGAGAGTGTTCTTGATCTGGCCAACTGTTGTGAAGGGTGTTTTCTTCACCAGGGAAAGAATTCTTCGGTCATCCACCACAGTTGTTTTCCGTGGTCTTCCGGGTCTTTTGGTGTTGCTGAGCTCACCGGTCCTTCTTTTTAAGAATGTTCCAAACAGTTGTTTTGGCCACGCCTAATGTTTTTGCTATCTCTCTGATAGGTTTGTTTTGTTTTTTCAGCCTAATGAAGGCTTGCTTCACTGATAGTGACAGCTCTTTGGATCTCATCTTGACAGTTGACAGCAACAGATTCCAAATGCAAATAGCACACTTGAAATGAACTCTGGACCTTTTATCTGCTCATTGTAATTGGGATAATGAGGGAATAACACACACCTGGCCATGGAACAGCTGAGAAGCCAATTGTCCCATTACTTTTGGTCCCTTAACAAGTGGGAGGCACATATGCAAACTGTTGTAATTCCTACACCGTTCACCTGATTTGGATGTAAATACCCTCAAATTAAAGCTGACAGTCTGCAGTTAAAGCACATCTTGTTCGTTTCATTTGAAATCCATTGTGGTGGTGTATAGAGCCAAAAATGTTAGAATTGTGTCGATGTCCCAATATTTATCGACCTGACTGTATATATATTAGATATTAGATATTTTTTACATTTATATTATATATGTATATATAAATCAATCACATAAATATGTATATGGCATATAGCATTTTTTGTTTACTTTTTTAGAAGTGATAATAGTATATGTTAAAAAATAATAGTATATATTATTATACAGGTGCTAGTCATATAATTAGAATATCATCAAAAAGTTGGTTTATTTCACTAATTCCATTCAAAAAGTGAAACTTGTATATTATATTCATTCATTACACACAGACTGATGTATTTCAAATGTTTATTTCTTTTAATTTTGATGATTATAACTGACAACTAAGGAAAATCCCAAATTCAGTATCTCAGAAAATTAGAATATTGTGAAAAGGTTCAATATTGAAGACACCTGGTGCCACACTCTAATCAGCTAATTAACTCAAAACACCTGCAAAGGCCTTTAAATGGTCTCTCAGTCTAGTTCTTTAGGCTACACAATCATGGGGAAGACTGCTGACTTGACAGTTGTCCAAAAGACGACCATTGACACGTTGCACAAGGAGGGCAAGACACAAAAGGTCATTGCAAAAGAGGCTGGCTGTTCACAGGGCTCTGTGTCCAAGCACATTAATAGAGAGGCAAAGGGAAGGAAAAGATGTGGTAGAAAAAAGTATACAAGCAATAGGGATAACCGCACCCTGGAGAGGATTGTGAAACAAAACCCATTCAAAAATGTGGGGGAGATTCACAAAGAGTGGACTGCAGCTGGAGTCAGTGCTTCAAGAACCACTACGCACAGACGTATGCAAGACATGGGTTTCAGCTGTCGCATTCCTTGTGTCAAGCCACTCTTGAACAACAGACAGCGTCAGAAGCGTCTCGCCTGAGCTAAAGACAAAAAGGACTGGACTGGTCCAAAGTTATGTTCTCTGATGAAAGTACATTTTGCATTTCCTTTGGAAATCAGGGTCCCAGAGTCTGGAGTAAGAGAGGAGAGGCACACAATCCACGTTGCTTGAGGTCCAGTGTAAAGTTTCCACAGTCAGTGATGGTTTGGGGTGCCATGTCATCTGTTGGTGTTGGTCCACTGTGTTTTCTGAGGTCCAAGGTCAACGCAGCCGTATACCAGGAAGTTTTAGAGCACTTCATGCTTCCTGCTGCTGACCAACTTTATGGAGATGCAGATTTAATTTTCCAACAGGACTTGGCACCTGCACACAGTGCCAAAGCAACCAGTATCTGGTTTAAGGACCATGGTATCCCTGTTCTTAATTGGCCAGCAAACTCGCCTGACCTTAACCCCAAATCTATGGGGTATTGTGAAGAGGAAGATGCGATATGCCAGACCCAACAATGCAGAAGAACTGAAGTAGGGGTCAACCGATTATCGGCGCTGATATTAAGCATTTTTATGATTATCGGTATCGGTCATTTTCAAAACCGATGTGCCGATAAAATTTATTTAATTTTGAAAGGCGCTATTTGGCTCTGATGCAGCCTGTCAGAACTCACCACTCTGTGGCCTAGAGCAGTCTCCGCCCACCGCGCATCTGATTTGTTGGGAGTCGCGAGTCAGACCAATCAATGTGGAAGACTAACTTGAGCCAACTTGTTTGTTGGAGTTTGTTTGTGCAGTGTGAATTGGCCTTAAGGCACTCTCACACTGAAAGCGCTTGCTACAGTTTCAGTGATCATCACGCATCAGTTGTCTCTCAAAGGCAGCAGCAGACGTTGCTCAAGTTGCAATAAATCACAATCCACTACACTGAAGTTGCAAAACACCTCAATATTATCTATTTATGGTTTCCGCGACGGGGAAAACGCAGGCGGAATTGCGGAATCCAGTCATATAAAGGGAATTTACTGTATAACGCGGAGTCACGGAGTTCGTCAAAGTTTGGATGAATTAATCAAAAGTAGGTCAGTACACTCGCGCTATGGACTAGTATCTGTAAATATTAAGCTGCAAAAATACTTATTTAAATATGAATTCTGCATGTTCTGCGTGTCTCTGTATATGTGAATGGCACAGACGCGCGGTTTTGATTATACACGCACACGCACACACACACACACACACACACACACACACTGAAGTGCGCGGCGTTCGCGGTGTTTTCAGCATCTGCCGTCTCACTAAATGAGGACATAAATACATGAACAACATTCCCAGAACTGCGCTGAGAGTTGCTTCATGAGCATTTGACCGTTTCATTTGAGTAAAACGATCGTCATATCATATACATAGGCTAAAGAAACTTAAGAGGTCCTCATGGCAACCCGTCAAAATAAAAGTTCGGTTTATCTACTACTACTATTACTACTACAACAACAACTTTTGTTTAAAAGTATAATCACACAATACGCTATTTCTTCCATGTTTTAATTTTAATGGTAAACCCATTTGTTTGCCAAAAAATTGAGTTTAACTCTCATTTGATTAAATGATAACTGAAATTAATGTTTTATGGCTTCATTTGCACTGCACTGTAAATTAAAACTAATCGAAATTACTGTCACATAGGCCAAGATTAGGACGACATAAATTGTGACATTTCAATAGGTATTGAACCAAGTGTGCCTATAACAGGCTATTAGTGTTATAGTTTAATTAAAATAGTGCAGTCTTCTTCACAACTTCTACAATGGAGCTATGAAGACAATTAAATTATTTACACTTATATTATAATTATGAGAGGTTATGCTATTACACATACATTTCTAACATGTAAATTATTGAAGCCAAATACTTACATTTCCCCAAGCTGTTTAGCTGTAGTATAGTATTCATAGGCTTAATCATGAAGCATGCAGTGGCCCCACTTTTAACTCTCTCTTTATATTACCCTTATTGTAGATGGATGCATGGAGAAAGACAAGAGTAAGAAGTGCAATCAACACCAGGGAAGGCAGTTTTTGTCAGAGCCCTTGTTATTCTTAATTTTGACATTCATTTTCATTTTTACATCAGACATAATATATCGGTTAACAATATCGGTTATCGGTCCACTTGGTCTGTAATAATCGGTATCGGCATCGGCCCTGAAAAACACATATCAGTCGACCCCTAAGCTGAAGGCCACTATCAGAGCAACCTGGGCTCTCATAACACCTGAGCAGTGCCACAGACTGATCGACTCCATGCCACGCCGCATTGCTGCAGTAATTCAGGCAAAAGGAGCCCCAACTAAGTATTGAGTGCTGTACATACTCATACTTTTCATTTTCATACTTTTCAGTTGGCCAAGATTTCTAAAAATCCTTTCTTTGTATTGGTCTTAAGTAATATTCTAATTTTCTGAGATACTGAATTTGGGATTTTCCTTAGTTGTCTGTTATAATCATCAAAATTAAAAGAAATAAACAAATATATCAGTATATTGAAATATATCAGTCTGTGTGTAATGAATGAATATAATATACAAGTTTCACTTTTTGAATGGAATTAGTGAAATAAATCAACTTTTTGATTTCTTTCCTGTAGCTCAAATAGTAGAGCATGGCACTAGCAACGCCAAGATCATGGGTTCGATTCCCAGGGAAAGCAAGAGCTGATAAAATGTAAAAACTGTAACTTGAATGCAATGTAAGTCGTTTTGGAGAAAAGCGTCTGCTAAATGCGTAAATGTAAATGTAAAAATATGACCAGCACCTGTATATGTCACTATTAATACAACTATTATTAATACTATTATCATTTTGTTTACTTTTTTAATAGTTATAATAGTACTAATAATAGTTATATTAATAGTTGTATTACAAAGAACAATTTTTAGCCAAAAAGCTAATATGCAATATCTGCAAATGTGTTTATATTTACAGTATCACATGTACTTTAATTTTATTAGTATTTGTTATGTTCTAAAAAATTGTGTATTTATATGATTTATATACATATATAAATATCACAAATATAAAATTACTAATTGCCAACTAATTGTGTATGTATTATATATATATATATATACACTGAACAAAATTATAAACGCAACACTTTTGTTTTTGCCCTCATTTTTCATGAGCTGAACTCAAAGATCTAAGACTTTTTCTATGTACACAAAAGGCCTATTTCTGTCAAATATTGTTCACAAATCTGTCTAAATCTGTATTAGTGAGCACTTCTCCTTTGCCGAGATACTCCATCCGCCTCACAGGTGTGGCATATCAAGATGCTGATTAGACAGCATGATTATTGCACAGGTGTGCCTTAGGCTGGCCACAATAAAAGGCCACTCTAAAATGTGCAGTTTTACTGCATTGGGGGGGCCCAAAAACCAGTCAGTATCTGGTGTGACCACTATTTACCTCACGCAGTGCAACACATCTCCTTCGCACAGAGTTGATCAGGTTGTTGATTGTGGCCTGTAGAATGTTGGTCCACTCCTCTTCAATGGCTGTGCGAAGTTGCTGGATATTGGCAGGAACCGGAACACGCTGTCGTATACGCCGATCCAGAGCATCCCAAACATGCTCAATGGGTGACATGTCCGGTGAGTATGCTGGCCATGCAAGAACTGGGATGTTTTCAGCTTCCAGGAATTGTGTGCAGATCCTTGCAACATGGGGCCATGCATTATCATGCTGCAACATGAGGTGATGGTCGTGGATGAATGGCACAACAATGGGCCTCAGGATCTCGTCACAGTATCTCTGTGCATTCAAAATGCCATCAATAAAATGCACCTGTGTTCGCTGTCCATAACATACGCCTGCCCATACCATAACCCCACCATCAGCAAACCGCTCACCCACACGACGCCATACACGCTGTCTGCCATCTGCCCTGTACAGTGAAAACCGGTATTCATCCGTGAAGAGAACAACTCTCCAAAGTGCCAGACGCCATCGAATGTGAGCATTTACCCACTCAAGTCGGTTACGACGACGAACTGCAGTCAGGTCGAGACCCCGATGAGGACGACGAGCATGCAGATGAGCTTCCCTGAGACGGTTTCTGACAGTTTGTGCAGAAATTCTTTGGTTATGCAAACCGATTGTTGCAGCAGCTGTCCGGGTGGCTGGTCTCAGACGATCTTGGAGGTGAAGAAGCTGGATGTGTAGGTCTGCGGTTGTGAGGCCGGTTGGATGTACTGCCAAATTCTCTGAAACGCCTTTGGAGACGGCTTATGGTAGAGAAATGAACATCCAATTCACGGGCAACAGCTCTGGTGGACATTCCTGCAGTCAGCATGCCAATTGCACGCTCCCTCAAAACTTGCGACATCTGTGGCATTGTGCTGTGTGATAAAACTGCACATTTAAGAGTGGCCTTTTATTGTGGCCAGCCTAAGGCACATCTGTGAGGTGGATGGAGTATCTCGGCAAAGGAGAAGTGCTCACTAACACAGATTTAGACAGATTTGTGAACCATATTTCAGAGAAATAGGCCTTTTGTGTACAAAGAAAAAGTCTTAGATCTTTGAGTTCAGCTCATGAAAAATGGGGGCAAAAACAAAAGTGTTGCGTTTATAATTTTGTTCAGTGTATACTCTGTCTGTGTCTATACATACGTACATATATGTATGATATTTTATATATTTTTTAATTTATATAAATAAAGGTATGTACTACTTTATTATGTTTATTTTTTTAATAGGGATAATAGCATTAATAATAGTTGTATTAATAGTGACATATATGTAATAGCATATCCTATTTTATGTATACATAAATATTATTGCTTTCATATATTACTCATATTATTGCTTTTATTTTCTTTTAGCACTTGTAGGACACAAGGCTTTCCCATCTTCTCCTGTCCAGACAGAAACAAGGTGAACTTCACTCCGAGCGGCTCGGCCTTCTGTCCGGTGAAGCTGCTGTGTTCCTCTCTTTTCCCGTCAGATGATGCTGCTCGCCCCAGCTCAGGACAGACGTCTGGTTCATTTACAGAGCTGCGGCCCGTGTCGTCTGAACGCTGCAGTATTAGGAAGTGCCTGCTGCTCAGTTAGCCAATCACAGCTCAGATCTCAAACATCTGACTTTTCTAGGAAATTTTGTACTTGCTAATGGTTGTACAAAAGGACTTTGTCTTGGGGTTTTCTGCTGGAATGCACAAATCTTTACTTAACCTTGCAGCACATCCTTACTAACCAGGTAAAACACATTAGATATGACAGATAATCAACAGCAAAAATGTGCTTCATGCCTTAACACATAACTCAGGTTTAACTTTCATTAGGGCTGGATGATGTAGCTAACTAATTATATTTCAATATTTTGAGTCGTTTGATGATATATATATTGTTTTTCCTGTAGAAGAAACATCATTTCACCCCAACAGTCATTGTATTGCCAGCAAAATGATTGCAAATATATTGTGCATATTCAATATGCTGCCCACCCCTAACGTTCATAAGTCTATTGAACAGTAAAATGGCTTTGTGTTTTTAGCCTCTTTTATTCATGTGACACTGTTATGGTGTATAAATATGACTGCTGGATGCTCACATTAAAGTTACATTTTTCAAAGTATAATAATTTCTGTTTTACTCCAACTACGTGCGTCCTTTTTTTTAAACTGCATTTATTTGGTTGGGGGATTTTCAATGTTTAAATTAAACAGCAATGTACATTCTAAATAAATTTAAATGGAAAATGTACCAATAATATGTGCACATATTAACATAAGTATTAAAACTAATAGTAATCTGCATATAGAAACCAGAAAAAGAATTTTCTTTCTTCTGCAAACAATTGAAATAATTTTCATTCAAAATATTTTTAAAGGAAAACTTCTAGCGGTAGCATGTACTTTGTGTATATACTTTATAAAAGGTATAGTCATACTATTGGGTAAAATGAAGCTGCTTTTATTCATTTCATGCCATTCAGGGTTACAGTCGTATTAGAAATGGAAGAAACACACAAGTACGACACAAAATATTGAAAATTATATGGCATTATTTGGTGTAGCGGGATACGATTTATGGTGATGCATATTTTACTTTGTCTAGTAAAGCTCTGATATGAACTGACTTCAGTAAGGCCTTTTGGTCCCACTGTGCATTGTGTTATGTGGAATCACATTTACAAATCTTTATTACATTTTATTGCACTTGCATGTTTGTAGTTTAATATGTACGGTGAAAAGTAATTTATAGTACATGGGAACCTGTTTTCAGGCACACAAACATAATCAGCACTAAGAAATACAGTTAACCAACATATACATAAATGCTTACTTCATATGACCTGGTCTGACCAAGTTGTTTATTGGATACAATATTTGATTGGTATTCATGACAAAAATAATAGAGTACAATAGTCAGGTTCTGGAAGTAAAAATCCTATTAATTTTCTCATAATGTTTAAACCTTTCAACAAACCATGAGCTCTGATGTTTTATTATTTATTATATACGCTTTTAAGGGGGGAAAAATCCACCATCATGAATAAATAAATGAATGAATTAAAAATAAAAAAATAAAACCCTTCCAGAAAATTACTTCCAGAACCAAGCCTGTAAAAAGTGAGCACAGTTGCTTTCTATAACATAACCATACAGTACATCTTAAATAAGGTGTTAAATTTATGTACACCTTGACCTATTAATAGCTGCTTTCACATCAGGTGAAGTTTCCATAAGATAATATTATATATATATATATATATATATATATAATGTTCATTAAAATAAATTAATTGAAGGACGGTGATAAAGTCCTCTCATATTTAAGGCTTCTGAAATGCAGCATTAGTTTTAGTTGACGGCATTAAAGAAAGACAACTTACATAACATTTGCAAAAATACTTTTCCATTTCTTTCATAACTGATCAAGGCAACATCTAAAATAAATAACGATAAAAAAGTCTGAAATCATGCAATATCACAATATACAAACCCAAACTACTTACTGTTGCTAATAATGCTGTGTCAGTATATACATTTATGTAATACAAGAAAATCCACAATGTTATGGCAAATCAAACTGCCTTGACAATACTAGCAAATGAAAAAGGAATCAAGGCCAGAGTGATTATTATTAGTTTCCTTTGGCAGCAAATATTTCTTCGTTAAATAATTAAGGTTAACTGCTATGGCTGATATCTGTGCGGTACAGGCGTCTGTAGGCCTCTCACATGAACTGTCGATTGTGCGACGGGTGTAAAGTGCATCTGTAACAGGGCAGATTAAGCGTTCAGGAGCTCATGTTCTTCATCGGTTCGGCCGATCGCGTCGGGGTTTGACAGCGGATCCAGATCGGCAAACAGATTGAACCAAGCAGAGAGATCTTTTGAGGTATCTGTAATAAAAAACTGAGTATTAGAATCGTATTACAATATATACAAAAATACAACCTAAAGTTAACACAACCTAAAGCTAGGGGTATAAATATTTGCTCTGACATCAAATCTGAAATTTGGTCTCAATGTAAAATCTAAAATTTTAAATATCATATACACTATATTGCCAAAAGTATTGGGTCACCCCCTTCTAATGAACAGGTTTGACTACTTTAGTAATTTCCATGAGTACAAATCTTAATGTTTAAGCATATAATGATATTCTAGGGAATTGTGTCACGAATCAGTACGTTTACAACTGAAAATAGATTATTTTTGGATAAAAAATTAACACAAAAGGCATTATTATTATAATCAAGTATTAAGTATTCAATTCTATAATACTGTAAATGCATCTTTTTGACATCAATGCATCACAACGGATCAATGCATGTTTACACTCTCAATACTGGTTATGACTGATATATTTAAATGACTCTGATCATATTTACCTTTCACTGCAGGTTTGGAAGAGATTTGACTCGCTACAGATGAGTTTTCAGGAATATTCTGTGGAATGGCTGTTGTCCAACCTGGAATACAGACAATATTTAAGAGCATTTACAATGTATATACACTACAAATTTGGGGTCAATTTAAAAAAAAAAAGATTTTTTATTTTTTACTTTTAATTTATTCATTCAGCAAGGACAAACATTATGGAATCTCATTTCCACCACAAAATAAAAAAGGTTAATTGCAAATTGTTTATCACACAATTCAGACTGATTTCAGAAGGATCATGTGACACTGAAGCCTGGAGTAACGATGCTGAAAATTATAGCTTAGCATTACAGAAATAAATTACATTTTAAAATATATTTAAATTAGTGCTGTCAAATGACAAATCACAATTAATCCAAAATAAAAGTTTAATCGCATCCAAAATAAAAGTTTTTGTTTACATAATACATGTATGTGTACTGTGTATATTTATTTATGTATGTATGTATATATATATATATATATACACACACACACACACATACATACATAAATAAATATACACACACATACAGTATATATTTTGAAAATATTTACATGATGTATATACATTTATATTCTTATATTTTATATTATATATATATATATATATATACATTTAATATATAAACGTAACATTTTTCTTAAATATATACATGCATGTATTTGCATTTATAATGTACACAGTATACACACATATATTATGTACACAAAAACTTTTATTTTGGATGCGATTAATCGTTTGACAGCACTAATTTAAATATAAAAACAGTTATTTTAAATTATAATTTTATTTCACCATTTTTCTGTTTGACTATTTTTGATCAAGTAAATGCAGTCTTTCAAATTTTGAAGTCTTTCTACTTAGTCTTTCTAGAATATTTTCAAAAACGTTAAAAAAAATCTTACCAATCCAACTTTTGAACACTAGTGTATAGTCTGTTCCATAATGGACTGTTATTGTTGTATCATCTATTTCAGACAGAAGATACCGATTTCATTCGGTCTCTGTCTAAAGCAGACTTTCTGGTAAGATGTTTCTGCTGACCTGAGACTGTGGACTGCAGGTCGTTCATGTTCTGGTCGAGTAGTTTGGAAGGCAGAAAGAAAGCGGGCTCCTCCTCGGGCAGCTGCGTCTCTGCTCTGCTACCGTCGGCCGGATCATCTTCCCCAAACACCTCGCGCCATTCCTGTGAGAAACCCCTGTCCTCCAGAGAACTGCTGCCCAGAATCTCATTCAACAGACTCAAGCCATCCTTCTCCTGACCGCCGGAGAAAGCGTCATCATTTCCTGTGCGTACAGTGTGAAGTCATTGGTTTAAGGATGAACTTCTCTTCATCTGTGGATAAAACTCATTCAGCTTTTATGAAAGCTTTACCTGTTTGCATGAGGTTACTGCTCAGAGTTTCTTCTTCAATTGAAATAAGCCTGAAAGAGAAGATACGATATGAGCGATTAGAGGTTTATACATGTCAAACTACAATAAATGAGGACAGAACAGCTCCTACGTTTCATCTGTATTCTGACTCGTCTCCTCATCTTCTGCTTTTGCCTTCGTTTTCTTCTTTACTTTTTTCTTTGCAGCTTGATCTGAACCCTGGAGTATCAGACACAACAGATTTGTTGGACGTGCATCATAATATCACTGCTTGTTTGTCTAAATGATGAAAGATGGGTAAGTATTTAATAAATGTAACTATTTTATCACAAATCTGAATCAAAAGCCTATTTTGGGATGATTAATCAATAAGCAGCAGGTTCCTGTTGTGACAACTTGCCCCATATCTCTACTACTGACAACATCAAGAGGATATTTACTTGAGAACTGAGACCTCCAAACCTCGCTCTGAAGCACACACTACTATTCCAAAGTTTGGGTTGCTGAAAGTCTCTTATTCTGACCAAGGATGTGTTTATTTGGTCGAAAATATGCTAAAAACTGTAAAATATTATTACAATTTTTTAAAAATAGTTTGCTATTTTTATATATTTTGAAATATAATTTATTTTTGTGACTTAAAGCTGAATTTTCAGCATTACTACTAAAGTCTTCAGTGTCACATGATCCTTCAGAAATCATTCTAATATGCCGAATTGATGCTCAAGAAACAATTATTATTATCAATTATGAAAACATTTGTGCTGCTTTATACTTTTGTTCATTTAAAAGAAAAATATTTTGTAACATTATAAATGTAATTTTTGGTCAATTTAATGCATCCTTGCAGAATAAAGGTAGTAATTTCTTAAAAAATAAAATAAAATTACTAACCCCAAACATTTGAAAAGTAGTATATTTTTCCAAAATTTGTTATGCTAAATAAATAAATAAATGTGAATATAAAATGTAAGAAAATTATCTTTCTTTTAAACTAAAAACATCCGAAACAAATCTAAATCTCACTGAAAAATGAAACAAACTCATTTTATAGTTTTAACACAAAATGTGAGCCATGAAAGTACATACACATATTCATATGAATATTATCAAACTTCTATATAATGAGATTCGTTTCTTCTGAAAGCTCTCACCCCCAGTGCTGAAGCCTCTTGAGTCTGGCAGCCTTTGAAGCTCTCATGAATAGCAGCCATAGTGTGAGAAGTTTTCTCCCAGAAATGTAGCAATGTGGTCTGAAATAGAAGAAAAGACATTTATCCTCACGACACATAATTCTGGAAGGCTTTATTCTGCTTAACCACCTTTAACAATTCATTTAGATAATAATATAAAATAATAATAATACAAATAATAAAAAATTATAATTTATAAAAAGTAAAAATAAAATAAAATTAATTTAATCTAATTCAATTACAAATGCATCACATTTACAATGTTCACTGATCAGGTAAATAAATAAATAAAAATGCTATAATAATTAAAAAAAATAAGCTACAAGAAGCAATTAAAATTCAGCACCTGATATGTTGTCAGGACGTGCGAGAGCAGATTACAGCGACTGGCTCCGAGCAGATCAACCTTCTGACACACATCATTCTTCAGTTTGTCAAAACTTGTCTTGGTATGACGCACCTGAGTTTGAACCTGAGGGATGAAAAAAGATGAAACCCATCAAAAACAACCAGCAGAAGAAAGAAGTAGTAAAGACTAACAAGGACATTTCAGATCCTCTAGAAGACATTCTCATCCCACGCTACAGTAGATGAGAATGATTAGAAGACACGTTACTCCTTCTGCTGGTGAAACGCTTTCACTGCAGTCCCTTCCAGGGTGAGACTGACCTTACGGAACTTCTCCATCTGCTTGAGTGTGTCGGGATCCAGCTCCTGAGAAACGTCCTTCATCCAGAGCAGAGCTCCTCTGTACTCGGTCCGTGACTGCTCCATCCTGTTCACCGTCAGCCACGTGTCAGAAATGGCTCGGTAGCGAAACGTCTCCACCTCCTGGTACAGACGCCCCAGCGGACCTCGCAGCGCCAGCCTGCAGGGAGAAACGAATAAAGTAAATGAAGAAGAAGAAGAATTCCAAAACCAATCGCATCTGATTAGAAGCTTGATTAGAGACCTTTGCTGTGAAGAGAAGCAGAGAGCTTTCCCAGTAGCTTGCATGATCTTTCCAGCTCGACTTTTGTCCTGAGAGCCCTGTGAACGCAGGAACCGACCCAGTTCATTCTCCTCCTGGGACAAAACTGAAAATTGCATCAGAATTTAGCCACATACATATGTTTTCTTTGAATAATAAATCATGACTGAAATCTAGCTTTAAGTGTTAAACATTTGAATGGCACATTCTTAAAAATAAAGGTTCTGAATTAGTTTTTTGCAGCGATGCCATAAAATAACCATTTTGGGTGTTCAATTTAAAATATATGTGACCCTGGACCACAAAACCAGTCTTAAGTGTCAATTTTTCGAAATTTAGATTTATATGTTAGCTGAAAGCTGAATAAATACGCTTTCCGTTGATGTATGGTTTGTCAGGTTCGGACAATATTTGGCCGAGATACAACTATTTGAAAATCTGGAATCTGAGAATGAAAAAAAAATCTAAATATTGAGAAAATTGCCTTTAAAATTGTCTTAGCCAATGCATATTACTAATCAAAAATGAAGTTTTGATATATTTACAGTAATAAATTTACAAAATATCTTCATGGAACATGATCTTTACTTAACATTCTAATGATTTTTGGTATAAAAGAAAAATCGATCATTTTGACCCATACAATGTATTTTTGGCTATTGCTACAAATATACCCCAGCGACTTAAGACTGGTTTTGTGGTCCAGGGTCACATATTAACTTTAGGCCTAAATGTAATATCAAATAACACTACAGTTAAAATTATTATCAAGTATGTTCTTTAGTACGTTAGCACATCAAAATGTGTGTCATTTTTTAAGTATTACAAAAGATTATTAAAACAACAATTTAAAATTTACTTTAAAAGTAAAACTAAAAAAAAAAGTATTTTTTAAAATAACTACTCGTGAAATAACTATGAAATAAAAAGAAGTTGAACGTAAGAGTGCTTTTTTTTGTCCCACTTAAGACAGACATAAGTAAATCTTTATATATAATTTAATAATTACTTCCGCTGTCTTATTATACTTATAATAGCGGCACTTGCGTGTGACGAATTGAAAATTGTATGTTAAATATATTTGTGGGTTCACATTTGTAATGATTAAATTAGAATTTAGTACATTTTTAAAGCACGACAAAAGATTATTAAAACAGTTATTTAAAATGTACTTTAAAGTAAAAAAAACAACAACAACTTAATATTAAGTGAACCCTAAAAATTAAGTAATTTAAGTATTAAAAGTGCACTTTAGTGTGTTAAGTAACATGACGTTATACTCTCTTGACCTTGGTAACACTTTAGCATATAGGGATCAATTCTCACTATTAACTAGTTGCTTATTAGCACGCCTATTATTAACATATTGGCTGTTTATTAATGCTTAAAGCACATATTCTGCATCCCTAATCCTAACCAATACCTAAACTTAACTACCCTACTGACTATTAATAAACAGCAAATTAGGAGTTTATTGAGGCAAAAGTCATAGCTAATGGATTTTTAATAGTGAGAATTGGATCTTAAAATAAAGTGCGACTTTTTTATTGCATCAATATATATATTATCTGCAAGTATTTTTTAAATATACTTTTAAGATTTGATGCACACTTCAAGTGCACATTGAATACAATTAAGCTTATTTTTTTCACAACCAATTTATAAACGTGTGTATATCAATATTAATAAATGTGTGAATCTGCAGTTTACTTACAGCTGATTCTCCTTTGATACTGTTCAATCACCTTAAGGAGCTCCATGCACGTTCTCTGTACTGAATGAAACACCTGAAGAGAAGCATGAAAAACCACATTAAACACATGACCATTTGATTCAGTCAGACCCAGAGGAAAGTTTGGACTGGGTCCGTTCCTCACCTCCAGTTTAGCGTCCAGATCAGCATCGGAAGCAACGACATGCTCATCTTCCTTCTTTCCTGTGACTTTAATCAGTGTTTGCTTGGTTTTCCAGTACTTCTGCTGGAACTTGTTGACCACAGAAGATTCTTGACTTTGGAGAAAGTGATCAAAATGGGAAATACCTCTGCAAAGACATGACAAACCAATTAAGAAGGCATCTCATTTGTTTAAGTCTAATACTTTATAATGAATGGATGGTTTCTGCATACTCACTGGTTCCCTCTCTCCATGTTTGTCAGGTATCTGAAATAAAAAGATCATTATTGCATTATAGCTAACTGTCAATAGTGTCACGTTTGATAGTTTAACAGTTCTAATTTATAGTCATTGTTTTACTGAAAAAAGCGTTCAACAACGAAACCTGTTTATCATTGCATTTTGTAAATAAGAAATAATACACAACATGCAGGCCTCTTCTTTATCTTTCAAGAGCATTTTTTCCCCCCATAGGAACATATTATCTTTATTAATAAACCTAATTGACAATATCTAAACTACAGTACACAAATCACTCACAATATTCAACTGTATGTGATTCTCACATCCGTATTTCATTCTCTGCCGCACCAAAACAAACACCAGCTATATTCTGTCATTATGCAAACGCTACAGTAAATACAGGAAACGATCCGTTTCTAATAATAACAATGAATTGAATTATTGCGAGACTCACCTTGCGAGCTTGAATCCCGGCTGCTGATGTTTAAGACATGCTGTAATAGGAAAATAAAACGCTAACGTTATATGTGCATCGCTGCGCGTTTTTGGGTGCGCGTCCTTGCAGATGGAGCGATGACGTCATGCGCGCTACTGCACGAGCTCACTGCGAACATAAAGGAGTGAGAAGAGCGACATTTAACTTGAAACGGGGACTCAAAATGCGCAGTTGTGATCGTTCTAAAAGATTTTATTTTTATGCTTTTGGCTTTCGTAGATTTTAAAAGGCTATTAAAGTGTCTCTGTTTCAGTATTCATCTGTAATTCTCAAGAATACGGCAGAAGGTGCGCGCGGACGTTATCATGTGGTGTCTGTTACTTTTCTCAGCGCTTATGTGAATAGACTAATCACAGTCGGTTGCGATTATGTACATTTGAGATGATCAATATGAGATGCTCGGGTGGAAAAAAGGAAACAAATTTTTGCACTAAGAAACTGAAGCCTGTTTTTTTTTTTTTTTTTTTTTAAATAAGTCTTAATGTAAGAAAATAAAGGCAGTGCAGAAAATACATGTACACATACGATACACGCATTTGTTTCGAAATACGCAAACTCTCTCTGAAATGATTTAGAAACTTTAGAATGACCTTTAGAAATGTAGAATATTTGATAAACATCAAAATAAACAAGCTTTTACATTCATTTTCAGTAGAAGTAATTGTCTCCAACAGTGTGTGGCATGATGTATTCATTAATGAAATTACATTCACTTTCATAGCAGTTTCATTAAATCATCAGAGAAATGACAAAACCGTTGACACACGATCTCAGCAAAGCAAAATCAATTACAGGAGCTCATTAAGTTTTGCTCTGTCTGTCAGAAATTATGACACATATTCAGCAGCACTTCAGAGAACAACTTCTGATGAAGTTCGTAAGTGTGCATGGAGACAACCTGTACTAAGGATGTCTTTAAAGATTTTTCATAAATAACGCATTAGTATATAATGAAATTAGTAAGATTTATCACATTATTCACCTCAAAATAGCCTTACAGTCTTAAATGAATATACAGACATGCTTTTCTTAAATGCAGTTGCAATATGGATTTTGTATGCATTTTCACTTTGACACTTGTTTTGTGATGTCAGTTGCATGAAAATGTCTTCCAAACTAGAAGTCCCTTGTGTAACACTCATGCCAACTACAATCAAAAGATAACAGATTATTAGCTACTATGAATCAGAATCAGTTGATGAGTAAATCATAACAGAATTTTGAATTTGTGAACTTTTCCTGTTCCAGTTCAAAATGGAAACCTGCCAAATGATCTTAAAATAAACGCATGTACTAATTTCTCTTTTATTACAAGACAAAATAATCATCCAAAAGGTAAGTACGGAGACTCGCTGTGGTAGTTATAGTCTGGACAGACTTTCTGCACCAGTTTGTAGTCCAAGCTATAGAAGAATATGTAGACACAGATGACTTTGAATGGTTTTGAGCAGAGCCAAGACACATGGCTGTGAGTCTGATCCTGGTCGCAGCTATGAGACGGGTCGTACCAGCAGCGTGTGCTTTTGGTACCTCTCTCCACCCTCTCATGCTCCACCCTGCAGTTAAACATCCTCGACTCCACCGAGTGCAGGACGGTTTGAGCCGCTGCATCAAATTCCACCACTTTGCTCGGAGGAACCAGCCCTACGGAGACGTTTCCACCTCCGGTGGTGTTGTATCGGAAATAAACGCTGAACGTTCCGTTGCCGTGATCCACGATCTTCCCAGCGATGAGCAGGTTGAGGCTCGTGGACTTCACTTTGCACTGGAAATCTCCCCAGCCGAACATCTTCTTAGTTTTTCCTCTTTTCACCGTGACCCGTTTCCTGGATTGTTGGGCTGACGGGTGTGTCTCCGTCAGGTTTGGAGCCCAGTCCCAAAGCTCCTGCTCGGGACATGGCTGGAGTTTGTCAGACAGGAGGGCTTGGTCGGCATCACGGACATCGGGACTTGACATGAGCAATGGGTCTGAATCAGTACATGGATACTTCACTGTCCTCTTAGGCCTGTCTATTTGCAGAGACCTTGCGGTCAGAGGACTATTTCCTTTGGCATATCTGACCTGAGACAACAAAATGAGACAATAATGTAGTTTTACACACAAAAAGAGACAATGAAAAAAAAACCCCACCATATCAGAAGGACAAGATCTCCTTGACTTCATTCGAAATGATTTGACAGCAAATCTGTCATACAAGAGAGCTTTTATAAGTGAGCTCTTGGATCAATAATCCAAATTTTATTTTTATAGTATGTCACTTAATTAAAGAGAGGTTCACATCCAACGTCAGGGTCAGTGCAAGGTCAGTCCTGAAACAAATATGGAGATTCAAAAGGTGTCAGAGAGGTGCCTGTAATTGAATCTCAGCCATCAATATCAAATCAAAATGACCTACAGGAGAGTCAGGGAAAGATGGTCTGATTTACAAAAGCTAAACGTGTCCATATTAGATATAGTATATCTACATGATATCCATATATACAATATATCTACATAAATAGACAGACAGACAGACAGACAGACAGACAGATAAGATAGATAGATTGATAGATAGATAGATAGATAGATAGATAGATAGATAGATAGATAGATAGATAGATAGATAGATAGATAGAACAACAGAATGATAGACAGAACAATAGAAAGACTAGAGAGAGATAGATAGAACAGAACGATAGATAGAACAGTAGATAGAATGAACGACAGACAGAGAGACAGACAGACAGATAGATAGAACAACAGAATGATAGACAGAATGATAGAAAGACAGAGAGATAGATAGATAGAACGATAGATAGAACGAACGAACAATAGATAGATGAACAGAATGATAGACAGAACGAAAGATTGATAGATGGATAGATAGAACGATAGATAGAACAATAGATAGAACGATAGATAGATAGATAGTCAGACAGATAGGACAAAAGAATGACAGAACAATAGACAATGATAGATAGAACGATTGAATGATAGACAGACACACAGACAGACAGATAGATAGACAGATAGACAGATAGATAGAACAATAGATAGATAGATAGTCAGACAGATAGGACAAAAGAACGATAGAACGATAGAACGATAGACAGAATGATAGATAGAATGATAGAACAATAGATAGATAGGATAAAAGAATGACAGAATGATAGACAATGATAGACAGAACGATTGAATGATAGATAGACACACAGACAGACAGACAGACAGATAGACAGACAGACAGACAGCCAGACAGATAGACAGATAGATAGAACAATAGATAGATAGATAGTCAGACAGATAGGACAAAAGAATGACAGAATGATAGACAATGATAAATAGAACGATTGAATGATAGACAGACACACAGACAGACAGGACAAAAGAACGATAGAACGATAGACAGAATGATAGATAGAATGATAGAACAATAGATAGATAGGATAAAAGAATGACAGAATGATAGACAATGATAGACAGAACGATTGAATGATAGACAGACAGACAGACAGACAGACAGAGATAGAGATAGAGATAGATAGATAGATAGATAGATAGATAGATAGATAGATAGATAGATAGATAGATAGATAGATAGATAGATAGATAGATAGATAGATAGATAGATAGATAGATAGATAGATAGACAGACAGACAGACAGGACAAAAGAACGATAGAACGATAGACAGAATGATAGATAGAACGATAGAACAATAGATAGATAGTATAAAAGAATGGCAGAATGATAGACATAATGATAGATAGAATGATTGAATGATAGATAGAACGACTGAATGACAGACAGACAGATAGATAGACAGAATGATAGATAGACAGATAGATCATGACAAACATGTTCAGTACAGAGGTGACAGCACAGAAAAAACAAACATCTAATTCCAGCCCCCTGCAGTGATGAGTTAATGAGATAATTTAGGAATACATAACAAAAACCTTTCATCTCATTCGCCTCATTTACATTTCAGAATTACTTTTTTATGATACACAATACAGTCAGACATGCTGCTTTAGTGCCAGAATGCTGTGAAACATAATTAACTTCATTTGAAGACTGACAGTTTTCCCAAACAGCTCCGGGCAGGATTACGGCTTTCCGATGGCAGATTTACAGGAAGCTGGTTTAATGGATTAGGTCTCCAGCAGTTCCACACTGCCATCACACTCCAGCTATAAATAAGATCAAGGTGTTCCCAGCTCAGAGTTCATTTCCAAAAATGGAAATTTATGGAGTTGTAACATTCATAAACATGATTCAAAGGAGCCAGACGAGGTAATGTGTGTGTAAACAATAGCACCTTCATTTTGGATTAAAGTATGATTATGTATGATGGAATGCCAAGTAAACAGAATGGAACTTGTGCAGCGATCATTTGAATTATTATTATTATTTTTTAGAATGATGAATAAAAATAGTGACACATTTGAAAACAATACTTTTTTTAAGTACTATAAGTACAGAACTTTTAAAGTTGGCTTACAGGTAAACATAAATAAATAACAGTATGTTTAAATATTTTTAATATATCATATATATCATATTTTTAAACATATCAAATTAAATATTTTGAATACTACTACTTTTACTTGAAATTTTAAGTCTTTTTGTATTTAAAATGATTTTATGTATGCATGTATATTAATGTATTATTTTAATAATATACTATTATTTTTAAATATATCAAATTAAATATTTCGAATACTAATGTTTTACTAGAAATGTAAAGTCTTTTCAATCTTATAACTATGATTTTTTTAATTACGTGCTTTTTATAGAATAATATGACTATGATTATGCTATAAGCATTTCTAAGGATCTGATCTGTACGTTTTCACTCTGTACATTGCAGTCAGTCAGTCAAAAGAGGAATTAAATTCACCTGCAAGGATGAAATCATGACATACTGTAACTCATCTGAAACATTCCCAGAGGGAGATACTATCTCTGAAACCAGCGCTCTCCTAAACTTGAAAAAGAATCCATGATTGGGTTGAGAATATTAGTGAATAAATCATTAAGTCATGATTTAAATCCATAGATCATGGTTAAAAACATAAACAGCACCGTAATCAGATGAAGGCAAAGTTACTGCAACACTGGAGCAATTCCATTGAACATGTCCAGGTAAAAAAAAGGAAACCCCCAAAAATCGAAACTTATGTTATCAACTCAATAGCTCTTTTCACAGAATTCGTATATTGGATCTTTATCTCCAGAGGTCAGACACTTACAGTCACACTTATATATTTATATAAAAAAGCAATAATCCTTTTGAGGCTTGAGCACCACGTTGCCTCTTATTTCAATTAGAGACAAATCGATCTTCAGTCTGAGGTGTGAGCTGGACCTTATACAGAGAGAGGAGGACGCAGGACTGGAGACACAGACGTCAAAAACAAAATACTACTTCTGCTTCTTCAGCTCACAATGCTGGAATGTTGCATTATTAACAGTATGTGATGAGAAGTCCTACTCTGATTAATACTGGAGAACCTCTATAACAGCACTATGAATGATAAACTGCAATTGGAAGCACAATACATGAGACTGCAAATGTTCACAAAATGTTGTTTCACCTGAAAACATGATAAAATTGCTGACGTTTCTGAGCAGTATCGATCACTCCAGCGCAGTTTCCTAATGGCAAGCTGAACATTGATGACCAATACTGCATGTTCCTTCATATGATATTCTTAACCAACCATTAAATTACTAAAGTATTGCTGACAGAAACTATGGACAGCAGCATGTACCTGCATCTACTTGTGTCTTGTAATGCAATCGAGTTCCATCATTAATGATTATTATATAAATAGGAGGGCTTTTCTGTCGAGCTTCAGTTAAAGAAATGGTGGTTTGCTCGTTTTAGCTGGTTTCAACACATCAGACTGGTCTAATTTGACCATTTTATGGGGTTTTTGGGCACATCATTTGGATAGTAGCTCTATAAAAAATATACAAAATGTCACATTGTAGCATTTTATGAGTGAAAATGGTTTCTACACCATATTTTCTTCAGTGTGAACCATCTTAAACCAGCTAAGACCTGAAAATCACATTAAACTGTTTTGCTGTTTTTTTTTTGTTTGTTGCCCCATCAGGATATCATGATTTGTGGTAAAGAATGTCAATAATTCCTGTTGGAATTTCTTTTATAATTTAGAATCAGCTCTAAAGGATCCTAATGGGAATTTTGTAAAGATTCCATAACATAACAATTAATGTTACATCTTCTAACTGTAGAACAAAATACAATATTATACAAAAATATATGGTCACAGAATTTAGAGTATAATTTAGAGCAAATTAGAGAAATATCTGATTTACAAAGGAATTATTTTACACCCACACCCCCCAATGTGATTGCCGTTAATAATAAGACATTGCAATAGCATTTAAAAAAAACAAAAAAACACACACTATAGAAATTCCATGTTCAATTTCAGAATTTGATATTAATAAAAATACCAATGTTCACATATTCTCCATATAATCCACCCTTCCTTCATAAAGCTCTCATAAACTGTGTTTCAGCCTTTGACCACATTTGATTATTTGATTCTTACAGGATTTGTAATTGATCCCATTAGGATTGGCTCTAAATTCCAATAGAAATCAAGCACATTCCTGCCTGTCGCTGTCTGCGGTTCTGAACATCAGACAGCCAAACACATCAAAGAGCAAGTTCAACACCCACAGCAAAGATAAGAATTGGTGATAAAATGCAAATTTACTTACATCATTAATGGAGAGGACTATCCCGAGACACATCAAACTGCTCGCAATCATCATCATTTAGAAGGTTTCCGACTCTTGAACTTTCCTCGCAGCCGTTCTGATCCCTGTGAAATTCTCAATGGAATTCAGTGAAGTTCAGGGGAAGCTGATCTTCCTGATGCAAGGCTCTTCTCTCCTCTGCGCTGTGAACACATGGTCACTCAGCTCCATCTGACACTGACAGACGCTCGCTCGCATGAGGGAGGAACGCCTATGAACGTCGACACAACCAATCCTATGACTTTCATTAATAGAGTCATATCTGACTTCACACAGTGGATAACAGATCAAATTCACAAAATATGGAGATAGACCAGAAACATCATTCATTCATGTTTAATACACCAGTATTTATTACCTGTAGGTCATCAGAAAACATAAGCTGTACAAAAAAAAAGACCTTGGTACTTTACAACATGACCATAATCAACAAAGATCAGCGAGACCACTTTGCAATGTACTAAACATTTCTGTGCAATAGAAAAGAAATGAATATGATTTAATACTCATTGTTATTTACAAATAAAACTAAAGGTAAACATTCATTTCACCAGCTGCTAGCAGGACGGCCGGGTGAAACGACTCTAATGTAGCAGCGTAAATGAATTTGGGGAAAATGAGGAGATTTGACCGATAAAAAGCATCTTCTATATTACTACTATTTGAATGGAAGATTTCAGCAGGATTCATAGACTATCACATTTTAGGAATATCATATTCACGCTGTTTTTTTTTGTTTTGTTTTTTTAAATATAAGAGGTTCAAATTAAATCAAATTTCATGAATACATACACACTATATTTTCTTTTTCAATGCATTTTGTATTTTTTTTTTTTTTTTTGGAGGGGAGGAAGGGTAATGTGTAATCATTTGAAAATAATTTATTGATATATAAATTGAATACTGCTTAATCTGCTGAATGGTAAAAAATGAATTACTGTTTGATGGCTTTGTAAGTTTGCTGCAAGTGTGTGAGACAGCTCATACTTATGATGTGATAATATTATACAGTAATATATATATATATATATATATATTTATATATATATATATATATATATATATATATCAGATCCAACAAAAGTGCTACACATGTACAATGAGCCCAGAAAGTAATTGCACCCTTAAACCACACTTTAGGTATGGATGTCTTTGCATTAGATAACAATATCAAAAGTAAATATATTAGCATTTTTGATCTCTTGTGTGTATAGTACCACTTTTAATTCATTATATTTTTATAAAATACTCTCACAAGTTTTAAATAACACGGACATAAGCTGCTTAATGATATTGATATATTAAATAGTAACAGCTCAAAAGAGTCGTTCAGGAATCGGACTCAAATTGGTTGAGTTGTATATTTTTGATGCAGTATAAAATACCAATTCATAAGAGTCATTAGTTTGGGAATCGGACTACACTGGATGCATCATGTATTTTATACTGAATCAAAAACATGAGCTCATACAGGTAATTTGTTCAGAAATTAGACTACACTTGATGTGTCACATGAACCGGTTCTTTTTAATGAATCAAAAACATAAGATTCATTTGTTTGGGAATTGGACTACACTAGATACACTGCACATTTTTGCTTCACTAAAAAGAACCAGTTCAATGGACTACAATGGTTGCATTATTTGTTTTTGATTCAGTATAAAATACTGATTAGTTATTCAGTATAAAAAATTACATATTTTTGATTCAGTATAAAATACTGATTCATAAGAGTTATTCATTCAGGAATTGGACTACACTGGATGCGTCATGTGTTTTTGATTCACTAAAAAGAACCGGATCATAAGAGTCATTCATCTGGGAATCGGACTACACTGGACGTGCCATTTGAGTTTGATTCACTAAAATGAAGCTGCTCATAAGCAGCTCATGGCAGTCGCGCAAAAAACACCATCAGAATAGGTCAGTACAGTATTTCACAGCATTGGTAGAAAATGCATATGCGAAAAACATAAATGGAAGTGAACATTAATCGTTTCCAGTATTTTAAAAATGCAACAGTTCCCCATCTAATGCAATTACATTCAGACTTGTGTGTCCAAATACTTTGTAGGGCCACTGTATTTTGCATGTCCACTATCCTGTGAGAATTGGCAACAATTAGTAACAAAACTTCAGTATATTTTAATCAATAATAAGGCAGAAACTATCGGTCTTCCCATGAGACCCATTGTCTTGACACGTACATCATTCATGTAATTAGATACCAGACATTGAAAATGGGGCATAACCCCCCCAATCAAAAGTCATACTACGGTCACAACCACTTTTCCTCAACAACTGTATATCGACCAATTATTATAAAAATGTCTGAATGGAAAACTATAACAAAAAATACATATTTAAAGTCTGTTGAGCAGAAAAGACACATCATAGAAACTATACAATGCACAAATGAGTGAAAACAAAAGGATGTGAGGTCTTTAAAGAGTCCCACTCTGAGATTTATTTTTACACTTTCTCAGTTATCCCGTCTCACTGATGTGCTCCAGATTCATATTCGTTTGCCTTTAAGAATCGTTGCTTCTGAGACATCAATGGTTCAATGGCGAATGCTTTCCTTGCTGCACTAATATAGTGCAAAATAACGCCTGGAATCAGAGTGGGACTTCCAGGAGAACATGATTTGTCTTGTTTTCACCTTCCATAGAAAGGCTGCATCTTCTGTGAGCAAATGTCGTCCATGATATCTGAAGATCCCACGTTTCCTTTCGTGTTCTGCACTGTGTGTGTTGTATGTTTTGGCATTGTCTGTTCAATAGCTCCTTCCAAATAATGAATCCTCTCAGCTGGGAAGCACAAGTCGGAAGAAAGTTGTTCCGATAAGGTCCTGACCCATCGTATAGTAGACCGCAGTTGCATAATTGACAAATACTTGTAAGGAACTGAATATACAAAGGCATGATCTCACAGCGTGTGAAGATGTGTGTAAAGGCTCTTCCAGAACAAGAACATGAAGTAAAAATAAAGTATGAAGGTTTTTCTTTGCGGCTCTTGGATGTTTCTTCTTCCTTTATGTTGGATTCAAGCATTTAGGGTCCAGTATTTCAGATGGTTAGGCTTTTTTAATTTTTTTTTATTTGGAGGAGTATTTGGTTGAATCTCAAGAACATTCCTGGGTCATACTGCACCCCAAAATCAAACGCTATAACGGTAAGAAATTACTGTTTTTCATAAACAAAAAATGAAGCCTAAGGTCTATTTGCATTGTGATATTTTAATGACAATTAAGCACATTTACCCAAAAACATATTGTAAACATTAAATAAGTATCAATACATCATGATATATATTTGTTATATTGTCTTTAATTTATTATGATTTAAATGAATAAAAAAAAAAAGAGAATCACCGTTGACAATACTGAGAATTACAAATATATATATATAAACAAACAAACATTTAGGAAGAAAGTGGTTAATTTTCATAAATAATGCAATAATGTCATTTTCATAATTTTATAATGTACAAAGGTGCTAAAATAGGCTTTGTTTCATTTATGCAAAATATCATTACTTAATTTTTTTCTTTTGAATTTGGGGTACAATGTGACTTGGACATGTTTTTATGAGATTCAACCATTTGCTGATGATATTTTTCATGACGTTAGTTTTCCGAGAAGGGCTACATGTCCACATCTCCGTCATATGCCAGGGTCAAGGGTTTCAATCGATTATTATTTTGTCTTCGCTGAGGTTTCTTTGGCTTTTTGCTGAGGACAAAAGAATGATGCAGTTGTCACTCTCTTAACCCATCTTATGAGAAAACACATTTTATATTACACAAACACAGTATATATTATATATGCATATGCATGTTATGGCATATGATACAAAAATGAAATCATGAAATGTGTGTAAAAAAAATACAATGAAAAATCATGATGATCAGTAATAGCTCAGTTATGACTTATGATGAAATATAATAGGTGCCCTGATAGGTGCAAAATTATGTGTAAAGCAGTTGGACTTCATTAAAGACTGCACTGGCCTAATTTATTTTCAACATTATTGCAACATATAATCATAAAAAAAAGTTGCTGCTCCAAAACCTAGTGATTTGCCCCCACAGGCAACATTTTCAGGCATAATAGATGCAAAGTCTGTTCCAAAATGCGGGAAACATGATAATGCTGCCTACTGAAACACCTCATTTGGGCCTAATTCTAAGGCAAAATCATATGTATCCATCACAGAGAATGCAATCTCAAAAATCATTACGACGTATCAGTGAAAAAAATAAAAATAAAATAATGATGGACAAAGTAAGAGAAATGTTGATTATGAATCTTGATAAAAATAGTTTACTAGAATTAAAAAGTCTATTTGTACATTGTCACTGATATAATATATACTATATTATATTACTATTTATGCTATTATTTACTCTTTAATTTAAATTTAAATGTTATTTTTATATTTTAGTTAAAGTTGTAGTCATTTTGTTGTATCTGTGTTTTGCATATGTTTATATAGGTTTATTTCATTTAGTTTTAGTTATTTTAATATTTCAAGTTAAACTAAATGAAACTACATGAAAATTAGAAATGTTGCAGCTAGCAGAAATAAGAAGCATTTATTTATTTATTTTTATTTTTATTTTATTTCAGTTAACATTTATTTTGAGTAGTGTTCATTTTGTCAGCTTTTTAAAATTTAGTCTTAGTTTTAGCCCCGTGTCAAATATTCTTCTTCTTCTTTTTTAAAAAAAAAAATCATATTTAGTCACCCTATCCTGTTTTTCTTTGTCAAAGTTTAGTCTAGTTTTAGTCAATGAAAAAGTCATATTTCATGTTGCAAAATGGTTAAACTGATAATCACAATTATTTTAATCAAAATTACAATCATGATTACTGATCATAATTGTTGTCATTTGAGAAATTATATGAAAATTGCTGCATTTCACCTATAAGCACAAATAAAAAGAAGTCAACTCATACACATGGTTAAATTTACCTCATCCTGATTTAGTCAGTTATCATATAAATTTAAACACTCCGAAAACTGGTAAAACTCAAAAGCTTCTATTAAAAGATAAAAAGCTAAATTCCTAATATTATATATATATATATATATATATATATATATATATTAAGTTACATATCAAGTTTATATAAAACTACATTGATTGTTGATATAGTCAGTGTTTAATAATGTCAGAGTTGTCTTAATAATTGGAAAAAAAGAGTGTCAACAAATATTTTGTTCTATAGAATAGAATTTTGGGTAACTGTTTTTTAGTGGTTTTAGTTTTAGCTACTGATAATAAGGCAGTATGTAGGCAGTAGGATCCAATGCAAGCTCACTAGGATTTGCAACAGAGCTATTTAAAAAAATAAAATAAAAAAATCCTTTTCTAAACCAATGAACCATAAATAAGCAGCCTACCCGGGCAGCTCAATGCATTTAGCATCAGAACGTAAGGCACAGACTGCGGTGGAGGCACGAGGCAGAGGGGGCTGAGATGTCAAGACATCAGGAGCCTGTTTCTCCAGCCTTTAACTGGCTCTTGACTCTTGACTTGGCTGCTGGCACTCAGGGCAGGTGTAGGTCAGCTCATGGGCGTCTTGGCCCATCCATACCACCATACCGTTGGCAGAATCTGGCGTCCCGAGCGACCGCCGGATGGCACAGTAACTGCTGCTCATGACGGCGAGGGAGGCATGGATGAGCGTGGGATGCGAGTTAAAGAAAAACAGAACCAAACGAATGCATGGAGTGAATGAGAAAATAAAACGAGTGACAATGAAGCAAACGGAAAGGGTTGTCTTTCTTACCATGCGAGGTAAATCATTGACACTATAAATACCAGGAGGACAAAAACACCTGCCGCCACGCCGTACACCCACGTCTTCAGCTTTCCATCTAAAGAGGTGAAAGATATTTAGCATAGGCCAACAAGCAGAAGCAAAATGCAAAACTATATTAAGTTGGTTGGTTGGTGTCTTAACGACATGCCATCTTCCTGGGCTATTTTCACGGCTCCCAAAGATGAAATACTACAAAGTGCCATTTAAAACAACTATAAAAGGATTTAGATAAAAACTCCAAAATGCACAGAAGCTTGTAATGGTATTTGGGACTTCATCTCACAATTCACAACTTTTTTTCTCTTGCTGAGTTTATCTCTCACAAATGCAAATTCTAAACTAGCAATTGAGAGTTTACAGGTGCTGGTCATATAATTAGAATATCATCAAAAAGTTGATTTATTTCACTAATTTAATTCAAAAAGTGAAATTTGTATATTATATTCATTCATTACACACAGACTGATACATTTCAAATGTTTATTTCTTTTAATTTTGATGATTAGAGCTTACAGCTCATGAAAGTCAAAATCAGTATCTCAAAATATTAGAATATTACTTAAGACCGATACAAAGAAAGGATTTTTAGAAATCTTGGCCAACTGAAAAGTATGAAAATGAAAAGTATGAGCATGTACAGCACTCAATACTTAGTTGGGGCTCCTTTGCCTGAATTACTGCAGCAATGCGGTGGCATGGAGTCGATCAGTCTGTGGCACTGCTCAGGTGTTATGAGAGCCCAGGTTGCTCTGATAGTGGCCTTCAGCTCTTCTGCATTGTTGGGTCTGGTGTCTCTCATCTTCCTCTTGACAATACCCCACAGATTCTCTATGGGGTTCAGGTCAGGCGAGTTTGCTGGCCAATCAAGCACAGTAACACTATGGTCATTGAACCAGCTTTTGGTACCTTTGGCAGTGTGGGCAGGTGCCAAGTCCTGCTGGAAAATGAAATCTGCATCTCCATAAAGCTTGTCAACAGAAGGAAGCATGAAGTGCTCTAAAATTTCCTGGTAGATGGCTGCGTTGACTGTGGACATCAGAAAACACAGTGGACCAACACCAGCAGATGACATGGCAGCCCAAATCATCACTGACTGTGGAAACTTCACACTGGACTTCAAGCAACATGGATTCTGTGCCTCTCCACTCTTCCTTCAGACTCTGGGACCTTGATTTCCAAATGAAATGTAAAATTTACTTTCATCTGAAAAGAGGACTTTGGACCACTGAGCAACAGTCCAGTTCTTTTCTCCACAGCCCAGGTAAGATGCTTCTGGCGTTGTCTCTGGTTCAGAAGTGGCTTGGTAGCCCTTTTCCTGAAGGCGTCTGGCGTGGTGACTCTTGATGCACTGACTCCAGCTTCAGTTCTCTCCTTGTGAAGCTCTCCCAAGTGTTTGAATCGGCTTTGCTTGACTGTATTCTCAAGCTTGCGGTCATCCCTGTTGCTTGTGCACCTTTTCCTACCCAAATTCTTCCTTCCAGTCAACTTTGCATTTAATATGCTTTGATACAGCACTCTGTAAACAGCCACACCTTTCAGTAATGACCCTCTGTGACTTACCCTCTTTGTGGAGGGTGTCAATGTTCGTCTTCTGGATCATTGCCAAGTCAGCAGTCTTCCCCATTATTGTGGTTTCAAAAAACAAGAGATACCCAGAATTTATACTGTAGGGATGGTCATTTATTCAAACTCAAATTTAAATATTCTAATATTTTGAGATACTGATTTTTGACTTTCATGAGCTGTAAGCTCTAATCATCAAAATTAAAAGAAATAAACATTTGAAATATATCAGTCTGTGTGTAATGAATGAATATAATATACAAGTTTCACTTTTTGAATTGAATTAGTGAAATAAATCAACTTTTTGATGATATTCTAATTATATGACCAGCACCTGTATATCTGGAAAGTCTGACTTTTTCCCCCTTAGAATTCATAGATTTTGCAATTCTGACTTTTTCTTTCATTGAATTGCAAGTTTCTGTTTTGCAGTTGCAAGTTCTAAATTACTAACTGAGTTTATATCTTAGAGTTCTGACTTTTGTCTCTGAACTCTGAGTTCTGGCAATTATGGATTATTTATTTATTTATTTAGAATTCTCAGATTAGATTTTGCAATTCTGACTTTTTTCATTTTTTTCATCAAATTGCAAGTCTAAACTAACAAGGTTCTAAACTATTTCACAATTGTTAATTTTTTTCCTGAGCTCTGAGTTTACAATTTAAAATTATTGTTTTTCCCACCATAGAATAAAAATAAAGTTATGGCAATATTTTTTCTCACAGCTCAGACTTTTTTCCTCAGAGTTGGAAGTTTATATATCACACCTGCTTATAAAGCAATAGTTAGTTTATAGAAGTTATAAACTAATTCTGAGTTTACATCTCGAAATTGTTAGAATACTCAGTTTAGACTTATTTCTTTGAGTTGCAAGTTTATATATCGCAGTTTCAAGTGTCAAACTAGTACTTGAGTATTAGTTTTTCTGCCAAGGGATAAAAAACTTATAAAAAAGGTTATTGTGACTTTTTATCTGACAATTCTGAGTTTTATCATCTCACAATTCTGGCTTCTTTTTTTCCTGCTATAGCACTTATTTTTTATTTTGTGGTGGGAAAAAAACCCTGAATTGCAATATGTATACTCAGAATTCAGAGCAAAAAAAAAAAAAAAGAAGTCAGAATTGCAAGATATAAACTCGGAAATTAAAAAAGTCGCAATTACCTTTTTCATTTTTTTTTTAATCCATGACAAAAACAAACTTCCATAAAAAAGGATTCAGTGTTGACTGTTAAAAATTACTTTAAATGTGTTTGCAGAGTAATATAATTTCCTTAGAGAACTTTTAAGATCTTTGAGCACAATTAAATAAAATATGTTTAAGAGAAACTGGACTAAAGAAATCGAAATTAAACATTTACCTGGTCCAAAGGGTTGCAGGTACCAGGTGCGTCCGGCGCGGCCAGGCTGTACCGTGGTGGGCAGGGTGGGGTTGATGGCCCGGCTGGTCTTCACGTCAGTTTTCTTGTCTCCTGCGGTGGGGATTTCGAGCACAGGGATGGGCGTACACTGCTCCAACATCCCCTCAGCTGTCAGCACCTCGGTATAGCCCTCCTCGCAAATACATACGCCCTCCTGCAGGGGGCAGCAAAGGCAAATAAATACGACCATGCTTTCTGCTTCCTCTCAAAGCCTGTGACCCAATTCAGTCCTAAAGCAAAGACATTTCTGCACTCTCAGTTCTAAAAGGTCAATGTTTTTTTCAATGGTCTTTGGTTAAATGCACCTGAAATAAGGTTTGTGGTTAACACAAGCTCATTTTATTCTATGGTATGAAATACGTGCAATACATTTAAGCTTTAACATGTCTTTTTTTTTGTTGCTAAATATGACTACAGAGGTTGTCGGGGACATTAAATGTCATCACACTGAACAGATAAACTCATTTACTCACTAGTTGCTTTCACAGCCTTGTTGCATTCATAACCAAGCTCTTGCACACTTCCCAACATGGTCATTTTAAGTAAACACTGAAAGAGCTGTTGGAGCTTAATGGTGGTGACTGTGAAGTTGTGCAACTGTGGTGTAGTTCATTTATAGCCCAACTTTAGCTTTTTACTTCTGCTGACTGCATTTAGACTTCACAATTCATAAACCTTTGCTGGCCACAGAGATCATTTTCTACAATTATACAAAAGCCAGTGGAAACATCCTGTTGGGTTTTTGTCGAAGGAGCCAGTGTGATGCAGATTCTGGGTTGGCCTATAAAAATGCATCATCCCTGCAGCACTCCATTGACCAAGAAAATAAATGTTATCACCAATCTCTAGTTGAAAGAGAACATTCACACACTTTTTCGTTAATGTGCAAGAGATTGTGGATAAAATTATTTGTATTAAAAGAAGTATTTGTATTATTTGTGCAGCCATGATTTTGTATGCACTAATTTTTTCTTAAAATGATCAAAATTGGTCCTGCAAACACATAAAAAAGCTCATTGAGCATGCTTCAGAAATATAGATCAATTGCATCCAAAAATAAAAACAAAAAGTACAGCTTATGACCATGATTTTCTGTTGCATTCATTATGATAATTGCAGCTGGAGCAACTGTCTGCAGTTACAGACTCTCAGGCTCAGAATTGCATTAATCCCACAATCCTCTTGTGTCTTACCTCTGAGCAAAATGACTGTGGTTTGTCACAAGGTGGATCACATGACTGGTCCTTCCCTGGCAGTAGCGCTGGAGGGCATCCACCTGGAAGAAATAACATTTTAAAACTTTTGACAACAACTCAGCTTGGAAGAAAGTAATCAGTTAATCAAAAATGTGCAAACATACAATGTGTGGTAGAAAATTGGCATCTTTTGCACAATACATATTACAATATATACTGCATACTGTGAGTAGATGCTGGTATCATAGTCTCCTATGTTCTTTTGTGTGTCATGATAATATACTCCACTGTAAACCACTGTATTTAAAAGAAAACTCTGATAATTCATTTGTTTAATTATTATGCATGCAGCTTTCATGAGCTCATTTATTCAGAAGCTACAAAAATTCATTTGTCACACCACAGGACCATTAAACATGACCTCGTGAAGGCAAAACGGCATTTAAAAGTGGCGAAAAACATACAAAAAATACCAACAGGACCTAAGATGTACTCATTGCTTTATACTGTACATGCATATACATTTTAACCTGAAAATGATTTAAAAAAATTAAACAGAAAAATTATGCATCAATGACCCATAGTGAAGCAAAGTGTCTCTGATGGTTTGTACTGGTATGTGTTATTCCTCATTGGCTGCTTATTCGTGTGACGTAAAGAAACAGATGTGAAGTGGTGAAGTACAGCACCTGTGACGTTTATTCCATCCGAGCGCTGACACCAGATCAGCTGAGGATTGCCCATCCACTGGTACTCATAACACTCCCCATCTAGACGGAAATAAATAGAGTAAATATACATTCTGCAGCCGTACACTTTTAGGCAGCTGTAGAGAGACTCGATAATGGTGTTTTCATACAATATTCTTTAAAAGCACCAAAACTATTAAAATGGACGAAAATGTGAGCCAAGTGCGTGGTAGCCATTGACTTCCTTAGTATGGAAAAAAAATACTATGCAAGTCTATGGCTACCATCAACTGTTTGGTTGCCAAGATTCTTCAAAAATTTCTTCTTTTGTATTTGACGGAAGAAAAAAAAAAACAGGTTTGCAACAAGTGGATTGTGAAAAATGACGACACAATTTTCATTTTTGGGTGAACTATTCCTTTAAAAGAGAATGCATTTGTAACAAATCAAGTCGAAGGCATCCAACTGCATTTCATGTAAAATTCTTAAATACATGCACATAAATATATACATAACCTTGTGAAAAAGAAGTATGCTTAACTGTATTTAATGTGCACTTCAAATCTTAAGACTATATTTTTGAAAAATGTACTTGTAGATAATACAAAAGGCACTTTTAAGTGCATTTACAGAGTACGTATTTTAAATTCTTATATTTTAATTGTTTCGTTGTGCTTTAAAGTAATACACTTATTTTGATGTATTGACTAATGTACTAAATGTAAAGTACTTGATTGTAATTTTAACTGTAGTTTGTTCTTAGATATTACATTTAAAGTGAACATTCTCAATGTATTAAATTGCAACATCATTATAAATGTGTAATTATAAATATATTTAAATACATGACAGAAATTTCAGAAGAAATGACATTAAAGTATATTTTAGTAAGTAATTATGAAATTACATACAGAGATGTACTTAGATCCTACTTAAGTGGATCAAAAAACCTCTTATGTTCAAATAATTGCATTTAATATAAATTGTATCTATAATCATGTAATTACAATTAATATGCAATTAAGTAATTAAGTACCACAAAGTGCATTTTATTTGCATAACAAGTACACTTTTTAAAAGCACGCCCAAGAGTACTTGTTCTTGCGAAGACGATGAAGATGATAAAATGTTAAATTCTTAAAATTGTTCATGTAGAATAAAATCAAAGTAAAGCAGAGTCTTTATGTCAATGAGAGAGGAGGAGCATGAGTCTCACTGCTGCAGGGCCGGGTCTGCCACTCCTGATCGGGGCACTGAGCGATGTTCTCTGGCTCCTGCGCGATGACGGCACGTGAACGGACCTGCACCGGAGTGAAGTCCAAACGCTGGCCCTTCACACACACACTCTGACACGGGCTCCAATCGGACCACTCCATCAGGTAACAGTCACCTAAACAGATCAACACGAGAGCTGAGCTGCCTGATAACTGACTCACTTCAGCATGATAACAACAGAAGCGTTGGGGAAGCTACGAAACTCTAATTTGACATGTAATAATTCACTTATAATTTAAAGGAGTTCAAATGTAGTCATATTTACAATTTTAAGAATGTTATCTACAATAGAAAATATATATAAAAAAGCTGTGGATTACATTGAAGCTATTTAAGGCAATAATATTTTATTTATATTTTAGAATAATTATCAGATTATATATTATTAAACACATTTGTGATACAAAACAATGAAAATTAAATTAAATTAAATTAAAATAATAATAATAAAAAAGCAATTGCCCAAATTATATGACTAACTTGAAAGTGGTGACAAACAGCAATATTGCTGTATAACTAAATATTTACAAGAAAAAAAAAAACAGTTAAATGACACACAGGGTCAATACTATTAAGAGATCGAACAATAATGAATGAATTTAATGAAAATATCTGAGCCCGGGTCTGCATGAGGAAAACATGTCAAATCCCTTATATATATATATATAGTATATATATAGTAAGTCAGTAAGTTTTAGGAGCTCATTTTTAATCAATCCTGCAAGACAGACTTTTCAGGATAGGAGATGAACTAAAATGAGCTCCCAAAACTTACTGCCAGATTCTGGAAGATAAATTCTTCAAACAGTGGTACAAGAGGATGTGATGCTGGTCCTTCAAGAGTCACTCACAACTTATCTGTCCATAAAGCCTATACAAAATCAGTCTTCATGTATTTCACAACACTTCAGCATGTTATTCTTATTAAGTGAGGGCCATTTTAAAGAATTTTTTACCCAAGCAAAGTCTCTGAGAACCTGACACCTTGTAATTCTGGAGACTCCAGGAAGGTTGCAGTTCTGGAAAATGATGGTGCTGGAGACTAAATGGTTCCTGATGGTTTCTCAGCTAATTCTTCACCTTAATTCTTAATTCTTTTGCAGTTAACGTGTCTCTTCCTCTCCACCTGTTTTTTCTGACCCTGCTGACCCAATGAGCATTTCGCTGCCCAATGGTCATGCCTTAACTTTGCTAATTCTATTATTGCATTAGTATTGCATCCTTCTCATGGGCATTTAATAATTTTTTTAACTTTTATTCTTGAGTTCAATCTCTTTTTTGGCTCATTTTATCTGTAAAGGAAAACCTGCCTAATAATTCTGCACACCTGAAATAAGAAGTTTCTGACTATCAGCCTTCATGAACAATTATATCTCACTTATAAATTATTAAATACAAAATCAATAGTAGTTATTAAGATTGATGTGGTTTGGAATTGGTAAAATGTTCTTGGAAAAAAAATATGACCAGAATATCAACTTGCCTAATAATTCTGCACACAGTGTAAAATATAACCATCAACCACACTACCAATTAAAAGTTTTTGAACAGTAAGATTTTTAATGTTTTTTTAAAGAATTCTATTCTGCTCACCAAGCCTGCGTTTATTTGATCCAAAATACAGCAAAAGTTGCAATATTGTGAAATATTTTTACTATTTAAAATAATTGCTAAAAATTCAGCTTTGAAATCACAGGAATACATTACATTTTAAAATATATTCAAATAGAAAACAGCTATTTTAAATAGTAAAAATATATATCAAAATTGTACTGTTTCTGTTGTATATTGGATCAAATAAAGGCAGGATTGGTGAGCAGAAGAAACATTTAAAAAACAATAAAAAATCTTACTCTTCAAAAACCTTTGACTGGTAGTGTATTTGTTCAATATTATATAGATTTTATATTCAGAATAAAACAGAAAATCTATAGTGTTGTTATTCTTGGCTCGCTGGGGTTTTTTAATGAGTATTTTTTGCTGTTGTCCCAATAACAGTGTGTTACCAGGGCAGGGTAAGCTGCAGGTCTCCTCCAGAACAATATTCGTATCTCCGTCGACGGCCTGCTCCAATCCAGCACAGAGCTCTTCCTCTACAATGCTGCTCTTCCCATCGCCGGAGCCGTCTGATACAAAGCACGTCAAGTTCCGGAAACGCAGGCCCACCCCACACACCACCTCCTACAACACACACACACACACACACACAGGTTCAGATGTGAGCACCGAGCAGTCATAAACACTTCCTAAATCCAAAGATCAAAAGCAGGATTGAAACGGAGGAGGATCAGAGAGAATAATAGAAGAGAAGACGAGGTTGACAGCGAGATTGGAAAACAAGGTGTTGGAAGAGCGAGGAGTTCCAGTGCGGGTCGTTAACGTATTCAGAGTGTGTGCCGTTGAGCGACTGAGGTGTTTAGCTCCAACCGTTGTTCTGTCTGAGTTTTTTTTTTTTTTTTAATTAAACTTTTATTGAGCAATGATGCATTAAATTGATCAAAAAGGACATTAAGACATTTAAGACATCAATAATATTATTTTAATATTATTTATTTTAATATTATATTCATTTCTATCATAAATATTCATATTTTGAACATTATATTCTTCAAAGAATCCTGAAAAAATGTGTCATTTCCACAAAAATATTAGACAGCACAATTGTTTTTAACATTGATTATAATAATAAATGTTTCTTGAGTAGCAAATCAGCATATCAGAATGATTTCTGAAGGATCATGTGACACTGAAGACTGGAGTAATGATGCTGAAAATTCAGCTTTGCATCACAGGAATAAATTACATTTTAAAATATATTCAAATAGAAAACAGTTATTTTAAATAGTAATAATATTTCACAATTTTACTGTTTTTTTTTTTTTTATCAAGGAAATGCAGTCTTGGTGAGCGGAACAAATCTTACCGACCCCAAACCTATGAACGTAGTACTATTGTGAACCTTAGTGTGGATAGTTTGACACCCACTTTATATCAGTTTTGTTTAGAAAAAACTCATGAATTGTGAAATATAGACTTGACCTAGAACCTTTGCAAGTCCGAGTTCACCAAACGTGGAATGTTTTCTTTGAACATGAATGCATTTCTGTGATGAAGTTTCATGCTGCAGTGCTTGATGAACTTTGATCTGTGAATTTACATTCAGCTGTTTGATCTATAAGAACTGAAAAAGACCTCGACACGGCACTCGGACCACGGGCCGTACTGCCATCTGTAGCAGGGTCTCACAGGACACGGCTTCCACTGCTCCATCTGAGACGGACACGGCCTGCCGTCCCCCTGAGACGCCTCAACCACCGTCCGTCTGCGCCATATCTTCCCTGAGGAATTGAGACATAAGACAGAGAAATGAGTTTGAGCTTCAGTTCCACAGAGAGCAACACAATTTAAAGAAATAGCTGACCTCAAAAATCTTCTTCTGTACCACAGTAAAAATATGGTAATATGACTTTTTATGTAGTTATAAATACTTCACAATTATATTATATGTGACCCTGGACCACAAAACCAGTCTTAAGTCGCTGGGGTATATTTGTAGCAATAGCCAAAAATACACTGTATGGGTCAAAATTATAGATTTTTCTTTTATGGCAAAAAACATTAGTATATTAAGTAAAGATCATATTCCATGAAGATATTTTGTAAATTTCCTACTGTAAATATATCAAAACGTTGTTTTTGATTGGTAATATGCATTGCTAAGAATTCATCTGAACAACTTTAAAGGCGATTTTCTCAATATTTAGATTTTTTTGCACCCTCAGATTCCAGATTTTCAAATAGTTGTATCTCAAACAAATATTGTCCTATCTTAATGAGATGAATCTCAATTTCGAAAAACTGACACTTAAGACTGATTTTGTGGTCTAGGGTCACATATCATCTTTTTTTTTTTTTTCGCAATACATTTAGAAGAGATATTTCACACTACCTTGCAAAGGTTTGGGGTCAATATGATTAAAAAAAAAAAAAATGTTTTTAAAAGAAGGCTCTTTCATCAAAAATACAGTAAAAAAATAGTAAGATTTTGAAATATTATTACAATTTAAAATAACAGTTTTCTATTTGAAATGTAATTTAATCCTGAGATGCAAAGCTGAATTTTCAGCATCATTACTCCAGTCTTCAGTGTCACATGATCCTTCAGAAATCATTCTAATGATTTCATTCAACTGATTTGCTGCTCAAGAAACATTTCCTATTATTATCAATGTTGAAAATAGTTGTGCTGCTTTTGTGGAATACATATACTTTTTTTTCAAGGTTCTAGGATGAATTGAAAGTTCAGAAGAACAGCATTTATTTGAATTATAAATCTTTTGTAACATTACAAATGTCATTAATATCACCTTACTGAATAAAATGATTAATTTCTTTCCAAAAAATCAAAAACTTCCAAAAACTTGCAGACCCCAAAGTTTTGAATGATAGTGAACAATACGAGAGTGAAAAATAAAATCACAAAAGTTTAGATTTTTCAGAGTGAAATATGACCTGATCCTGTTTTTGACAGATTTGGTGCTCTGCAAGCACACACACACACACACACTCATCTTTCAGTTTCTTGCTCAAGGCACGGCAGTCTCAGATAACTCTCTAGCTCATCCCACATGTGTTTAGCATAAAACTGCACACAATGCACCGCCTTCTGTCTCACTCTGCTTTTTCTGCCTTATCTTGGAAGTGTTTGGCAGGCAGACTGTCAGTTTCTATCTAGCGCTGCTTCCATCTGTTTTCGTCGAACAGTACCTTCTCAAAGTCCACCGTTTCATCTCGTGTTTCCGAATTCTAGCTCCATTCTCCTATGCTGTCTTTTTTTCTCTTTTTCAAAGCCTACATACTCACCTAGTCTCAAACAGGTGAGCATTGCACTAGCAACACCAAGACCATTGTTTTGCTTTGTTTTTCTTTAAACAGAGGCGATCCTCCCTATACGCAGAATACACAAGCTGCGTAGGGCCCCAAAACACCAGGGGGCCCCCTTGCTCTCAAAGATGTTTTAATTTTAGTTTCGTTTTTGAATTTGGCCAGCGGTTATGAAAACGTGAACGATCATTTCTTTTAATGCGGTGTGCGGTCACGCTTTCTACGTGAAAAGCAGACAAATCATGTAACGTGAATGTCGTACAGTCTCTTGCTCTTACTAAAAAAAAAAAAAAAACACGAGTTGAAAGCGTACTGAGCCACGGAAGAGATACTGTTTCTCGAGCGCTTTCCATGAGTGCGTTTCGAGACGGAGTGAAACACAGACAAATGAGTTTCATCCATTCTTTCACCTTAACATCTCAACTTTTCTTTTTTTTTTTCAAGAAATTAATCATTTTATTCAGTTAGGATGCATTAAATTTATCAAAAGTCACAGGAAAGATATTTATAATATTACAAAAGATTTCTATTTCAAATAAATGCTGTCCCCAAAAAAATCTAACTGTCCCCAAACTTTTGAATGTGTGTATCTGACAATTACCAATATATTTAATACAGCAGTAAGAAGTCATATATTTGTCAATTTTTTCGGCTTTACCTTCAAGGCCACAGGTCTGTGAGCAGTCTGACCATGCTGACCAATCAGAGAGCTGGCAGTTGACTGGACAGTCCACCGTACAGGAAGCATTCATCTGCCATTTCTTCTCTAAGCGCAGCTGCAGGAAAAAAAATAAGACATAAGAAATAAGCAAAAAAAAGGTCATTCCAAAGGAGAAACATCCGAGAACCAAAGACTTCAACAAAAGTGACGATATGGTCTGTGTAATCACACTTATTTTTAGAAACAACTGATATATAAAAAAAATAAGAAATATATATATATATATATATAGGGAGGTTTGTAACCCTGATATAAAGTGGGCTGGTGGAAAACCGGGTTACACGGTTAATATGTCGTGAATATGATTTATCGCCCACAGGGTCTAATTAAAGTGACCAGAGCTGCCAGATTTTGACTGATCTTTTGCCATTTCACATTAACCTACAGTTTAAAACGGCACAAAATAACCTTGTCTCTTTTCCACTTGATCTCAACATCATATTAGTAGATATAACATCATTACAGTACATTTTTTTTCTTTTATGTTTTAGTGGTGTTTGCTAAGGCATATGTTTGAGGAATATGCTGTTTAAAAGTTTGGGGTTAGTAAGATTTGATTTTTTTAAATATAAATTAATACTTTTATTCATCAAGGATGCATTAAATTAATCAAAAGTGACAGTAGAGACATTTATAATGTTACAAAAAATTATATTTCAAATAAATGCTGATCTTTTGAACCTTCTATTCATCAAAGAATCCAGAAAAACATTACCACAGTTTCCACAAAAATATTAAGCAACTGTTTTCAAATTGTGCAAATCATCATATTAGAGTGATTTCAGAAGGATCATGTGACACTGAAGACTGGAGTAATGATGCTGAAAATTCAGCTTTGCATCATATATATAAATTACATTTTACAATATATAAAATTAGAAAACAAGTTAATTTAAATTGTAGCGACAATTTTCAGTATTACTGTTTTTTTTTTTTTTTACTGTACTTGTGACCAAATAAACATTGTCTTGTGAGCAAAAGAGACTTCTTTCAAAAACATGAAAATAATCTTCCTGAACCAAAACCTCTGAATGGTATTATATGATTTTATATACACACAAAAGTGTATATATATATTAGTGCTGTCAAACGATTAATCGCATCCAAGATAAAAGTTTTTGTTTACATAATACATGTGTGCATACTGTGTATATTTATAATGTATATATAAATACAAACACATGCATGTATATATTTAGGAAAAATATGTTTATATATGTAATATATTTATATATAATATAAAATATAATAATAATATGAATATATAAATGTATAAACATGTAAATACTTTCAAAATATATACTGTATGTGTGTATTTATATATACATAATAAATATACACAGTACACATGCATATATAATGTAAACAAAACTTTTATTTTGATGCAATTAATCGTTTTACAGCACTAATATATCTATCTATCTATCTATCTATCTATCTATCTCTATATATATATATATATATATATATATATAGATAGATAGATATTAAAACTTCAAACATTTGAATTCTTCTTGAAAATTTCAGTTAATTAATTCTGTTTGAATCATTCTCACTTCACGATCAGATTCCATTCATGTTATGTAAAGAATTTCAGTATTACTGTATTTGTTTAGTAAACTTTTGCAACTATATATTCAAGAAAATCTCTCAATGATTAACAACGATAGAATGTTCCAACAGTGATGACATCATTGTAATATTTTAACATTGGCAAGATTTTTGTGTATAACAAAATAAAATAAAGCCCATGCTGAGGGTTATAAGAGTCGTGAAGCTTTTCATTAACACATAATTTAAGTGTAAAACCCAAACTTTCCTAAGATTTTAACACAGGGCCGGTTCTAGACATTAGGAGGCCCCCCCTACACCAATAAAAAGCACTTGAAACAAATATGATTCCTAACCTTTTTATTTATACAACATTTAACTTTAAATGTTGTATACTTATACAGCACAAAAATTTGGAAAAGTACTATTTTAAATGTTTTTGAAAGAAGTCTCTTATGCTCATCAAGCCTGGATTTAGCTTATTTGATCAAAAATACAGAAAAAAAAAAAAAATATTGTGAAATATTACAATTTAAAAAAAAAGATTTTCTATTTTACTATACTTTATATATTTCTGTGATGCAAAACTGATTTTTCATCAGCCATTACTCCAGGCTTCAGTGTCACATGAACCTACATAAATCATTCTAATATGCTGATTTATTATCAATGTTAGAACCTGTGCTTCATGTTTATTATACAACCTGTGATACTTTTTTTTCAGGATTTTTTGATTATTAAAAATAAAATAATATAAGTCTTTACTATCACTTTTTAATCTATTTAACACATCCTTGCTGAACATTATTATATTATTATGAATATATATATTTTTTTCTGTATTTTTGATCAAATAAATGCAGGCTTGATGAGCATAAGAAATTTCTTTCAAAAACATAAAAAATAGTAATGGGTCCAAATTTTGGACCGCTACTGTATTTACATATTCATCAAACTTTATCTAAGGTAATTTCTTTATTGTTTGATTAAGATGTTACTGTTGTTGTTATTATTATTTTTCTGTTTTATTTCATTTAATCACAGTTCCAGAATACCACTTCAGTAAGTGCTTTTATCATTTTTTTCCTAGCTGGGTATGGGCAGGATTCCTCCTCCCATTTAATCAATATTGACTACAGATATTGTCATATTATTAATATCAATAATATGATATTATGTATTGCATTGTTACCCTAAATATGACATATATATATATATATATATACACAAATCAAGTGGAACAGAAAGACACGATTGCTACTAAGCAGAAAAACGTTTAGTTAGTTGAAACTGAAATTATAATTGTTATGTTAGAGCAGTAATCCTAGTCATCAGCCGAATTTAGAAGATTCACTTGAGATCCTTTATTTGAACCATTTAAAAAAAAAATGTTCTAGTGTGTTTGCTTTGACTTTGCATTGAATACAAACTTCTGTAGCTATTTTGCTAGTCAGCTCCCGGCACAATGTCATTTATTGTACGCACAAATTCAAATTGTCGCGTCTGGACGCGTCAACGGCGTTCGCGCTCCTTTAAACTCCTAATAAAAAACGGTCAATGATCGATTCCAGAAATTACGCTGATCGACAGAACAAGTTTATATTTAAAATATATTGCAATCACTCCAAAATAGATGACAACAACTCACACACCTGCATTAGGAGCTATACTTCTTTGCGTGCCTATTTAGCCTTTTGCATCGCATAGTTCGCAGCTCCTGAAAGATCGTCGTTACGCAAACATTCAGAAGGCGGGACCCGCTTTGAAACTGCAACATTAATTAGTTTAATTGCAGATGAGTGACAACTCAACTGTATCCAATGAACAATGAGGCTTGAATTTGCTGCCGGTCTTGACTGGTGGATAGGGGATGTTACGGTTATGGAGGCCCGAGGCCCTGCTCTGCCTGTAGCTAGCCCCGGCCCTGCTTTAACACTATTCTCTTGTTGGTACTGGAAAAGCAACTCTAGCTATTTCTACTGAGAAGAAAATAATAAAATTCACAAGAGGCAGTGTCTGTAAATAAATGCACAAACCTCCTCGCAGTACTTGAGGTCAACAGATTTGCCGTCACTTCTAACGCAGTCCAGCATCCTCGTCTTGAGACCGATTCCACACACAGCGCTGGCACTTAATTGGCACGTGCTCCAGTCTAAGTGAACACACACACACAGATTTCACCCTGCGGGTTCTCATTAAGCTACACGTCTAGGTCAGAGGTTGCTTGCGTCCTCGTGAGTGGATGGTTTGAGGACACAGTCTCAGCTCCAGAAACTGACACCACCGCTGCGCTTCACTTTGACACTCTTGGAGGGGAATCGTGAATGAAGTCTGAGCAGATGGAGGAAGCAGCTCCAGTAATGATCCAAACTCTTGAATGACTCATTCATGTGAACGGTAACTCAGAACAGCAAGAGAAAAGGAAGTGCTGTGTGGATAATGCCCAGACTAGAAGAACTAAAAAAACAGCAAGCAGCCAAAGAGCAGGACAAAAGTGTTCAAGTCAGCAAGAAACGGCACTCACAACCAATTTGACTGCAGTACAGTGGTGTATTTTTAGAGAGAAACAGCATGTTTTATGAGGTAAAAACGTTGATTTTATTTATTGATTTGGCTCATTAATGTCACATTAACTTTGGAAAGAATACAATTTGGCAAACCATTTGGGAAATTAAGACACCCATAAATATTACTATTTTATAATTTTAATGTAATGTCAAATATAATATATATTTTTCTTAAATACCTGATTTTTTATTTTACAGTGATATATTACAATACTAATATTTCTTGTTTTGTTTTCATTTAGAAATGTATATATTTTAGTTAGCAGTAGTAACAATAATAATAATAATTATTATTATAATAATTTAAAATTTGATTAATTTTGTTTTGTTTAAAAAGGCCTTTGTAAGGTTGCACAAGGCCAATAATAAAATAATTAATAATATATATTTTTAAACACCCTTGTTTTTAGTGCTGCACAATTTGGACAATAATAATAATAATTATTATTATTATTCATAATAATAATAATTTTTATTATTATTGACCAAGTGCACTGCTTTTTTTTTTTTAAACTAAAAATAATAATAAATACATTTTAAATTATTATTATTAGTTTATAGCAATATTGTTATAAAGTGTTGGCCAAGATGTAGGCCAAATTGTGCAGCCTACAAACAAGCACAGGAAACCTGGATTTCTTTTATTATATTATTTTTTTTTTTAAATTTATTTACGTGTTTACTTATTTTTCTTATTTGCATTTTAATTTGCATTCAGTTCAATTTTTTCCTCAAATCAAGCAACCATAGTTAGGAAACATGTTTGGGAAAACACTGTGCCGTTTTGGTCTACTCACCAGTGATGTTGTAACTGTAGTGAAAGCAGTTGCGGTTCAGGAGGCAGGGCTCGGTCTGCATGCTAACCGGACAGTCCTCTCCTCCTTTCGGCAGTCGCAGTGCAAACGCCGTTCTCTCCCGATCTCCTCTTCCAGAACACGGCTTTAAGAGGCCGATAAAACAGACTACTGTTCATTCACGTTAGTGAGCTCATAATTCTCTCATATTTCTCCTCAAGCTGTTCATTTACTGCCTAACAAGTGACCTGCTCTGATTTTTTTATGGCACTATTTATGCCTCAATGCCAGTTGGCTCTAACTGAAATCATATAAACCCAGAATAAAATTATGTCCCTGTTAGCATAAGCCAAAAATGATATTGCTGACTGCTCAAGGGTTTAAAGGGATTTCTTAGATGTCTCAGATGTTTAGGATAATAATAAAAAAAAAAAAAAAAATCAGTGTTGCTATTGTTTTGGGGATTTAAATAAAGCTGGAGTAAAATATAAATATTAGACATTAACTTAAAAAAACAAAGCACAATTAGAAATGTTGCCTTGGCAACTAACTGAAATAAATATCTTTATGTATTAAAATTATTAAACATAAAATTATACCTAAGAAATAAATTAATAAATAAATTAAATTAAATTAATACATTAATTAAAGATATATATAAAAAATACTCATAGAAATGACAAAAGAACATAAAATTAACAACATTATTAAAAATCTATTTTGATTACTTTACTAAAATTACTAAAACTGAAATAAATAAATTACTAAAAATAATTTTTAGGTTTGTGGAGCTGAAGTGAAAAAAATATCAGATGAAAAACTTGAACTGAAAAAACTTAAACGAAAATTTGAAATGTTGCCTTTGCAACTTACAGAAATAAATTTTTGTAAGTCAAAGTACTACAATTACTAAAGCTAAAACTGAAATAAAAATAAATCTAAACAAATATAATACTAAAAAACGAATAAAAATAACAAAAGCACATAAAAATATTAAAACTTAAACAAAAATTTGAGAAAAATAAACGCCAATTCAAAATATTGCGCATAATGCTAAAAAAATATATAGTGGATAGAAGCTAACTTGTTTGTTCTGAGATATGTGTGAGTTTATATTGAGATCTTTTGATTGCAGACTTTGCTCTCTTGGCAAATCTGATGCACTGAGACATTGCTGAGATCTCCTCTGAAACGTGACATTACTAGTGTCTTTTCTGAGAAGAAGTGAAATTTTACAGAGATCAAATTAATGTGGAGATGCAACCCTAGTGTGAACAGGGCTTAATGGATTAGAGATAACCCTGACCAGGTCACATGGGGTCCAGGGGCTCCAGTCGGACAGCACACAGTCCTCGGGACAGGGCAGGCGGCTCTCCCTCGTGCCCTGCGGCATCTCCTCTGGATCACACAGATAGTCCTCCACCGCATCAGAGGGACCGTCCACTGTGTTCAACATACACCTGCAGGACCAACAAAGATGAGCACAGTATAATGTCAGTAACAGTACAGCAAATATAAGGAAAGGCATCTTTGACACTCACCTGACTCTTCTGGTCTGAACGCCCTCGCCACAGTTCTCCTTCAGATCCACGTTACTGACCTTCCACACGCTCCAGGGTTCAGCTACCCAGATATACTGACTGCAGTCACTGACGCATGGGACCACCTCATACACCTGCAACACCAGACCACCCACCACACATATACAGTCACACACAATCCAACACTTCTCACTGAAAGAGATGAGACTGTTTTGAAAATAAGGAGTATAATAACATGTTCAGTGGAAGGTCAAAATAAATATTACTGTATAGGAGCTGCTTTATTTCCTATTCTACATAAAATGTACTACATTTAATATGAATAATTTGCAGCTTTTGCTGCTACTAAAATTTGGGACATGTCTAAAAGCTGTTTAAAGATCAGATTTCTGTGATATATATAAAATAAATGAAATATATAAATAAATCAATTAAAGTTAATCATGAAAAATAAATAATAATAAATGAATAAATATCACAAAACAAAAACACCAGAATATTAATTCAACATATTGTCATAATTAGATCAATAATGAAACTGAAATAATTATACAAATTTGAGTGAAAATAAAAAAAACAAACCCAATGGAATATTAATTCAACAGATGGTCATTCATTCAAAAAAAAAAAAATAAATAAATAAAATAAAATAAAATAAAATAAAATAAAATAAAATACATACATACATACATACATACATACATACAACCCGAAATCCGGAAATGTTGGGATGCTTTTTAAATTTGAATAAAATGAAAACTAAAAGACTTTCAAATCACACGAGCCAATATTTTATTCACAATAGAACATAGATAACATAACAAATGTATAAACTGAGAAATTTTACAATTTTATGCACAAAATGAGCTCATTTCAAATTTAATGCCTGCTACAGGTCTCAAAATAGTTGGGACGGGGGCATGTTTACCATGGTGTAACATCTCTTCTTTTCAAAACAGTTTGAAGACGTCTGGGGATCGAGGTTATGAGTTTCTGGAGTTTTGGTGTTGGAATTTGGTCCCATTCTTGCCTGATATAGGTTTCCAGCTGCTGAAGAGTTCGTGGTCGTCTTTGACATTTTTCGTTTAATGATGCGTCAAATGTTCTCTAGGTGAAAGATCTGGACTGCAGGCAGGCCAATTCTACGAAGCCGTGCTGTTGTAATAGCTGCAGTATGTGGTTTTGCATTGTCCTGCTGAAATACACATCGTCTGGAGGCGGAGCATATGTTGCTCTAAAACCTTTATATACCTTTCAGCATTCATAGTGCCTTCCAACACATGCAAGCTGCCCATACCGTATGCACTTATGCACCCCCATACCATCAGAGATGCTGGGTTTTGAACTGAACGCTGAAAACACGTTGGAAGATCTCCCTCCTCTTTAGCCCGGAGGACACAACATTCAAATTTGGACTCGTCTGACCATAGAACACTTTTCCACTTTGAAACAGTCCATTTTAAATGAGCCTTGGCCCAAAGGACACGACGGCGCTTCTGGACCATGTTCACATATGGCTTCCTTTTTGCATGATAGAGCTTTAGTTGGCATCTGCAGATGGCACAGCGGATTGTGTTTACCGACAGTGGTTTCTGGAAGTATTCCTGGGCCCATTTAGTAATGTCAATGACAGAATCGTGCCGATGAGTGATGCAGTGTCGTCTGAGGGCCCGAAGACCACGGGAATCCAACAAAGGTCTTCGGCCTGGTCCCTTACGGACAGAGATTTCTCCAGTTTCTCTGAAACTTTTGATGATGCTATGCACTGTAGATGATGAGATTTGCAAAGCCTTTGCAATTTGCCTCTCTAAGACATCCCTTTTATGTTACAGACCTGATGTCAAGTAACTTAAATAGTTGCTAGATGTTCTCCCAGCTGAATCTTTTCCAAATGTCTTGCTTTTTAGCCTTTTGTTTCCCCCATGTCAACTTTTTTGAGACCTGTATCAGGCATTAAATTTGAAATGAGCTCATTTAGTGGATAAAAGTGTAACATTTTTCCGTTTAAACTTTTGTTATGTTCTCTATGTTGTATTGTGAATAAAATATTGGCTCATGTGATTTGAAAGCAAATCAATTAAAATTAAATCAATTCTATCGATCAATCAATATCAGGATATTCATTCAACAGATTGTCAAAAATAATCAATCAAACAAACAAACTAATAAAATTAAATAAATAAATAAATAAATAAATAAATAAATGTATACATTATCTCACAAAAGTGAGTACACCCCTCACATTTCAGCAAAAATTTTAGTATATCTTCTCAAGGGACAATACTACACAAATGAAACTTGGATATATTTTAGAGTAGTCAATGTGCAGCTTGTATAGAAGTACAAATTTACTGTCCTCTAAATATAACTCAACATATAGCCATTATTGTCCAAATAACTGGCAACAAAAATGAGTACACCCTAAGTGAACATGTCAAAACTGTGTCCCAAGTGTCAATATTTTGTAGGGGCACCATTGTTATCTAGCACTGCCTTAATCCTCCTGGGCTTGGAATTCACCAGAGCTGCACAGGTTGTTGTTGGCATCCTCTTCCACTCCTCCATAACGGCATCATGGAGCTGCTGGATGTTAGACACATGGTGCTTCTCCACCTTCCGCTTGAGGATGCCCCACATGTGCTCAATAGGGTTCAGGTCTGGAGACATTCTTGGCCACTCCATTACCTTCACCTTCAGCTTCATCAGCAAGGTAGTTGTCATCTTGGCGGTGTGTTTGGGGTTGTCATTATGTTGGAAAACTGCCATTCGGCCCAGTTTCTGAAGGGAGGGCATCATCTTCTGCTTCAGAATGTCACAGTACATTTTGGAATCCATGTTTCCCTCAATGAACCACAGTTCCCCAGTACCAGCAGCACTCATGCAGCCCCAGACCATTATGCTACCACCACCATGCTTGACTGTAGGCAAGACACAATTTTCTTGGTACTCCTTGGTACACCAGGGCGTCACCATACATGTTGGACACCATCTGAGCCAAACAAGTTTACCTTAGACTCATCAGACCACAGGACATGGTTCCAGTAATTCATGCTCTGGGCCAGGTTGTTTTCAGCAAACTGTTTGCAGGCTTTTTTTGTGAGCCAGCTTCAGAAGAGGCCTCTTTCTGGGACGACGGCCATGCAACCCGACTTGAAGTGTGCGGCATATGGTCTGAGCACTGACAAGCTGACCTTCCACTTCTGCAACCTCTAAAGCAATGCTGGCAGCACTCATGCGTCTGTTTTTTGAAGCCAGCTTCTGCACCTGACGCACAGCACAAGGACCTAACTTCTTTGATTGACGCTTGCGAGGCCTGTTCCAAATGAAACCCATCTTGGAAAACCTCTGTATGCCACTGGCCACTGTACTGTAACTCAGTTCCAGGTTGTTACCGAACTTCTAGGCCATTTTTGTGGAGAGAAACAATTCTAATTCTCATATCCTCAGAGAGTTATTTGCCACGAGGTGCCATGTTGAACATCCAGTGGACAGTATGAGAGAATTGTACTCAAAGCACCAAATTTTAACTGCTCTAATAGCAGACAAAAACATGAACATGATGAATAGGACATGTGGCTTTGCATGGTTAAACAATGTATAGCTGTTTTCATGTAGGGTGTACTCACTTTTGTTGCCAGCTTTTTTGACAATAATGGCTGTATGTTGAGTTATTTTCAGAGGACAGTAAATCTTTACTGCTATATAAGTTGCACATTGACTACTCTAAAATATATCCAAGTTTCATTTCTATAGTATTGTCCCTTGAAAAGATATACTAAAATGATTGCCGAAATGTGAGGGGTGTACTCACTTTTGTGAGGTACTGTGTGTGTATATATATATTATTGATTCAAGTGCACCAGTTGCCAGTGTGCCATATCTTTAATGTTGGACACACCATTTTTGGAAGGGAGGCTACATTTAAATTTTAAATCAACTTTCGAATGAGAAATGTAAAAAATAAAAAAAAATAAAAAAAATGAAAGAAAGACAGAAAAAAAAAGAGAAGAAAGTGTTTTTACCTGTGCCTGTGGCCGAGCAGCGTTATTGGAGAGTTAGAGAAAAATGTCATTAGAACATCTGCGTCTAGAGACCAAAGCACCGTAAAACATCATGTTCAGTTAAAAATGCACTTCTTATTGTTGTTTCTTTTTAAAAAACGCATTGCTTAAACTCAACATGAAATACAGTTTACAAAACTAGAAATATCAATTAGGAAAATAAACAGGTTAAATTTTGATTTCACATTGACAAAGTACAGAAGGCTGTGTAATTTCTCAGTCTAGACATGTTCAAATTTGTTAAATGTTAAATTGCATGACCTCTAACCACTCTCATAATCTCTAATTTAATAAATGGAAAGCATTGAAATTAAACCAATATCAAGAATACATATTTGTCAGGAGCAAAGATCTCAGAAACACTTTGATGTGGTGTTGTCTATTTCTAGTAAATCTCAGTAAAAAAAAAGATGAAAAGACAAGTATTTCTGAATAATTTAAGATTCAATTGTGAACCTATTTTTGGATCTTAAGCATGTGATTTTCACTGAATAATCAGAGCCAACGTTCTAGAAATTGAGGGAAACTTTGAACTCTGCTACAAAGCCTAGTGAACTGCCTATGTAGGCAGTATTTTAAGATATCACAGGTGTGCTCCTATGCCTTAAGCAATGTCAAATCAGCATGCTTGCCTGCTGATACCTTCTTTTGGACAAATTTTAAGGTAGCACTTCATGTCTCCTTTGGCAATCCCACAGTGCATAACAATACGCTCTATCCAAACTACACCATCCAAAATGGGCGATGAGAAAAGATAAATGATTTTAAGTATACTTATAATTTTTTCAACATCAAAAAGTAGCAATAAAATGGTCTAATCAAAATAAAAATGTACTATTTAATACAGTATTTGCATGTGATGTGTATGTTTCAGTGTTATTTCAGTGTCAGTGATATACTGTACTATTAAAGATTTTGTTAATATTCTCCATTCGATTGCATTTAAAAAATTTTTGTCTTTAATTACTTTTAGTTTTAGTAATTTTGTTTTTGCCATTTTATTCGTTTTTTATTATTTTTATTTATTAATTTTAGTACTTTATTTCAAGTAACATTTTTTATGTTTTTAGTTTTAGTTAACTATAATAACATTTATGCTCATTAGAATATGCTTTGTTAGCAAATACACCAAAATCTATACTGTATCTGTGAGATTGTAATCCCAAAATGTAATTGTAATGTGAATCTGTATTGTAGGTTTCATTTCTGTTAGTATGCTGTCTATTATGTAGACTGATCACTGGGTGTTGGAACAAAAACAGCAGGTACTCGATGTATAAGATATAAAACAATGTACATTAACATTTAATACCTTTAAAACTCTTTGCTTTAATGATTTTAAGCAGAAAATGTATTATTTGAAACCCCTGAACCTCATAAACTATATCTATATTAAACAATGTCATTTAACTTCTTTAAAATTCTTTCCTCTATGCATAAGGAAGTGTGGTGTTTACCTGGTTAAGGTGGTCCAGTTTTGGGCAGGGTCTTCCTCCATTGTAAGGCTTTTCTCTGAGCCATTTTGAGCGAACTTTAACCCCACTGCCACAGGATTTACTGCAGCGCGACCAGTTGGACCACTCGCTGAGTTTACAATCAGACGGGCAGGGGACGATGCAGGCCTCCTCGATATACCCTAAAATGTGAAAAAGGGAACATAAACACTAAACAAACTGTGACTGGTCAAATACAACAACAGTGGTTACACATATATTTATTTTTTTGATTGAAATTATTGCTAGGGACAATTTAGTAGTCGCTGGTTATTGGTAGGGACATGTCCCGAGTGTCCCTAATAAATTCTATGCCTTTTCTAGTTTAGGCCTTTCAAGTATAAATATGACACTTAAGCCCTATATTCTTTGCTAAAACCGCCAGTAGGTGGCAGCAAACCCCTGTCTTAATGAGTGATTCATTGAATCATTCACTCAAACAATTCATTCAAAACCGCTGACAACATCGCTGCTTATGTGATCTTACATTACTATATAAATATAAAAAACAAAACCCCATAATTCTTTCATGATTATAGGGTCATTCTAACTGCATTGTAATAGGATTCATCATGCAGTGATTGCTTTTAGGCTCTTAAGACCTGTTTTTTTTTTGTTTTTTTTGCAAAGTCAGTGGCATTGCTACTTGATAACATCAGCTCGCACATTGTTAAAACAACAATTATGATATTATTGCAGACGATAAATATCGCACAAACCATTACTGAGAACAGTATGGAGTCAATTTAATGCCGAATATATATGCAAAAGAAAATAAAGTTTTGCAAAAGAAAATAAGTTTTGCAAAGAAAAATAAAGAATTGCAAAAGAAAATGAAGTATTGCAAAAAGAAAATAAGTTTTGCAAAAAGAAAATAAGTTTTGCAAATAAAAATGATTTTGCAATACATATTTTCCATGGCCATATCTACTAATTTATTTGCAATGCAGCTTTTATTTTGCGTTTCAGTCAAGTTTGAGCTTGCGATACCATTTTCCCTTTGCGCTTCACGTTTCTCGCGTCTCACTTTGTGGCGCTGTTTTGACATGGGGGTGGAGTCAGGGGACGGGGCGTGTCCAACAGGCCTGGGCATGCCTCCTGGAAGTGACGTCATCGGCCCGAGACGCAGATCACAGCTGATCCAGGCACCTTCACTGAGCAGAGGCCTGCGGGTGGATCGCTTCCTTTTATTCACTAGCTTTAAAACATGCATGCTTTCGTTTTATTAACAAATGTATATGTGTATTAGCAGCGTTTGCTCAAGTTAAAGAAGTTGTTAATATGAACGTCTGCTGTTTATTTCTCTCAATGTGTGCACACTTTTATAGCATTAAAATGTGTATTGTTTCATCTGGTTAACTAAATGTGCAGTAATAGTGCTTGTTTAAAATCTCTTAACCTGTGCACAGCGCTCTTTGTTTATATTAGTTCAGAGTTACTGCTAGTTTTAATGTAAAACTTCACAAACTATACACCATTTAAAAGGTCTAAGACTCAAGCTTCATATCCATCTCGACTTCGTTTTTCATTTACATAACTCCTGGCATAAATTAAGAAATGACTGTCACTGGAAGTTTAAAAAAAGATTAAAAAGTCTTTTTGGTTTAGTTTTGTGGTGGCCACGAGATATTAAGTCATGGGAACATGATAATACTGTATGTCGTGGCCATGAGTTTAATCATGCATAAACAAACCCGCATGACCATAGCAACCTGGGATTATCAGAGATTGATCAAATATATTTATCCATCCCACAGTCCGTTGATCGTGTCTTTTTATGTAATATATGTGTATATTAGGCTATTATTATTATTATTATTATACAGCCCTGAACGTTAAGAGATCGAAATGAAGGGAAAATAAATCAAATACATAACAACGAATATAAAAATATTACCAATACTAATAAAATACATGGACTTACAAGACTTGTGGGATGGATAAAAATGTTTTCTTGTCGGCCTATTTTATTATACTTTATGTAACATTTATTCATAATAAACTTAATTCGAATGTTGTCTACATCGCGATACAGTCCAGTACGTAGCCTATGGTTAACACTTCAACCACCAGAGGTCGCTGTATATCTAAAAGCGCCAGCGGTCAAATTTACCATGCCATGACTACTGTTTTGATATGGCTAAAACGTAGTATGTCACTGTATTATGCCACTGTCTTCACAATGTCTAGAGTCATAAAATTATTATTTTAGGCATCAGCTATGTTTTTGTCCTGTTGTTTTAAGTTCACAGCTATTTTTAAGCAGGTTACACTAATCACTTTTCTTAATGATGAATATAAACCAGCCTGCAATGACAACGAGAATTACGAGGAATTAAATATATATTTGGATGTTGTAATATTATAGCTAATAAAATGTTTCAAGATAACCCATGTTATTTAAATGACTAAAACACCCTAAATAGACTATTATAAGCAATACTAATTCACCACATTGCAAAGGATGTACAATGACAGACTCAAGTGCACAGTTTCACCTAATTAATTAATTTGTTTAGTTATATAATTTATCATTTGAATAAGAGAACAACACCAATAAACTTGGGGTAATCATAAAAATTATTTTATTCATTACATCATAATTCAGATTTTTTTTTCAGGAATAAATAAGCAACACAGTAGTGAACCATAAACGATAAAAAATTGCAAACACAAATTAATATTTAATCCAAAGTTTGAACATTTATGAGTAGAGGAATAAACATCTAAAACATCTTCATTTGAACGTGATGACAGGAATTATGCGTAAATTTGTCCTGATGGCGCTTATAGGTATAAATGCCCCATTTTTGTTCTGGTTTTATCTAAACAATTTTTTTTAACAATAAACAGGGGATTGTAAATAACACAATTTTAGTAAAAGTCAATGACTGTAAGACTTGGATATTTTTAATTGAAAATATATTATGTAGCCTATTTGAAAAACAGCCATGAGTAAAATTACCCCGTGGTGGTGTTAATATAATAATTTAATAATGTTTTTTTTTTTTTTGTATAATTTCTCAATTAAAAATAAAATATTAATAAATACATCTCTGATAATCCCAGGTTGCTATGGTCACGCTGGTTTGTTTACCCATTAATATCTCTTGGCCACGAGAAATTTAAACCAAAAAGACTCAAGCTTCATTTTTTTTTAAATTTCCAGTGCCAGTCATTTCTTAATTTATGCCAGGAGTTATGTAAATGAAAAACGAAGTCGAGATGGATATGAAGCTTGAGTTTTAGACCTTTTAAATGATGTATAGTTTGTGAAGTTAATTGCATTCTTTTACATTAAAACTAGCAGTAACTCTGAACTAATATAAACAAAGAGCGCTGTGCACAGGTTAAGAGATTTTAAACAAGCACTATTACTGCACATTTAGTTAACCAGATGAAACGATACACATTTTAATGCTATAAAAGTGTGCACACATTGAGAGAAATAAACAGCAGACGTTCATATTAACAACTTCTTTAACTTGAGCAAACGCTGCTAATACACATATACATTTGTTAATAAAATGAAAACATGCATGTTTTAAAGCTAGTGAATAAAAGGAAACGATCCGCCCGCAGGCCTCTGCTCAATGACGGTGCCTGGATCAGCTGTGATCTGCGTCTCGGGCCGATGACGTCACTTCCAGGGAGGCATGCCCAGGCCTGTTAGACACGCCCCCGTCCCCTGACTCCACCCCCATGTCAAAACAGCGCCACAAAGTGAGACGCGCAGAAACGTGAAGCGCAAAGGGAAAACGGTATCGCAAGCTCAAACTTGACTGAAACGCAAAATAAAAGCTGCATTGCAAATAAATTAGTAGATATGGCCATGGAAAATATGTATTGCAAAATCATTGCTTTTGCTCTGTTTTATTTATCTATTTTGCAATTTTTTATTTTTATTTGCAAAACATTTTCTTTTTGCAATACTTCATTTTCTTTTGCAATTCTTTATTTTCTTTGCAAAACTTTATTTTCTTTTGCATATATATGCGGCATTAAATTGACTCCATAGAACAGGTCAAATAAAGTGGTCAAGCTGCTCAAAATTTTATTTTGTAGCATTATAACCTTGCTGACCCAGGATCCTAGCAGCTTTAAACAGGTCGATCCCACCAGCTAGTCAAACTAATATCTTGGACCAGCTAATGACTATAAATAACCATCCAGAAACCACGCAAAACAAACTACCATCAAATGCAGCTGGATTTTCCTGCAGGGTAATGATAAATTGAACAGACTTACTGATTAAACATGCCGCTTTGAAGCGGTTTAAATCTTGATTAAAAATGAAAAGCAAGCTTGTACCTCAGAGAACATTATGAGGCGCATAAAAAGTGTAAAAGCAATTGGTATAAATAGGCATGTTTGGAGCTGGAGAGTTGGCTGCGGGGTCAGAGAATGTGATATGCTTCAGCAGCTAATGCTGAATTTTATTACTGCTGTTTGCTCAAGCCATGTGCACTTCCTACTCATTTGGCTCAAGAGGATCTGCCTTTTCCAAGTACATACTGCAGACCCAATAAACACACACACTTTATGTTGTCTCTGAACACCATATCCTTCACAGCAGCCTTTCAAGAGTGGCCAACACTTGGCTCAAATGTAGAAATCACTGCTTCCAAAATACTGTGCTAAATAATACATTATAAAATGGATGGTTCTGGAAGCTGATTGGTCAGTTCAGCGTTCCAGTCATTCACATGCACGCTATTAAAACAGCTATGATTGATGTCAAACATATGTTCACAATATCACTGCACAACACCCACAGAGATTATTAACCTCAGTTCATTCTTTAAGCACAGGGTTTTCAATTAATACTTATGCTTAAATAATGTTGTAATGAACATTTGTTTCCTGAACCATGCTGTATTGTAATAGTCACACATAAGAATGCATATGAAGGCATATATACACAAACACAAATATAATGTTATTTTGCTCGTCAGGTGTTGATTGCTATACACAGCTTGTTTTGACACAAAAATAAGATAAACACTTGGACGAGGGTCAGTCTGACTGTTTTCAAACTTGTTTTTGTTTCCTAAAATCAACCAACTGGCCAGCTTTATTTGTTTTATTCCTTGCCAAAACCAATTATTACAAGCATTTGGCGCTTGCTGAGTGCTCATTTTGGACTCTACGTGCAACTGTGTGAAACTACGGTGCTAATGACGACATGAGTATCATGCATCAGAACAATTTAATGAGCACACTCAATGTTATTTAATAAATGAATTTCACAAAATAACAAAGAAAATGTTTATCCTGAAATTAAAAGAAAAAAAATTTAATTACTATATTTTATATACAGAAAATTAAGCCTTTTTAGGACGTCTGAGATTTTTTTGCATACTATTCTTGACAATTAATGTTGTAAATTTATAATAAAAATATACATTTATTTATAAATTATATATATACACACAAAAAATGAAAGTACATAAAAATCTACATTTAAAAATCTATATTAAAAATAATATAAATTAATTAATTATAATAAATTACACATGATTTTCACCTTTGTTAATGGAACAAGACTTTTGACATTGTCAAAAATATCTAAAAATAAAAGTAAACTAAATTTAAAACAATATAGTTTATTAAAATATATAATCAATAAAATCAAATAAAAATTTTTAAAATGTTAATGAAATATATTAATCTGTTTAAATTTAAAAAGTCTAATAAAAATAACTTAAAAATATTTTTTAATAATTCTGTACATGTCTTTTTAAAAATATGGATAACATTTTCCCATGTTAAATTAATGTCACTTTGCAAAACATTTCAGAACTTAAAAAGGTCCTAAAATAGCCGTCAGATTCTTATACATAACATAACTAGCCTACTAGAATAACCCAGACATATTCTAGACAGGTTTTGTGAGATTCCCTCAAATACCTTAGTCCTAATTTAGCTGAATACTGTTAAAAAGAACAACGCCACCTCTACCTGACATTGAAAACTTGGCACATCCTGTGCTAATAACAAACAATTCGAACACAAGCCATAAAACATGCACCTAGAGGAGCTTCTGATTGAAAAATCAAAGCAATTAATCAGAGATGTCCAGGTTGAGTTTCACAGCCTCGTGGTCGCCCGCCAGAAAGATTGACCAGGATCTGACATGGCCGTGACGAGCCGGAGGAGAGAGATACTGCAGCGACTCAAAATACCCTGCACAGTCACAACGCATCTGTATAAAGCTGCTCTCCGGTCTCCTCTGCCCCTCAGTGTTAAGACATGTCAGGCCTGTTACACGGCTATCACAGAGTAAAACAAGCCCTACTGGCCGTGCGCCGACCCTTTGACCCAACACGCAAGGCTCTCGGGCCCTACAGCCAGTTCAGAGGTGGCCCTGCCTTCACCAAACATGGCCGATCTCGTGTTACTCTTTTGTGTCTGCAGTGACCTCATTCCTTCAACACATCCACATGCTGTCTGAGTTCTGACCCCTGAAACGGCAATAACCACAGACGCACACTAAAGGGTGAGTCATCAAGAGAAAAACAAGTTAGTTGCACAGTTTCTTACTCTGAAAGCCTGAGGGAATAGTTCAATTCCACCAAAAACAGCCTGTTCCTGTACACTTAGATTAAATCACACAAGCCACAAAATATGGACTCGTTTTATGTCAAGTAAAGTCACCTTTATTTCTATTATTTAGCTCAAGTTCAGTGTTGGTTCAGTTCAGATCAGTAAGCGATCATGCTGTATGCTTTCATTGTAATGAAAGGTTTTGGGTTTGACAGTAAATAATTAGGCATGAGTGTGAGTAAATTAATGTATGTTAATTTTCCGGAGAGCCAGTCTTTTGAATCAGACTCTGAAGAGCAAAACATGAACATCAGAAACCCATGAGAAATATTTTTTAAGCATGTCTACACAGCATTAAACATTCATGTTAAAAAACCTTATTAAAACTTGATTCACAGTAATTTTCAGGAAGTTTAGGGTTGGTAAGTTTTTTAATGTTTTTGAAAGAAGTTTCTTATTCTCACCAAGGCTGCATTTATTTGATCACGAATACAGTAAAATATTGTGAAATATTATTATTATTTAAAATAAATGCTTTCTATTTAAATATATTTTAAAATGTAATTTATTCCTGTGATGCAAAGCTGAATTTTCAGCATCATTACTCCAGTCTTCATATATTTATGTATTACTACATATTATATTATGTAATATTTGTACAGTATTTCATAATTTACATCACTATTTTTACTATTTTAGCAACATTTCCTAATAGAGTGACCAGTTTTATTTACTTAAAGCCAATTTTTTTTTTTTTTTTTTTACATATATGTATATTCCTAAAAATACTTAAATGTATCTTTATAAAAACAGTATATTTATATTATCATTTTATGTGTTTAAATGTACATATTTATTCAAAGAATGAATATATAAAAACCTTACTGACCCTAAAGTTTTGAACGGTAGTATGCAAGCAATCAGAAGTATTACACCAGTAAATGGGACAAGCACACTTACTGCTGTACATGTGTTGCCTTCAAATTAAATGTTAGAAAAACAAGCTCAGAAATAAACAAGCATTTATGTTTAGCTCTCTTTTGGAGGAGAGAAGTAAGAGTATTTAATGATTCACTTAGTAGCCTGAGGCAGCATGTAAGACAGAGATTTCTGTTAAGAGGAACTATAGTGATTAATCCAGCGAGAAAGAAAGAGAGACAGAGAGAGAATGGCTCTGTTCCAAAACCTAGTGAGCTGCCTTCTAAGACAGCATCTTAACTGAGATGGAATGTCATAAGTGACCGATTTGGAACATTCTACATGACGTGTTACTCTAATAAGTATAGAAACACACAGTGCATACAAATTGAGTAAAGCACTCAATTTTTCATTAGATTTCATAGTCTTTATCAATATCTGTGAAGTGTTTCATGAATTACTAGATTTAGAGTTGTAGCATCTACATCTAGGCTGTTGTAATGCATTATGGGATTGTCTTTTCTGTGGAAGATATATGCACAGCTGCCTTTGGCGATACCTTAAAATGCAGCCTACGTAGGCAGCTCACTGGAACAAAGCTTTTGACAGCGAGAGTAATGAGACTGATGAAGAGGGATCTGCTGATGACTTCACAACGCTGAAGAGCGTTAGGAGAACATCAAGCTCATGGAGGCTGGTGAAACTTCATCTCTCCGTGTGATTTCATGTGTAAGTCCCCGGGAGGGCATTCGTGATGCCAGTGACGGAAGTATAGATCAGATTACGAGCCAGATTTCTGATGTTTTCTGGAAAATAATTTGACTTAAATCAATTGTGGAGTCAAATTCTCAAGACTTTAAACTCCTGGGAAATAAAGCAGAGGAAGTAACTGAATAACACAACATTTGAGCCTTTTGCCAAGATTATTTTAAGCCTAATCACATTTCTTATAAAAACTCTTACTTCATTTTCATTTGACAACTCTCAACTCACAGTTTTTAAATGTGGGCTGCTGATCCGCCTGAATAACATCAAATCATCATTATTATCTGTATTCATTATTGATGTTTGCTCCGTCAAGCGTTACTGTTAACTTATCTAGAGAAGAGATTCTGTTGCAATTTATGTCTTGGAAAAAAAAACATCACTCATGTTAGGGTCAGATTGCCATTCTTCTAGTTTAATTTAAACCATTTATGTTGCATTTCCTACACTGTAAAAAAAAAAAAGTTGAGCCAACTTAAAATTTTAAGGCAACCAGCTTCAGCAGATTATTGAGTTTTCTCAACTTGAGAAAACTCAAAAATCTGCTGAAGCTGGTTGCCTTAAAATTTTAAGTTGGCTCAACTCTTTTTATATATACACACACACACACACACACACACACACACACAAAATGAAAAGTAAATAAATCCAAATTATAACAAATATATAAATTTAAATATATAAAATAAATACTAAATATATAAATATTAAAATATAAACATTTCTACAAATGTAAAACATATATATCCTTGTATATATATATATGTATATATATATATATATATATATATATATATATATATATATATATATATATATATATATATATATATGTATGTATGTATGTATGTATGTATGTATGTATGTATGTATGTATGTATGTATGTATGTATGTATGTATGTATGTATGTATGTATGTATGTATGTATGTATGTATGCATGCATGCATGCATGCATGCATGTATATATATATATATATATATATATATATATATATATATATATATATATATGTATGTATATATATGTGTATATTTTTATTTAGATTTAAAATGTGAATTAAAATTAATGTTTTCTATAATATTAGGATGTGTATGTGTGTGTATATATATATATATATATATATTGATACAGTGTATCAACTTGAGAAAACTCAAAATCAAAGTTGGAATATATACATATATACATATATACATATATATATATATATACACACATACACATCCTAATATTATAGAAAACATTAATTTTAATTCACATTTTAAATCTAAATATTAAATATTTAAATCTAAAAACATTTACATTATTAAGTATAAAATATTTAGATTACAAATATAAACAATATTTATATTACAGAACCAATCTCTAACCCTGATATCATGAAAATCATTCATACATTCAAAGCATTTTTTGAAATGTATTCGGCCTGAATAAGAACCAGTTCTTGATTCCCAACCCCGCGTGGGCCGTGTGCTGTAAAAGCGAGAGTATCTGTCAGTGGTTAATGTCAGCTCTGATTAGGCCGTCCCCGGGACAGCATGCGGTCTTTAATGAGGGCCGGAGATTTATACCTGCAGATCAGCAGGGCGCAACAGACACTCGGGCAGAGGACAAAGTCAAGCGAGCAGCGCCTGGCACTCGTACCAGTCCGCTCGTCATCCAAATAACAAGATTAAGTGAGCAATGCACCAAAAGATTCACGAACAGAGAGATCAGCTAAAGACAGAGGAGAGGAAAGGTCACGAGAGAGAGGAAGCTGTAGACAGAGACAGAGACAAATTAATAGGGATGAAACAACACATGATCAGTTGAAGGTGTGACTTAACTGTCCTTAAATGTAACGGTTTATAGCCAGACAAAAGCTGCAATTTGGACTTGACATTGCACTCAGCAAATATAGACATGAATGCTTGATTTTCTCATACTTTTTTGTATACAACCATCTTTTTTATCTATAATAAACATGCTATAAAACAGAATAGTTTATAATATGAATAGGTTTTCCATGGAAACCTAATAAAAGCAGTTTATATTTTAAATTAAAATTAAACAAATACAGTTAATTTAAACATTAAGTAAAATAAAAACTAAAACTGAAAATAAAAAAATGCTGACGTTTTAAATGCTTCAAGCACTTATATTATCAGCTTTAAAAAATAAAAATAAAATAAACGATTAATTAACCTGCAGTTTTAAAAGCTTCAAGCACGTATATTACCAGCTTAAATAAATGAATTAATAAATAAATACTATATTAAGACTGGCTGGTAATAACATACCTCTCACCCTTACTGTTTATTATGTACACAAACAATTGTAGGAGTACTTGTCCAGCAAGATATTTAATCAAATTTGCAGATGACACTGCATTGGTTAGTCTCCTTAAAGGGGATGAGGACAGTCATGGAATTTGTTTCGTGGTGTGATGTATCAAATCTTAAGTTAAATATTGTAAAAACTAAAGAAATGTGTATTGATTTTAGGAAAGAGTCCTCAACCAGAACGACCATTATTAAAGGGGAGCAGATTCAGAGGGTAGAAGAGTATAAATACCTTGGAGTTGTTTTAGATCACAAACTGAGGTGGGATAAATGGACTGACGCGGTGAACAAAAAAGGTCAGCAAAGATTATATTTCCTTAGGAAGATGGTGTCATTTAGCGTAAGCCCTTCATTGTTAAAGGTGTTTTATAACTCTTTTATTGAAAGTGTATTGATTTTGTATTATCTGCTGGTTCAAAAGAGTTTGGTCAGAAAAACTTTAAGTACTGCGAGTAAAATACTTGGTATCCCTGTGATGGGTTTACATCAAATTTATCAGACTAGATGTCTTGGTAAAGCTATGAAAATTCTATCTGACAATAGGCATCCACTGCATAATGAGTTTGAGATTTTGCCTTCAGGTAGAAGATTTAGGATACCAGGGTTTTTTTAAAATAGGGGGAAAAAGTCTTTTATATCACAGGCAGTGAAGTTTTTAAATGAAAGATGAGTAAGAAGAGAGTGTTTAGTCATACTGTGAAATCTGTTGTAATTGTCTTTTGTGAGAAACCGCATACGGAAGTCACTGAAAACAAATTTCCCCAAGGGGATGAATAAAGTTACTACTACTACTACTACTACTACTACTAAAATAAAATAATATATATATATATATATATATATTTTTTAGTAAGTTCCAGTTTTAAATGCTTCAAGCACTTACAGTGAGGAAAATAAGTATTTGAACACCCTGCTATTTTGCAAGTTCTCCCACTTAGAAATCATGGAGGGTCTGAAATTGTCATCGTAGGTGCATGTCCACTGTGAGAGACATAATCTAAAAAAAAAAATCCAGAAATCACAATGTATGATTTTTTAACTATTTATTTGTATGTGTAGGGTTTGATACATAAATATAATTTTAATTTAGCTCAAAGGGAATCATTTATGATTTTATAGGGAATTTGAACAGAATCACTGTTTTGCGGCTGATCACTGAGTCGGCAGCGATTCACTGAACGAGCCGCATAACATTAATTCTGCACTGGATATTAAAATCCAAAATATAGTGAAAACACTATTAATAAGCACAGTAACCAGATCGGCAGATTAAGACATTAACTTGTAAGCACAAAACACAAGATACTTCTCTTTTAAATATAAATACGACTTTATTTATATAAACCTAAGACATAAACTAATCTAACATGAACACAAGCATTCACACGTTCACACGTTGCAAAAAGAGAGAAAGGATGAGTTTAAGAGAGTGAGAATGTGAAATCCCAAGTTTATAGCAATATGTGCTATTGCATAGACCTGAACAACCATCAATCACTTAATTAACCCTCGCATTGAGTTTCGCAATGAGGCTAAATTTTATATTAAATGCACCAGTTCAGCCAGAATCTGGAGTTGTTTTACTTGCGTTGCCTTTGGTTACAGGAATTCCCTTCTGTCGTCCTCATTGCAGGAAAGGGGTTTTCCCGAGTTGGTGATTGGCTGGAAGTTCAGTAGTCTTTGAAGTGATGTCTTGGGAAGCCAATGGTTGGGTGTTGGCTGAGGATGGTCTTGGAGTCAGTTGCTGGTTGAAGTTTGAAGCGGGTGCAGTCGGAGCTGGACTTAGCGGCAAACTTAACTTTTGAACACGAGACTCAACGGAAAGAAAAGAAACTAAAGTAAAAGAATAAAATGAGTAACGAGACTAGGTGGTTTTTCCTCTCATCATGGTGTTAAGTAGCAACTGGCCTGTAGGCCAGAGCACGCTCAAAGAGCGCTAAAACAGCGTCAAACGCGGTGGCGAGAAGAAGAAGAGGAGAAGGGAAGAAGGGGCGATTTGATGGTGTCCTGAGGTTTTAAACTCGGCTTTTTGGACACATCCCATCTGGTGTCTTGACCAATTAGATAGGCTATTATCTTAGCTAGGGTTGTTCCTTCCATCATAAATCAGCATGTTATCTGGTCACATGGTCTGACTTTTCACACTCTTGCAAAGTATAATTTGGATGTGATTTCTATAACCAGAATATGATACATTTGACAAAGAATCAGTTGGAAGAAACGTTTCAAGCTAGAATTGTCAAGCTCATACATACCAAACATGAATAAACCTTAAAGTCATTCAATAGTTATTAAAAAGACATACATAATATGTGCTTAAAACATGATAGTCTAATGTGTGGTTACATACATAATATAGTGTTATGTCTAGCAATGTCCTTTTAGGATGGTTTTATGTGCATATGAAAAGAAAGTCTCTGTATAGTTCTGTGGAGACCAAAAGACATGTTCTTTGGACAGAGGAATTTCAGTCTGGTTCTTTTGTCTTCTATGTGTGGGGAAAAGTCAATCTAAAGAAGCTTGTGATTTCTCTTGTGGAACACATGTGATGGCCATCTCTTTGACCATTAATCTTGATTATTTACCCCAAATTTGACGATCTCCTTCCTACGTTGGACTTATCAATAAGTGTTCTTTTGTCTTAAATGTTGCAAGCTGTTCTGGAAGAGGCTTGTTGGTTAGGCTTGCTCCAGAAATCGGAGATAGGAATCTTTACGATGTTGTCCTGTTCTCCTGGAATTTCAGCTCCTCATGTTTCGATGTTCTGAATGAATCTTAGTTTTGTCTGACTCGTTCTGACGCTACATATGATACAGCTGCAAATAAGTATTTGAACACCTGAGAAAATCAATGTTAATATTTGGTACAGTAGCCTTTGTTTGCAATTACAGAGGTTTTTCACCAGGTTTGCACACACTGCAGGAGGGATTTTGGCCCACTCCTCCACACAGATCTTCTCTAGATCAGTCAGGTTTCTGGCCTGTCGCTGAGAAACACGGAGTTTGAGCTCCCTCCAAAGATTCTCTATTGGGTTTAGGTCTGGAGACTGGCTAGGCCACGCCAGAACCTTGATATGCTTCTTACAGAGCCACCCCTTGGTTATCCTGGCTGTGTGCTTCGGGTCATTGTCATGTTGGAAGACCCAGCCTCGACCCATCTTCAATGCTCTAACTGAGGGAAGGAGGTTGTTCCCCAAAATCTCGCAATACATGGCCCCGGTCATCCTCTCCTTAATACAGTGCAGTCGCCCTGTCCCATGTGCAGAAAAACACCCCAAAGCATGATGCTACCACCCCATGCTTCACAGTAGGGATGGTGTTCTTGGATGGTACTCATCATTCTTCTTCCTCCAAACACGTTTAGTGGAATTATGACCAAAAGTTCTATTTTGGTCTCATCTGACCACATGACTTTCTCCCATGACTCCTCTGGATCATCCAAATGGTCATTGGCAAACTTAAGTCGGCCTGGACATGTGCTGGTTTAAGCAGGGGAACCTTCCGTGCCATGCATGATTTCAAACCATGACGTCTTAGTGTATTACCAACAGTAACCTTGGAAACGGTGGTCCCAGCTCTTTTCAGGTCATTGACCAGCTCCTCCCGTAGTTCTGGGCTGATTTCTCACCTTTCTTAGGATCATTGAGACCCCACGAGGTGAGATCTTGCATGGAGCCCCAGTCCGAGGGAGATTGACAGTCATGTTTAGCTTCTTCCATTTTCTAATGATTGCTCCAACAGTGCACCTTTTTTCACCAAGCTGCTTGGCAATTTCCCCGTAGCCCTTTCCGGCCTTGTGGAGGTGTACAATTTTGTCTCTAGTGTCTTTGGACAGCTCTTTGGTCTTGGCCATGTTAGTAGTTGGATTCTTACTGATTGTATGGGGTGGACAGGTGTCTTTATGCAGCTAATGACCTCAAAAAGGTGCATCTAATTTAGGATAATAAATGGAGTGGAGGTGGACATTTTAAAGGCAGACTAACAGGTCTTTGAGGGTCAGAATTCTAGCTGATAGACAGGTGTTCAAATACTTATTTGCAGCTGTATCATACAAATAAATAGTTAAAAAATCATACATTGTGATTTCTGGATTTTTTTTTTTAGATTATGTCTCTCACAGTGGACATGCACCTACGATGACAATTTCAGACCCCTCCATGATTTCTAAGTGGGAGAACTTGCAAAATAGCAGGGTGTTCAAATACTTATTTTCCTCACTGTATATTATCATAATCATTCAATACTATATTAAGACTGGGTGGAAATAAAACAAAACAAAAAATAAAATAATGTCTTAACTTGAGCTCAAAAAATATTTATCATATATTTATATATATATATTATTATTTAAAAACTATTTTATTTCATTTATAAAATAATCTTCCCAGTCTTAATACAGTATTTAATGATTATGTTATTTATGAAGCATTTAAAACTGAAGCTTGATAAATATTTTTTAAGCTCCAGTTTTAAATGCTTACAGCACTTATATTATCTAAAAAACATGGTTAAATAACATAATCATTAAATATTGTATTAAGATTGGGAATATTATTACATGTGAATGCTTTTTTTTGTGTGTCATTTTTTTGTATGCAAATGACATGTGAATGCTTTTTTTTTTGTTCATTTTTGTATGCAAAACTGGATACATGTTTATAAGCAATATTTAAAATGTATATATTTCCAAGATTTTTCAAGCTGCTTTTTAAAAATCTGTGCTTAGTATGTCTGCAAGGCCATACATCTAAACCGTCAAATCTTAACAGGATGGGAATTTATCCCACGGCTTGTCTTGGTTTATTAATATAAATTAGTTTAGTGCAGTCCAGGAAGGTTACTTAGCACTGTCCGCTTATGACGTCAACTCTATGCTCAGAGTCACATGACGAACATCTTACCGTGACTGTTACAGCGTGAAGTCTCCACGAGCCTGTTGTCCTGGTCATAGCACACCATGGCCTGGTAGCGGTAGCCCTGTCCACACTCCTTCACGTCTCCCTGCACCTTCATGCCTGCGGCGTTCTCCACGCGGCCCTCGGGCAGGATGCAGTCAGACCAGTTTCCCACCGGCTGGGCGTTGTATTTGTCACAGGGGCAGTACTGGGTCTCGCTCAGCGGGTACATCTGGCTGTTCTTACACTTGTCCTTCTTCTTGCTTTTTCCTGTAATCAGAGGAAGTAAGTGTTGATTACGGCACTAATTACGTTCACTAATGAATGAGTCATGAGCGCTGAGGTCACCTCTAAACCTCCCGCCTGCCTCAGATCCGCCGTGTCTTGCAGCTGCACAACTGGCTGGACTAATACTTGTAAATATTATAATCATATTACCATGATTTTTGGACAATAACATGCTGTGCTGTTTATATGTCATGGTAATATCTCAGGCTGGGTTATACATCTAATATCAAGCTATGCTTGTGAGGTTTTAGTTGGCAAAATATGATTAATTCTTTTTTTTTTTTTTTTTTAAATATATATTTTGAATGTTATAGTAAAACTAAACACAGGTTTATTAGATACCACTCATGTTTTCCTCATAAAATTATCATATATAGTTATTATGATTATGATTATGTATTGTTATATTGGTATATAAATAAAAAGGATTGAATATATTATCATTCACTCCAGTTCAAAAGTCTGAAGTCAGTATATTTTTTGACAGAAATTAATAATTTTCTTTAGCAAGGACACATTAAATTGATCAAAAGTGACAGTAAAGATATTTATAAAGTTACAAAAGATTTCTATTTCAAATAAATGCTGTTCTTTTGAAATATTTTTTAAATAAATATTTGATTTATTTTATTTTATTCAAGTTAAATATTTAATTTAATTAATTTAATTTAATTAATTCATTCAATTATTTATTTATTTAATGTTACTTTTAGTTTCAGTTTTCGTTTACTAAAATAACGCTACCTTGGTGAGACTAAGATATTTCTTTCAAAACATAAATAAATAAATAAATAACTTAATTAATTAACTGCAAATCGTTGAATACAAGTTTATAGAAAAATATTTCAACAATATTTTTACTTTATTTTGACATTTTAAGCAATTGTATAAATATCAAGCTATTTTGAATATTGTATAAAATAAAATAAAATAAAATAAAATAAAATAAAATAAAATAAAATAAAATAAAATAAAATAAAATAAAATAAAATAAAATAAAATAAAATAAAATAAAATAAAATAAAATAAAATAAAATAAAATAAAATAAAATAAAATAAAATAAAATATCAAAAACATGCGTGTTGCCCAACCTAATAAATACATTTAAGTATTTTATGACCTATGATAATGTGAAGTATATATAATGGAATATAAACATATGCATCCCATAATGCCTTGAATCTTGTACTAGAAGTCATTTATCATTTAGTGGAAATACCTCTCTCCATTCTGGGATGGAACCAGCAACCTTCTGAGTTCAAACCACAGTGTTAATGATGCATATGTCCTAATTACCCATGAGAGCTCTCCTCCGTGTACGGACCCCTACGCAGTCCGAGGTGCAAGGAGAGAACTTGGACCAGTTGGTGAGCTGGCAGTCGTCTCGGCACGGTAACTGGCAGGGCTGGCTCATAACCGGCATGCTGCTGGCAAACTTCAGACACTGAACCACATCAGCCACTGTACCATCCAGCTGCCTACATGAGATAGCTGCGGATCACACACACAAACACAGCGCTGAGACTCCTGCTGATTACACAGAGCACCAGACACCAGAGAGAAAAGCTGCAGGTGAACAGAAGATGCTTATTTATAGACATGACAAGCGAGAGAGAAAGAGAGAGAGAGTCATGCTGTTCACTTTGATCAGAAACCAGTTTAAATTATGCATTACATTTCTGTAGTTTTTATATAATCCAATGATTTTTTTCCAGTTGTTCTGGATTATTATTATATTTAAAAATTGATTTTTTGTGTAAGTAATAAGTAATTATACTTAGAATTCAATAAGACACTATCTAGCTATATTTAAAAAATTATATAACTAAGAACCATTTATATTCACTGTAGATTTTTAAATGTATAATAAAACTAATACATAATATAAATATAATATATGGTTTATAATTTATAATATATGAATTACAATTATTTAAAAATAAATATTAAAATCATTTTAGAAAGAGTTCCACGGGGTTTCTAAGTAATTATACGTATTATTGTCCAATAAAGCAATATCTAGCCATATCAGAAATAGTATACTGGCAGAACATAACTAAAAACCACTTGAATTTAAAATATATAATTAAATTAGCATACAATAAATATCTAATATATGGTTTATAATTTAAATCATACATGAAATCAAAATAATTAAATACCATGAATAGAAAACTATTAAATATATATATATATTTAATTATACTTATTAATGTCCATTAAGACAAAATGTAAAATATGATACAGTATGGTTTAAAAAAAAAAAAAAAAAAACCACACATTAATATTCACTATAATTCTCATTACTTTTACGTTTTCACTTGTTTCCATAATTCTTCCAGGTGTAAAAATTGCAATTACAATTTTTTCCACATGCAGTTTTCCAGAAGCAGTTTTATTTTATAAATTAAAAATAATACATTATATTCAAATATCATAACGGTTAAATACTATATTAGGAAGCTGGTACAAAAAAATAAATAAATAAATAAAATAAAATAAGCTATATGGTCACTAATAAACCACTATTAAGCTTGTCACCATAACTAAGTTTAATCTATTAATAAACTGTTACAATATCTCACTAATGAGTTCAACAGGAGTGGTTCAGAAGGCTACTACATCTGTAAAGACAAGCCTGTTAAACTGTTGTCATTCTGGTGAGGCTGTGTAATCTATTAAGGCACACAATCACGTTGGAAGTGACGTGGAGACGAGTAAACAGGAACCGTTAGGTCAAACTTTAGGCCACTACAGAGTTCAATAGAGTGATGACGTCAACACAGCGACGTCCTTCCGCACTGTCAAGAGCAATCAGATCAAGAGTTTGAAGGATTGCTTCTGCTCCTGACATGCACTGAAGGGCAAATGTGAAGTCTAGTGTGATGGAAGCCCTTGTCAGACCAATATCTATACCAGGATAATACATAATAAAGTCTTTCACGGCGTCACGAGTGACAGGAATGTCTAAAAGAACTGGACAAATAAAGAAAAGGGCACTTCAGCTGGAAAACTGAAAATAATAATTTTTGAAAGCGACAGACTCTGAGGAATAAAGCAGAATGCAAATGAGAGGAAACAATCCACAGATTCAAGAAAAGATCTTAGATCAGATATTATACCAAATTTATGGTTATTGCATAAGATTTCACAGCCACAGAAACAGCATTTGGACACTGTGGCCGGAAATCACTTTCGCATCCGATTAAAGGAATTATGTAAATATGCACAAATTCTGTGTTGAATGCATTTTGCACACTGTAATTCTCAACTGCGGGCGGCTAGTGAATAAGACACAGGTTCTTGTGCAGGAATACTGTGTGTTTAGTGAATGTAAGTGTGTAACATGACAGCTGACGCACCTCTAGTTTGGACGCCAGCTCCACAGTTCTCTTGAGCTCCTTTACTGTCTCTGCGGATGCTCCACGGGACCAGCTGACATTTACGCCACTTGTGTGTTTTCCACCTGCAATTTCAAAGCGATATCATTATAATTACTGGTAGAGGTTGATCAGTTAGTGCACTGGAAATCCTAATTAGCTGCCTTAACTTAAAAAAGATATCAGGAAACCCACTGTCTTGGAAAATGAACTCATTTGAATTAAACTGCCCACAATCTGATAACATTTTTTATTTAACTTCTTTCTTTTTATCAGGATTAACCATTTCACTACTGAGGAAAAAAAATGCATAAGGGTTTTGCAGGTTTTAAATGACGAGAGGTTGAGCAGATAATGACAGAATCTTCATTTTGGGGTGAATTATTCCTATAAGGGAACATATCTTTATTTACTGGAGAAGGTCAGTTTTAGCAAAAATCTATCCTGAATGTCAACAGATGTGAAATCCAGCACAAAATAGCTGATAGTGTGCTCGTGGGTGAAGCTGTACCTGTAACCCGGACAGACGGATGGAGTCACACAGTCTTTCTCTTCATAAAGGACGTCTGGACACTCCTGACCTCCATTAGCTGGCATCTGGATGATCACTCGGTAGCGAAACTGTTTATTCTTCTGCCCATTCGCACCTGTCGTTTCAAATACTAACTTAATATCATGACGAATTATACTAGACAGACAGACAGACAGACAGACAGACAGACAGACAGACAGACAGACAGACAGACAGACAGACAGACAGACAGACAGACAGACAGACAGACAGATAGATAGATAGATAGATAGATGGATAGATAGACAGATAGATGGATAGATAGACAGACAGACAGACAGATCGAACAACTGACAGAATCATGATAGATAGATAGATAGATAGATAGATAGATAGATAGATAGAGCAACTGACATAATGATAGATAGAACATACAAATGATAGATAGAACAAACAAAAAACTGACAAATATGAACAATGGATAGATAGATATAACAAACGATAGATAAAAAGATATGATACATATAATGTTGAGAACTACAGATATAATGATGAATGGATGACAGAACGATAGATAGATAGAATAGATAGATAGATAGATAGATAGACTGAATGAATAAATGGTATATGGAGATAGAGAAATAAAGAATGAACTATAGATATAACGAACGATGGATAGATACATATAACAATGGATAGAACAAACGATGCAATGAACGAATCATAGATATAACGATCAAACGACAGATTTGATCTAGATAGCTAGACAGACCGATGGAGAGAACAACAGATAGAACAATAGAAAGAATGAGCATATGACAGATAGAACAAAATAACTAAAATATAATAAAATACCTAACTACATAATACTACTATTGTTAGAAATTGCAACAAAATTAAAATAGACATATAAACTTTTGAACTGCGGGTTTCGTCTGGTCAGAGGACTGAGTCTGGTTTCTCCCAAGGTTTTTTTCTCCATTCTGTCACAGAGGGAGTTTTGGTTCCTTGCCGCTGTCGCCTCTGGCTTGCTCAGTTGGGGACACTTAATTTCTAGCGATTATCGCCGATTTGATTGCACAGATAATATTTAAACTAAACTGAGCTAGACAATGACATCTCTGAATTCAATAATGAAATGCCTTTAACTGAAAATTGAAAATTGAGTGTTTAATCTTATCATTATACATTACTGACACTCTATCCTCTAATTTGATACTGTTAAGTGCTTTGACACAATCTGTATTGTTAAAAGCGCTATATAAATAAAGGTGACTTGACTTGACAGATAGAACAAATGAACAATAGATATAACAAATGATAAATAGATAAATATAAGGAACAATGGGTAAGATAGATGATGGATAAATGGATAGATAGACAGACAGACAGATAGTTAGATAAAAAATTACAAACAATGGATATGGATAGACAGATGGAACAGTGGATACAATTGATAGACAGATATAATGATAGGCAGATAGAACGAACAAACGACAGATATAAAATACATATAACATTAAAACAATAGATATTAGGATGTATGGGTGGACAGATGCGGTGTACCTGCTTCACAGGAAGTGGGGCACTCAGTCCATTCACTGAAGGGTGTGACTATACAGTCTCTCTTGCAGGGCAGCAGACAGGGTCTCACTGACTCCGGCCGAGGGGCTTCAGGACATCTGAAACATCACACAGACACTGAAAGATCAGCATGTGTTTTGATCACAGGAAGCAGGTGGATAAAGAAAGCCATGTGTCGCACTTTCACCAAAGACCCAATCACCTAAACGAGATTCATTATCAGACTGAACTACTGCGGGTCACCTGAGCACACATCAATTCAAACACTTTCACTTCACACCGGGCCAAAAAAGCTTTTCTAATGGATGTTTTATAGAATTATTTTTTAGCACTGACTGTTTTAGTCAAGGTTTCCACACCATTTTCTGCTCTTCCTCTGACCCTTCAAATGAAACAGGCCATTACTGCTGTGCTTGTGCCCTTAAGATTTTTGAGAAACACTATCTTCGCATTTGAAATGAGTAACAACTCTGTTCAACAAATACTTCTTCCAATATATGCTCCATCCTTCAATATCTTCTTTGTAAAGCATTACATTCACTGGTTTACAAAATAATCAGCACTGAAATGCATCTCAGAAAACTAGAAAAACAGCATTTTCACGAGTCAGTTCAAACTTTCCACTTCAATGCATTAAATCAACTCTCAGATTTAGTCTCCACATGGCATTTATTTGTGTATTAAGATTTAGTTAAGACCTTTTAAAGACCAAGTAAAGAAACTGTAAAGAATAAAAGGTAAATGTCTTCTAGCAACAAGACAGTTTTCTGTTTCCTCAAAACATTAGGCTTGAAATTTTTGCTCCCAACCTCTACAATATAGTTGGGGTCCAACATGACTTTCATATTATGGACAGATAAAACTAAAAATAAAATAAAGAAACAGGCATTTTATTAAAATATCTCATTAATGGTGTTAATTTTGAAGTGAACTTTCCCTTTATGCTAACTCAAAGCACATCCATACTCTAAATACTGAGATGTATATCATCAAAAGGACAGGAAAAAATCTAGCTATCCTAGTTTCAGCTTTATTGGTTTTAGTTATATTGCCCAGCCCAACTTCACAATGGATTACATCAGAATCCTTGCAGAGCAAAGCTCAGCAGCATCTGTATCACAACAATGCTTCTTTTTTCCCAATCGTATTTTCCCTGCTCCACGGCTGCATTACGTACCAGCCAGACGAGGCAGATAAGACCTCACATCCTGTTACAGTAGTCAGTCACTGGGTAATACTCTTCTTTTATCACTGTTACAGCTCCTCAACTTAAGATCAGGGGTTAGCTTTAATCTGCTCCTGTATTTTAAGCACCGCTCCGGCTCGGTCGAATTTCCCGGGATAAAGATAAACAAGGATGCAGAAGTCCAGCAGAGGGACATTGGGTAATCTGATCTCTGATCAAATCCTCCGGGCTCTGGCGCGCTGGGATGCCAGTCGCCATGTGCTAAATGTTTCATGAGGGTTGCAAATCTGCCACAATATAATAAAGCAAAAGATATGTAAGGCTGATTCATTCGTGATACCAATAACAGAAGCGGTAAATCCTACCAGAGAAACAAATCCGGTTTGGGTGTGCAGGGCTCTCCTGGAGATTGGGTCAATTTCTGACAGAGCATTAGCAACATTTCAAGACAGGCACTGGCTCAACTATTTAATGCCTAACCTGCTACAACTGGTTAAGAGTGCAATATCGCACAAGGAAATGACTCATTAAAAATTAAAACCAAATTTGTTCTTGATGTGAACAGAAAGGATTAGAGGAATAAGGCTTGGTAATGTTCCAACAGCACCATTAAAAAACAGCTCATACATTTAACCATGAGGAAGAACAAATGCATCGTTCCTTTGCCCTCTCTAAGTTGTCATTATTTTTCAATTAGGATTAACTGTCATAACTAGCAGCGTGAAGTGAGGGATCGCATTTCCTTGAAGGTTTTACTGAAGTAGCTCATTAGAGTTTCTGGAAATACTATTATAACGCTGTCTGCGCATTGTTAATCACTTCTAATAGGATATTCATTTAAAGTACAACTTTTGTGACCTGATAAGCAAATAAAATAACCAGAACTATCTTAGGAACAAGTACAGCTCTTGTCTACTTAAATGGGTAAATAAGCATTTTACCACGTCAAATCAGCAATAATATTCGACAACGAATCAATGCAGCATCTTCATCTTCTTTTAAAGTAGATCCAGTTAATGCATATGCTCATATATAATATAATATTATTATTATATATACACATAAATTTCAATATTCTGAATTAACTTTAATTTTTATCATTTCAGTTTAAATTTTAGTTTAGGTTTTAGTGCTGTCAAATGATTAATAACATCCAAAATAAAAGTTTTTGTTTACATAATATACGTGTGTGTACTGCGTATATTTATTAAGTATATATATGAATACACACATGCACAGTATATATTTGAAAAATATTGACATGTATTTACATATATTTATATTCATATAATTCATAAATGTATATTATATATAAATATATCTAATATATAAACATAACATTGTTCTTAAATATATACATGCATATACACAGTACACACACATATTATGTAAAGAAATATTTATATTTTGGATGCGGTTAATCGCGATTAATCGTTTGACAGCACTAGTTTTTAATTCATTTGTTATTTTTATTTGTTTTTTTATTCATTTAGATTTCACTTATTTTTATTTCAGTTTCAGTTTTAGTTCTTCAACATAAGTTTCTTTCAGTTAGCCTGCAAAACTTATTGTTTCTGTAAGATTTTCATCTAATATTTACATTTTATTTTATTTCCCCTTTATTACAATTATTGAAAATTAGGTTTAGTTGACAATAAAAACAAATAAAATGCAATTTCATAAAAATGCAACATCTCATCTTGCCGCTACTAAAATATTTAGTCTAACTTGTGCGAAAACTTTGTATGCATAATTATTAAGTTTTACAAATGCTCTTCATTCTTGTACTGTCTCTGTTGTGACAGAGTGGCAGTGCACATGCTCTTGACGTTTGTTTCCTGCTCTTTGCTCACTATACTGTCTGTGTAAGTATCCTAAAAAACAACTAGCTTCTCTAAGCTGTCAGAGCGAGAGATAAACCTGAACGGCAGCAGCAGTTGTCAGTTACTGTGAGACGCATCAAAGGTCCGGGCTCTGAGCTTTAACATCGCTGTCTGTGCGTTTTCTCTCAGTCTGATGCTGTGAGTGACACAAAGTGGCTCAGGGCAGGAAAACCGGCGTAAGCTCTGCCTGCCCCGGACCTGGGCAAAAACATGATTTATGATTTACTTTGAGCAGGTCTAGACGAGATATTCAAAATGAAATGCAGGTCTGAGAGAGGCTGTGAATTTTGATTTTGTTTTGGGTCACATCAAATGCCTCTGAAGCCACGTAAACAATACAACATTTTTGGGGTAACGAATGCATAGAAATGAAGTCAAAATTTATCATTTTGATTTTGTATACACATTTCTGATCTTATATGCATTATACCATATGCTATTCCATAGAATAGACATGATTGTAATTGTAATCATTCATCAAAATATAGCAACTACACCTCCGAATCTCTCTTTTTCAACCCCACTTCCAGCAACATGACTACATACTTGTATACAGTATGCCGCCCATTTTTCACAATCCAATCAATTTCCAAAAAATGTCACAAAAGCTGCATGTTATAAATGAAGAATTGTGAAATATAAACTCACAATTGAAAGAAAAAAAAAGAACTGTGAGAAAAAAGTTGAAATTTCCTTTTAATCTCATGGTGGCAAAAAAAAAAAAAACAGATACAATTTTAAACATGGAATTGCAAGATATCAAGGCACAATTGTGAAACAAACTTTGAACATAAATTCTGAAAAAAGTAGCAATTACCTTTTTATTTTTTTTTATTTTGTGGCAGAAACAAAAAACAGAATTGCAAGATAAAAACCCAGAATTATGACAAAATTGTGAGATGTAAACAAACTTTTTAGATATAAACATGGAATTGCAATTCTAAATTTATATCTCACAATTCTGAGAAAATTGTGAGAAAAAAGTAATAATTGGGAGGAAAGTCAAAATTACTTTTTTATTTCACGGTGACAACAAAAAACTGAATTGTGAGGTATAAACTCAGAATTTTTAGATATAAACATGGAACTGCAAGATATCAAGGCAGAATTGTAAAGTATAAACTTGCAATTCTGAAAAAGTCTGAATTGTAAGATATAAAAAGTAGCAATTTTTAATTTTTTACTTTGTGGCAAAAAAAAAAAAAGTTGTAGTAAACCCAGAATTAAAAAAAGGGGAATTGCGAGATGTAAACAGAATTCTGAGGAAAAAAGTCAGAATTCTATGCTTATATCTATACAAATTCTGAGTTTATATCTCTCAATATTGCGAGAAAAAAAAGTCTGAAATGTGAGATACAAACTTCGAATTTTGAGAATAAAGTCTGAATTATTAGATAAACAGTCACAATTACATGATTTAATTTTTTTTGTTTTATTCTGTCGGGCTTCCATACACTCTAAAAAAATGCTGGGTTAAATACAGTGCTGGGTAAATACTGGACAGAACACATGCTGGGTTGTTTTCAACCAACAGTTGGGTTAAATGTTTAACCCAAACTTCTGGGTAGTAACCCAACCGCTGGGTATAAACAACCCAATCGCTGGCTTCGTCCATATTTTACCCAGCGCTGGGTTGTATTTAACCCAGGATTTTTTAGAGTGTACATTACAGAAGTAAAACTCAGTAAAAATACTTTTTCTACACCATTCTGAACAATGAAAAATGACTTGAGTGTTTGAAAATTATTTCTTTTTTTGCAGTCCTAAAATTTGACACTTCATCAAATTGCACTTTTGCAACCTACGCCGTCTAGACTTCAACACAACTTTCTGCTCCTTGAAGTGGTAAAAAGCGAGTGGAAAATGCAATATAATAGCTAAGCCTCTATTTGTCTATGCCAAAAAACACACTGCTATTGTTTCCACAAAGGACTGTCAGGAGGACAACGTCTAAGTGGATCAATGATGTATTTTTAGGGGGTTTGTTTGTGCTAAGCCTCAAGAGGCCCCTCATCTAGTGGTGATTAAATTGCATTAAAGAATCAAACCCTCTTAATTACCGCTATTATCATCAATAGGAAATTAGGCAGTCTGAAAATGACTGTGCTAATTAGCCTGTTTGTGACTCCATGTTTATTGGGCTTTCAGCAGCTCGTTTGCCTGCAGTGGAATGATAGGGTTTGTGAGCACGCATACATCTGTAGAGCAATTACAATCTGCCACTCAAACACAAGCAATCCATCTTCTTCTGAACAATTCGCCATCACCACTAACCGAGACACTTGAGTTGAGGTATGATTCTCGCCATATGTGATTACATCATAATAACAGATGGTAATATTGCAACACGAAATGGCAAAACATTAAGATTACATTCATGTCACGAATTCTGTCATCAATATGTCCAGAATATTTCCAAAAGTACAAAGCAGAAATGATATTGTGTAAAAAGATTAATAAAGACCATCTTAGAACCAATTTAGGACCTACATCTTTTGCACGTGAATTAAGCATCACATTGTCATTATGCTAAAAAAACAATGCATTCTCATTACTGTAATGCAGAAAAATAAAATGATGCAGTACAGTTTTATGGTACTGAATATTATTGTATTGCACTGCCTTTAAAATGATTTAATTTTGTAAAAGATTTAAAAATGTATCAGATTTAAATTAAAAAAAAGGAAAAGGAAGAAATGTAATTATTTTATACTATATTAGAGCTATGAAAAAATTTTTACTTTACAAAAGTAAAAGAAATATTTTTTATTTATTAAAATATATATAAATATTTATTTGAAATAATTCATTTTGTTTTAAATAAAATATTTTATATTAAATAAAGAAAATGAAGCCTGAAAATATATGTATAAAAAGTAATATACAGTACATATAAATAATGAAAATCTGAAAAAAAAATATATATTTTTTTTTTATACATTCATACATGACACATTACAGTAATGGGAATTTGCCATGAAAATAATGCCACATTTCAAAATAAATTAAATTTAAAAATTACTTATTTCATGCACTTTTTTTATGTAGACTTAATTTTCTTAATGTAATATAGCATTTCATTTCTTATGTACTTTTGACAATCTAAAAAAAGGTGCTCTGCCATATTAAGGAACTTCTCAACCATGAGCACAATATAACAAGACTGCCCATGTTTACATATTAATAGCTATCCAGTGTTCTGAAACTTGGAACATCAATTAACAACACCTCTGCAAGAAGGAAGTAGTTGAAGGATTATGCAATGCAAATTATATTGGAGCCAATAGCAAATCCACAACCTGCAAGATTATTACTCATTTCACATGCAAAATGATTGAATCAAATAAGTTATTTACATACAAAATTCCTCAGAGTAGGGAAAACAACATGCATGCAGACTTACTTTTTGGGCGGCACCTGTCCGACGTTGACTTTTACGCAGATGACCTTGCGCGTTTGCACACCCATGGTGCAGGTGGACTTGTCTGCGCTGGAGGAGGTATTGAGGGTGGATGTGGTGGTGTCCTCCACGCACTGTCCCCAGGGGCCCGTCTGCCAGTGATACACGATGCAAGGATGCTCATTACAGTTCCGCACCTCCTGCAGGGCACTGGTGTTCGGACAGCTGGAACCTCCTGCAAGAGTGTGAAGACATGCATTAGGTCTGACACGTGTCTACACTTCATGTCAAACCACCACAGCTCGAGGATCTCCACACTGGAAGTGTTCAAGATGCACATCAACTCAGGAGAATATTCAATATTCAAAAGAGCAGCATTTATTTGAAATCTTTTGTTGGTCTGATCAGTTCAATACATCCTTGCGGAGTAAAAATATATGAAAAAAATGAGTGCACAGAATGCACATTAACTGCCATTAATGTTTTAAAGTCTCTTCTGCTCACAAAGGCTGCATTTATTTGATCAAAATACACAACCCCCCAGTAATATCGTGAAATATTTAGGGCTGCCCCCTAATAGTTGACTAATCGTTAGTTGACCAAAATTTTATTAGTCACTTAGTCGCAGAAGAAAAGAAAAATCCATTGGTAAAGTCACAAAGTTCGTGACGGACAGATCGTTAAAGGCTATAATACAGTACATCAGGCAGGACATCCAAACACTCGTCTATCATTCATCGACCTCAAATATGGCTTATCATCTGAAATATGTAAGTATTAGCAACTTGACATGGCCACTCAATCTAATGTTAGGCTCAATCTAATGTTAGGCTAAGTGTCTGTGTGGAGTGTGGAGCTGAACATTAGCGCTCACTGCAGGGCAGATGGAGGCGCCGGTGCGGTCACTTGATGTTAAAATACTCGCTCATTTTTGGTCATACAGATAAGAGTAATACATCTTTCAAATCTGTAAAGACTCTACGTTGATTTGTGCGCACTCACAATAACAAAACATTGCGCTTTTGTAAAATAATGAAAGAAAACAGGATGCGCTTTCTGCCGTCTCGGTCTCAGAACTTGAGCGTGAAACTCCATGTATATCTTTGCCTTACATTAAAAATATATATAGAGAGAGTGAAATGTCTACTTTAAAATGATTAGTCGATTAGTCGACTAATGCTTAAAATGAACGACTACTAGTCGACACTTAGTCAAGGGCAGCCCTAGAAATGTTATTAAAGTTTAAAATAAAAGTTTTTCTATTTTAATAGACATTAAAATGTAATTTATTCCTGTGATGCAAAGCTGAATTTTCAGCATCATTACTCCAGTCTTCAGTGTCACATGATCCTTCAGAAATCATTCTGATATGCTGATTTATTATCACTGTTGGAAACTGCTGTGCTGCTTAATATTTTGTTGGAACCTGTGATAAATTTTTCAGGATTCTTTGATGAATAAAAAGAATAAAAAGGACAACTGAAAACTTAAAAATATACTGGAATTAAAAATTATTTTGCATAGGCCATTTTAGCCTTGCAAATGCATGTGAAAATGTATTTTTTTCCTTGTTATTTTTTCTTGCTTGCGTTCTCTGGAGCGAGACAGGTCAAGTGTTCATTTTCTCAAACCTCAACATAACGCCATCGTCTCCACTTGCTTAAACTTGTTGTAAATTGATTAAGATGAAACACTCCACATAATTGCCGCCTCCTAATTCCTCACGAGTGGCAGTTAGTCGATGCAGCTGGTGGAGAACGGCGCGGTGTGTCTAAATAATTGCTGACATTTACAGGTTTGCAGATGACAGAGCAGCCCAGTGGGCCTGTGAATCAAAGCGCTCTCATTCTCAGAGGACAGCAAAAGCTTTATGAGAGGAAGTACGACTACATCTGCCCGCTTTAACTCTATAATGCACACAGTATAGTTATTGGATCTGACTGTCAGATCCATTAAACAGGTGATTATTGTGTTTATATTGGGCATTGAGTTGAAGGGTAATAATAGGGCTTTTCACACTTTATTTAACTTTAAGATCTAGGTAACCAAGGCTCTTTCTTATAATTTTGTGCCCTGATTTGTGATGCCAAAACATATATGGATGATTTTTCAGTTCAAGGCACTTTTGAGACTTTGAAAAATCATACTTCTTTAAACGAGGTTTCATCTGTTAAAACATTTATCACATGTCCTGAAAAAAGATTTGATCATGGCTTTGATGAGCCTTCAAGTATAATGTGGTGTCCAGGGTTATTATCATAAAGTAAAACTAAAATGAAAACTAAAACCATAAAAAAAATCTGATATAATAATGACTAAGAACTATACAGACATTAAAAAACCTAATAAAAATGACAAAACACTATGAAATTACTAATAAAAACTACAGTAGATAAGCTTTGAACTTTCTAACACGTAGCCGTCAATAAACTTTCAATTCATAAAAACTGTTTCAGAACTAAAATTCTCTAAGTGGTTTTGTAATGACATCTAAAAATGCTGCTGACAGATTTTGTGATTTTCATGGTACAAAAGAATCTTAAAATTATGTACACTGATGGCAGAGATGAGCTCCACTGTCACTTCTTATTTTCATCATAACAAAGTATAAACATCTTTGGAAAAATATGTTTGTTTTCTAAGATGGTAAAGGCCAATAAATCAAATGAATAAAAAACAAATGAATCAAGTACATATTTTTCTCATAAATGCTTTCAGATAAAGTATAAAATAGAGACGAAGATATGAAGAAAGTGATTAGAGATTTTCTGGCAAATTTAACCTTTCAAAAGCAGGAAAGATTTATTCGAGCCAAACTAAACTTTAAAGCTACTGTAAAGTATATTTTAAAACCATAGTGCATTCTTTTTATAAAAGGATTTACTGTAAAAGAAAAAAAAATAATTCAAGGGGACAGAAGAATTACATTAAATGAAAAATGTCCTATATAGAGTATGGAAACAATGCCGTTTAGCAACAGACAACCAATCATAAACCGCCTCAGTGCTTAGCTTATAAAATATTCATGCATTTTTGCATAGCCGCGGTAAGTAAAACTGTTCCACATCTGAAGTAAACTCCTAAATCAATGTTATTAAAGTCATAAATATGCAAATAAGCAAGCAAGCCGGGGTTTACAAAAGTACAGTGTGAAACTTCAACGTCTACTATCATTAATTACTAACCCAGGGTAAAGTATGAATGAATGAATGAATGAATGAACGAATGAGGCATTTATATAGCGCTTTATTGTGTATTGCAATACACCCAAAGCGCTTTACAATCATGGGGGGGGGGGTCTCTCCTCAACCACCACCAGTGTGCAGCATCCACTTGGATGATGCGACGGCAGCCACAGGACAACGGCGCCAGTGCGCTCACCATGAAGAGTGTAAAACACTCAGTGTTAAGAATGAACAAACCGAAGTGTAAAAAGCCTAAATGAGTATTTGCGGTCTTCCCACAGGAACACGTTTGTGTCTCTATGAAGCTTAACTGTGCAGCGTTATGAACGCCTCCACACAATCTTGACATTGAGCTTTTCAGAAGATGTTCTGCAATCAAAGAAAGCACGTTCGTTGTTTTATTTCTGTGGGTGTTTTTAACGAATTGATTTTGTGAAATGAAACCTCATGATCAGGTTTTAAGCCAGAAACATGCAAAACGCAAAGTATGCAAACGCATAAGGGAAAGCTGGTACATAATATGAATTATTGTGCTACTTTTATGCTAACAGCAAAGAAAATTCAGAATAGAAATAAATCAGGGATAAATAAAATGCCTGAAAACTTGATGCCTTAATTTGAATTTCGTATAGGAGTGACATGGTATTAATAAACAGTATATTTATATAAAAAATAATATTAATAGTACTGGTTGCTATTTGATCGTACAAAATATATCTAAAATGTCTTTAACCTGAAACATGTCCAAAAAATAAATAAAATATAATAAAATAAAATATATAGGTATTTCTGTATAGTTATATTTATTAGTGAACAAACATATCCAATATGACAATACAGAAACAATATACATAACCAAAAAGCATTTCTATTCGCTATAGAAAATTTGATGGCTTTTAATATTTTATTTGTTTCCATAATTTTTCCAGGGATAAAAATCACAATTTTATTTATTTATTTTTTTAGAGGTTTTCTGCAATAAAAGCACATTTTATTTTAAACTGACCAATATAGAAAATGTGGACAATACAGGAGACAATAATTAAGCTGACAATTAATCTTAACACTAAAATAGTAAAATAAAAATTAAATTAAATTAAAATGAATTATTACGAAACCTCAAGTTTTAAATGTTATGAGAACTTAAATAATCAGCTTTAAAAGAAGTTTATATTTAAAATTTAATTACCATGAATTTACTATATATATTTATTATAGATTTTTATTACATATGATTATTATGTCATTATCAAACTATTATTATTATTATTATTATATTGAAATAACATAATTATTAAATACAATATTAAGAATGGCTTGTATAAAAAAATAAAATAAAATAAAATAAAATAAAATAAAATAAAATAAAATAAAATAAAATAAAATAAAATAAAATAAAATAAAATAAAATAAAATAAAATAAAATAAAATAAAATAAAATAAAATAAAATAAAATAAAATAAAATAAAATAAAATAAAATAAAATAAAATAATAAACAATTTTTGGGCCATTAAATATATATTAAGCAATATATAATAAATATATAATAAGCAATATATAATAAGTAGCTAGATAAAAAGATGTCAACTTCAACAAACTTAAGATTAATCTATTACTCCACCATAACAGTCTTTGACCTCAAAGACAAAACTGACCACAGAAGAAAACAGTTTCCACTAATGTCCGCAATAGTGACTCATACTACAACATGAGAAAGCAATGCATACACTGCACTAAGAACTGCATTCTGAATGCTCTCTCAACAATATGCTTATACTGTTACTTTGCCTAGCAAGAAGTGTTTGCGTTCACATACTAATGCGCAAATATGTTTCTGGCTTTTTGCAATGTGCTATATCAGTTTCATAAGAGACCCAGAGGACTATAATTTGTTCGTGTTTACAGTATGAGTTTCATCATTCTGCTGACTTGTTCACAAATGGACTCTCAAGGACATGCATAATGTATAAAGCCCCGCTGCATGAACGGCTGCATTTGGCATCTTACGTCAGACGTCAAGCAGTTGTCTTGCACAGAAAGCATGGTGCATAGACTCATTGTCACATAAATCTATCCGCCTCCCAAAGGGCAACACTCAACTCATCGCTCAAAAACGCAGTTAGTTTAGTGGAAAATGGTGCTTTGGAAGCAAATGCATCCAAGCGCAAGATCTCACTTTCTTCATTTATATTCTTTGCGGATGCAACATTAAACTTGTGAAAACAAGACTAAGAATAAAAGCCTCTGTTAACACTTTCTAACCCTATACATACTCAAACACAAGCTATTTATTGCACATTTAAATCTACAAACTACACACAAGAGATGAAAAGAAAGCAATTGTACCATAGAGCTCAGGAAACTTCGGAACCCTTGTAAGACCTTGAGATAAAGCAAAAGTTATGAGCGTCTTCGCATTTAACTTTAGAGAAGCAGTGGTAAGAGAATAAATATTTCAGGATCTACTCAACTAGTACTAAGTTTTACATATTTGAGTAACGATAAAATAATCAACAGTAAGAAAAGACAAGACTTAGCGGCTACTTCAAACCATCCAAACAAATCTAAGAGGACTTCTTCAGGAAAACTACTCTACAGGCCATAAAAACATGAAATGTTTTGACGTGTTACCCTCCATAACTGTAATCCATGCCACTACCATTGCCGTCACTGTGGAAACAGCGCAGCAATAATTCAACATGGACTTCTCTGAGAAGTATATGGTACACAAATGACTAATGAGGAGAAAATGTGCAGCCATTTTGAACTTTATCATATTTAATACACAAATTTCTAAAACCTCTAAAAACCTGTTGCACACAATCTGATACATGCCTTTTTGTTCATACTTTCTTAACATTAAAGTATTCTTTAAATATCATTGTAAAAATGTCACTGAAAAAAAAACCTCATTGTAACAAAGTAAAGGTAAGAATAACTTTTATACTGTAATTAATATTTCAAGATGAAAACTTACTGAACTGAAGGCTTACTTGATTATCATCATTTTGCAGAAAAACTGTTAAAATGTGAGCATCAAATATAATCCATCAAGCTTTGGGGAACGTTTATTTGTCGTCTCTCAATCATCACTGCATTGCATTGCATCATACGTTTTGCCCCTCACAATAAAAAAAATATAGAGCTTTGATCATAAAACTAAGCATTTAAATATCAGCTTACCAAAACATATTATTGGGAGACATAGAGTGAAAGCTACAGTAATATTTATATGCATTATGTGTCAGTAGTCTGCTATACTGTTATAAATCTTATTGATTTACTCTGCAAGCTATCAGAATTTCATCTTACTTTTGGCCAAATAAATATCAGCAACAGCACCAAATTGCATATTTTTGCTTAGTTTGGGCCTCTGAATAAAACTGAGCTGTTTTTTTTTTCTTACTCGAGTATGAATTCAATACCTATATTTCCTTATATCATACTCTATGGGCCATAAAAGCCTGATGCATCAAATGTGATACTCAACAAAAACATAAAACCAAACATTTTATATATATATTTTCTCTAAAGGTTCAATAAACTAACTAGCAAGCTAACAAACCAACCAATTAACTTCTGACAATTATTTTATGTCATGCTTCATATGGTTAAAACGTAAAATCAAATGCATAATTTTTCCATACCTTTAATTATGACATAATTTTATTCAAACCCTTATATTTTAACTAGTGCTGTCAAACGATTAATCGCATCCAAAATAAAAGTTTTTGTTTACATTATAATATGAATGTATACTATGTGTATTTATGTATATATAAATACAAACACATGTATATATATATATATATATATATTTTTTTTTTAAATGTTATGTTTAAATATGAAATATATTTCTATAAAATATAAGAATATAAATATATAAATGTATATACATGTAAATATTTTCAAAATATATACTGTATGTGTGTGTATTTATATATACATAATAAATATACACAGTACACATACATATATTATGTAAACAAAAACTTTTATTTTGGATGCGATTAATCACGATTAATCGTTTGACAGCAATAATTTTTAACACTTCCCTTCTGACATGTAAGACCTACTTTACAAAATCCTTTTAATTCCTGGCGGATAATAATCACATTTGTTGAATTTTATTCTGAATTACATCTGATTACTGATTACAGTCACTTTGACTGGAAAGCTCGGTAGCCCCACTCGTGTAAACTGACACTTAAGCCTCGCTGGAACAGATAAAGTGGATTTAAGAGTCTCGGAACACTGACTGTTGGTGATGTCACGGCGCAGGAGTCATCCATCAGAATCTCAGACAGTTTTAGGTTGAAAAATTCCACCCTTGTGGAACAACAGTCTTTCCTTGACGGTTTCCTGTCAGCTTTTTTAGGTTAATCTTATGCACTACAGACCACAGAAAATTGCAAGGTTTTTGCATGTCAGCTTGTTAGAGAGGCCCCAAACAGTAATTAGAAATTCATGAAGGTCATTGTATTAGACATAATTTAATCACAGCACATGGCAAAAGCAAATTAGTTAATAGTGATCTAAAGTGTTACCATATAATGATAATATATTTTGGCCTAAAATGTGTAGATGTTTTTATTGTTTAGTACTGTTTTTGTCGATGTGTTTAGCGTTAGTATTGCCTGAGTTTCATCTTCGGTACCTTCTCCTGCATTGTAAGCCAGTATGGCTCGGGTTCTCATCTGCTTGCCCTCGGCGGTTTTGCTGGAGCAGGTCTGGGAGCAGGTGGACCATTCGGTCCAGAGACTGAGAGCGCAGTCTTTAGGGCAGGGAACCACACAGGGCTCAGATGAAGGGTAGATCTCATCCACACACATCTCCTTTTCCACCTCGGTACCTGAAGTACAAAACATTTGTGGGTTTACAACACGTTTTAGATTCATTAAGCACCATTCTTCCAAATCTACTTTACATGCTGTCAAACTTGATACATTGATGCTTATGATGCACCAGCATGAACTGATGAAAATATTTATAGCTGTACAGGAATTTAAGCTAAATTGTTAAACAGTACTTGAAAATAAATATAGTTTCCCAGGCGGTCTTGACCAACATCCACTTACAAATTCATAATTTATGTAATAGTAACATCTGGTGTATTTGATCTCACATGTAGGTCAAATACAAACGGGTGAAGCTGACGTAACCTGTCAAGCACATGTCTGGGTCATAATTAATCTCAAATATCAAAAGAAGCAAGAAGGCAAGACAATCAAGCCTATTTTTTAAGACTTTTTAGATTTTTGCATGCATTCTCCCATAATTCTTGCAATAATACTGTAATGCAATAAAATCTCTTTAATGCAAAAAAAAATTAATAATAATAACAACAACAAAAATAAATAAATCAGTCACTTAATTCTTATATATTCATACACCAAGGTAGCATTTGTTGCATTGCCTTTGATTTTTGATAATTAAAAATATAAAATATAAAAATGATAAATATTACATGAAATTGATATTAAATATATAAAATATTACAATTTTAAATATTAAATTAAACCGATTTAAAATATAAAATATTAAAACATTACAATATTTAAGTGAACATTATGTAAATATAAAACATCACAAATATTAATATATATATATAAAAAGTATTACTTTATATAAGCATATAAAGCATATATTAGCATATATTGTCCAAAAAACACACAAACAAACAAAAAAAAACAATCCCACTTTATATTAGGTGGCCTTAACTACTATGTACTTACATTTAAATTAATAATTTGATACAGTGCACTTATTGTGTACATACATGTTTTTACATTGTACTTATATTTTTAAAAATACATGTAAGTAATTACATCTGTAATTAATTTCTGCAATTAAATTTATAATTACACTGTTGACCCACCCCTTACATCTTAACCCACCCTTAAACCTACCCATAACACCATACCTGCCCCTAACCTTACCCATATCCCACCTCAATGACAGCAAAAGTGTTTTGCAATACAATATGACCACAATAAGTACATTGTACTTATTTTTTTGATGTAAGTACATAGTAGTTAAGGCCACTTAATATAAAGTGTGACCAAAAAACCTAATGAGAATCACAATTGAGAATAATGGGTGCTACAAAAAAAATTATAAAAACACACAGATGCAGCATTACGGTTGTAGGAGCCATATTTGGATTTTCAATTAAGTTTGACTTATTTATTTTGTATTTCAAACATTATGATTCAAGTATATGAAGAAACTTTATGTCGAATTCTTAGACTATCCTGTTACGTGGATTTTTGTTGCTCCTCCTCCTTTACGCATCACTATGGTGCAAATGTGCAGGTCATAATAGCCAGGCAGCATTGTTTAGAAAGACAGAGTTAGAGGGCGGAGAACCACAGTTTCTTCAATCACGTGCTATCACATGCGATCACCTGCAATGGTACCATGTTTTATTTTGTAATTTTGTTTGGAAAGTAAACCGCAGATCGAGATTAAACCACTGGGTTTTGTTATTGAAACCACATCTCTGTGCATGCTTTATGGTCATGTGCATCGGGAGAGACTCCTACTCTAACCTCAAGGCGCATAAACACGGTAATAAACATTAGGGCGTAAAATGTTCTTAACTGTTATGAAAATAAACATCACAATGCAAATTATGTTAATGGACCTAAAATTTTCTTTATGCAAAATATGATTCAGCCAGACAAGCTTTTAATGCATTTCAAACCACTCTGTTGTCCTGTTTTGAAACGGTGCCATCCTAAAAACAGTAGAAAGCAATCATACAGATGGTTCTGAAGGACAGGCAAAAAAAAAAACATGTGCAATTGTTGTCAGTGTGTCCGTGTTTGGCAGCGTTCATTACCACGCACAGCCTCTCTCAAGGGTTTTCATCACATCTTTTACTTCGAGCCAAATCTGATGAGTATCAGCTCGGTTTTGGCTTTAGCTCAGTGACACGCTGGGGAGAAAAAAAACAAAAAACACACTCTCTGCTTGAGCACTGAGCCACAAACACCCAATAAATATTTCCATCAAAAGCAGGGACATTCCAAGTTTTCCTTGTAGCAGACAGCGATACAATATTTACATCGATCTGTGTCAGAACTGTGGCCATTTGTGAAGCAATATCGTACGCGTCACTCGCCGAGACAGTCGGAGCGAAGCAGATGCCAAGTCTGGCTGTAAAAAACAACTAGCAGATCAATTTTAATCAGTGCGCGATGGAATCAATCTGCCACAGCGTATGGCTACAGAGTGGCAGGTTATGGCGAGACGGGGGGCGTTCGATTGCTCATGCGGCAGATGCTAGAGAACATTATTGCACGTTACTATTATTTCATAGACGTCATATCACATGGCCACACAGCAATCACGGTGGTCACGTGACAGAGGGATTTCTTGAAAACAGCAGATGTTTCCTTGTAGAGGCTGTGATGGTTTATCTTTTTTCAGACTTAATGTGGCAAAATTGTGAGAAATTCCACAAAGTTTCATCTGCAGTTTCTGGAACCTTCCACTGTTATTAGCTTCAAACATCCATTACGGTCCTCAGATATTTTTAGATGAGTCTGACAGAAAAGCAAGCTCTTTTTACCAGCTTGCCTTGAAACTATGGGTTTGCAAGTTAAAAATGAACACTTTCGAGTAAGAATTAATGAATTGGCCAAATTTTCCCAGGTTAGAAGCAATGAATCGCTGAATGTTTTTTGGTAATCAGCTATTGCAAATAAATCTGCTCATAGAAATAAAAGCACACTGTGATTCATTGGTTATATTAGTCGGACAGTTCTTGGCCAGAGAAAACTGAAAATTATGTTTTCTTTGAGATCTTGAGATGCATTTTTAGATTTGAAAACTGACCGTCAAATATTATTTTTTGTTCCCCCACATTTACGACAGTTTCGCTAGATCAGTTGCACAAAAATAATGCACAACTGCTGTCAACTTTGAGAACATGGAGTATTTAGCAGGACTAACAAGGTGTTTTAGACTTGAGAAACAGGGGTGTCAAGTTGTCAGATGTGTCAGAAGACTGTCAGAACGCTGGGACCCTGTGTCTGTCAAAACATTGCTCTGTTTGCTTTAGCATCCTGACACAGCAACACTTGGCATGAGCTCATCTGTGTACTCAGCCAATGGCAAACAGTGGGAAACCTGTTTGGAAACAGTCATTATTTCATGTGGAGTCTACTGTGGTGCAGAAATTGCATAGCCTACTACACAATGTCAGTTGGATAAATGGTAAGTAATAAGATTATGATTTATGTAGAGTTGGCCAACGATTAATCACATCCAAAATGTTTGTGTGTACATAATACATGTACTGTGTATATTTATTATGCATATATCAAAAGACACACACACACAGTATATATTTAGAAAATATTTACATATATATGTTATAATATATATATATATATATATATATATATATATATATTTTTTTTTTTTTTTTTTTTTTTGAGTTTTGACATAAACTGCAGTTCAGTCATTGAGTCATCGGACTCCTACATTTGATCCAAACTTATTTGATTCAACTGATCCATTAAAAAGAACTACACCAATCAAATCTGACAGCACATTGTGAATTTCATGACATAAAATACCAAACCAAATACTAGATCTTTTCTCAGGACAAAAGCGACCTCTTAAAGACATTTTTTAATTAATTACACCAAGCTGATTTGAAGTGTCAGTTTGCCAATATAGACTACAGTTTAAAAGTTTGAGGTCACTAAGATCTTTTTTTTTTTTTGAAAGAAAGGACACATTCAACTGATCAAAAGTGACAGCATAGACATTTATCATGTAAAAAAAAAAATATTTCTATTTCAAATAAATGCTGTTCTTTTTAACTTTACATTCATCAAAGAATCCAAAAACATTCATTGTAGTTTCCACCAAAATATTAAGCAGCCAGCTGTGATGATAATGAAAAAATTAGCTTCAAATCAGCATATTACATTTACTTATGAAGGATTTTTGAAGTAATGATGTTGAAAAATCAGCTTTGATCACAGGAATAAATTACATATTACAATATGCTCATTTAGTAAACACTTATTTTAAATTGCAATAATATTTCACAATATTACTGAATATTTAAAAAAATCTTACCCAATATTTTAACAGCAGTGTATTTTCCTAAATAGTGCTGCAGAAAGGCACCTCATCAACATGCTGCTGCTGAAGAGGCTGATTTATGAATCTTTAGCCAGTCAAATATACAAGTGTCTCTCCAGGCACGGCTGAGATTGTCTTTACTGAGTAGCTGAGCTGTAGGAGGACACGATCACCATTAGCAGCATGTTTATACTCCTCTGCTCTCTGCAGCATTAACCCTGTAAAGAGCTCCAGCTGAGAAGGAAAACGTTCCGGACACAGCAGCTGAGAGACGAGATATGGCTGCCCTCCGCCAGGATAGTGTTTGAATTCCCAGAGGCTAATTACCGGATTCAAAATCAATCCTGCTTTTTAAAGACATCCGCCACAGAAGCAGTCAGAACACAAGTGAGAATCTACTGGCCTGCTTTTGCGCTATAATCATCTGGCAAGCTTCACGCAAGAGATTATTTTTGCATTTTTGGAAAAAGACCGCATGCTCCAGTTGCAGTTTTCTTAAGCCCTATTTGGATTGGACTAGTTTTCCCTGAGGAGGTTTCACAGACATACGTGATTGTAATCAAGTTTAAACATGATTCATGATGCATGTATTAACAGCATCAATAGAGATCCCAATCCCATCTGAATCAACAAATGACAGATGTCATATTTTAACAACTGTAACTCAAACGCTGTTTAGCAAAGTAATCTCGTCCGAACAGTGCTTCAGTACACGGTAAAAAAAGAAAAACAGTACAATTTACTGTAAAAAATACAGCAGCAACATTAAGTTTTACGGACTGAAATTTACAGTAAAAACATTAAATAAAGATTAAAATAAATACAAATTAAAACAAGAAAATAAAAAGGATTAAATGAAATAAAAATTTGTTTAAATTAAATAAATAAAAATATGACTAAAATACAGAATAGAATAAAATAAATAAATAATACTGATTGTACTGTCGTACTAATAACTGAAAAACTAAAAAGAAACATTTAAACGAAAAATCATAAAATGTGAAGCGTCCATTCTGGATATGTCAATTTACATTTTTTACATTACAAAAATGTACATTTTTTCAATCGTTAACTAAAAAATGACATAAAATGTACAATACTGTTAAATGTACTATTTTTATTATTATTTTTTTTTATCCTAAATGACATTAATGATCCATTAATGAACTGGTTTTTACTGTAGCATTTTACAGTCTTTTTTTAAAAAAGTAAAAAAAAAAATTTTTTTATTTACAGCGTAAACCTTACGTGCAAAAGCCAGCTGTGTTTAATACCTTCGCTGTTGATGCAGCGGACCTGTGGAGTCTGTGTTCCCTCCCCGCAGTCCATGTCTTCCTCTGGGATACACTCCTCTAGCTTGACCAGCTGCCAGCTAAAACAGCTGGGATCATCACATGGGATGGCCTCCACCAGATGAGGACAGTTCCCCTCGCCACCTGTGGGGTAATTAGTGATTGTACGTCGTCTGAACTTGAAACCTGCAAATAAACATGACACAAAAGGTCTATTAGTTGTCTCTATAACACCTTCTGTAAGTCACAGTTAAAAATGTCACTGAATTAGGACAAAACATCAAAGTGACATCACTTTTGTCATTTTTAATGACATTTTACCCAATTACTTTTAACCAACTTGTCCTAAGGTGATTTTTGGTGGATGTGTGACCTTTCGTCGAATTGATTTTTATTTTTTATTTTTTTTTTTAGAGTGGATCTTACACAACTCTCAAGAACATGGACATTCACATTTCAGTCCAAAAGGAAAGCAAAGAAATGGTTTTCATTAAAGATAAATAAATAAACAAACAAACAAACAAAACCTATGTTTAGGACCTTTTATGACTTCTTTTCATTACAATTAAGCAATTGTAAAGCAATAAAATAAATAGTTTTTCATTAAAAACAAAAAATATAATCTAATTTTAGGACCTTTTGCACATGACATTTGTTAATTATAATTAAACAATTGTAAAACAATATATAGAGAAATAATATATATATATACATTTTTTTTTTAATAAAATAGTCAAACCTATTTTTAGGATTTTTTTGTACATTCTGCCTTTATTACAATTAAGCAAATGTAAAGCAATAAAAATTCTGTGGTGTTCAAAACAGTAGCCCTAATACACCAAAAAATAAGTGTGTGTGTGTGTGTATATATATATATATATATATATATATATATGCAAAACAAATTATGGGGGCAAATGTGTTTAACTGTCATTAAAATAATGTTAAAAGAATGTAAAAATATCTTAATGGCATTAACAATTGGCCGATTAGTTATAATATATAATACAATCAATGTACAGAAGAGAAATATTAAGACATGTTTAAAACGTGATTTCTGCTGATATGCTGTAATGCAACCAAGATATTGGTTAAATCAAAAGGAAATATTCTATTCTGGCTGTAAAACAGCTCTGTGCCTCAGTATTTGACATTTCCTTTTCAGTGAATATATTATTGGTTTCAGCAATGTTTACCTTTTTTCACAACCCGTTCATCACAATTCTCAAAGGTGCAGGGCCCCCAGGCGCCCCACGGGGACACTTCACACTCCAAAGGGCACGGGATGTGACACAGCTGCGTGGTACTCGGAGTCGTTCCCTTGCAGAGCCGAATGTCTACAGGTTGTGATGCTACAACGCAAACACACGCATTAAAACACTGCAGCAAGACTCCCACATGAGCATGACACATGATGGACAATTAGCTTTATGTAACTGCAGGAAACAACAAATGGCAACATTAAACACACTCTGAGGAATCCTGATTCCCTGTTGCATCACAGCAAAGGAAAAACAGGAGAAAACCAGAATCTCCTGAGATTTCAGCATAATTCGAATGCACATCCCCAAACCCGATGTGTTTGTTTATTAAATATTTGGACTAATTTAGTAAAGTTCCCAGTTATCAATAATCTAAAATACGTCATATAATGAAATAAAATGATGAAATAAATTAAAATAATAGGCAAAATAATTTAAAAATAAAATATAAAAAATTTGAATTTATATAATTATAAAATTACATTTATAAAATTAAGGCAAAATCATTGTGTTTCATGTACTGGTCAATTTTGAGATTTTGTGAACTTCAGTTTTTTATAACATGTTTTTTTCAGTAGAAAACATCCCAAATACATTTACATACATTAAATACTTTTTGTTTTTGCTTATTTTACTGCAATTTATCTGCCATCTTTAAAGTTTGTTTTCTTAAAATTATTATTATTTATTTATTTATTTATTTATTTTTCTGTACAGAGCTAGAAATCTCCGCTTGGGTAACACTTATTCCTAAAAACATGGTCAAAATGTATTTTATTTTTGGCTATTGACATTATTTTCTGATATATAGAGTTAAAAAAACAAAACAAAACAAAAAACACTTGTAATGCAAAAAATGTTTGCAATGCTTAAATGTAATTAAATGGGGAAGTATGGTGAATTAGTACCCTATTCACATGGAATACAATAAAATAAATTACTAAAATATTAAATATTAGAATATTAAAATAGAATTACTAAAAGATTAAAAACAAACAAATAAATCAATAAATAAATCTAAAATAGTCCTGTCACAGGAATAGTTCTCAAATGATTGTAGAAAATGCAAATCTGTACAGTGCATTCAGAAAGTATTCAGACCCCCATTCACTGTTTTTAACTTTTAACTAAAGCTCAATGCACCAAAATATAGAGATAGCCTTAATGAAAACCCAGTCCAGAGCATTCAGAACATCAGACCGGGCAGAAAGTTCCAACAGGACAATGACCTTAAGTACACAGTCAAGGCAACACAGGAGTGGCTTAGGAACAACTCTGTGAATGTCCTAGAGTGGCCCAGCCAGAGCCCTGACTTGAACCCTATCGAACATCTCTGGAGAGACCTGAAAATGGCTGTCCACCGACGGTCCCCATCCAACCTGACCGAGCTTGAGAGGATTTGCAAAGAAGAATGGCAGAAAATCCCCCAATCCAGGTGTGCTAAGCTTGTTGCATCATACCAAAAAAGACTCACGGCTGTAATTGATGCCAAAGGTACAGTACTTCAACTAAGTAAAGGGTCTGAATACTTATGTAAATGTGATATTTTAGTTTTTTTCTTTTTAATGAATTCAGACATTTCTAAAATTGTTTTCACTTTGTCATCATGAGGTACGGAGTGTAGACTAATGAGGAAAAAAATAAAAAATAAAGAATTTAAACAATTGTAGTATCAGGCTGCAACATAAAATTGAAAAAAGTGAAGGGGGTCTGAATACTTTCTGAATGCACTGTAGATCCCATCTGGACCCAGCATGTGTGAAACTGAGATTTTTTTGTTTTTCTTCCAAGGAACTATAAAATACAAATTCAAAAACACAAACAAAAGCGGTGCATTAATGTTTTAACACAGGATTTTGCTGTCAGCTTGATGGGTGACAGGTGACATGACTGCTGCGTTTGCATCAAAGCAAGGTAAACTCTTCTCGTGGAGCTCTCCATGCTGATATGTGGGGAGTTCTGCTCTCTAGAGATTTCCAAAACAAAATGCTCTCCACACGCACAGACTGTCAACTAAAAAGTATGAGAAGACTGACTGCACCACAGACCTTCAAAAAAATAATGATGATTGAACTCTGGAAATGGGCATGGGGAATGACAGTTCACCTCGTTCAACTCTTCTGGTGCCGCATGTTCCCCAAATTAATGGAGAGACAGATTTCAGTGTAATGCACCATCATCTAAGTTAACATAACACAGCACAGGTTGTCCTTGTTTATGTGCCAGATGGTCTAGACCTTCTGCGCAAACTTTCTGTCTAATCAAAGTTTGCGGTCTGTGCCTGCTTTGACAAACCCAGGCGGACAGGCTTAGCTTCAAGCATGAGGATGATTTGGTGCTCTGTAGCTGCTTGAAAACAGATGAGAAACCTAAGGTGGCCCTGATATTTATTAATACTCTACCTGACAAAACTTTTTGCGTATGTTATCCTCACTAAAGCTGCATTATTTAAAAATAAAAAAATACAGTAAAAACAGCAATATTTTGAAGAAAAAAAAATTAATATTAATATTTTGAAAAAAAATTAATATTAATATTAATATTTCTATTAGAATATATTTTAAAATGTAACTTATTCTTGTGATTGCAAAGCTGAATTTTAAAAGCAATCAGAAATCATTCTAACATGTTGCCTTGGTGCTCAACAGACATTTCTTATTATCAAAGTTAAAAACCTGCTGCTTAGTATTTTTGCTAAGGACGAAAAGAACAGCATTTATTTGAAAATGTCTCTACCGTCACATTTGATCAGTTGTATTCAGTATACTTTTGATTGATTTGCTCCATGTTATAGAGTCCACGAAATGAAAGGCAGAAGGGTCTAGTTTAAAAGACCCAAATAAAACAAATACAACCAAAATGCTTCTTTATTTCTTCTGAGGAAGAGAGTACAGTAAGGAGCTGTCAGAATGACTGTCATTGCCAATCGATCTCTGTCAGTTGTCTGGTGCCCAGAGGAGAGTGTTGACTAAAGCACAGAGTGGTGCATCAGTATGTACCCTTGTAATGAGCTCTCCATGGACACAAATGCTTACAAAAATACAGAGAGTAAACAGACTAAGCAAACAAAATATGTAAATATGCTTTAGGCAAAGAGATTTGATCAAATAAAGACCATTATGGCAGATTCAAAAAGGAAAGGAAAGGAAAAAGAGTAGGGCAAAATAAAATAAAATAAACATGATAGAATTATATTTAATAATTTAATACAATATAATATAATTAAATATGATATAAAATATAATTAATAAAATACAATTAAAATGATTAAATAAAATAAAAAGTATAAAATGAAATAAGATAAAATTACAGAATTAAAATTAATACAATATAACAATTAAATATATATTAATAACAAATAATAATAAAATTAATAAATATAATTAAATTTAAAATAAAATCAGAAGCAATGATGGTGTATTTACTTTGAGTTGAAAAATACTCCAGATATTCCTTTTAAGGGGTTAAACGTCTTACCTGAGATCTCATAGCTGATAGACAGGAGGGGAGGGACACTAGGCATCTGGCCGTTTGAAGACTGACCTTCTACAAAACACACAAACTACTGCTAATAAACATTCAAGGGAAAACAAATACATCCACTATGAGCTCTATACTGTGACAGAATATTATAGCTTTAAGGGGTAACGCAGGGCATAAGCTGGTTAGTTTTAACTATCCTGAGCCGTGACGTCAAAAGCAGCAGGCAAGGGAAAATATAACCACTCAACCTTTTAAGAGTCCTTCAGAAAATACAATAAAATGATATCCATTTAAATCACAATGCACAGGCACGTCTGATGTAAAATCATTTTCTGTCATTCTAATGGACTGGGTTGTAAATTTCCCCGACATGCTCTACTCTTACCTGTCAGTAAAATATGAAAAACTCTTGTTTCTCTCCTTAAATTCTAACTCACACCTCTCTCAGTCTAATTTCACATTTTATTTTCTCAATTTTCTTCACCAAATGCAATAGGCCAGACGACTTATTTCTATATCTGTCAAAACAACACAAAGCATTTTGAATTATCTGTCAATGTTTTTACAGTTTGGTAAGTGACAGAAAAATGTTCAGTTAATGCAACCTCTGGTTATGTCATTTACCAGCAGGGCCAAACTGCTCATGATAACCAGCCAAACCCAATGGTTTGCAATGCCAAAAATGAATCACATCTGTCACATTCGGTTCCCCTATAAAGCAGTCATTTTTTTTCATAGTAGACTCCAAATATAGCTCTGTCCAATCAAATGTCACGGCAGTTTATTCAGCGTACATCGCCTCCATTGACTTTTATTCAGACAGTAATGTAATAATGTGAGGTATAAGCTGGTTAGCTTTTACTTGCGCCCAGATCTCAGCCAGTCAAAAGCCGCACGATTCCTCCTACACTCTCAAAATCAAGCTTCTTCAATGGATTTTTGCAGCACTTCAGTAAAGAACTCTCTTCTTATCAAGAATCATTTTCATTTTCTGCATCATATGGAACTCAAGGATTCTCATATGGCATTACATTAAACAAAGATTCTCTTTCAGCATCATATGGGCTCTGAAATTATTATCTTAAGGAATCAAATGGAACTTATAAAGATTCACTTATGGAGTCATGAAATTTACTGTAGAAAGATTCTGTTATACAATCATGTGGAACTTGATTCTCCTGCAAAATCAAATGGAACTCATAAAGATTCAATTGTGGCATCATATTAAAATTGATCAGTTTAATACTTATAATATGATATGAAGCCAAATGTAAATTCTCTTATGAATTCAAATGGAACGTACAATATGAAGATTCTCTTAGGGAATAAAATGGAATTCATAAAGATTCGCTTATGACTTCATATGAAACTCATATTCTCCTATGGAATCAAATGGAAATGATAAAGATTTGCTTTTGACATCATATGAAATGTTTACAGAGTCTTATTTGCGATCATATGAAACTTAAAAAAAATTATCTTTTAGAATCAAATAGAAATTGCCAAGACTTATAGCATCATATTAAACTTATATGGCGCCAAATTGAATTTAAAGTTTCACTTATGGAATCATTTGGAACTTACAAAGATTCTCATGTGCATTCAAATGAAACACATGAAGATCCTCTTATGGAATCAAATGGAATTTATAAAGATTTCCTTATTACTTCATATGAAACTTTTATGGAATCGAATGGAAATTATAAAGATTTGCTTATGACATCATATGAAACTTTTAAATAATCTTATATGCAATCAAATTGAACTTATAAAATTCCCTCTTTTAGAATCAAATAGAAATTGCAAAGATTCACTTATGGCATCATATGAAACTTATAAAGATTCTCTTATGAAATCAAATGGAAATTATAAGTATTTTCTTATGGCTTTATAGGAGACCTTTTTTGGAACAAACGGAACATTAAGATTTGCTTATTAAATGTTTAAAGGTTCCTTTATGGAATCAAACTGGAAGTTCTCCTATGCCATCAAATCCTTTTGGAAACACTTGGTTTTAAGACAGTGAAGCCACCTGTGGGAAATTTCTCTCTGTTTGTGCTGTGAGTGCAGTGTTGTGTTCTTAGAAGGAAATGTAAATGAGCATCACTTCCAGATAGATTTGATGAAGGTTTCATCACATCAAAGAATCTTGAAGCTGACAACATCCTCCCAGGGCGAGAACATCACGACTCCATCAGTTGACTAACGCTCCAGCACATTTTCTCTTTAACTTTCTGCACCGTCTGCGTTCATGTATCTGCTGTCGGCGGAGCAGATTACCCCCCAGTGAAGCGAGGCGTCTCCTGCACCGCGCTGATAAGGACGCAGATTTCCCAGCATACGCAGCTCCACCAGTGGCCTGTTCTAATAGCGCTTCTTTAACTGGAGCTTTTCATGCAGTCAGCGCTCATCTGCTCTAATGTACGGAGACATGTGCGTTACGATAAGTTTCAATGTGCTCGCCCTACAGTTCTGAGCATCAAAAGAGCGAGCAGGAGGGAGAAAGATTAAAAAAAAAAAAAGAAAAAAAAAATAGGTATTTTCCATGAAGATGGGTGGGCCATTAATCGACTGATGTTGTGTGTGTGTGGAGCATGCAAAGAAATGCTGATGCAATATATACAGTAGAGTAAAAGATTTACACACACATGCATGTGGGTGGTGGACAGAGAAAGCAAGGAAAGAGGAAAGGCATGACGGATAGATCCATGTATTCTAGGATTTACATTGTTCTGAGAGGTACAAAAATGTTTGCAAAGCAACATACAAATCACAAAATGTCATTTTATTATAATAGATACTTTGCAATAAATAAATAATTGATTCAATGTTTTTTCTCATAATAAACTGGTTTTCAATTTCAGCATCATATGGAACTCAATGACTCTTCAATGGCACTATATTAAACTTAAGGTCTCTCTTGTGGAGTCCTATGAATCTTATAAAAGATATGATTATGGCAAAACAAGAACAAAGAACAAAGATTCTGTCATCGTATCAAATGGAAATAATAAAGAGTTGTTTACTGAATCAAATGGAACTAATGAAGATTTGCTTATGGCATCATATGAAACTTATAAAGATTCTCTTATGGAATAAAATGGAATTTAAAAAGATTCTCTTATAGAAACAACTTGAGATTCACTTATGGCATCATATGAAACTCAAAGATTCTCTTATGGAATCATATGAATCAAAGATTCGCTCATAACATCAAATAGAACTATAAAGGAAATATATATTCAACTTTCTCTTATGGAACTAATGGAATTTAAAAAGATTTGCTTCTGGCATCATATGAAACTATAAATATTCTCTTAAGGAATCATATGAAGCTTATAAAGATTTGGAGTAGTCAATCAATCAATATTTATCACAGCTCAGGATAGTCACTATAGTGAAGGGTTTGGGACTGAACACATTTTTGTTGTGCAATCAGCCAATCGTTGTTTTGTTCAAGTGACTCGCTCAACAACAACAACAACAACAAAAGTGTGTCTAAGAAAAATGTCATACTTCTGATAAATATACACTGTCAAGCAGATACCTGTACCTTGTTTGTCTTTGTTGGTATTGATGTAGCTGAGGAGTTCTGCGTTGGCCTGGACGCAGTACACTTCTCTGCTCTGAACACCTCCGCCACACAAACCCGTCTGATTCCCACGCCGCCGGTCCTGCTGGCTGAGCAGCGCGTCAACACGACACTCGCTCCATTCGGTGCTCCGCCAGGCATAACTGAAATTAACGTCAAATACAGGCTATTATGTTCTGAACCTGTGCTTTGGATCAACCATCCTGTTGTAATAAATCTTTCCAAACATTTCCAAACAACGATGTCATTCCATTTGGATTGTGTGTCACTGTGGTGTACATTTGCACGTTACACATGATAAACCAAGAATATCCAAATAAATGTTTAAATGAATGCGTTAAAAACAAACAAACAATAAAATGGATCTTGGAAGAATTTTATAATAAATGTCTGAAATCATAATAAGACAAATGTTTCTAGTAAAAAAAATTTATTAAAAAAGTATCACAATATATGAACTTAAATGCATTTTAATTCTACTTCTTATAACTGCAATGCAAATAGCAATTCAGTAGCCTGTTTACCTACAAATTCAGGAATTTAATTGGAAAATAAAAGCATTTTGACTGGCATACAACTGGATGGATGGATGGATGCATAATAGGTAGGTGCATGGGTGGACGGATAGATCTCTTAAACCTCAAGACACATTTGATTACTGGGGCCTTTTATAGTCTGAAAAGACTTCAGAATCTCCATTCAACCTCCATTTAATCCTATTTCTGCCTTGGAAAAAAATTGCGATATTAAAGAGATGTCATTTGTGATTTCTCTTTCCCACTTTCGCTATAGTGCGAAACAGAATTGCAAAAATCCATTATCTTCTCGAGCTGCCTGTTCATAGTACGTGGGAGCTCAGAAAGCATTGTGTGGCCTGTGACGGCGTGCCAGCACGGGCCATCTGTGAGAGAACGAGATTAGAGCAGCGTCACTGAGCTCTTAAGATCACTTCCATTTGTCAGTGCATCTCTCTTGGCTCGGGAGCACAGACCAGCCCTATCCATCTCACCCCGTCTCCATATGCTCATGTGCTGACTCTCACTGGCACCACCGCTCACGCAGAGCAGGGGTCAAGCGGCTCCCGGCAGGGCATCCCGCTCCACGCCGGCATTTCTCCATGAAGAGCAGAAAGCACTACAGTTGGTAGAGCATGCTGAGACGTGACTTCTAGGTTTTTTTTAGTGCTTGTTTCATTTACATGCCCACAGGATAGGAAAATCCCAAATGAGATCTCGTTAACATCTCAATTGCTTCTCCTTGACAGCAGTAAGATTAAATCGATCGCGACTTAGCTTAGAGTGTTTCTCAGTTACACAGTTCTCCTGCAGCATGCGTCTCTTCTAGAGATTCAGAAGAGATCTCGACAATGTCTCCAACTCTGCTCAGATTCGCCAAGACAACAGTGAGAGATTTCAATATGAAGTCAAATGCTATCAGACCAAATGGTCTGAGCTTCTATTTACGTTCATTTTCAAGCCAGGCTGGAAAAAAATTGTGACAATTCTGCAGCAGTGTTATTTCAGGTATCACTAAAATACTATAGTTTTAATAAATTTCTTCTTTTTTTTTTCATTTTAATTTTAGTTACATTTCTAATCACTTGAAATGTTTATACAACTTTTTATATAAAATTCTAATTATATAATTATTTATTGCAGTTTTTAATTTCAGTTTTGTTTTGTCATTTTGCCTACAAATTTATTATTATTATTTTTATTAATATTTTAGTTTTTGTTATTCTAGTACATCAAGTTAAACTAAAAAACAAAAAAAAACAAAAAAATAAAATAAATGTTGCCTTGGCAATTTTATTTTATTTTAGCTTAGTTTAGTTTACCTTTATTTTATTTTAGTTAACATTAACATAAAATTATGGTTTTAGTTTTAGTGAACTATAACAATCCTAGTGTAGCAAATTAGCTTAAAAGGGAACTGTATATAAATAATTACAATTAATTATGATTAATTACAATTACTTACAGTGAGGAAAATAAGTATTTGAACACCCTGCTATTTTGCAAGTTCTCCCACTTAGAAATCATGGAGGGGTTTGAAATTGTCATCGTAGGTGCATGTCCACTGTGAGAGACATAATCTAAAAAAAATCCAGAAATCACAATGTATGATTTTTAACTATTTATTTGTATGATACAGCTGCAAATAAGTATTTGAACACCTGAGAAAATCAATGTTAATATTTGGTACAGTAGCCTTTGTTTGCAATTACAGAGGTCAAACGTTTCCTGTAGTTTTCACCAGGTTTGCACACACTGGAGGAGGGATTTTGGCCCACTCCTCCACACAGATCTTCTCTAGATCAGTCAGGTTTCTGGCTTTGAGCTCCCTCCAAAGATTCTCTATTGGGTTTAGGTCTGGAGACTGGCTAGGCCACGCCAGAACCTTGATATGCTTCTTACAGAGCCACTCCTTGGTTATCCTGGCTGTGTGCTTGGTCATTGTCATGTTGGAAGACCCAGCCTCGACCCATCTTCAATGCTCTAACTGAGGGAAGGAGGTTGTTCCCCAAAATCTCGCAATACATGGCCCCGGTCATCCTCTCCTTAATACAGTGCAGTCGCCCTGTCCCATGTGCAGAAAAACACCCCAAAGCATGATGCTACCACCCCATGCTTCACAGTAGGGATGGTGTTCTTGGGATGGTACTCATCATTCTTCTTCCTCCAAACACGTTTAGTGGAATTATGACCAAAAAGTTCTATTTTGGTCTCATCTGACCACATGACTTTCTCCCATGACTCCTCTGGATCATCCAAATGGTCATTGGCAAACTTAAGTCAGGCCTGGTTTAAGCAGGGGAACCTTCCGTGTCATGCATGATTTCAAACCATGACGCCTTAGTGTATTACCAACAGTAACCTTGGAAACGGTGGTCCCAGCTCTTCTCAGGTCATTGACCAGCTCCTCCCGTGTAGTTCTGGGCTGATTTCTCACCTTTCTTAGGATCATTGAGACCCCACGAGGTGAGATCTTGCATGGAGCCCCAGTCCGAGGGAGATTGACAGTCATGTTTAGCTTCTTCCATTTTCTAATGATTGCTCCAACAGTGGACCTTTTTCACCAAGCTGCTTGGCAATTTCCCGTAGCCCTTTTCAGCCTTGTGGAGGTGTACAATTTTGTCTCTAGTGTCTTTGGACAGCTCTTTGGTCTTGGCCATGTTAGTAGTTGGATTCTTACTGATTGTATGGGGTGGACAGGTGTCTTTATGCAGCTAACGACCTCAAACAGGTCCATCTAATTTAGGATAATAAATGGAGTGGAGGTGGACATTTTAAAGGCAGACTAACAGGTCTTTGAGGGTCGGAATTCTAGCTGATAGACAGGTGTTCAAATACTTATTTGCAGCTGTATCATACAAATAAATAGTTAAAAAATCATACATTGTGATTTCTGGATTTTTTTTTTTAGATTATGTCTCTCACAGTGGACATGCACCTACGATGACAATTTCAGACCCCTCCATGATTTCTAAGTGGGAGAACTTGCAAAATAGCAGGGTGTTCAAATACTTATTTTCCTCACTGTATATCGGCTGACAGAATTAAATTGTCATCAACTGATCTGTTCGTCCAGTGACCATTCAGTGTAAGTTCATATTAACTCTAAGAAAGGATATTTTCGTGGCCACAGGAAATACTTTCCTAAGTATTAATGCATTAGAGCATTTGCAAGGCAGAACCAGAAACTCATGTAATTTGTGCACACAACTTTTATTAACTAAATGCTAACACACATAACTAATCTAAACAAACAAACAAACAAACATACATACACTCATGCGTATATACAAAAGGGGAGCTAAAGTGGATGAATGAAGCCATCAGAGAAAAAAGAATGCAGTTATGGAAAGAGTCAGTTAACCACCTGAGTAAAACCATCAGCGCCGTTTATAACAGGGTCTATAACTTATACTAAATCTCTGTTTAGTTTAGTTAGATGTACCATACTTGCACTTCCATGGCTGTTGGCGTGTGTCTGGAATGCAGTCTCAGATGAAAAGTCTTGATGGTTTCAAGGTTTTGGACTCGCAATCACGTTCTTCCGGGTTGAAGAGTGATGAATTCCACAAGATGTTATTCTGGTTCTGAGGTTCGAGGAGCTTTGGTTGAATGGAAAGTCAAGGCCGCAAGGCCTGGCGCAAAACTTAAGTGCCCCGAAGAGTTTTAGCTCACATCCTTTTAGGATCTAACAGAACCGCAGACTGAGATATGTTGGAGCCCACCGGGCACGCCGGTACCAGCTCAGGCTCTCCACACGGGCAGCAGTCCGGATTTTTAGTAGAGCTTTTGCAGAAGAGAGTGGGCAGAACTGTGCGTGAGCCCTTTAAGGTCTGCGAAGAGTCACACCTCTCAGGATGGGCTTGACCAATGAGAAAGGCTGAATTTCCAAGCGGGAGTTTGGAAATACTTGGGGGTTTTATGACCCTTTGTCTGAGAGCATGGTAATTTGCAAAGGGGTTGGATTAGAAGTTGTTATACAAACTATTAAAGATTCTTAGGACATTAATATGTTGCATAGGTATCAACATGTAATATTCGCTCTCAATTAGATCATCCGAAGACGAATTGATAGAGACCAGACATGTTACAGTTAGAGTGATATTAACTAGAGATCTATCATAAGCATGCATAAAACTGTATATAATACACAAAAACATATACAAGAACAGTAATAATATACACAGTGACCTGAATGATATGTTTGTTCGTTCAAAGAAAGGTTTTTCTATGAATTAATTAGAGAAAAGTCCATTTTTATGGCATAATGTCTTTCCTATAGGAAACAGGTAGTGAGATGCTCTGCATTTGCATTCCTTTGAGCAATAAAACTAGTGTTATCTGATGGGTTGCCATGGAACCGGGGGCCTGAAGTCCTTGACAGTCCTACTGGCACCGGGTGTGTGTATTGGGTGAGGGGTCTGTGACTATTTGTTAATCTAATAACTAATTGATTTGTTAAATCAAATGCAAAATTGTGTGTCTGATTGGTCCAAATGCTACACTAGTCTACAGAATGATAGGTTTGCTTTTTGCATGTCTTGAATGGCCCCAGAAAGCATGTTCAGTTCTATCCGAAACAGATGAACTTGAATCTGGCAATGTTATTATGTTGGTTTTTGCAGGTAATGTGGAAGTTTGGAAATTAAATGTTGAGTGAGTTTTAATGCATTACCATTTTTTAAAATAATGTGCATATGAGAGATTTAAAAGATGCATTTGCTGAAGCAACCGTGCTATTTTACCTTGTTTCTATAAGTCTTTGAGCTCTTTTATCATGATTCATTTTTAACAGACTTGCTGTACCAGGTGCACTACAGAGCACAGTTACTACATCAGAACAGCCATACATATAGAGCTGGTTATGTGATGCAAATGTCAAAATATATTCATTTTAAATCATGCATAAATCATCCACTATGGTAAAGCGTTTGGAGGTTTGCCCAGATTGTTCATTTTATTGCTCTGTACTTTTACTGTATGTCAACAATTGTCTCATTTGTTTCTAACTGATTTCTCTGAAGAAGAAACATCTGAGATAGTTGAAACTTCAATGACAGGCTTACTAGGAACCGCATTATATCATTTGAGTTACACGAAAGAGCAACTTCTGAGCAACAATGTTTTCTTTGGGTTGACACATAATGAGATATGACAAGATGATATCAATTTGTTGGCGTACCTCTCATAATATCATCACTCCGATGATGCGATGCATTTTCACACAAAACCATGAAAATGAAAACCTTTGATTCCAAACAGAGATACGACTGGCTGTCATGTCTAAATAAGAAAGTGTTATATCTGCAATTCAAAAGCACTCACTCAAACTGACTGCATGAAATCATGCATACAGATATCATAGAGCTAAAAAAAAAAGATTTTTTTTTAGTCTGACCCTGTCGAGCCACTGGTTCAAGTTTTCACTCGCCCTGCCAACATTTTTACTGGCCCTGCAGCAAAAATGAAAAAAAATAACATACATATTTTTATACCAGTCAGTCTCTGCATTTGCAGTCAGTTTCGAACAAACATTAATATTGTAAGCTGTGAAGTTTTTTTCATGGTAAAAAAGGTAGCCGACTAACCGGCTCTTTACAGTGAAAACAGTAATACTGTGAAATATTATAAAAAAATTAAAATACCTGTTTTATATTATAATATATTTAAAAAATGTAATTTATTCCTGTGATTCAAAGCAGAATTTTCAACATCAGTCCAGTCTTCAGTATTGAGTGTGCAGAATTTGCATAGCTAGCCACACCCGGATATCCGGGTATAAATAGGCTAGCGTAGCATCTGCTCACTCGTTCTGTTCTGAGGAGTCGAGAAGCGTCTCATCCCACTCAGAGGCAGTTCGGGGTTGTAGCAAGAAGGACACAACGTCTCCGTTCCCTCCATCAGGGAATGAGGGTTACCATACGTAACCAAGACCTTCCCCTTCTGTCGGTCACTTCGACGTTGTGTCAAGTGTACGACAATAGGGGTCCCTATACTAAACGCCACAACTGCCGAACTGCGTCACGAGTCCACAGGGGTGCAGATGTTGACAAGTCAGCGTATCACGACCAAATGTAACTCTCCTCCTTGTAACCTTCCAACACCCAAGACTTAAGACCTCACTCACCAACATCCGGGAAAAACTGGTTCCATTCGAAGATTATAAATCTAGCAAATGTATTAGGTGTAGCCCAACATACAGCTCTACAGATATCTGCTAGAGAGGCCCCGTTTGCCAGGTCTGCTAATGCAGCCATGCCCCTGGTAGAGTGAGCCCTCCCTTTCAGTGGGCAAGGTAAGCCTCCGGCCTGATAGGCCATCAGGATCGCATCCACAATCCAGTGGGAGATCCTTTGTCTGGAGACAGCACTTCTGCTGTCCTCCAAGCAGATAAAGAGCCATTCAGAAAGTCTGAAACTCTGAGTGCGATCCAGGTATGTGCGTAGGGCTCGCACTGGGCACAACAGAGATACTGTAGGTCGGGGTCCCCTTCTTGGAAAGGGATAACTTGCAATGTCACCACCTGATCCCTGAAGGGAGTGGTGGGAACCTTGGGCACATATCCAGGCCGAGGTCTCAGGACAACGTGAGAGTCTGCCAGCCAGAACTCCAGGCATGATTCGTTAATGGAGAGGGCTTGAAGATCCCCCACCCTCTTGACAGAAGTGAGCGCAGTCAGGAGGGACATCTTCATGGAGAGGGCACTGAACTCGACTGACTGAAGGGGCTCAACGGATCTCTCTGTAAGGCCTGTAAGACCACAGAAAGATCCCAAGAGGGAATGAGACATGGACTCGGAGGGTTCAACCTCTGGGCACCTCTGAGGAACCTAATAACCAGATTGTGCTTCCTCACCGATCTGCCTCCCACAGTGTCATGGTTAGCCGCGATCGCGGTCATGTACACCTTAAATGTAGAAGCAGACAGGTGCCTGTCCAGGCCTCCTTGGAGGAAGGAGACTACAGATCCGATGCCACATCTCCGAGGGAACACCAATTCACGAAAACGCGCCACTTCAGGTCGTGCAGCCGCCTCGTCGAGGGGTGCTCTGGCCTGAGTAATGGTATTCACCACTGTTGGTGAGAAGGTCTCTGAGTTCCTCCTGGTCGCATCCAGGGACCAACATGAAGGTTCCAGAGATTCGGGCGCAGATGTCAAATTGTGCCCTTCCCACGGGAGTACTGGGTGGCCCCACCAAGTGGTGGCGTTCGCGAGCAGAAATGCACCGCAATAGCACTCTCCACCTGTGAGACCCCATATACACCCTCGCTGGACCCCCATCGAGGGTGGTGAGGACGAAGGAGTTGGTATATCGTTTCCTGGCTGAAAAAAAGAGCCTTCCACGTTTCCATGCTCAGCAACCAGCAACCAATCACCCTGCCGCGAGCATTCGGAACAGGGTGAAGAAGCTTGCTCAGTTGAGACATCAGCTTCTGATGGCTCAAGCCCGCCCTCCAATGCTGCGAGAGACAGCTCATCTTCTTTGCGAGCGCCAAATGAGCGATTAAACTCACCCTAGGACAAGCTGTCAAACCCATTCAGAAGACACAAAGCGTGCAAGAAATGAGAGGTCCGCGGGGATCCCCCAACAGAACTACTCTCGCTTCCACCTGATCTCCCCCGACGCACATCGCTGCGGCCTCATAACCGGAAGTAGAAGGACCAGAGCGGGAAGCAGTCAGAGTGACTCATTCTTTTAAAAATGAATGCAAGCCACGAGCGCAACACGCTTATGGTCATGTCCTCGCAAGCGGGACATAAACCATCTACGAGCGCTGTTTCAGCGTGAGCATAACCCAACACTGAACACAGCACTCACGCCGGTCGTTTAGGAGAGATGTGAACCTGCACCAGAAGAACAAGGATGGAAAGGTATGTTTGTCGACACACACAGTTCCGCCCATGAAGCTTTTTAGAGAAATTACTCTTTTAGAAGAAATTTGCTCTTAAAGATCGCCGCTGAAGCACCTAGGGGTACTCTCACAGCTCTTATCTGTGTATGAGAGGGAGAGACCGCTGTATGAGAGGTGAATGAGTGCTGCTTCTCACAAAGAGACGCTGCATCGGCTCCGAAAAACAGAACGAGTGAGCAGATGCTACGCTAGCCTATTTATACCCGGATATCCAGGTGTGGCCAGCTATGCAAATTCTGCACACCCAATTTCATTGGCCTTTTCTCAAAGATGTCAGAGGTGTTTGGGCTCCCAAGAGCGACCCCTAGTGTCATACACTCGACACAACGTCGAAGTGAACGACAGAAGGGGAACTTTACTTTTCTGCCACTTTAATTAATTTAAACCATTCATTGCTGAATACTTATTCAATTAATGCATTCATTGCTGAATAAAAGTATTTAAGTATTAAGTATTTCTTTAAAAAATATAATACATTTTTCTTTACAAAATATAATACAGTTTTCTTACTCTTACTGACACCTTACTGAACTTTTGAACAGTAGTGTATGCATCACATATAGCATGCATATAAGTAGGGCTGCAACTAACGATTATTTTAATAATCGATTAATCTGTCGATAATTTTTTCGATTAATCGATGAATCGGATTTAAAACAAAAAACAAAAAAGCATTCATTTCCAACCCTTTATTCAAAAACAGAACTAAAATCTTTAGAAAGTGCACAAACATGTTGCTCCTTGAACATCCCTGAGCTGTTATAATAATAATAAAATAAAATAAAATGGACTAACACAAAAACATAGGGGAGAGTGCAAAAATTTAATAATTTAACAACACTGCGTCGTTAGCGTTGGTATTGTATCAGACACCTGCACTTAACATTATATGAAAATCAAGCTCAAATGGAGTTAATAATGTTTTTGACCAGAGAATGACGGAGATGGAGTGTTTTGTCTGTCGTTAGAACGGCTGTAACTGTTATGCAGTGCATAAGTGCATTAAGTGCATTATGCTTTCATCAACTTTTACAGGTTATATAACTTTGATTGTAGCTATATGGGCGCTTAGTTTTTTCTTGTTGTTTAATACACTTGGCCAAAATCTCAAATTAAGCGCTTATGCACATAATGCACAGGATATTTAAAACGTATATAGACAGCAAATAACTAATTCTTCTCCACTCTTCAAACACACAAAAACATTATCCTTTACTGACATAGTGTTTGAGTAAAGAAAACGCTGTACTATTCAAACACCAATTATTTATTCACCCTTGCATTGCGAAAAAGCAGAGATCTCATCTTCTCCAGGCTGTGCGCGCGTCAATCTGAACGGAGGCGGGGTGAAGTTACGAGGTCTCGCTGAGAGCTCGATGATCCAATGGCGTTACGAAGTTTTACTGACAAGTTATTTTAATGCTTATCATTGGTTTACTATTTTTAAAACTCTCTGATTTAAAATAATAAAACGAATTATAAGCGACTCAAGTTTGGATAATTTTCACAGCACATGACTGGGCTAGAGTATGGCAACTGCCATACTCTGCCATACGCAAACGCCGCCCCTGCTCCCACACCTTGGATGACTTGGGTCGCACGGATTTCTCTGCCTCCGCCATGTATCTTTCCTCTACCTCCGCTCGTTTTTTTTTTGTTTTTTACTTTTGTTTTTATTTATGAGGCGCCAAACTCTGCTAGCATCCGTGTGCGAGAGAGACCGAGTGTGTTCACTCCGCTCCGCGCTCAACTAAAGTTTTTTTTTTTTTTAATAATCAAACGTCTCCGCGTCGCGCGACACAACGAATCGATTATGAAATTCGTTGCCAACGCTTTTAGTAATCGATTTTTATCGATTTAATCGATTCGTTGTTGCAGCCCTACATATAAGTGTAGAAAAAATATAAGTGTCTAATAGATATGTATTGAATACTGGAAAATTACACTTCAGTTTTCGGTCTAATATAGCATGAGATGCAACCAGGGAATTTTCAAGGCTTGAAAACACATACATGATGAACAAATGTATAATGTAGTGAGAAAGCAGCACGTCTGTGGTACTTACACAGGGCAGGGCGGCACCTCATCCCCTTCAGGTTCACAGTCCTGGCTCTCCTCCAGCTGGGGACACTCGGACCCTCCTCCGGTAGGAAGCCGTATCAGCTGTCTGCTGCGGGAGCGTGAGCCCTGAGGAACACTGGGGTCCAAGCAGGTCTTTGAGCAGGAGCCCCACGAGCTCCATTCATTGACCACACAGTCTTTGGGCATCAGACAGGACTGGTACGTCTCCGGCAGACTCCAGTGGGGACACTGGCTGATACAGGACAGACGAGTAAAAGGACTGGTCAGTCAACATGACAACATAACGATTTTACAGTTTTTGTTTAGTTTCAGTTGAAGTATTAAAATATCTAAAACTAAATAAACAACCTAAAAACTAAAATTTAATAAAAACTACAGACATTAAAAAAAATAAAAAAAGACACAATTACTAAAACTTTAACCAAAACTAAAATGAAAACAGAAAATATAAAAATAAAATATTTCAAAATAAAAATTATATAACAGTATATCAATGATATTAAAAAAAAGAAAAGAAATGCTGAAAATGAAAATGAAATATTTGTTTCTTAGAGATATTTTTATGAGAGTGTTATGCAAGAGTTATACCAAATTAAACAACATAAATATAAATATTATAATGTACAAATATGTTTTTAAGTAGATTTTTGCAATTTATTTTTTGTAAACAAATAATTACAAAATTCGATAAAATTAAATAAATATGACCAATACTTATTTTTATTTTCATCATATTTATTTATTAGAACATTGTGTCTGGACAAACATCAATTTTAATAAAACAAAACAAAACAAAAACAAACAAACAAACTAAACTAAACTAAACTAAACTAAACTAAACTAAACTAAACTAAACTAAAATAAAATAAATTCCAGGGGCTCAACTAACAAATAAAAAGCTGTGAACCCCTGATACCATCACATTACAGTATCACTGCAGTATTTTGTCTTTTAATACTTTAATCACATGCTTTTGGTAACAAACTCAAATCGCAGCTGAACAGCTTTTGTAATTGTTTCAGTGGCCGGTAACTTAATGCTGAGCAGTGTGAACGCAGCAATTTCTCTTAGTCTCTTATTTTCTCTGTAGGCAATGCAGCTGACGAGCTATTATAGCTAATTACAGGCTGCTTCCTTTCCAGCGTAGATTCATTTAGCAACCGCTCATTTAGGTGCCGTGGCTGCCAAACTCACCTCAGGGCAGCACGGACTCTTAAACACATAAACTTCAAAGCTGGCACTGTTTTCCACCCACTTTAAACCCAGATTAAGATGTCTTGAAACCATTTAAAAATCTGGCAACATAATGACACCATATTGCAGCACAATAACTCTTCCTGAGGTATAAAAACGATAGTAGCCGTAGGTAAACTGTATTTGGCAGAAGTAGAGAGTATGCCAGTCTGTTGCTGGAATAGTGATTGTGTGCTATAAAATAAATGGGGCTATTATCAAGATTGTGACTAGGGCTGGGCAATATTAAATTAATTAATTAACCGACCCAAGGAGGAAAGCTAAAAAGAAGTTACAAAATGGTCACCTTAAAAGTGCAAATTAGTACCATCTGAAAGGATATTGACCCATTGACAGTTTTGTATTTTTTCTCAGAGTGTTCATTTATATTCACCAGCTTAACTAGGCATGCCTGAAATCAATGGCAATATTTATCTAAATATCTATTTATATACAATATTTTAAAATATATATTTCATATTTAATATATTTTTTAATTATATAAAAATTAAAATATATTTTACAAACTAAAAGTATTTAAAATATTTTTTTAAACAGATTTTAAAATAAATTTATATTTAAAAACGTTTGTTTTAATATAAGAAAAACTTTGTATATAAAATATTTGTATGTATAAAATCTTTGTAATATGAGAAAAACTTATTTTTTTAATGGATTTTTAAAATGGAATTTATAAAATTTGAATTGTATTTATTTATGAGAATTAATTGCGGTAATATTAATAATACATAACAGTGATGTTTAATAATAAATTACTAAATATTAATATTAATATTAACCTTAACTTTTGGACAACTGATTAACGGAAATAAATCACACATATCCACTATCAATGCCATGATTGCTAAAGAAGTTTAAATTAAACATGAAAAAAAGTTTCCATAAATTCCATAATGTGATAGATATAACAGAATATTTAACAAGAAAATAAATTTAGGGTGGATTTGACTTTTCCTGAGTGTCAAATTGGTTTCAAGCAGTATTGTTCTGCTGAAATGCTTTGCTGTACCACAAACTTCCAAATATTACTAACATGCATTGTTTTTATGCACTGTGTTGCACATCTTTGGTGAGTTGTTGTTTACAGCTGCTTGATGGAATGAGGACACCATCATTTCCATTTAAATGAGAATGATGTTTCTCCTTTAATGTAAGAATAACTCAATTGTGGGAATTCAGGAGAGCCTCGGTGCGGCAACAGGAGCATTATGAAGAAGTCCATCAAATCCTAAATAAAATTAGTAGGAAGTACTCAATTAAATAATGCTATTGTATGCATAACACTGAGAAAAAGGTATATGATTTACAGTCTTTGGTTTTCGAGAGCTTGTGTAAAGCCACAAACACAAAGAACTAGTTTTTGCAATTGTTGTTTTTGCCATTGTCTGTTGTTTTTGCAATTCCATACATTACATATACACTGAACAAAATTATAAACGCAACACTTTTGTTTTTGCCCCCATTTTTCATGAGCTGAAATCAAAGATCTAAGACTTTTTCTATGTACACAAAAGGCCTATTTCTCTCAAATATTGTTCACAAATCTGTCTAAATCTGTATTAGTGAGCACTTCTCCTTTGCTGAGATACTCCATCCGCCTCACAGGTGTGGCATATCAAGATGCTGATTAGACAGCATGATTATTGCACAGGTGTGCCTTAGGCTGGCCACAATAAAAGGCCACTCTAAAATGTGCAGTTTTACTGCATTGGGGGGGTCCGAAAACCAGTCAGTATCTGGTGTGACCACTATTTACCTCACGCAGTGCAACACATCTCCTTCGCACAGAGTTGATCAGGTTGTTGATTGTGGCCTGTAGAATGTTGGTCCACTCCTCTTCAATGGCTGTGCGAAGTTGCTGGATGTTGGCAGGAACTGGAACACGCTGTCGTATACGCCGATCCAGAACATCCCAAACATGCTCAATGGGTGACATGTCTGGTGAGTATGCTGGCCATGCAAGAACTGGGATGTTTTCAGCTTCCAGGAATTGTGTGCAGATCCTTGCAACATGGGGCCGTGCATTATCATGCTGCAACATGAGGTGATGGTCGTGGATGAATGGCACAACAATGGGCCTCAGGATCTCGTCACAGTATCTCTGTGCATTCAAAATGCCATCAATAAAATGCACCTGTGTTCGTTGTCCATAACATACGCCTACCCATACCATAACCCCAACGCCACCATGGGCCACTCGATCCACAACATTGACATCAGCAAACTGCTCACCCACACGACGCCATACACGCTGTCTGCCATCTGCCATGTACAGTGAAAAGCGGTATTCATCCGTGAAGAGAACACCTCTCCAAAGTGCCAGACGCCATCGAATGTGAGCATTTACCCACTCAAGTCGGTTACGACGACGAACTGCAGTCAGGTTGAGACCCCGATGAGGACGACGAGCATGCAGATGAGCTTCCTTGAGACGGTTTCTGACAGTTTGTGCAGAAATTCTTTGGTTATGCAAACCGATTGTTGCAGCAGCTGTCCGGGTGGCTGGTCTCAGACGATCTTGGAGGTGAAGAAGCTGGATGTGTAGGTCCTGGGCTGGTGTGGTTACATGTGGTCTGCGGTTGTGAGGCCGGTTGGATGTACTGCCAAATTCTCTGAAACGCCTTTGGAGATGGCTTATGGTAGAGAAATGAACATTCAATTCATGGGCAACAGCTCTGGTGGACATTCCTGCAGTCAGCATGCCAATTGCACGCTCCCTCAAAAATTGCAACATCTGTGGCATTGTGCTGTGTGATAAAACTGCACATTTTAGAGTGGCCTTTTATTGTGGCCAGCCTAAGGCACACCTGTGCAATAATCATGCTGTCTAATCAGCATCTTGATATGCCACACCTGTGAGGTGGATGGAGTATCTCGGCAAAGGAGAAGTGCTCACTAACACAGATTTAGACAGATTTGTGAACAATATTTGAGAGAAATAGGTCTTTTGTGTACATAGAAAAAGTCTTAGATCTTTGAGTTCAGCTCATGAAAAATGGGGGCAAAAACAAAAGCGTTGCATTTATAATTTTGTTCAGTGTATATACATTACCGTTCAAAAGTTTGGGGTCAGTAATATATATATATTTTTTTAAGAAATGTATCAGTGTTACAAACTTTCTATTCATCAAAAATAAATAAATAAATAAAATATCATTGTTTCCACAAAAATAGCAAGCAAAACAACTGTTTTCAACATTATTAATAATAAGAAATGTTTCTTGAGCAGCATATTAGAATGATTTCTGAAAGATCATGTGACACTGAAGACAAATCTGCTTTGAATCACAGAAATAAAGTACATTTTACAATATATTCAAATAGAATTTAAATTATAATAATATAAAATGTTTTTACTTAATTTTTAATAAAATAAACACAGCCTTGATGAGCATAAATTACTTTAAAATGTTTCAAAAATGATCCCAAATTTTTGAATGGTGTATGTGACTTTGTGTATTATATGTGACTTTGCTGGATTTCTTTAACCTTGATGTTGCCTATTGAACTATTTCCATAAACTTAACTTTACCTGCAGATTCCTCAGGCTGAAACGCTCTGAATGTTTTCCTTTCAACTGTTCCCATGTTCCTGAGCTCGAACGCATATCAAAGGCCAAACACTGTACGCCTGAGATACACAGACTATAAGGCTGCGCCAAAACTTTTTAAATAACTACAAAACTCTTGAACATTTAATACACGGTGGAAAGTGCTGGCACAGATTCCTGCCGTGCCACACAATCTGCTGCTGGGGAATATACAGTTGTCATTTCTACAGTTGAAAATAGACATCAAGCGTGGGAGTGCTTTGACAGCACAGCGGAGACCCAGACGAGTCACGCAGCCGTCATCCTCTTACTGTCAGCGGCTGACGGAGTGAACAAATACGCCGGGATCCCTAGTTTTCAGACTTATTTAACCGCTATTAGCCTGACAACCATTAGCGCTACAACAAAAGAGATGCAGCTCAGGAGAAACTAAGGATAATGCGTAATAGAGTCTCTTTTAACGCAAATATAAAAATGACCAGGGCTTTTTAATATTAACGGACATACTGTAGATTGAGAAAGCCTCAAGTACAATATAAGCACATTTAAGTTAAAATTACTCATCCTTAGTACAATATAAACTTTTATGTGTTGGGGAGTTGCAATTAATAATAATAATTAATAATTATGTTTATTATTTATAAATATCGAATTTTTGTAAAAATACATTTTACAACTTTAACTAATGAAAAAGAAAACATTAAAATTAATTTGAATAAATTCAATATGAAAAACATGCTCATCATAGAAGAGGTGTATCCAAGTCATTGCACAAATTGCCATTTTAAATATATTTTTAATAAATTAATATTGATGTTAATTAATTATAATTCATATTAATAATACATAACAGTGATTACTAATAATCAATTAACAACTATTAATATTAACATAGCAACGTTTATTAATTTATAAATATCATTAACTTTTGGGCAGTTGCACCATGAAACATTTTAAAACCTGAACTACTATTAATAATTCGTTAATTAATAATTTGTTTTTTTGGGGGGTGTCACACTACAACATAACATGACTATAAGAAAATATAAAAATGAATATCCGTTATTCAGGGGGGAAAAAACAAAACAAAAAAAAACACATGCATCCAAATCACTGTACAGATTGCATTTTAAAGTATTTAACAATTGAAGAAATAGGACAAAAAAATTATCTAGTCATTGACCCGTCAACAAATATGAGGCTGTTATGTTAACTGTGTTCACTGTTTAACTATTGTTTATGATAAAACATTGGACTTTCCAGTGGGCAAAAAATCCAGAAACAAGGTTTGTGAAAATTAGCTACTTGGTAATACAGTACACTGAACAGATCAATCTTCCACCCCTCACAACCTCACTGTTATTTATGTCAAATGAATATGGTTCTAATGGGAAAAGCCACTAACCCGAGCGACACCGTGCTTCCGTTTCGATGCACACACACCACTTGTCGAGACTGGTAGCCTATTTCCATATTCCAGAGGTCATCCTCTAGTCGATTCAGCCTGTTGCGGTTTCTTTTGCTCTTGATGAGCTCGCGCATCTCCGGGTCTCGGGTCCCTTTCCTCTCTTTGGCTTTCCGCCGGCGGGCTTGGCGGGCTTGGCGGGCAGTGCGCGAGGGGGCGGCAGAGGAGGTTGGAGGTGACGGTAAAGAAGGCAGCTTGCACTCGCTCCATCCGCCCACTTTCAGACTGAACACCGTCTCTCTGCCCTCGCAGGCCCTCGGCGCACACGTCTGGAACTCTGTCAGATTGGGGCAAGGAAGCCCGCCGAACAGCGGCGGCGCCACAACGGAGCGCACACGGTTCTGCAGGCCCAGCCCACAGGTCTTGGAGCACGTGGTCCACGGGGTGAACTCGGTCACCACACAGTCTTGAGGGCAAGGAATTAAACAGGCCTGTTCCTGCCGGGGTTTGGGCTCCAAGTACTCACAGATGTCGTGGTCCGCAGCCGAGCCGTCCGCCTTGAGCACACAGTTCACCTCCCTTGTCTGGATGCCCTCTTCGCCCTGCAGGCAAACGCCTGTGCGGCCGGTGCGCAGCGATATGGGAACGCACTGGTTCCACGCGCCCAACCGCCAGTCGTACAGGTCCTTGTGCCAGTCGCAGACGCGGAAGCAGCTCTGTTGGTTGGCCGGCCTTGTGGACTGAAGGCAGTTGGTGTGAAGGGTGGTCCAGCCTTCCACATGAGCGCACCACACCGCCCGACTCTGACTGCCTCCTGGACCGCACTCGCTGCCCATACATCTGCCCCACGGACCTGGGAAAAACACAGCAGTTAGTCCCAGAGAAAATGCAACATAATGATGCTGCATAATAAGATACTTTTAGAAGTTAAAGCCATAATGCACTGTGAAGCTTATTATAGATAGATAGACAGATAGATTCTGAATTTTTCCTCGCAATTTTGAGTTTATATCTCTTAATTCTGACTCTTTGTTCTCAGAACTGTGAGAAATAAACTCACAGTTCTAAGATAAAACATTGCAATTACCTTATTTATTTATTTATTTTTTATACATGACAGAAACAAACTTCCATGGACCCCAAACTTAGGTGATTAGATTTTAAATTAAATATTTAAATTGAAATTGTGTGCTACTGTATACTTTTAAAGCTAATTAAACTGCAGCATGCAAATTCTTTTGTGAAGTGCTATCTGTGAGTTGCTGCCGATGGGTGATGTTCCAAATCATTCTCTTATGAGACACCAAACCCAGTTTGGATGCTGCCTCAGAAAGCAACTGTATATGTAGGCAACAGACAGCGAGGCGGCCCACTAAGTGTTGGAATAGAGCCACGGTGTCAGGTTTACACACTTTGAAATTTGAATAGGTTCACTTTTGTACCTGACTGATCCTTAAGGTGATAATCTGAGTGTTGGCCTAATTAACTATTTGGCTGTGAAGCAATTAGGCAGTCAAAACGAGGTAATCACTGCTCAGTACCTGCTGCTTTGTACTACTGGCAGCGTCAAACTCTAAATAGAGAACGGGAACAGAAGAAGCTACAAGAACCTCATGGGCTCTAATTTCGGGATCACATCAAATGCAACAAATTGTTGCCAAACATAAACAGAGTATGAGTAAATGCTAAACAGGCAAAAAAGGAAATATAAGACCAATGACATGCAAAACAGGCTACAAAACTGAAAAATAAAAGGTTTTGCATCACAGAATGATCTTTTCAACATGTTAAACACAGCTTGAAAATTCCCATTTGAGGTTTAACTATTAACTTTATTTAACCTTATTTGAGAAAATAGCTAAGAACTGATGTATCAGTAAAAATAGGTATGTCTATTAGTGAGTTTCTGAATAATTACTGTTTTTTTTTTCCTACCATGATTCTCTTTATTTTATCATGGTAACCACAGTTGGGGGGGGACCCTTTAATTACTTGCTGTAATTAAAGGGTCATTAAATTCATTTCACCTCCAAAAGCTTTTTTTTATTCCTTTTTATGACAATTGTGACTAATTACCAGTTTTATTCCCGCAATAATAAATTAAATGCAAGCATGCATAGCATATTGTACAGGCTCAAGAATCAGTGGTTTAACAAAAGCAGCTTAAACCAAGAATCCAGCGAGTGCAGACAGCAAAGCATGACAAATAGAGATCTGTAAAGACAACAAGGACTGTGATTGTGCTTCAGGGGCTCAATCTCACAGCCACATTAGAAAATGAGGCTTTATTACCATTAATTTTCACTGTATTACATTAGCTGTGTCACCATAACTGAGTTTCCATCTCACATCCAGCACCTCCTGCATGATAAATAGTGGTCCATGTAATGAGGCTAAATAATAATCCATCTCAGAAGGTTCTTGCTGCAAATGCGGCCCATCGGGCCTCATCGTGTTAAACAAGAGCACAGGAAATTGAGCTTTTGTAAAGCATAGTAAAAAGTTTTTGCCATTTGACACCAGTATATTGATATGCATTTGATGGTTGCTGCGATGTTGGAGGTTACTTACTGACCCAAGTCAGATATTATGGTCCTTTTTTTTCCTTTTTTTTTCAGTTTTATCACCTGTCAGATGAAATTAGCAAGTCTGCATATTAACAAAAGTAATAGTGCATCTCCTTAACACAATTTGAAGCATCATTAGTTTGCATTTCAAAAATAATAATGGGGAAAAAATGACGAGTAGCTTCACAGACATCACTAATAACATTATATCATAAGACCAATTGACCATCCACCCACTCACTAGTTCTAATTAATATCATTTGATGAAGAGGGTGGGCGGCCAGGCTGTTTACGGCTTTGAAAGGCAAAGAGAATGTCATAACTGTGATGCTATTGTTAACTAAAACTAAAACTAAATAAAGCTGAAATAAAACTTGAAAAAAACTAACTGAAATAAATAAAGCTCTAAAATTATTAAAACTGAAAAATAAATGATTTAGTTATATAAATACATAAAAAGTATAATAATAATAAAATGGCAGAAACACATAGCAAAATTAAACTAAATTAACTAAACAAAAATTAAGTCAATAATTGAAAATAAAGCCAATTCAAAATATTTAAAAACAATGTATAAATAATACAAAAATGAAACTGCTTTACAATAGCTTTGTTTCAAATCCTAAAAAAAGAGACTTCAAATGTTTGAACAGTAGTGTGAAATCACGAATAAGTTGAAATATATATATATACAGTATATTGTATATACACAGTATCTTACAGACATTTTTGTAAATATTTTATTATACCTTTTCATGTGACAACACTGAAGAAATGACACTTTGCTACAATGTAAAGTAGTGAGTGTACAGCTTGTATAACAGTGTAAGTTTGCTGTCCCCTCAAAATAACTCAACACACAGCCATTAATGTCTAAACTGCTGGCCACAAAAGTGAGTACACCCCTAAGTGAAAATGTCCAAATTTTGAAGGGATGAAACTCTAAAAGTGCTGAACTTCTTAGCTGGTAAAACATCTATGTGTTGAGGGGTGGCACGGTACATGTATTCATCCCGAACCGGCACGGTATGGGCATCTCGGTTCGGTGCATAAGGCCTTACGACGAATACAGGCAATTCACCCCCAATCCAGAAGGGGGCGCCCACAGTAATGCAACACTGTTTGATAACCGTCAGCGCCAGCTGAAGAACAGCGAATGCCATGAGTTGCGCACTTGAAAACAAAGCCCCCTAGACAGTGACCATGTGCTGATTCTGAATGCGTCTCTCACATGGACTGACAAAGGAGTATACTTTAAAGGCTTGCGCACTCAACTGTTTGCGAAATGGAGCTTTGTGCTTGTGTATCCTACCTCTCTCATTCGGCACAAATCCAAATATTCCATAATATTTCCATATTTGCGATGTAACGTATCGGAATGCTAAACTATTATTTATTATGTACAGGTGCATCTCAATAAATTAGAATGTTGTGAAAAAGTTCATTTTTTCTTGTAGGTTATTTCAAAAAGTGAAATTTTAATTTATTTTAGATTCATTGCATGTAAAGTAAAACATTTCAAAAGTTTTTTTGTTTTAATTTCGATGATTAGAGCTTACAGCTCATGAAAGTCAAAAATCAGTATCTCAAAATATTAGAATATTTACATTTGAGTTTCAATTAATGACCATCCCTACAGTATAAATTCCGGGTATCTCTTGTTCTTTGAAACCACAATAATGGAGAAGACTGCTGACTTGGCAATGATCCAGAAGATAAACACTGACGCCCTCCACAAAGAGGGTAAGTCACAGAGGGTCATTATTGTGACTGTTTGGTGTGGCTGTTTACAGAGTGCTGTATCAAAGCATATTAAATGCAAAGTTGACTGGAAGGAAGAATTTGGATAGGAAAAGGTGCACAAGCAAGCAGGATGACTGCAAGCTTGAGAATACTGTCAAGCAAAGCTGATTCAAACACTTGTGAAAGCTTCACAAGGAGTGGACTGAAGCTGGAGTCAGTGAATCAAGAGTCACCACGCTCAGACGTCTTCAGGAAAAGGGCTACCAAGCCACTTCTGAACCAGAGACAACGTCAGAGGCGTCTTACCTGGGCTGTGGAGAAAAAGAACTGGACTGTTGCTCAGTGCTCCAAAGTCCTCTTTTCAGATGAAAGTAAATTTTACATTTCATTTGGAAATCAAGGTCCCAAAGTCTGAAGGAAGAGTGGAGAGGCACAGAATCCATGTTGCTTGAAGTCCAATGTGAAGTTTCCACAGTCAGTGATGATTTGGGCTGCCATGTCATCTGCTGGTGTTGGTCAACTGTGTTTTCTGAAGTCCACAGTCAACGCAGCCATCTACCAGGAGATTTTAGAGCACTTCATGCTTCCTTCTGCTGACAAGCTTTATGGAGATGCTGATTTCATTTTCCAGCAGGACTTGGAACCTGCCCACACTGCCAAAGGTACCAAAAGCTGGTTCAATGACCATGGTGGTACTGTGCTTGATTGGCCAGCAAACTCGCCTGACCTGAACCCCATAGAGAATCTATGGGGTATTGTCAAGAGGAAGATGAGAGACACTAGACCCAACAATGCAGATGACCTGAAGGCCGCTATCTAAGCAACCTGGTCTTCCATACCACCTCAGCAGTGCCACAAACTGATCACCTCCATGCCACCACAAATTGAGGCAGTAATTAAAGCAAAAGGAGCCCCTACCAAGTATTGAGTACATATACAGTAAATTAACATACTTTCCAGAAGGCCAACAATTGACTAAAAATGTTTTTTTTATTGGTCTTATGAAGTATTCTAATTTGTTGAGATTGTGAATTGGTGGGTTTTTGTTAAATGTGAGCCAAAATCATCACAATTAAAAGAACCAAAAACTTAAACTACTTCAGTCTGTGTGCACTGAATTTATTTAATACGCGAGTTTCACAATTTGAGTTGAATTACTGAAATAAATGAACTTTTCCACGACATTCTAATTCATTGAGATGCACCTGTAAACTATAGGCTTTGTACTTCAGTCGCGTTCCAACGGTGACACAGAGGAGGGCGCGCTGATGTTTGGTTCACTGTATTTTATTTTGATAAAGTACCAACTGCGCTGTCAAGTTAGCAATGCTGGAACTGATGTGTGTTTTTTTTTTGTGTGTGTGTGTGTGCGCTCCGGCGCGATCACTTCAACTGTTTCCTTATACAAGCAGAATCAACTTTAAACACTTATTGTCTTATTAATAATCACTGTATAAAGGTCTGCTTTTATTTGTGTACACTTACAATGAAAACAAAACAGATTTTATATATATAACATGTAATAATATTTAGTATTTTCACATTTAGATGGAATTTTTTTTAAAATTTGTACTACTGTCTGTTAAAAATAAATGAAAAGAAACTGAGCATAGTAGATCTCTTTTTTTTCCGTTTTACCGAAATCGTATCGAGCCGTGACCCCGAACCAAGGTACGTACCGAACCGTGACATCTGTGTACCGTGCCACCCCTATGAATCACCCAATAATAAAATGTGACATTCTGTAGTTTTGTCTCATATTCATCTTTTCATCATATTTTCAAATGTCTTGACTCCACAGCCAACAGAACAATTGTGTCTTCACTGTTCCGGCACTGTATATACAGGTATATCTCAAAATTACCAAAACTTTACTAAAATTAAAATGAAAACTGAAAATATAAAAATAAAGGCTACAATTCAAAATGCTATATTTTCAGGACCAATTCTGAGTATTAACTAGTTGCTTGTTAGCATGCATATTACTAGCATATTGGCTTATTCTGCATGACCATATTTTAGATCCCTTACCCCATACCTAATCTTAACAACTACCTTACTAACTATTAATAAGCAGCAAATTAGGTGTTTATTGAGGCAGGAGTTAGTTAATAGTGACAATCGGTCCCCAAACTAAAGTGTGACCAAAATAACTACTTCTCAACAGCTTTGTTTCAGCTGCCTAACTAGACAGCATTTTTTGGAATCATAAGCACACGCCTGACACAAACAGTAGACAGTAGGCAGCAAATTATGTTGCCTTCAAAGAAACCTTGATTTGGCCACATTCTAAAACGCTTGAGGAGTAAAGAGGGTTTGGAGTCGACAGAAATGCATTTAACACTGAAAACAGTTCAGTGTACTTAAAATGGAATATATCACTTAATATTAGTGTGACTCTATAAAGGTGGTAAAAGTCCCACTTACTTAAAGAGAAATTACCAATAGCATCTAAACTTTTCAAGAAAGACCAATCATGAGCTCTGAGGTGATTTACCAGTTCTGTATGAAGAAAAATGAAAAACTGGGCAGTCACTGTCTATTGCAATCCACTGTGAGATGAGTTTCTCAGAGTGCTATTTGTGCAACATCTGAAGCTCCTATATTCATGTAGAGTGTTTCAAATCAGTCACTTTGCAATTCCACTCCACTTAGGATGCTGTCTTAGAAGGCAGCCGTCTATGTAGGCACCAAACATGAAGGTAGCTCACTAGAAAGAGAACTACAGTTGTGTCTGCTGAGTCAAAATGAACATCTATTATAATTTAATGCAAATAAGCAAACACTGTTCACAGAGCTGCAGAGAGACATATCACAGCATACATTTCTCCATTTATGTCACAGACTTAATGACTGCGTGACGTGCTTCCTCCAACGGTGGGAGGGAGCAGAACTGCTGTCGCTTCCCAAGGCTAATCGTCTTTGGGGAAAAGCAAGAATAAACACAATGGCTTCACCGAAAACAACAAAGATTTCACTTTTATGTCTCCTGACTCCCCCAAAGGTTTAGAAAGAGGATTTCGAGACTGTTGTGGTCTGAGAACGTGAAGAGCTGTGACATGAAAAGCTCCAAAATATGCTAAATTAAAGGTGCAGCAGGTCGCTTTGTGAAATACGTGTCTTGAGAAATTACACCTTGATTTTAGCCTCCACAAACCTTTAAAAAAATCTAAATGAATAAGTTTGAAAAACGTGTATTTAAAAAAAAAAGAAGTATTTTTTGAGTCACTATAACGGAACTTCAAACTATTTTTTTTTTTTTTTTTAAATCATTCTTATTCTTCCTTGAACTCATTTGTGATACCAGTGTGATGTAATATTTTGGTGATACTACCATCTGCCCACACTGGGGTCATTGTGAGAGGATCAGGCCTGCAGCGGGTCAGGATTGATCAGTATCTCACACATCATTATCTCCTGTGCTCGGAGGAGACGCCAGCTGTCATGATAAAAGGTAATTCTGGCTGACAAAGTGCTGGTCCATCAGCGTCTGACAGGTGTGTGGGAAACAGCGTGCAGACAATTCAGACTGTCAGTCAAACAGACCCACAGTCCAGTTCATAGAGAGAAGCATTTGATGAAAATACATCACCGCTTTTACCATTAATAAACGTGCATGTGATCATGTATTAGAGATGGATGGGTTAGGGATGAAAAAACAACAACAAAATAACCTGGATTTAATGGTGCTGCAAATGTAATGGTGCACAGATGATGCACAGAAGAGTGGCTTGCTCTTTTTAGCCAATCAGAAACACTCTCTCTGTCTGTCAATCACTGTGGTGTTTGGGTTTGAGAGGGCCAGGTTTTAAAGAGAATGCATGTGAAATGGTTAAAATCACTTGCAGCACCATTAATATAATTAATGTTTCAGCAATTTTAGCAATTACTGAAAGCAGAAGTTGCTGAGATGCAACAAGCATGTCTGGTTAATAACCTACTGCACCACTGGAGACCAAAAAATTAGTTCTCATATCTCTGATATCTCAAGCGTTTCTCATAAACACCAAAGAGAAGAAGCTGGAAGCAAATGGAGACACCATACATATTATAAACAGGAAGACTTACAACTTCAGACAGACAGACAGGCAGTTAGATTGAAACAGAACAATAGATTGAATGATAGATGCGGACATATAGATAGAATGACAGACAGATAAAAAGAATGATAGATAGAATGACAGATCAAATAATAGATACTGTAGCATGACAGATAAAACAATAGATACATAGAACGACAGATAAAACAATGGAACAACAGATAGATAGAACGATAGATCGCTAGATAGATAGACAGATAGATAAAATGACAGACAGAAGAATTATAGATAGAATGACAGAAAAATACATAGAACGATAGATACATAGAATGACAGATAGAACGATAGAACGACAGATAGAACGATAGAACGACAGATAGAATGATAGAACGATACGACGATAGATAGATAAACATGACAGACAGAAGAATAATAGATAGAATGACAGATAGAAAAATACATAGAACGATACATAAAGCAATTGATACATAGAATGATAGAACAATAGCACAACAGACAGAATGATAGAATGACAGATAGAACGATAGATAGACATGCAATTCACATTTCTTTTATAGTTAATCATTTCTTTTATAATAATCATACTCTGTTAACAATTCATACATTTGTTTTAATTTTCAATCCTGCTTTAAAAAAGGAATGTTAGGAGAAACAACTGAGCTGAAGCTGATGCATAAATGAACCTCAGCTGAGAACTGCCTGAAATCTCCTGAGCTCTGAATCTCTGATCAATTGTTCTCAGATCAGGCTGTTGAATAAGAGCAGGCCTTCATTAACAGCTCTGTGAAGTGATGCTTTTGTCTGATGCACTCAGAAGACAACGTGTGTTTGAGTGCAGTGAACCACTACATCAGAGATGCCAGAAAAAAACTGCATGAGTTAAACATGAGTAAATGTAAAAAAAAAAGAAAAAGCACTCAATTTGTATAATGCACTGAACTTGCACTAGACATCTCTGATAATGTCTTTCAAGTCACTTTACATGAATATATTCCCCAGATCAGCTGCTCTTTGCATGTCGAAATGAAAAAGATACATACGTTTATTCGTCCCCTTTTCCAGTCGGCTTCAGAAGTGAGTCAATCACATGCAAGAAAACTGACCTCAGGCAAAGACCATTAAATTCATAAGCAAACTGTGAACTTCTTAGGACGTTCTGAAGATAAATCCAGTCATCCATGTGCCTTCAGCCTTTCAACATCCCCGGCTTTTGCACATTTCAAAGAAAATTTCCTCCAACGCAGTCCAATAGTGACACTCCAAAGGCAAACTCGCACATAATGCTAAAGTTATGAAAGCCATATCTTCCATCTTCATTTAACATGAGCTTTTGCCCTAACTAGCCACAAAGAGTGATATTTTGTACATCTTGTTTGTCACTTCACGCCTGTACATCTCATAACCGCATTAAACATCAAATGCACTTATTTTTGTTTTCAGTGAGGTCTGAAAAATTTCTAGGTCACATGAAAGCGGTTGCATCACTCCTGGTTAGGATGCTGTCTTCACACTGTGGCCATTTATTCAGCACTAAAAACCTAAAAACACTCACCTGCCAGAGAATTTACAATAGGAAGTCCGTATTTTTCACACTTTCACATCCAATATTTCCTGATTGGCACTCCAGCAGTAAAATACCAAAAGGTGAGCGAGTAACATTTAATCTCTGTGTGCTCGGCAGGGTTGTAATAAAGGGTCGAGCTCCTAGGAAGTGAGCACCATGTGAGAACATCATAACGCAGTTTCACTACTAACAAATTCCCTATAGCTGTACAATAAACAAGGGGTTTTCAAACCTTTACTACAACATAAACCAGCTGTATATTTTCATACAATCATATTTGTACCCAGTATAAAAGAAATGTAAATAATTTTTCACAGAATTCAAAGGAAGTTTTACAGAAAATGCTATACAACCATATATTTTAATCATTTTTATAAAAGAACCAAGGCTGCATTTATTTGATCAGTAAAACCAGTAATATTGTGTATAACTTGAAATAACTGTTTATTTTTATATATTTAAAAATGCAATTTATTGATGCAAAGCTGAATTTTCAGTATTTGCTGCTCAAGAAACGTTTCTGATTATCAATGTTGATAACAGTTGCACTGCTTAAATATGCTTAGAATATTTTTTGGAAACCGCAATACTTTTTTTAGGGTTACTTGATGAATAGACAGTTCAAAAGAACAGCATTTAAAACAGTTTTTTTTGGAACATTATAAATGTCATTTTCTCTCACTTTTGATTAATTTAATGCATGACTGCAGAATAAAAGTGTATATATATATATATATATATATATATATATATATATATATATATATATATATATATATATATATATATATATGTGTGTGTGTGTATATATATATATATATTTATTTATTTATTTTAATTACTATTATTTTTGGGGGTGGGTAATTGACCAAAATAACTGACCCTAAAAAATACAAAATAATTGGGGGGATTTTAAAATAAAAAGTCAATAGAATGTGTAAATTTTGAGGTGAACTAATCTCTAAAACACCTTTGTTTCTCTCAAATTGTCTGTTATTGTCTATAACAGCTATATTCCAGACCACTTATAATAAGTGCTGCTTTCGTCAGCAATCAAGATCCAATTGAAATACTCAGGGCGGCAAGCAAATCATACGGTTTTGACAGGCCACAGTATAATATGCCTCATGGATTTATCTGGTAAACACTGCAAGCAGCACCAACCCTCGGCACATCTCTCCAGTGTCAATGAAAGATTTATACAAGCCAATGTGTTCTACAGCACATGTTATGATGGATCTGAAGGTGGGGATGTAGAGTGTCTGCTGGATTTCTCTCTGCCTCAGATGACACCACACTCTGATGCATTTACAACAAAACTGAAAAACACAAGCTAAAAATCACCTGACTAGAAAAAGATATTCAAAGACATGTTGTGAATTGACACATTAAACTAGATATTCGCATGCACTTATTTGAGTACTTAATTTTGGACAGAAATGAATTCTTCGATATATTTTCTGCTACAATTGTTTGCAGCTTTATTGGAATTTCATTATTTCTATGCCAGTCTACATAGCCTACCAGTTAAAAGGTTGGAATAATTAAGAGTTATTGATTTTTATGAATGAAGTCTCTTCTGCTCACCTAGGTGGAATTTACTTGACCAAAAATAAAATAAAAACAGCTATATTCTGAAATATTATTATAATTTAAATTAAGAGTTTTCTATTTGAATATATTGTAAAATGTAATTTATTCCGGTGATGCAAAGCTGAATTTTCAGTCTTTAGTGTCACATGATCCTTCAGAAATCATATGTGACCCTGGACCACAAAAATTTTGATTTCTACATCATCTGAAAGTAAATAAATAAACTTTCCATTGATATATGGTTTGTTATGATAGGACAATATTTGGCCGAGATACAACTATTTGAAAATCTGGAATCTGAGGGTGCAAAAAAAAAAATCAAAACACTGAGAAAAATCACCTTTAAAGTTGTCCAAATAAAGTTCTTAGCTATGCATATTACTGATCAAAAATTTAGTTTATATATTTACGGTAGGAAATTCACTGAATATCTTCATGGAACATAATCTTTACTTAATATCCTAATGATTTTTGGCATAAAATAAAAAACCCATACAATGTATTTTTGGCTATTGCTAAAAATATACCCCAGCAACTTAAGACTGGTTTTGTGGTCCAGGGTCACATATACGCTGATTTGCTGCTCAAGAAACACTTAATATTGTTATTATCAATGTTAAATCAGTTGTGCTGCTTATTTATTTATAATTACACTTTTATTTAGCTAGGAGGCATTAAACATATCAAAAGTGACAGTAAAAGACATGTTACAGACAATGTTACAGAAGGTTTCTATTTTGTATGCTTCAAACACATGCTGAACAAAAGAACTATTAATAATAAATCAAGTCCAGTAACAATAGAGCATCAAATCAGCATATTAGAATGATTTCTGAAGAATCGTGTGACACTTCGTGTGAAAATTCAGCTTTGAATCATAGAAATGACATAAAATATATTCCAATATTCCAATTTAATTGTAATAATATTTCACAATATGACCGTTTTTACTGTATTTTTACTATATATTTACTACAGATTTCTTTCAAGACTATTTAAAAAAAAATCCTAATTATTCCAAACTTTTGAACGGTGTATCATTTAATCACCAGAATAAGCAGTAAAGTGGATCAGACTCTATGCTGCTAGTCAAAATTCTGGCCGCAGGGTCCTGTTCTGAGAAACATCTCATTTCTTTCATTATTCCTTCAGGTACAGCCCTACATGGGAATTACAAAAGGAGAAAGCAGACGAAACAAGAACATCATGTCGATGTAGGAAAGGAGATCGGTTCCTTCTGGCTCTGCCAAAGCTCTCCGAGGATAATTCATTTATGCAGCATGGCTATGAATCCATACTCAGCAGGTGAAAATCTACGCTTATTTTTGCTCTTTGATGAGTAGAAATGTTCAATAAAAAGTAACATTAAAACAACATCAAAGAAATCCTCTGCTCTTGAGGCTGTAGATCAATATGGAGGAACACGAGCAGTTCAATTGAAGCATGACCCATGATGGGAACATGAATCAGCGGCAGCTTAGCTTGTGGAAAAAGCAAGCATTAATAGCAAAAACGAATATTAGTGTTTAATTCGTTTCAGGCATAAACACTTTAATGCTGTTTTTCTTTATTTTGCCCACAGGCAGAGATGAGAAGTCACAGCAGGACAACGTGCCCCTCCGTACAGCAGTAAATATGAATACGGAGCCTGTGTGCAGCGCTTTGTTGATGGCGATCTGACATGCCACCTTCATGAGAAGGCTCCCTTGGGGCGGCTGGGAAGCGAAAAGAGGTTTTACCTCCACAGAAGAGCCAGACCTGACTGTTGTGCCCTTTAGATAAAAGACATTAAGTCTGGGGTCTGGAACGTGAGTGGCTTTGGCTCGTAAACAGTGAGAAGACACTCTGGGGGAGAATGTTGTGTCTAAATAACCAACAGACCTGCAGCTACGGGACAAGGTGGAGCTTTAGTGACGACTAAACTAGAGCCTCAAAAATGTTGGATTTAATTAAAAAGATATATTTGAAAAAGTGGTTCCTGCTCATTCATAGTTAAAATTTTAAAAACATAAATTCAATAAGCTGTATTAAATGTATTTTAATCATTTTTAAATAAATGCAATTTTTCATAATTTGGATGCAGTCATATTCATTCAAAATCCATGCATTAAATTTATAATTTATTAACCTATCAGTTAATATAAAATTATTATTTCTGTTGTTATTTCCAAACCTGATTTAGGCAAATTACATTTTTATACTAATATATATATTTAATATATACAATTAGCAAAGAATTAATAGGGATGCACAGAAATTCTGGGTGATGTGACCAGTTAATTACTTATTCAATTGTTTACTACCTGACCATCCCATCACAGCAACACTCGCTCAACTCATGGACTGAGTTTGTTCAGTCGAGCTGTTTGAAAATGTCATTATTTTTCCAATTCCATCTGGTGACGCAAATAGTTCACCTTAAAGCAACCTCAGCCCAGAGCTCAAGAGGAAAACCAAATCTTATGGAACACTTGACATAAAACACACAATAAAACCAACAGATCACTGGCTAGCTATTCTCCAGAAGTTATTATAAGACCATTTCACCTGCTAGCCTGATTTACGCATTCCTGAAGTGCCTTTAAGGGGTTAAAGCAAGGATAAAGCAGTCAGGCATATGGAGGTCTCCTGTCTGCTCAGGTTATTCACCTCAAAGACCACATGACAGCTGGTAAAAGCAGCTTTGGTGTTCCTAAATAAGACGACAGAGTTCCCTCAGGAGACATTCCCGTAGACCTCTTAAGGACAACCATAACACAAACACGCAGAGCAGGTACTTTTGGGTAATTTAGCGTACTTACAGAGCAAAGATGTCAGAAAACCGTTCTTCATTAAAACTCCTGATGTTCCACCAGAATGCTGAAATGCTGAGGTTTAACGCCTAATTAAAGGTCACGCAGGCAGGACTTAAGCTAATTAGAGCCGACATAAACACTAAGGTCAGAGGGGTCCACAGTATATACAGATCACAACATCCTCTGGGAAATAAAGCCCAAAACACACTCGACACAAGCCCATCAGCACAAAGACTAGATTACACTGTATGTGGAAATGTTTTAGACAACTAATCACAAAGGAGATAGGGTTATAACTAAAACTTAACATTTGCATTACTTGAAATAAACATGAACTGAAAGACAATAAATGTAAAAAAAAAATATATATATAATATATATATATATATATACACCGGTATATTATATATATATTAGGGGTGTCCCCAACTAAGGATTTACATAGTCGAAACAGAATTTTCGAATCTTGCTGACAGTCGACTGACAGTCGAATCATATGTTTGAGGGTGGGGAAAAAATGCATTACAAACAGTCAAATAGTCAGACATTCGTCAGTGATAAATACTGACTTTAACACACAGGGAAAATGTGTAACGGAAGCCTCGCAGATACAAACAGGGTAAATAATGTTTTATGTTTTGATTAAAAGATAGTTAACATTGGCCTGCCTCGTTATTTATCAGAGCTGATGAAACCGGAGATTTGCTCTAAATACTGTAAAACCAAATAATCCACACATAAGATGAAATCAACAGATGCAAGAAGTATTCGATGAAGCATGTGTGCATGTTTACTCTAACTGTATTGAGGAAATTAACAAATATCCTGCAAATTTTTCCGACTTTGAAGCATAGCCTACTGCCACAAAACTTGAAAACAAATGCGATCACCTAAATATGAGCTACTGTGAAAACTGCTCAAACACAGCATTTTCACGTATATTTTTGTCTTGTCCATTGCTCTTTCGAGTGTGCGAAACTTTGCAGCGTGTAAACGTTACGTGAAAATAAAAGTTCTATACAAATTCTGAATGGATAGGCTATATAGCAGGGATGGCGAACATCGGTCCTGGAGAGCCGCAGCCCTGCAGAGTTTTGCTTCAACCCTAATCAAACACACCTGAACAAGCTAATCAAGGTCTGAAGGGTTACTAGAAAGCTACATGCAGGTGAGTTTTAATTAGGATTGGAGCTGAACTCTGCAGGGCTGCGGCTCTCCAGGACCGGAGTTCACCATATATATATATATATATATATATATATATATATAATTCACTATTTATTTCATTGCAACATTTCTCATTTTCATTTAGTTTAAGATGAAATAAAATACAATACAACTATAGACATTTAAAAAATAATGAAGAAGACAAAACTTTAAAAGTTTAATTTTAACTAAAATTAAAATAAAAACTAAATCTAAAATAAAATTGAATTCAAAATATTAACAAAAACATTAATATATCAATGATACTAAAACACTGCTTTCTTTCAGTGTTATATATATATATATATATATATATATATATATATATATATATATATATATATATATATATATATATATATATAATTATTTTTTATTAAGAATTAATTAAGAACGTACATGGGGTCAGTATGTGGAGTATTTAAAAAAGAAATGTGAATCTTATAATTAAAAAAAAAACACTTGAGATGCAATATTTGAGATATCTACATTAACTAAATTAATATTTGAGTTGTACAATAATTTTCATTTTAATTTGTAATTTTAAGAATCACAGTGTTATGTTGTACATTCTAATAAAACTTTACAGAATCAGTCAGAAGTCAGAAAGACTCTATACAGAAAAGGTTAGTTTTTCTGCCAGGTTACACTATTTAAATATATATATTTAGAAACTGAAACCCATTTACGCATGAAAATCTACTAATAAATACTGGCAAAATCAAGTATTGGTCTATTTCTATTTGTGCACTTGGGGAAAGTATGTTTCTAGCCTTAAAGCATAACAAAAGATTGCATAACTCACTCTGACCTGCTTTTACTGAAAGGTCACACAGAACTTTTTAATGCGAGTCAATGTGATTCCCTTTTCAGCATAACACATTGTTGATTTGGTTTCAATATATGTATATACACATAAACGCACACACCCTGGCATTTGCAAATAATCTTGTATAATGCTGCCATTTTTATTACAGAGCAATAAAACGTACCTCAGTAATTTAAGTCTAATACATTCCTTGGCATTTGCAAATATTTTTAATCCAGCCATTTTTTTTCTATAACAACACAGCACACTGCAATAAACCAGAAGAATACACACAACCCCAGTGACAGAGTGTGTAAATAGGGCACTGCTGACTAAGAATGAGACTCGCAGGGTTTGTGCTGCAGTCTTCAGGCCAGCGGGGAAATCTGCTCGGCTGCAATGCAGAACCACCAACAGGGATGTGAGAACGGATGGAAGCGGAGAAACTCACCCCAGGACTGCCGGGACGGAAAGCCAGAGGCGCAAGTGGGTCAAGATGGAGGGACTGATCACATCCGATTAGAGCGAAACAATCACAGCTGCGGGCTGAACCTCTTTGATCGACTGACAGTTCACATCAGCCACCGTTTGATTTTCAGTGCGGATGTAACATGACATTTGAGGGAAGATCATTCACAAACCATCCCAGAAATGTGAATCTTTACACGCAGTGGCCCCCGAAAATAGATTTTGTGACATGTTTTCACTCTATCCTTCTTTAAAACAAATGCTACTTGCTTTAACATGTTGTTATCTAATGCAATGACATTTTAAGCGTGACTTAAGTGTCCAAAAATGTTTTTGGCCAATTTGATATGCAGCGTTGCTGTAAAAATAACACACATAGATATTTCAGTGCTGCTGCTTATTGATTTTTAAATACTATTTGGGTCACAGCATATTTAAGGAATATTCTGGGTTTAATGTAAATTAAGCTTAACCAACAGCACTTGTGGCATAATGATGTTAATGATGGATTTCAATAGTATAGCCACAAGACATCAATAATATGGGTGTTTGTTAACATGATTTTAGTGTGGAAAAGTCTGTGTAAAGTCATTACATTTTACAACTTTGTCACTCTAAGATCATAACACTGTAACCAAAAGAAACCCTAAAATGACAGCAAACATGGGAATTAAAAAAATAAAAAATAAAAAAAACTTTACAGCTCAAATAATGCAAGTTTTCACAGAATTAATGTAAGTGCTTATATAAAATTATAAGCATCACATTTCTGCTGTTAAATCCTTTAAAATGTACTTATTTACATATTAGATTATAATTATTTATGTAATTATTTTAATATTTATTTAATAATTAACCATTTGAAAGATTTCAATGTTAATATTAAATAAATTATATTTAATATTTTAATGATTACTATTTGAATATTAATAATTGTATAAAATCAAAATTATTATTATTTTTTAGTTAAAATTCATTTAAGAAAAAAACAAGGGATGAATAAAAGATTGTACTCACATCATGCCACAAATATTAAATTAAATGATATTTAATAATATTTTAATAATTCAGTTTAATATCAATAATTTAATAAAAAAATTATCATTTAATATTTGTAATAATTAGCTTGATAGTTCTTTACAATTCTTGCTTTAGAAACATCATGCCACAAATATTAAATCAAATGGGATAATATTTTAATAATTAATCTTTTAATATTTATCATTTAATAATAATAGTTATTATTATTTAATATTTTGACTAATCATTTTAAAGTTAATTACAATTTGTATGCAATGAGACACAAAAGGCAAAACACTCCATGCTAGACTTCTGAAAAGTCAAAATAGCTTTGCAAAAGATGAATCTATGTGAAAGGTTTTACTTTTATCACTTAAGACATTCTAAATTATGGGGAAAATGACAGTAATTTAAGGATTAGTCTCTCATCAGCCGCGTCAGTGAGATAAGGCAACATTTCCCTAGCTTTCCCTCTCAAACAGAGACAATCACACCGCCTCACGGGGATTACTGAAGACACTCTGTGCCTTTGAGCAACACATTTAAAGGTCATGCATTTCAGTCTGTGACTTTACATTTATATATACAGTACATAATATTAAAAACAAAATCTCACATCATGTCAGATTGGCCTCACTGCGTAAATGTGAATGTATATCAGTGCATCATTCATATATACAAACTGATTATAAATTCATACCGTGATATAGACCACGTCTTCTTGCATTAATGCAATCATTAGTCACACTTGCTTTGGAGGAAAGAAAAAAAAAAAAAATGCATTTTCTTCTCTTCCAACTAGAATATTATGTTCATCATGAAATACTAGCATCGTGCTTACATTACATTTACATTTAATCATTTAGCAGATGCTTTTATCCGAAGCATATATTTAATTCTGCGTATTATTTTTTATAAATAATTTGTTAAAGTGTGCACATTATGAAAATGCTTGCATGCAATATAGTTAGGCCAGCAATGCAGCATACTAGTAATTTATACAAGTTGGGTCTTGCATATAAAAGCAGTTATTTGGCATTTTAATCTAATTTTATGAAAAATGGCTGCCATAGTTCTCATACTTCTACTCCAGTATGCAGTGCATGGTTCACAAATTGATGTATGTATCTACCAAATGATCTATTAAGTTCCTCAAAAAATTCAGTACACAACAGAGCACATTGTGTGGAATCAATAAACTTGACCTTTCATTTCCAGTTCTTGATTCATCATATTCATTGACAAAATTAAGGCATTTTTTCACAAAACTGCATATGTAATAAAGTATATTAAACATGACATCTAGATGTCATTCGCTGATTTAAACATGCATGCAAAGTCATGTATGGAAACCTATTTCTACCATGTAATAAAAAAACTTAAAAAGGTAATTGTGACTTTTTATTCCTCAGAATTCTGAGATATAAACCATGTATACTGAACATTTTGGTAAATATAGTAGGTCACATTCCCTGTAAACAGATACATTGCATACTGTGAGTATACATTTTGCATACTGCAAAAATAGTATGAGAGCTGCATGTTTGTTTACGGTCATCTCTCACATCATGGGGAGAAATAAACCAAACACCAATCTGCACCGGGTTTGCTATTCTGAACAGCATCAGTAACAGAAGACACAGAGGACCATGGTGCAATAAATTCATGTCAAACACTGAAACTGAGCACAATGGGTGAATAATTCATAATTGAGTACTGCCGTCTCAATAGCTCATGAGTTCTGGAATGATGAGTATCAAACCAAACTACTATGGCAGAAAGTGCCAGAAAACAAGTATAACACATAAACAGGACTGAAGATTTAAGGTGAACACGGAATGGTGTTTTACTACTGCAATATGTTGTATTTATGAGTAAAGCAGATTGTTCAAAGAAATAAACAAGTGCCTGATAATTGATTGTATCCATCAAAAATTGATTGGAACACAAAAAGTGGGCATTAAATACTAGAATAAAGCTTCATCCAATTTTTCTGTATGCACAGAATATTAGCCAAAATATGAGTCAAATACTGTATAACGCAATGCACACTACACAACTTTCCATTTTCTGTTGGACAAATGCATTGCATGTAAAACCCGCCTTTTAAAAGATCCTTTTATTGATTCATTGTTTGAAAGAACTGCCAAGAGTTTAGAGCATTTTAACATAAAACTGTAATAAAAATGAAACGGATAAATATTTATTAATAAAGTCAATGCTAAAGGTCAGGTTTTTTTTCATGTTGACTTTAAGCTTGTTTGAAATAAATTTACCACCCTCATCTCTAGATCAACTGGATTAAAAAAAAAAAAAAAAATCAATCAATCTCTTAAGCTTAAAAGTGCTAAAAGCGAATATTGATTCATTTACGCTTGTGCTCGGCAAGAAATAAAATCTGAAAAAACCTAAATGTCATAAAATGCAGCTTATTATTCCGTGCAGTGAAATGTTAAATGATCCTGCTAATTTAAATCCAGAACGTGTTTATGTGTCAAATGAAACTGTGAACTTCGAACGCAGCGCATCTGGTGATCAGAGCTAAATTAAGATGAGCATCTTGTTCAAAACCCCCCCCCCCCACACACACACGTTTCTTTTATCTTCGGGGAGCTCAGTAGAAATTAGATTGAAGTGCATGACAGGCCTGTGATAAGCAGAGCAGATAAAAATAGCATCTCTGGGGAGCGTCTGGTGTTAAGACAGCGAGGTGGAGATCTGGTGTCTTTAGCCCTGTCCTCACCTCCTCTCTCCTAAAGAGGATGAAGGCTGACGCTCGCCGTTCTTCCAGTCCACACTCAAATCTCATCAATTGTCTCCAACGTATACAGCTAGAAATGCACGTTTATGATCATAACGGTGATAACAATTGGTTGCTTAGCCTGTAAGAACTGCATTTTGCGACATTTAATGGCAATTTTTAAGACTGTATACAAACTCATTCGGTGACACACTTTTGACATGGCAAGAGATTTCAATCACTCCCGATTTCTGCATTTTATTAAAACGACATGATTTATTTACATAATTAAACACACTAAATTAAAGGGCACCTATTATGCAAAAATAACTTTTATAAGGTGTTTGAACAGTTGTGTGGCCGCAGTGTGTGAAAACAACCAGCCTATATTGGTAAAAATCCACCCACTCATTTTTTTTATAATCCCAATAAATCATAAACATAAAACGAGAGGATTCTCCCTATGTACACGTCACCATAGGGAAAAAGTCCCACCCATTTGTGATGCTCTGTGCCCTATTAGCATAAACACAGCCCTGAGTGAGAAGCAGCAGTCATTACTGGAGATATACAATGTCAGCGCCAAAGTGGCATTACAAGTGTTGTGTTTTGGGATGCACCAACAAACATAGGAGTCTCCATAGACTCCCATTTGAGCTGCTGTGCAACACTGTGGTCAAGTTTCGTGGAACTGTCGTGGAAAAAAAATTGGTTAAGTCCTATTTGATTGTGCCAATCATTTTACGCTGGACTGCCTCACAAACGAGGATCATTTCAATGTTGGATTTTTGCAAAGTTTGATTCTGAAAGAGGGATCAATACCAACTCTTCGTGCGTGAATTTCAGCTGCAGACAAAGTAAGCGCGTCATATTTTGTTTTGAAATTTCCTTTCTGAAAGAGCTTCTTGGCACTCTGTAAAGCTAATGTTGATAAAGCTACCATCATCTCTATGGAAGCATAAGTGTAGCAAAATTCAATTTGCAAATGTAATATGCAAAATGGCAATGTATTTCTGTATTTAAGTTTGCATTTTCGCATACCATATGTGCAACATTTAGTGCAAAATGAAAATTCAATTATATCATTTAAATTTGCCATTTTCTACACTAGTTTTAATATTCAAATTAGAAACATATTTTAAAGCTTTATAAGTTGCAAAATTAAAATGTATTACCCAAATTGATTAGATATGTTTAACATGTCCAAGCAAAAACTGTAGCAAAATTATAATTCAAATGCTGTTTTTCCTAAATGCATTTAGATTTAGGGGTAAGACACTTGGGATTGCATTTTCATCGTGATACCGCGTGATATTTGTGGCAAAATGCAATGAGAGTTTCAAAATGCATTCTGAGCCAAAGGTGCAGCAAAAGGGTGATTTAAATGTCTTTTATTTTTCTTAAAAAAAATACAATCAAAATAAAAATATTGAGAAAAATCGCCTTTAAAATTGCCCAAATGAAGTTACAAACAATGCATATTACTAATCAAAAATGAAGCTTTGATATATTTACAGAAGGACTGGTTTTGTGGTCCAGGGTCACATATGACGTTTCAATTGCATTTTCATTAAATACCCCGCGATGAATGTAGTTTAAGTCATTGTGGATTTGAAATATATATATATAGTTTTTTTTTTTTTTTTACATTTGAGCCCCTGCCCCTGAGGAACTCTCTACACGTCCTTGTTCAGGTGCCACGGAACACTCGCTATTTTACAGATTAAAAATAAGAGAGTAATAAAATATAAGGTAAGGTAGTAAATAAGTGTGGAATAGCACTGTCTGTTTGCTTCTGTGCATCAATCCGAGTGTAAACAGTGAGAGATGTTGAGGCAGGTGAAAAGCATTTGGTTAATGGTGAATATTGACCTATCGCGCGTCCTGTTGCCGAGCCCCGCCTTGATGTAATGATTGACAGCTAGGGGGCGTGCTCGGAATGCATTTTCAAATCCGCAATGAAAATGAAAACTACATTCATCACGGGGTATTTAATGAAAATGCAATTGAAACGTCAAATATGTAAGTGTCAATGCATTTAAGAAAAATAAAAGACATTTAAAATCACAATTTTGCTACCCTTTTGCTGCACCTTTGGCTCAGAATGCATTTTGAAACTCATTGCATTTTGCTACAATTATCACGCGGTATCACAATGAAAATGCAATCCCAAGTGTCCTACCCCCAAGTCTAAATGCATTTAGGAAAAACAGCATTTAAATGATAATTTTGCTACAGTTTTTGCTTGTACACAATACATTTTCATTTTCATTTTAATTTTGCAACTTTGCAAATATCTTTTTAATATGCATATTAAAACTAGTGTAGAAAATGGCACATTTAAATTATATAATTGAATTTTCATTTTGCACTAAATGTTGCACATATGTATGGGAAAATGTTAATTTAAATACAGAAAAACATTGCCATTTTACATATTGCATTTTGTATATTACATTGCAAATTGAATTTTGCTACACATATGCTTCCATACGTCTCTGCCTCTTTTCACTGATGCTGCCTTCAAAGTGCAACTAGAATAATCGTAAATAGGAATGTGGTAGTTAAAAATTGCATATGAAAGCAATGTGAGTCGATCACTTGAGAGTTTCTGACAGTTTCAGTGCATGAGATTGTTTGCTATATGCCGGAGCATGATCTCTTTAAGCTCCATCCTTTGCATTTAGAGGCACAAACACAAAAACGGCGCGTTTTGACTCATACCCTAAAAGTGGCAACTTTAATAAGCTATAAAAATGATCTGTGGGGTATTTTGAGTAAAAACTTAACATACACACTCTGGGGACATCAGAGACTTACTTTACATCTTGTAAAACGGGGGCCATGGGCGACATTGTCGGCACTGTCCTCAAACGAAAGCAAAAGCACTTAAAAGATCTAGCTAACTATCCGACGTGTTTTTGCAGCGTTGAGCAATGTAGTCAATCAAATACATACTGTATCTGTTGATTTCTTCAACGCAATGGCCAATCAGAAACGTTGCAGTTTTTTAGAATTCACTCACCGCTGAAAGTGCCGGAGTTGAACGCTCGTTAATCATCTCATAAGTTCAGATGTGATGTAAATAAAAGATTCATTGTGTAGTTTAGAGAGCTCGATTATAATGGAACTTTGTCAGATCGCGATGAACTTTGATGAGTGATGCTTTTAGTGATAATAAATTGAGCACGCTTTGTGTGTTTTCTAGGCTATAATCCATTCAGAATTAGAATTATACTTTTGTTTTTCGGACATGTACATGCTGCAAAAAGTTGCAAAGACTAAAGTCTCAAACCCAAAGAGATATTCTTTATAAAAGTTAAGACTCGATCACACCCTCCTAAAATGGCTCATTCAAACACGCCCCCACGTCTACGTCACGGTGTGGGAAGATTTGCATAACACCACCCAAATGTATACACAAAGAAAGAAGGCGGAATTATTATTCTCGCTGTAGTATTGTTGCTGCCGCCATGTCGTGGAGACACTGTGTGTTTCGTTGTGAAAGCGAAACTACTTTGTTTGGGCTTCCAAAAGAGGACACAACTAGAAATCAGTGGTTAAGTTGTATTTACAACACTGTTCCAGAACAGTACAATGCAAATACACAGATGTGTGCAGCGCATTTTACAGAGGACTGTTTCCTGAATCTGGGAGGAGAGTAGCCTACAATGCTAGCTGTGCACAAAGGCTGTTTCTATAAAGTGGGTTAGGGTTTGCAAGGACAGTTAATAAATGTACAGTATGTGGAAAATAATGTTTAAATCTTAAACCGCATTAACACATTTCATTACACCAAATACACAAAATAATGTTCTTTTTAGCAACATATGACAAGTCATATGACCCCTTTAAAACAGGAAGCATCGCCATTCAAATCAGCAGCAAGAATCAAAGCTCCAGTTTAGTAAATGCAGGCAACCTCTTTATTCTTCACTGCGCCGTTTTGACAACGCGTTGCAAGATGGTAGCGCATTGTTTTGAAGCATGCATCCGAAAAATGTTTTTTTTTGCTTTATTTTATTGCCCACCCTGACTTGAAAGTCAAATGTTGCCCATGAGAGGTGTGTGTGTGTGTGTTTCTTTCTTTCTTTTTTTTTTTTTGATTATTCATAAGACCAAAACCACATTCTTTGGTTTTCTAGCATATTTTGCGTATTTGAACCCTTTTCAGCAGTGACTGTTTGATTTAGAGTTCCATCTTTTCACACTGAGGACAACTGAGGGACTCATACACAACTATCACAAAAGTTTAAAATGTTTACTGATGATCCAGAAAGAAACCCACTGCATAAAGATGCAGGAGGGGGGTGAAAACTTCTAGATATTGAAGATCAGTGTAAAAATTGCACTTATTTTGTCTTCTGGGAAAATTATTAGTATTTTCTGTAGATTCTGAAGAGCAGTACTAAATGAAAAAATATGATTTTTCAACAAAATAAGAAAAATGTACACATCTTCATCCTGTTCAAAAGTTTTCACCCCCTTGCGGCTGAAGCACTGTTTCTCCATCAGTGAACGTTTGCGCCTATTATAAAACATTTGAACCTTTTATAATAGCTGTGTATGAGTCCCTCAGTTGTCTTCAGTGTGAAAAGATGGATGAGCCCATCTTTTCTGAAGAACAGCAGACCATTTAACTGTTCAGGACCAACAAGGGACTCATGAACAACCATCACAAAACAAAACAGTTATGAATCATCTAGGTAACGACACACAGTATTTAGAATCAATGCATGTAAACGTTTGAACAGGGTCATTTTTCAACTATTATTTTGTCTTGTATACTATTTAAACATTTTTTATGCAAAATATCACATTATATATAAAATGATTTTAAATTATATTTCCAGGTTTTGAATGACCATTGTAACCCAGTGAGGACAAAGTCAAAGGCTAAAGGAATACAGTTACATCCTGCTTTGAAACCGATCCTCCAAAAAAATACAATATATCCAGGAAAAGAAAAGATACTGGAAGTCTAAAACAGCCTGTGTTTACGGTAGACTGACACAGCGTTTCAAATCAAGCACAACTCGAGTCATTGTAGCTGAAACACACTAATGGACGCGTCAGGCTTTCAAGTGCTGCGAGGGAACAACTTGAAAGAGAGAACAGGCATGTTGTGGGAGATCTCAGGTTCATAAGATGCACGCCTTCCAATGTGTGCCTTCACATCAAATGATTTCCACACAACTCTCAGGTTTAAATCGGCCAGATTTCGGCATGATTTACATTTGAAATGGGTCAGTATAGGGATGCTTCTTGCGCCCATTAAAGGAGGAGTTTCACACTGTTGTAAACAAAACACTTTGTTTTTCCTCTCCGCTGCGCTAAAACGATTCTTGCATTAGATAATGAGATTATTACATCAGAGGGAGGCTCATAATCGCTTGTGCATCTTCATTATATTTTGGCTGCACCATCAAACTCCTCCTCCTGACTTCCTTTGATTCTACAACCTTCAGTCATTAGATTGCATTAGATTTTGTCCCATTCATCATTTTGTCTCATCACGTATCATGTTCAACGTGGGTGAGACAAATTGAAGGAATATTCCCGATTATGAACAACATAAAGTTAGCCGTTAGCAAATCATAATACTTCTGTAATCTGATATATTTCAAAGTGAAAAAGTGCAAGGTGGGATTTTTTGGGTGGTAAGAATATGCGGGTTACCTACAATTGTGCAGTACAACATGGCCCACATTATTCGATACTTATTTCAAGTCAAGCTTATTTGTATAGCGCTTTTAACAATGCATATGGTTTTAAAGCAGCTTTATAGAAAATGAATCCCTCTTCAGTGCTGAGGACATTTTCAAAAGTGCTGCTATATTTAATGTTACTCATTGGAAAAACATCCAGAAAATGAGAGAGAACAGAGTATATGAGATTAAAAATACAGAGACGCATAGAACTGAACTCAGCAGGCGAAAACATCTAAGAGGCAGAACACCAGGCAGTCGACTAGAACAAAAACAGGCTAATTATACTAGTACTTGTGACTCTATTTCAACCCCTTGCAGCAAAATAAAACATGTCCATTTCATGATTTTAAAAGCACAGGTAACCAACTACTGCTATAATAAAAACAATGTAATTTTTGTGATTTATAGACTACATTTCAGAAGTAAATTTATATAATTTCTTATCATTTATATAGTTTATTAATATAATTGGCCGTCGCCGATCTTTGACAGCTAAGGGGTTAAACAAAAAATATTTTTATTTAGCAATAAAAATAAAATGCATTAAATTGATCAAAAGTAACATTTATTTTTCATCAAAGAATCCTTAAAATATATATCATGGTTTTTACAAATAAATTAAGCAACACAACTATTTTCAACATTAATAACCATAAGAAATGTGTCTGATTTCTGAAGGATCATGTGACACTGAAGATTGAAGTAATGATGCTGAAAATGTAGCTTTGCATCACAGGAATAAAATACATTTTAAAATATATTCAAATAGGAAAGAGTTATTTTAAATTGTAAACATTTTTCACAATATTACTGTTTTTTTTTCTGTATTTTTGATCAAATAAATGTAGCCTTGGTGAGCAGAGGAGACTTCTTTCAAAACATTTATATATATATATATATATATATATATATATATATATATATATATATATGTATATATATATATATATATATATATATATATATATATATATATATATATATATATATGTATATATATATATATATATATATATATATATATATATATATATATATATATATATATATATATATATATGTACATATATTTAAAAAAACACCTCAGAATTTTGATAAGTAGTGTATGTTGCTAGCAAACTTATTTCAATAGAATACATGACTATGGAATGGCCATCGATGGAGTCAAAGGAAATATAAAACAAAATAAATTACACATAATTTATTTTAAGAGAAAAATCACAAAACTGGCAAAAAAACTGAAGGAAAGACTTGAGCGATTTCACTTGAGCCAGAGAACAACCACTTAATAATCTTCCAAAACACCCTAACAACCGTATAGCAACACACTAAAAACCACTCGAAACACTTTAGCGCCCGAATAGCAACGCACTGGCAATTGCCCACAACACCACTCACATTTTCTTCAGAAAGCCTAGCCTGAAATCAAACGTCCTGAGCTTTAAAGAGACACGTGTGCAGCTCGCCTGGAGGCTGGCTCTCCTCTGAGATGACACGGCCACTGGGCTGTGATCACAGCAGGCGGGGGCACAATGAACACTGCCGTTTTCTATTAGTAGGAGGGCAGGATGAACGATCACACTTCTGTTTTTTTCTCCCTGGCCTGTGATTGCTCTTCTCCCCGAGCTCGGGCAAACATGTGTGAGGAAAATAAAGACAGAGTTCGTGTAGATAACAGGCCAGTTTGTTGCATATGGAATCACTGGTTTGGTAAATTATTTATGCTCTGAAGTGAGCAAAAGATAATTATACTGAAAAGAAAAATACTACTATTTTTTTTGGCTCTCTATACTGCACACGCAGCTCTTCGGCAAGCAAACTGAGGAAATAATCATACAGACTTTCAGAGAATGCCTTGATTTCATGCTCATATGTTGCACTGGGAAGTCCAATTCATTTTAGTGAAGTAAATGAAGCTGTTCAAAAACACGAATGCCCGATTAATTTAAGTTCATTTTTTTGTACACTTCTACAGTAGCTTGGCTCTAATAAACTACTTTCAACCATTGCTGATTCTCTCAGAACTAGGGATGGAAATCATAAGGAATCATCTGGTTCAGATTCTGTTTATGATTCCATTAACAATTCTATTTAAGCTTCAAGAATAATTGTTCCAAATTCTATATGATTCTAAACAAATATACGACACAAAACAATAAAACTATATGCATTTGGCTCTGCCTGCATTTATTTGATCAAAAATACAGTAAAAACAACAATATTGAGAAATATTATTACAATTTTCAATTACTGTTTTCTATTTGAGTATACATTTTAAAATGGAATTTATTTCTGTGATGCAAAGTTGAATGTTTTAGCATCATTGTTTACTGCTTTATGTTTCTTTGATGAATAGAACATTCAAAAACACGTTATTTGCAGTAAACATCTTTTGTAACATTATAAATATCTTTACTGTCACTTTTGATCAATTCCTTGCTGAATAAAAGTATGTATTTCTTTAAAACAAACTTACTGAGTCTGCCCCACTTTTGGTAGTATTTTTACTAATACACATTGTTACCTGAACTAGTTCATATTATAAAAAGTCTCACAAACAGTAAAAGTAACCAGTTCACAGAAATACTGACTCAGTAAGTGACTATAAAACACTACAAACGATTTAGTGAGACTTTTTGACAGATTCGTTAAAAAGATTTGACTCAGCTCAGACTACGCTAGTTTTCGAACACATAAAATTCCCTTTTTATATCTAAAAGTGATACTGGTTCTAAATAAGGATTGATTCTCAGTTCCCAACACACTTGCAGACACATTTAAATCATCTAAATGGAGCACTAAAATAGATCAACAGGATTGTGATACTTCCCGCAGATTAAATTCAATCCAAGAGCCTCATAAACATTCTGGACTCGGATGCTTTGAGTCGCCGGTGATCAAACGAGGTAATCTGACCCAACACATCGAGCGGGCAGAGAGAAAGAGGCAATCAATGAAGCACAGTGGTGGAAAAGCAGGGATTTATCTCAACAAACACACACCTCACATCCTCTACAGCCATCCCAACATCTGGACTTTTCCGACATTAGAGCTGTAATCGGGATAGGACGGGCTCTGTGATGGTTAGGACACAAATCAGGTAAAGCAAAAACCTCTTCATGAAAACTCGTGTTGAGTCACTGTCCTGAAGCTACACTTTCAAAAGAAGAGGTCTTAAATTTTGCTTGGATCCTGCAATCAAAAGTCAAAGATCACAATCTGAACTCTAATATTTCTAATCAAATTCTCCCAAAACCAAATGATCTCAATAATTCATGGCTAAATGGCTAGAATTATCTCAATAATTATCTCAATAATTGTTTCGTGTGTGTCTAAATGCCAAAATGAAATGCTTAAGTCTTCTGAGCTTTGAAAGAACAAGCAATAACATTTTCCTCTATAATGCTCTCCATAGAAAGGGAAATCGTAAAAGAAACTAATATCTCAATTGCTTCTCAAAGACAAAGAATAATACGATATTTCAACCAAAAATTCGCCAGTATCAACATTACTGTTAGCTGTATGTTTACACTCTTTGAATAAATGGTTCTGTGAGGAACCTTTAACATTTATGGGACCTTTCAATTGCACAAAGGGTTCTTTATAGTGGAAAAAGGTTCCTTAGATTATTAAAATGTTCTTTACTCTAAGAAAAAATCCTTCGATTAAGGACTGTTCACTGAGGGGTTCTTTGGGGAACCCAAAATGGTTCTTATATGGTATCACTGTGAAAACTCTCTTTTGGAACCTGCGTTTTTTTATTTCTCCTGAGGAATTTTAACAGAAACATCTCAGACAACATTGATACTTCATGAAACATGTCTGAAAAGTTTCTTGAGTTATAAAGGAACACACTGTAAAATTTTCCAAAATATACAACAAGTTAGAGTATAAATTATGTAAGTCCATTTCTGCCACTGAACAAAAATAAAAAGGTAATTGTGACTTTTTATCTCATAATTCTGACTTTTTTCTCACAATTGCAAGTTTACATCTAACAATTCAGATTTTTTTTTTTCAGAAATGCTAAATATAAACTCAAAATTGCGACTTATATAGTCCAAATTGCATGATATAAAACCGTAATTGTGCGTTTATAAATTCAGAATTGCGAGACATAAACTCACAATTCTGAGCAATAAAGTCAGAACTGCAAGATATAATCCAGCGATCTGTCATGGCATATTTAAGAGCCACAAAATGGTATTTATTATTTGAACTTCTTACAAATTGACAAAATTTGACAGCTTAGACTTTATTTCATGTCAAAAGTAACCTGCTCTGTCTTGTCTGTCGGCGCATTGTCAGTTTTCTCTTTGCTCCGTGATGCATTTTTTATATAGCCTGAGAGCATGATGTGTAGCATGAGAGCACTATGGCATGTCGGACATAGCAACAGTAACAAAGGGGAATGGGTCTTTGAGAAGGGTCAACTGTGAAAAAAAGAGTCAGAAATGCAAAATATTAACTCGCAATTCTGAGAAAATGCCAGAATTGCAAATAAAAAGTCACAATTGCCCTTTTTATTTTTCATTCAGTGGCAGAAACGGGCTTCCATATAAATCCCTATATAAGACAGTGAATGTGAAACATGTCGTCCTGTTTTACGCCTGAAGGTCCTGCAGATGATTATGGAGTATTGGTGATCACCAGGACAGTTTATCTGCAACGGAGGATGGAGCTCATCTGTTCTGTCTGTGGAATTGCTCAGACACAGTTTGTGGAGTTTATCTCTAAAGCGAGACGGATGGGTGTATGTCGGCCTTGGCTCTGACGGGTCAGCAGACTCAAATCCAAAGAGCTGTGTTCAAAGACCACCCCAGCAGGAAGCGCATCAAAAGAACTCAACCGCCGCCCCGTTCCAAAGAGCATGTTTTCTCCAGATCAGACACTGACGCATCCTCTAGTCAAAATGAGGGGCATTGGGAAAACATGAAGCTTTTTTTATTCTTTTGGTTGGGTCTGATGTGGATTCAGTCATGTATTAGCAAAATTAAGTTGCAGTGAGAGAAATGCTGATCAAAATTTGCTCAAACGATTTGTAAATTTTGTAATTACACCAATGAAAATGCTAAAATTGTTTCCAAAAAGGTTTCTCATACTTGCATCACAGAAATGCAATATTACAATTGCATACATTATTACTTAAGACACTGCTTACATATTTTTCACTGTAAGAAATACTATAAAGTTTTTTCAAACTAATAATTCTATAATGTTTTACAAAGGCTTCCTAAAAATAAATATAAATATAAATCCATTTTTCCAAACAGCTTATCCTCTGTGGGATTGCAGCGTTGTTGTATAGCCTATAAATATACATATTAATATAAAAATATATTAAATATTAAACATAAAAAAATACTGTCCCAAAGATGTATTATTTTATGACATATGAACCTTCAGAAATCATTCTAATATGCTGATTTGCTAAAGAAACATTTCTTATTATTATCAAAGTTACAATCAGTTGTGCTGCTTCATATTTTTGTGAAAACCATGACACTTTTTTCAGGATTGTTTGATAAAGTAAAAAAACAAAACAAAAAAAAAAAACAGTATTTATAACTAGATTTATGTTACATTATAAATGTCTTCACGGTCACTTCTGATTAATTTATTGCATCTTTGTGAAATAAAAGTAAAGTATTAATTAAAAAAAATAATACATTTTTGACCCAAACCTTTGAATGGTAGTGTATTTAATTTAATTTTTAACTTAATTAAAAATAAAAATAAATAAAAAATAATAACAATAATAAATAAATAAATAAATAAAACGTGCACACACACACACACACACACACACACACACGTTTGTTTTTGTGAAAAGTGGGGACATCCCATAGGCGTAATGTTTTTTATGCTGTACAAACTGTATGTGCTATTGCCCTACACCTAACCCTACCCTTTACAGGAAACTTTCTGCTATTTCAGATTTTCAATACACTCCATTCTGTGTGATTTATAAGCGTTTTGAAAAGTGGGGACATGGGGTAATGTCCTGAAAAGTCACCTTCTCCTTGTAATACCTGTCATACCCTTGTCATTATACAAATTTATGTCCTCATTTGTCACACACACACACACACACACACACACACACACACACACACAATTAGTAGTAGCAGTAGTAGCAGTAGTAGTAGTAGTAGTATTGCATATTACACATATTGTCCCATTGCTGGCATTCAATTTACAGTTATCAGCCAATAAACACTTCCAATCTGCCTCATACTCCCATAAAACTTTGCAGGACAAACTTTTCAGCACTTGTGATGGTGGTCTCACAGCAAACTGAATGGATGGACTGAAAACCCATTCCTGTCTCATCCCTCCGCATGCTATCTCCTGGCCAATCTGTGCTCATGTAAATACCAGCTGCCTCGGTTCTCTGAGCCATGGCAATACACACCCACACACTCCACGGCAGTCACATGACACCACATTCAACGCTTTAATCATATTAATCTTTCAAAAACTGTCACTAGCCAATGCAAGATTCCATCCGTAGCCTTTTTCCCACTAGTTACACCAGCTAGCAGAGATAGTGATGCCTTGCAAGACTGCTGGGTTTATCAGAAGGATAGCGAGAGATCGGACTGACCTACATACAGCACAAGCACACAGACTCTCACACTCAGGCACGTGGCTCCACTACTGCAAATACTCCACGCATTAAAAAAAAAAACATACCTAGAGCCATGCGGTTTCATGCATGAGCTACAGCATGTTGTCAGGGAAGAAATGGAGAGAACAGGAACACCAGCCACATTGTTTTCAGCATAACAATGTGCTTCCTGCATGTACGGAAACTGTAACAGGTTCAGTTTAACAAGAGCTCATGTCAGGATACACTAGGGCCATACGGATGGGTGGTTTTGACAGTATATACTATACAGTATGATGCTAGAAATGTGTCAGCTGGTAGATTTTTCTATAACCTTGATCCTCCTATAACCCTAGCTGTTAATTTATATTGACATAAAAATGCTAAAGTTTTACCGTGTCAAGTCAAGTCACCTTTATTTATATAGGGCTTTTAACAATACAGATCGTGTCAAAGCACTTAACAGTATCAAATTGGAGGATAGAGTGTCAGTAATGTATAATGATAAGATTAAACACTCAATTTTCAGTTAAAGGCATTTCATTATTGAATTCAGAGATGTCATTGTCTAGCTCAGTTTAGTTTAAATAGTATCTGTGCAATCAAATTGGCGATAATCGCTAGAAAATTAAGTGTCAAGAAGACAACATAGAACTTTTGACAAGAAAAAATAGGGCAAGACATAGATATACTGTAGTCTGTTCAGAATGTATTGGATTGCAAAAAGTGTGTTACATACCTGAATGGAGCCAGATCAAAATGGAGCCAAAGCTATTTATAGCAATTAGACCTCATTGAATTAGAATTTGTTTTTTGTTTAATAATATGCACTGATAAAATGGACACAATAACACACACACACACAAAAAAAAAAGTAATTTCTGATTTCATGTTGACATTAATTTGGCTATTTATAATACCTTTAATACATTTTACTCAGCGATTACTAGTAAATTTCACATAAAAAAAAAAAAAAAATTACAAAGATACGACAAGTCACACTGAAGTATGTGAAAATTTGATAGAAACAAGTATTTTATTGTAACAAAAACTAATTTCTTGCAATGTACTCAAATATTCAGTTTCATTAATTATAAAAATATATTATTTATTATTATATAAATTAATTTTATTAATGATTCTATTTTATAAAATTATATATTTAAAAAATTTTTTTTAATGATTTCTGAAGGATCATGTGACACTGGAGTAATGATGCTATTCTTACCGTATTTCTGATCAAATAAATGCAGCCTTGATGAACATAAGAGTTTTTCAAAAACATTTTTTTTTTTAATTACTAACCGCAAACTTTTGAACAAATGCGTACTTTTGCCAAGCATAATTCAACATAATCCAGAATTGATGTTTTATAATATTAGTTTTACTGTTTTCAGTCTTTTCAACAAATAATGTGAAGCTATTTATCTTTTGCATCTAAAACGGGAAAACGAACGAATTTGATTAACCTTTTATTTTCACTTTCATGCTTAGATTGTATTCACATCATACATTTAATTAGTTCATGCATATGGAAATCAAACCCAGGAATTTGCTGTTGCTATAGCACCAAACACTCTGCACTGGAATCATTTGTAATTTCACAGTAAAGCGCTATAGAAATAAAAGAACTAAGCTGATGATATATACTGTTACAGTGATCTAAAATGACTCACAGAGGATTTTAGTTAGACCGCCCACCCCTAATAACAAAGTGCTTCCTCCACATAAGGAAACTGTGTGACACGCTCAGTTTAACAGAAGCTGGTGTCAGGATCCACTGTAGAAACACACTCAAAGGAAGCAGATGCAGAGTAGAAGAAAGAAGCTCAAAACGATGCTATGCCTAATATAACACCATCGTCATGGCATGGTTGCTATGGCTGCAGTTGTCAGCATGGCACAGGGGGCTCGTGCCATGACTGACAGCTGTGACAGCGATGTAATCCAATCCCCTCGCTGCAAAAAAACAGTCTTCATCAGAGCCCGACTGCACCGAGATCTCGACATGAACTGAGTGGGAGAGGAGCGTGTAGGCAACACAGTGGAACGCCGCCCGGCACATGGAATCATATTCTGACGGAGGAGAAATTCATGAAGAAGAAATAAGAAGAAGAAATCCGGTGGGAAGGTGAGGGACAGTGACAGGGCGAAGTATCCAGATCAACAATACATGATGAAAAATACATTTAGAAATGAGTATAATAAAATACATTTAGTGAGGTTTAGGCTTGAAGTTTGACTGTCAGTGAAGTTTGTGTTAAGATTGTACATGCACTTGTAATAATTTGCTTTGCTTTACACCAAAACATCCACTTTTGACAATTCAATCAAGTTCTAATGGATAAAATCCGACTTTAAAAGGAGTAGTGCACACTGCACACAATAATTTTATCCAATTGACTCATGCACCATATAAGTATATAATATGTTACAGATTTACAAATAATATACTATATATGTTTCAAAGAACAATTACATCTGTATTTTCTAATTAATAATCTACATAAACAATGAAGAAGTGTAAGTAAGTGTAAATCAAAGCATTTTTTATTAAACAACACTGTTCAACATTGCACAAAATTCCTGAATGCTCAATTTATATCCAAAATAAATGTCCCCAAATAAAGCTGTTATATGACTTCAGTAGACCCGGACAGGGTTTCATCTGACATTTTTGAAGGAACTGCAAGGATGTGTGAGTTGATAAAAAAAAAAAAAAAAAAGTTAAATTAAAAATAAATGTAAAAAAAAATTAACTCAAAATAATCAAAATATAAACCATAAATAAATTTAAAAATAAATTCAATTAAGTAAACATTGTTTTACAATAAATATAAAACACTAACTAAAATGATGAAACGTTTCATTTGTTTACCTGCATGTCATGTGAGCATTAACCAACAGAAAACTGTAAACACGCTAATGAGTTCGTAGATTATTTAAATATTAACTTAAATCATTGAAATATTAACTCTCAGGAGCTACTTCAAATAATTTTGATGAAAAGCAAATTATTAATTAACCATAAAACATTTTAAAATAAAAACAAAAAAGACTAACTACAGAAAAACATTGTTTATCTGCACATAGACTGCGAACATGTGAATGTGTTGTTAAATGATTGAAATATTAATTTTAAATCTCAGGATCTACCTACTAGACCTAAATATTTTGGTTCAAAGGGGTTTGGCTGACAAGGTTTGGAAGAACAATTACGTACATCTTATTCTCAAATTTTCCACTCGAATCATCTTTAGATGAGATGTTTTGAACTTGAACTTGAAACTGTGAATACAAATGAGTGTGAAGCAAGACATTTTCTTGATAAGAAACAACAAAATCTCTAACCTTTATCCTGTCCAAAATAAAAGACTCAGAACAGTGAGTCTGTTCCTCACAAAAATGTGAAACAGACCTAGAATAGTGCACAAGTTGTGTAGACTACTTTTAACGTTTTTAAAATTAGTTCACTTGCAGAATGAAAATTTCCAGATAATTTACTCAGCCCTGTCATCCAAGATGTTCATTTCGACGAGCTACGCAATATCGCATTCATTATCGCAGATAAATCACCTTCGATAATGAACGCGATATTGCGTAGCTTGTAAGTGAACTACAAGTGACCCTTATTCCTCAGCTGGGATCGTGTAGAGCCCTTTTAAGCTGCACTGAAACTGCAATTTGGACCTTCAACCTGTTGGCTACCATTGAAGTCCACTATATAGAGAAAAATCCTGGAATGTTTTCCTCAAAAACCTTAACTTCTTTGTGACTGAAGAAAGACATGAACATCTTGGATGACAAGTTGGTGAGTAAATTATCAGGAAATTTTCATTCTGGAAGTGAACAACTCCTTTAAATGTTGTTTTGTAGCCCCTGTTGGAGCGTTATGCACCAAATCACAACAACTGTTGTTGTCTATAAAACAAGACACATGAAAATTCTTCTTTTATGATCCAAGGAAAAAAATAACAGCATATGGGTTTGGAATGACATAATGAGTGAGTAAATAATGACAGAATTTGCATTCTTGGAATCTAGAATATGAAGCAGATGCCCACCCATATGGGTCACATAGATAGTAGCCCTCAGCCCACTGCTCTCAAAAATATCAATAGCTCATCAGCACAGTGTCAGCACACTCCACTGATGCACGTGGAGCTGAAAACATGTCGCTCTGACACGGGGACGTAGGTATTGAGTAATGAAGTTGAGTAATTAGAGAAGATGAAAGACATCAGTATTGGCATTGTGTCAGTAAATGAAGTGAACTATAACGGGAGGTGCGACAGAGCTGAAGCTCATGCCCGCTGTGCCTCTAGAAGAGATCTGAAGGCGTCAGTGCCGGGGTGTAAATGTGGAGGTGCTGCCACAGCGAGAACTGGCACTACAAACAACACCCACATCAGAGCAGACCTAAATTACTGTACAAATTAACTTTTACACAATGGTACAAAACTGGAAGGGGAGAAAGGAATACATATAAAAGAAAACTCACTGAGATCTGTTTAAAATATTCTCTCATCTTTGGTTAAGATTTTTACATTTTCTTGCTAAGAAATCTCACAGAGGTTCACTCAACAATGCTTCAAACTGAGCTCATAAAAGTTTGCATTTTTTAAAGAAATTAATACTTTTATTCAGCAAGGATGAATTAAATTGATCAAAAGTTACAGTAAAGACATTTATAATGTTACAAAGGATTTCAAACAAATGCTGTTCTTTTGAACTTTACTAGTCGAAGAATCTTGAAAAAGATGCATCATAGTTTCAACAAAAATATGAAGCAGCACAACTGTTTTCAACATTGATAATAATCAGAAATGTTTCTTGAGCAGCACATCAACATATTAGAGTGATTTCTGAAGGATCATGTGACACTGAAGACTGGAGTAATCATGCTGAAAATTCACATTTACATCACAGGAATAAATCGTAATTTAATATATTTAAATAGAAAACACATTTTAAATAGTAATAATATTTCACAATATTACTGTTTTTACTGTATTTACTGATTTTCAGCCTTGGTTAATTAAATAAAATAAGAATAAAAGATTAAAATCTTACCTGTGTTTCTTCAGAATGAATTCAAGCGTTTCTTCTTTAACTTATTCGAAGACTAAATAATTTCCTAGCTCTATACTCTTGCTCTACACAACAATTGTGTCATTTAAATGAAACCCAAATGAACTCCATTAAGCCTCCCAAGCTATGAATGAGTAACCTCTCAAACTCAGGTTTGATTGAACACCAAAGACTAGAAAAGCTGAGAGAGGTGCAGGAAATGAGCTGACCGGCCTGCAGCCACCTGCTTGTTTCTTTCAGATCCAGGAGCCTGTCAAACATGATTATCTGTAGTGAGAGTCTTTACACATTGAGGTTGAGGGTGAAAGTTCTGGTGAGTGTGCTTATTGAAGTGTTCTGGGCAGCATGCTGGGTGCAAACCAATACAACAAGCTCCTGGAACAACGTAACCTGGTCATCCAAACCCTAACCTAACCCTAAAGTCAGATGACAACGATGGTTGATACTAATTTTGCTCAAGCCTAAGCCTTAAACCTGTTTCAGGACCAGTAAGATTGCTGATCCGACTTGCCAAAAAGCACCGTAAAAAAATCATCAGTCCTATGCAAAGTCATACGCTACCATTCAAAAGTGACATAAGATTTTCATTTTTTTCACACCGAGGCTGCATTTATCTGATAAAAAAATTCAGTAAAAACAGTAATATTGTAAAATATTATTATCATTTAAAAGAACTGTTTTTTAATGTAATTTATTCCTGTGATGCAAAGCTGAATTTTCAGCATCATTACTCTAGTCTTCAGATCCTTCAGAAATCTTTCTAATATGCTGATTTGCTGCTTCAGAAACATTTCTGGTTGTTATTAAAAACATTTGTGCTCCTTAACATTTTTGTGGAAACCTTCAAAACGTTTTTTTAGGATGCTTTGATGAACTGAAATTTCAAAAGAATAGGCAAGGCAAGGCAAGTTTATTTATATAGCACATTTCATACACCGTGGTAATTCAAAGTGCTTTACATAAAAGGAAGTGAAATAGTCATTAAAAATAATAATAATAACAAGGAATTAAAAATAATAATAACCACAACAATAACCTGCAACAATAAAACAACAATAATAGCTGGTTCCAACTGTTGGCGGCATAATAGCTAAAAGCGGACTCCCCTTGTTTTGTGTAAACCCTTCGTATTTCTAACTGACTCGATCCTAATGATCTGAGTGGTCTGTTAGGTTTATATTCAGTGAGCATATCTCCAATATATTTAGGTCCTAGGCCATTGAGAGATTTATAAACGAGTAAAAGTACTTTAAAATCAATCCTAAATGTAACTGGAAGCCAGTGTAAGGACCTGAGGACTGGTGTGATTTGCACAAATTTTCTGGTTCTAGTCAGAATCCTGGCAGCAGCGTTCTGGATGAGCTGCAGCTGTCTAATGGTCTTCTTTGGAAGGCCGGTGAGGAGACCATTACAATAATCCACCCTGCTGGTAATAAAGGCATGAACAAGTTTCTTCAAGTCTTGTTTGGAAACAAAACATCTAATTCTTGCAATGTTTTTGAGATGATAGTATGCTGATTTAGTTACTGCTTTGACAGGACTCCTAAAACTAAGGTCTGTCTCCAGAAACACCCCAAGATTTTTGACTTGGGTTTTTAGTTGATTGACTCCTAGAGTCAAGGTATGCATTCACCTTGAGAACTTCATCTTTGTTTCCAAATGCAATGACTTCAGTTTTCTCCTTGTTTAGCATTGAATAGCATTTATTTGAAATACAACCCAAATTCCGGAAATGTTGGGATGTTTTCTTAAATTTGAATAAAATTAAAACTAAAAGACTTTCAAATCACATGAGCCAATATTTTATTCACAATAGAATATAGATAACATAAATGTTTAAACTGAGAAATTTGGAAAATTTTTGCACAAAATAAGCTCATTTCAAATTTGATGCCTGCTCAAAAAATTGAGATGGGGGCAGTGGCGTAATTTGTATATTGTATGTTTTATAAGCAGTGAAATAAGCATGTATTTGATCGAAATTCCAGAATTGTCAGAAAACTGCATGTGTAGCGCAGTGAATGTTTATATGATTGTCAACCAATGGGATGCTACATTTTATCCTTTCCGACATTAAAGCACTTGAATACGACAAGCTCGTAATCACGACTTCATAAGTGGGAAATGGGAAATTTCCGATAGCACGTGAAGGCAGCATTAGTAATGAAGGGCCCCAGTGCAGGCTATTATGACGGGCCCCCTGGGCTGCACGGTTATGAAGCACATACAAACACACAGCGCTCGTGTCTAGAAGGGAACCCACATAAGCGAATTTGTGCCTAACCTATTTAATTTAGACCAACTAAAACCAGTATTTTATCAATTTCTTATATTAAATCCAACAGTTCTCTTTGTGTGCGTCTCTCTCCAACACACACACAAACACGTAGGAATCACGGAAACCACATTCCTTTCTGAGAGGTGAGCACGACCATCTCGCGGCACGCATGGTCGGATGTACCTAAAAGAAAGAAACATCTCCAAACGATAAGAAATTCGTTGGTCTGTGTTAAATAACAGGCGATCTATCACTGGAATGCGTTATGGCGAGTGCTTGTTGGCGCTGTTATCGGTTCTCTCTTGGCGCTCGTGCACAATGCGCATCTTCTTCACACAGACGATCAAGCGTTTTGTTCTGGTAAAACCACAAAACAAAATGCACACAAACGTGTACTTGCTCTTCATATGCAATCACTGATGAACAACGCTTTGGTTTTAATGAGAAAAAAAAAAAAAAAAAAAACCTATACGAGGGTGGATTAGAACCAGGAACCTCAGAAATGCTCGACAAAAGTTCTACCACTAGACCATTAAAGCACAAAAGAATCATGAGCATATTTACGTATTTATTCACTGCTGTGAAGACTCTTGACATGAATTACATTCTATTATTAATATATAGTAACTTGGTCACCAGGGGCCCGCTTGCAATGTGGGCAGGCCCGCGTGCGCTGCGGGACCCCCCGCCGCACAGGCCCCAGTGCGGCTGCACTGCCTGCACTGTCTGTAGTTACACCACTGGACGGGGGCATGTTTACCATGGTGTAGCTTCTTCTCTTCTTTTCAAAACAGTTTGAAGATGTCTGGGCATCGAGGTTATGAGTTTCTGGAGTTTTGGTGTTGGAATTTGGTCCCATTCTTGCCTGATATAGGTTTCCAGCTGCTGAAGAGTTTAATGATGTGCCAAATGTTCTCTAGGTGAAAGATCTGGACTGCAGGCAGGCCAATTCTACTACGAAGCCATGCTGTTGTAATAGCTGCATTATGTGGTTTTGCATTGTCCTGCTGAAATAGACGTCATCTGGAGGGAAGCATATGTTGCTATAAAACCTTCATATACCTTTCAGCATTCATAGTGCCTTCCAAAACATGAAATCTACCCATACTGTATGCACTTATGCACCCCCATACCATCAGAGATGCTGGCTTTTGAACAGAACGCTGATGACACACTGGAAGGTCTCCTTCCTCTTTAGCCCGGAGAACACGGCATCCGTGATTTCCAACAAGAATGTCAAATTTGGACTCGTCTGACCATAGAACGCTTTTCTACTTTGAAACAGTCCATTTTAAATGAGCCCTGGCCCACAGGACGACGACGACGCTTCTGGACCATGTTCACATATGGCTTCCTTTTTGCATGATAGAGCTTTAGTTGGCATCTGCAGATGGCACAGCGGACTGTGTTTACCGACAGTGGTTTCTGGAAGTATTCCTGGGCCCATTTAGTAATGTCAATGACGGAATCATGCTGATGAGTGATGCAGTGTCGTCTGAGCGCCCGAAGACCACGGGAATCCAACAAAGGTCTTAGGCCTTGTCTCTTACGCACAGAGATTTCTCCAGTTTCTCTGAATCTTCTGATGATGTTATGCACCATGGATGATGAGATTTGCAAAGCCTTTGCAATTTGACGTTGAGGAACGTTGTTTTTAAAGTATTCCTCAATCTTTTTTTTTATTTTCTTAAAATAAAGCTTATACTGACCCCAAAACCTTTGAACAGCAGTATTATTAATACATGTTAAACTATGCATAGCATAAAGAGAGAAAAAGAACAATTAAGTCTTATGGCTTTTCTAATGTTCCACACAAGCCAACTTTTATTAGAAGTAGCTTTACCCTAATTAAAACTTATATTTAAATTAATTCTTCATTATACTCTCATTGAAAAAAATGTAATGTAAATTTTCTGCCATTAATTTTACAAACAATAAAATACAATGCAATGCCGATCAAAATGGAAAATTCAGGTAAATCACCTGCTAAAAAAAAAAAAAAATCAATACATTAAATTCCTTCATATTAATACAGTACATTGTGCTCTATCCTTACAGATTTTTTTTCCGTATACTTCCCTTGCTCAATTATCCACAGGAACAATGACTACATCGGCCAACTAAATGTCACTGCACCTACAAACGGAGTCCATTTCAATCAATTCTCTGAAAACCTGTTGCTTCACAAAGATGAAAGAAGAGCTCTTGAGTGTACATTGTTGAGATGTTCAGGGCTTGTTTTCTCTAGGTGAACACAGGCGGTCTCTTTCATTCGGCTCTGGAGAGTTCAGAAAGCATCCACAGCAGGGTGCATGTGAAGTTAGCTGACCTCTTTCAGTCGGTATTGTCAGAGTATTAAGTATTTTCATCCTCTTGCTGAGGAGACACTTGAAAAGATTTGAGGTTGTTCTGTTCAGCCTTAAATATTCAATGTATATGCAGGTAAACAGGTTCTTTTACAAAACCTAGTGAGCTGCCTTCTCAGACAGCACCCGACAAGACAATTGAAATGCTCTACATACGCATACAAATATCATTCATCAAAAGAAGCGCACAACAGAATTGATCCAGATTTGATTTCAATAAAATTTGGTGTGATAAAGTTCCTAAATATTTATACAATCTGGTATTGCACATTATGAATATTGTTTGCTCTTTGGATAAAAGCATTTGCTAAATGCTTAAATGTAAGCTAACAGCACAATAATCTAATAAGCATAAAAACACAGCACATATAAATATTGTGTTAAAGATGCCATTTTTTATTTAGATTGAACTGATTCCTTTAGATATCCTCCAGTATTGAATTAATAATTAAAACACTGAATAATTTTTACTGAATAGTCTTTATTTTAATATAATTAAGATACTATTATAGTTTAAATATTTAAAATGTAAATAATTTCTGTTTTCATTGTAATGTTAGTTAAAAATGTATTCATTTTATTTGTATTTATTTATTTTTAACAAATCTACTATACAGATTTTATATTATTTTAGTACAAGTTAAAAATAAAATAAAAAAATTGATGTTGCCTTGATAACTAGCTAAAAGAAAATACATTTCTTAATATTTTATTTCAGTTAACTTTTTTTTTTTCTTTTTTTTTTTTTTTTGGAAGTAACAAATGTAACAAATTAACTATGAAAATACTCCCTATGTAGGCAGCTTACTAGATATTTGAACACTGATAAAACTTTATGGAGAATAAATCTCCTACAATTCCTTTCAAATCTTTTTTTTTTTCCCAAAAGGATCTTTATTGGTTTTTCATGCAAGATGCTTTGTAAAGTCATAATCATATGTGGTCTGGCTGTAAGACATTGTGGAACATGGTGTAAAGGACTAATCCTCTTATGCCATACTAAATAAACTTTATGGATCTAGAATAATCTTTAATCCACACAACACAGCCATATTAGAGATGCCTTGGTCTTAGCATAAGCCCTGCCATTTAGATTAAACAAACACCATTTTCCAAGCAGGACCGAGACCACATGCACATCTGTAAAGGGCGACCTATTTCATAAAAAGCAGATTTAAAAAAAAAAGAAACTATAATGCTGTAACACATTTACTGACCCTTTGAGACAAAAATAACTGGTTATGTAACATAATGCAACAACTGTATGCCTCCATCCACTATAATGCAACAAACATAAGGTTTTGTACTTTCTTTGACTAAACAAAGGGATTAAAAACGCAATATTCCTCGAAAGACTGGATCTTACAATAGTCTGTTCACACTCTACCGGGGTCACTGTGTGGGTTTTTAAAATGCTGTTTTTAATACTGGAATTTGGGCTGAACAACATAAAATATTCAATATACATCCATGACAATATATTTTAATAAATGCAAGCAGCATCATGAATAATTTTAACATGCTCTTTATTTTTTATTAAGTTTCCTAAGGACCACATCACCATTGCTTGCTTATTTTTAATTGCTCTGAAATGGCTTTTAAGAAATTTTTAATTGAATAAAATTATATATATAATTAAATATATATATTTGTTTTTAGTAATTTAAAAGTGGAAAACTTTAAGGAATCCTTCTGCAACAATATACACTTTTTTTTTTTTTAAATTTATACTTTTATTCAGCAAGGATATGTAAAATAGATAAGAATTAAAAAAAGTAAAAACTTAAATACTTCTTATAATACTACATGTCTAAAATAATTTTTATTTTTAGAAATATCCTAGTCCTAACTCGAAAAAATATACGGGGAGCTAAATATCCCCCAAAAATTATATAATAAAAATGGGCCTTGATTCCACTACATAGAGTTGATGTCTTCATTTAACCAGTGTACAGTGACTATATTGAAAGTACAGTATCATCACTTGGACACAAAGAGCTTATAGTTTTGTAAGACTTCCACAAATATCACAGACTCGTACTCCCTACTCCCTGTGGGAAACTATTGGCAACTGAAGAAGAAAGTAACATGTGACAGCAAGTGGAAATTATGTAATAAACATAATGAAAACGCTTTAGCTTTAAACCCACAGTACCTCTGCAGCACTTAAGAACATGCAACCCAGGTCACATTCCATCCCAAAGGAATATGTGGTATAATTCAGCGGTTAAAGCATGCAGAGAATAGGATGCGCTCCATTTAGTGAATATGAGCACGATCAAACTGCTTCTGGGAAGTTCACACTCTTAATGCGCAGTGCAATTAGGACTGCAGCTTTCTTAAATTAGAGCCAAATTTAGGTGCTTCAGAATAAGCAGAAATAAAAATCAATCACACAAGGGAAATGATTTTTCCAAACTGTTAAAACGCCATTAAACGTTCCGTGAGAATAATATATTCAGAGGAAACCAGCCTCGTTTGTATGCGCGTCCTAAATTTAAAGCCCTATGCCAGGAGTCTGGGGTAGTTTTCAATCAATTATAATCGTGGGGTTCATTTGCCGGTAGGTCCGTATGAAAATAAGGGTCACATGGGGTGACATTAAAATGCATTCCCTGAAATGAGTTCAGAATTTCACCCGAGACATTTCCTTATCTGCTTCTTGGAAAGAAGGTGACAATTAAGTCACCTACATTTTTTCCTCCATTCAATTTTCTTGAAATAACATTTCGGGTCTTTAACACAGAGCTTATCCTCACACTCCACTTTCAATAAAGCCTCTTATTTTGAGACAAGGAATCTTCAAACAGCTCCAGGACCTCTTAAAATAGCAATTATTTGGACTATAAGTGGTCTCTGATCCCGTGCCCTTAGTCTGAACTCCACAAACTTCAAAGCATTTTGGGAGTTTAAAAAACACTTCAGTAATATTATCGACTTGACTGTTCTCACACTATTGGATGAGAACAAAACTTGAGCTGGATAATGACACTGTCTTCTGTAGAGCTGCTTTACAGCTGAATCGAATGTGTTTCATAATTGATGAACGACACTTATTCAGCTGAATTGAATCAACTGACTTGAGCTGAATAATGACACTATTGCCATCTGTAGATCTACTTGCAGTTGAATTAAGCTTGAACTGACTCGAGCTAAATAATGACACTATTTTCTGTAGAGCTGCTTTTTAGTTGAATAGAGTTTGCAATGTTTGCGCTGTTATTGAACTAAACTGAATAAACATACTAAGCTGAGCTGAATAATCACACTATTGTCTTTTTAGAGCTGCTATACAAGCTTTAGAGCTTGTATAAAGCGCTTTAAATGTGAAAAGTGACATTTGGGAACACACAAAGCCTGCATGTTTAATTTTGTGTGTGTGTGTGTGTTTAATGGGCGGAGCGGAGGCAACCTGAATGCTCTCACTTCATTAACAAGCCTTATTATAGTAGATAACGTGGTGTGAAGTGTGAGTGGCTCTGACAGCACATCTTTGTTCCTGGGGGATTGTGTGATCAGGAGACAAGAGGAGAATCCTGCGTAATCTGGGTAATCTCTGCTCTAAGAGTGGATAAACCCTGCTGAGGCGAGGGCCACACACAAGAATTCAGTCTGTATTAACTGTTCCTATTGGTTGAGAGTACAGCCAATAGTTCTCACTGTGTTATAAACAAGCATGATGCAATGCAAGAAAAAAATATATATATATACACCAATTTGGAGTAGACGTCACAGTTACGTCACTTGCAGCTACGCGCGCATTGTGGCGCAACACTGGTAACAAGTGGAGGGAAATGGGTAAAATCCATGGAATGAGAGAAAAAAATTGTTTTTGTGCCTTTGAATGTCAGAATCGGAATGCAAATCATTTTTATAGAACACTGTTGTCAAAGACGCCATTTGAAGCTAAATCCAGATGTTTAAACGAACCTTCTATGATTACTTTTAAAGCATATATTTGATTTAAACAATAGGTCTACATAATATTTACATATGCAGTTTATAGGGGACATATTGTATTAGCCCTACACAGTTACAGCATGAAATACTATTTAAACCTATAACGTTTTACATAACATTTACCTATTTTATCTCACATTTCTGACTTTTTTCTCGCAAATGCAAGTTTATATCTCCTAGTTCGGACTTTATAACTCGATTTAACTCAACAATAGCGAGTTTGTCAATTCTAAAGAAAAAGCAACCTGATCTCATGACGAAAACGTACCAGTGTGAACTTTTTCCCAAGATGCGATATACTTACCGCCATGTACATTTCGTGACATATTCAATGTGCAATGTCCACTGAGTGGTGCTAAAAGAGTGTTTGTTTTTCCCCCAGAACAGATGAACGTACATATGGTACGTTTTATGTGACATTAGTTTTATAAGTGTCACCACAGTTCTGACTTGAAATGTCTGTTGAGTGGCGCTATAAGTCTAATGCTCCATGACATTTTAAAATAAAGTACCATCTGCACTACACCTAAACCAACCTGATAGTATGAACAAAAGCAAATGTGACGTAAAAACGCAAATCGCAAGCATGATGTTTTAGCTTGTTTTTTTATCTCTCATCTTTCAGCTCTTTCATTGTGAGTCATGTTTTTGCACAAAAGGTTCTTTATAGTACAGAAAGAATCTTCAGGTAATTAAAATATTCCTCACACTAGGGAAAATGGTTCTTTTAAGTACTGTTCACTGAAAGGTTCTTTGGGGAACCAAAAACGGTTGTTTTATGGCATCAAAGTAAAAACATCCATTAGGAACCTTTCAATCTCTTCTTCTCCAAGTAAAAAAAAAATTAAAAATCTATGAAAAATCCAGAACCTAATACACTCCTCTGAAGAACCTGAAATGTAATAACAATGAATTAATGAATCTCCAAAGATCTATATAGACAACTCAAGAATCTTATCCTGTTGGGGGAAAAAAATAATAATAATACTGATGTCACAACAAGGCTTCTTTGGTCAACCAGCATCACCAAAAAAAGTCAGCTAGACCAGCACTAAACCAAAATAAACTGGACGATCTAGTCTTTTCAGCTTGATAAGAAAAGTATTTTTAGCTGAACCTGCACAATTAAAACCACCTCTGTAAGAGCATATTGATCATTTCATAATAATGTGGCTCAGATGTTACTTATGACTCATAGAACATGGATATTACACTCATGGATTCATTATGAAACCAGCATAACATAAGCAGAATCCACTATATACTGTATGGTCTCTATGCTTGGCCACGTAATGCGTGTCCTAAAGTGCACTTTGGATCTTACTGAATCACATGGGAAAACATGGCTAGAGCTCTGAGCAATGCCTTCAGCATGTCAAGGGAAGCGCTGTTTCTCTAACGGAAAGAATGCACACATCTTCAGTGGTATCAACGCACCCCTGTATAGGAATAGTTTCCCAAAAAAGAAAATACTGTCATCACTAACTCACCCACATGTGACTTACTTTCTATTGTGAAGCATAAAGGAAGATATTTGAGAAATGTCAATACAATGGAAGTTAATGAGCTCTAATGCTGTTTAGTTATACCAATGTTCTTGAAAATATTGTCTTCTGTGTTCCACAGAAGAAACAATGCATACAGTTTTAGAACAACATGAGGGTGAGTACATGACAATTTTCATTTTTGGAGGACTATACCTTCATGTAGTTATAGTGAACAATATGCTTTTGGTATGTGGAACAGAAAGCAAAAGAAAGCTGATGATATGTACTTCAGTCGATTCACCTTCTAAAAGAAAATCAGTCACTCAGCCACCACCTTGGTAACATACCAGGGCAACAATTATTGACTGATTGAATATCATTTTTTAGATTTATTGTAAGAGAAATCATTTAAAAAAAAAAGAATTTTATTTATTCTATTGCATATTTTGCATGTCATACCTAAGATATTAATATATTAATGAAGTAAAATGATACACATGTACTTACAAAATACAGACTATGCCTCTATCAAAATTCTATTTTTCTCTATTGTTTTATTTTATATACTCTGTATTTTTTATTATAAATTTATAAAAAATAAATGTATCTATTATTGTTTTTAATTGTATTTTTGTATTTATTTATTTTTCAAGCTACTGATAGAAAATACACAATACAAAAGCAAATGCTGACTAAGAAAACTTGCCATTGTTTCCTCTCATATATATATATTCAATACTTTTTGAAACCTCCATTTGCCAGTTTAACAGCTCTAAATGTTCTCCTATAATGCCTGATGAGGTTAGAGAACACCTGACAAGAGATCAGAGACCATTCCTTCATCCAGAATCACTCCAGACCCTTTAGATTCCCAGCTCCATGTTGGTGCTTCTTCTCTTCAGTTCACTCATCTTCTACAGGGTTCAGGCCAGAGGACTGGAATGGCCAGCAGAAGCTTGGTTTTGTGCTCAGTGGCTCATTTTTGTGTTGTTTTTGAGGTTTGTGTTTGGATTATTGTACGGTTGGAAGATCCAAACATGGCCCATTATAAGATTTCTAACAGAGTCAGTCACTTATTGATTTTTTTATCTATTGGTATTTGATAGAATCCATGATGCCATGTGTCTAAACAAGATGTCCAGGACCTCCAGCAGAAATATAGGCCCACAACATCAAAAATACAGCAGTATATTTAATTGTATACATGGGGTACTTTTTATCCCTGTGTGCACCAAACCCATCTTGAGTGTTTTCTGCTAAAAAGTTCATTTTTTAGTTTCATCTGACCATAGAAGCCAGTTCCAGTCGTGTCTGATAACTGAATATGCTGGAGTTTGTTTTTGGATGAGCGAGGAGAATTTTTCTTGAAACCCTCCCAAACAACATGTGGGGATGTAGATGCTGTTTGACAATTTTTTTTTAAAGGCTTTCTGACCCCGAGACTCAACTATTTTCTGCAATTCTACAGCTCTGGTCCTTGGACCACAGCTGAGTCTTTAGCCACTCAAACTCTCCTTCTCACCGTGCATTAGGACGATATAGACACACGTCCTCTTCCAGGCAGTTTCGTAACATTTTATGTTGATTGGAAATTCTTAATTATTGCCCTGATGGTGGAAATGGAAATTTTCACTGCTCTAGCTCTTTTCTTAAAGCCACTTCACTAATTTGTGAAGCTCAATTATCTTTTGCTGCACATCAGAAATATATTCTTTGGTTTTTCTCATTGTGATGGATGATTAAGGGAATTTGGGCTTTGTTTTCCCTCCTATTTATATTTCTGTGAAACAGGAAGCCATGGCTGCATAATTTAATGTTCATAATCACCCTGTTCATAATCACAATCAAAATTGTGAATATGAATGGGAATATACTTCAGAGATATTTTACTCATAAGAATTTCTAGGGGTGCCAATAATTGTGTCCAACGTGTATTTGAGAAAAAACATTTATTTCAGAATGATATTTCCCCCCATTTTAAATTCTTTTTATCCAATGAAAGGTTTGATTTTTGTGATTTTTTTAAAATAAAATATCAAAAGGATTAACAATGCAGATTAATTTTCACAGCCTTCTTTGATCATATTTACCAAGGGTGCCGATATTTTTGGCCATGACTGTGTGTGTATGTATATATATATATATATATATATATATATATAAATAAAGAGAGAGAGAGAGAGTTCAGACTCGGAATACTGATTGGATCAGCCACTTTCAGAAATTCACACACTGATAACGATAAGCTAGTTCTGCAGGTGAAGTGGTTTTATCCACTTTGCTTCGTGCCTAAAAACTCTCCTTGCCTGTAGAAAAATCATTGTAATGGACAGCCTCTCATGGTTTATCGCTTTAGTGACCACCTGTGCAGAACAAATTGACATCCTAGACTCTAAATAATCTCTCTACAAATCGAATGACGCATTATTCCTCGTAATTTCTGATGCTACTCACTATTCAACCAAGATTACAAGTCAAGGTTACAGTAACCCACGTAGTCAATTTTGGCCTGTAAATACCCTCATTAATTAAGAATCCTTCCTGAGTCAATATTAGCTGGGTTTGAGACACATGGGAGCCAGAGCTGAGATGTGGAGCGGTGAGGGTCAACACAAGACTGTATATTGATAAAATAAGAAAAGAAAGTGTGCTTCTAATTGGAGGCTGAGGCACAGAGAGATACGGACAAAATTGCTCCGGTCTTCTCCAGGGATATTTGAACATCAAACCCACGTTCAGACGGCAAACAGGGAGGGTAAATGTACAGAGACAAGTGTGCCATTTAATCCAGCCTGCTTATTAGAAAGAAAAGCACCAAGTATGCCAGCACTATCGATTGCAACAAGAAAAACACAGCCATTAAGAATCACTTAAAGCTTGTTGGTTTTAACCATCATTTCAAGGAACGCTGGTTTATTCTCGTCTAAAGCACTCGTGTTTCCAGGCCTGTTATATGAACATCTCCATCATGGGAGGATATCAGCCCTAGACAGCAGATTTATTGCTCTTCTGTGAAGCCAATAAACAGCAGAAATGTGAGCCAATTCCCCACAGGTTGAAACCCGAGCTCTTCTACGGTCAGATTCATTATGCATACAGTACATCATACGTCAAAACTAAATTTCCCTCCCTTCGAGCACTCTAGAAAGCGCAATAACATTATCGCACCCGAGCGATATAGCAGTCAAACTGCACACTATCATGCATCTGCCCATCCAAGATAGACCCTCCGCATTTCCACCAGATGTTTTTCAATGAAATGAGCCAATGATCTGTAATTACTGTGACCTACAAGAGAGAGATATGTAGGTTAAGTTCGCCTGCAGCTCCGCTTCTTTGCATGCATGTCCCAGGGATGTTTTCAAAGTATAAATCCCAGCAGCTCCTTTAATCTCCTTACGCGCTTACATCCGCTTTAAAAATTCACTAACACAGTGACAAATGCACGTTGACTCTGGACGTCGCTCTGGCCAACAGAAGAGTCCAAACTGCACATTTAGACTTTCAGTGAATAGATACAGGTTTGCAAATAAAGCTTCGATGCTAAAATGCTAAAAGTGTTAATCAAGAATGTATCCATTGTACTGAATTAAGAGTTGATTTATTCCCAATAGAATGTTTTTCAGTATTTTATTACAGAAATAAAAATTGTTTTTTATTTTTTTTTTACATTACAATAATGAGAATTTTTTAAATCAGAAAATTCACTGATTCTGATTATTGTACTACAAAAAAACGATATATTTAAATTATAAAATTGTTAATTGTTAATGTATTTGTTGTACTGAATATATTTGCATTACAGTAATGACAATTTGGAGATGAGGTATGTTACTGACATGAAAAAATATCACAATGTAAAAATACTATGGTCCTAAAATTAGGCTTTGTTTTATTATAATTAAAACAAAATATAATTATATTTATTAAATTTATACCAATTTGTCATATTTCATAATGTGATATACAGATACAATATATAATTTTTTATACTATAGCAGATGCACAGAAGAGGTGACTGTGAAACACAGCCGCAATCAAAAGTCAAATAACTTCCATTACTTTGTACCTCAGAGCTCCTTCCATTATATTGTCAGATTTCATTATAATAATGATACGGCTGTTATCTAGCACAAGGAATCGAACAATCAGCCTGGGAAAATGGAGACAACCTACTGTGCTGAAACGGGGACATATTTCTCAACCGTACAGACTTTGAGAATCAGAAATTAGGATGATGAGAAATAATTCAAACACTCTACACAGAGCTGTTTGCAGTGAAACCGAAGACCTTTGGTTGTCCTTTTTCTTACCCCAGATAATAAAACAATTGCAATGCAACTTTGTACAAACAGCCAGTCTGGAACCTTCACATCCCACTCGCATCCATCAAGGTACTTATGGAAATAGCCGTATACCTGTCTCCCAGAAGTACAGCGACTTCCCGTCTCCTGTCGTTTGGGCGCAAGCGGTCCAGATTCCACAGAGCAGTAAAAATAACCTCCATAAACACAGGAACGCTGTCCTTGCACCCCTAACCCCAAGTCCCATGGCTCCCCTGAGTCGCGTAAAATCCACTCGGTCGGGAGGAAAAGAAACCCCAACGAGAGCAGAGAAAGAAGTTCAGTCGCACAGACTGAAAGAGTTTGCGTGCCTCTTCAGTTAGTGTTCCCCGAAGGAACGGCGCATGTAGCGGACCTCCTGGGCTTCTGCTCTTCTGGTTGGCTGGAGAGGAAAGGAGAACGTTCTGGCTGAACAATAGAGAACGGCAGCCACTGCTTCTACTGCTGCCGCTGTCCTCTGCCTACTGCAGCTGACTGACGCCGCATCTCCCCTCCCTCTGCCTCTCTCTCTCTCTCTCTCTCTCTCTCTCTCGAGCTTAGGGCACAAGGACGCTCCTTCGCCATGCTCCTGTGACGCTAAAGAAGACAAGATAAGAGAGGAGAGGAGTGCTGTCGCTAAGGGAGGGAGGGAGAAAGAGGGAGATTTATGAACTGCATATTCCACATTTTCTGTGTCTGCATGCTGAGAGTCTGGAGTTGCATGAAGCTAGATGAGTAAACGAAGGAATTATAAATACAGTATTAATGAAAGATTCTTTGATTTTTTGAGATCACACAAATGCTAAAAAGGCCACTGGAAGAAAATAATGCAAGTAAAAGTGTCAAGTCGCACTGTCTAAAAGCACAAAATCAAAATCCACCCCATTTACTTTTGTAATACATGTTCCTTAGTGTTTTGTGCACAATGTGCATCCTACTTCGAAGAAATAAAAAGTTTGTTTTTAATATATCTTCAAAATGCAATATGTGCTCTCTCTCTCTCTTCTTAAGAAAATTCCCTGTTTCTGATTAATGTATTACAAAAACAACTATATACGGTTTGAATTATAAAATTGTTAAACACTAATGTATTTTGTTGTACTGAATTAGAGGGAGATGCTCTATGAAATGCATAATGCATGCTGAGAGACTGGAGTTGCATGAAGCTAGAAAAGTAAATGAGGGAAATTAGAAATATGGTATTGTCTAAAAGCATGAAATCAAAATGGACCCTGTTTACTTTCTTAATACATGTTCCTGGGTGTTGTGTGAACAATGTGCGGCTTACTTTAAAGAAATAAAAATAGTTTGTTTTCAATATATCTTCAAGATGCAATACTTGCTCTCTCTTAAAATATGTTCCTTTTTGGATAACATTACCAAGGAAGTCTAAAAATAGTTTAATTCATTTCAGCATGAATTGTGCCACCTTTATTCATGCTCACTCAAATCTAAATAAAATTACTTTTGAGTCACTCACCTGAGCTGTAATTTCCATGTGTCTAATTACACTGGAGCAGGGTTATACAGTAATAGTTAACTAAAACCATTCAAAATAATAATAAAATAAAAAAACTAAAACATATTTCATTTCAGCTGGGTGTCAAGGAGACATTTTTCATTTTCATTTCATTGATGTAATAAAAAAAACTTACTGAAATTAATAAAAACTACAGATCTATTTACAAAAATAATAAAATGACAAAAAACAACTAAATTACTAAAACAAAATATAAACATATTACAAAAGTACAATGGTGTTTCAGTTTGATTTTAAAGTGCATTTTCAAATGTATTTTCTGTATGTTTTTTACATTATTTTAAACCATGTCAGCCATGAACAAATGATTTTAAAGCACACAATTGTACTGTACCCAACATACTCAATCCATTCTCAGTATATCGACAGACTACGGATTGTGATGTCACTGCGCAGGCAGAGATCACTAAATCTTAATGACTGTCTTGTTAATCCACTTTCCTAAGCTCAATAGCTCAGGTCATGATCTTGAGTGGCAGATACTGGCATTGGCATGAGAGCAGACTAGACTTCAGCGCGTGAGACTCAAGAGTCAAGACACTTTCACACTAGAGCTTTTGGTGTAGATTTAGGTCCAACTGACAGCAGAGTTTAGCTTATTTGGCTGTTTAAGTGACTGATCTAAACTCCGATGTAAAATAGCAAACTGCATTAGACTCTACTTTAAAAACAGTAACAAATTTGCTATAAAAAGTCACTAAATACATCCAGACGCTGTTTTAGATGCACAATACCGGATCTAGACCAATCATATTTTTGCTGCTGTACATGTACACACAAAAAAACTGAAAAGCAAAAATAAGACATTTCTTACAAGGTACAAAATAGTCAACTCACTAAACTCTAAAAATGTAAAAATTATAAAATAATTAAATAATTAAATAAGCTCTGTTCAAGAATCAAATCATGCAATTTTAAAACTTTCTGAGATCAATAAAGCAACAAACAGAAAATGGTATATTCTCTGATCATTTCTCCTCCATTTAAACTGTCATATCAAACATATAGACGCTAGACTATGTGACACATCAGCTCATGACAATTACCTTTGGTCATGAGACATACAAGCACAAAAAATATATGCGTTATCACATGCATTCAACCTACAGGTGATCTATCTGTGGTACAAGTAAATAATTTTGGGGTGAACTATGCTTTCAAACATTAATCAGAAGAGCTATTCTTTAAGCCAATTAATTGTGTAAATGAGAGGGGGGAAAAAAGCTAAACATGAGTGCATCAAAATTCTCAAGGACCACTTATATAGCAAAAAACATCTAAAGTCCATCCAGAAATCTAAGTAGCATATACCAAAATGCATGCAAACATCTCTGATACATCAAGAAGTACATCTCATTCATTAAAAATGCGTCTGGGAGTTTGTAGTAGTGCAGTGGTTGGTAGTTTTATGAATGACAGTTGAACCCTGCAGGAGATCTTCTCTTCCACTCCAGTGGTCAGACAGGCCATGAGTGAAGCCACTCAAGCAGAACCTGCCCCGGTCAGGGCTAATGTTCACTCAACACCGCTGTGAAGCTCCCTGAGCAGAGGCACAGCCGTGCCAACATGGAGATGGACTACAACACTAATCACTTTGTTAGGCACTTTAGCCGTCAGTTGTATTTAAAGTAGATTGTGGTCTGTTCAGCATTAGCTGCATTTCCATCCATTTATTTTCATGCAAATTTTGGAATATTGTATAAAAAACATTGGATGGAAATGGCAAGATGTGCATAAAATATTAAAATGCACAAAAAAAAAAAAAAAAATTAACATGACTTTGCCTCAACAGATCACTTGATTGGATAAATCGACTAACCAGTGGACCAATCTCATTTCACACTGAAAGTCTTTATGAAATGCCTGAGCCGAAGTCATCAAAATTATTTGGTATAACTACCTCCCAGAATTTTCTCAAACAGGCTATTATGCCTTCACTTCTGAAAGAAAACAAGATAACATTGTTATTGCATTTTATCAGCTCACAAGCTTTACCAATTGCAGCAACATTTTATTTCTTATACTTTGAGCCAGTTTCCCAGGCAGATTTTGGAATGGAATGTTTTATGTGGCATTCCAAATTTTGGCACAGATTTAATTCACAAATTTGGATGAAAACATAGCTAGTGACAGAAGATATTATAGTTTGCACACAACTAAACCTTCACTTTTAAGTAAAATAAAAAGTGCATCTGTCAAACTTCCTATAGGCTACAGGATAAATTTGTTCAGTGAACAGATGTGTAAACTACTGTAAATGTTTTTTTAAGTCATCTTACAAAAATTATGTAGTCGAAAATCTAAGGTATCAAGTACGAATATCCCACATTTGACTTTGAATGGTACTATGCAGCATTAGAATCAGGACTGTGTGCAAATTGTGGACAAATCCCTTTTTTATGAGTCTATTCTTTCAATGAATCTATGATTCAGGTTCTAATCCAGAACTAATCAGCATTCCCATTGGGTTCCGCATCATTGCTTATAGCATTCTAAAGGGAACATGAATCAAAGCCATCAATTTAATCTTATCTACCCTGATGCATCACAACTGAGCTGAAGTCAAAGGTCACATATGAAGAGATGATTGCACTGAAATCATGAATTTTTGATTTTTGCCCTATCTAGTTTTCTGTCGTACCTTGAAGTCGCTATATTTTGTGGCTTTAACGTTTAAGAATAAAATAGTGGGGGGAAAAAAGAAAAAAAAAACTAAAGCGATAAATGGCTGTTCCCTGAATTTTTTGCTAAGTCTAAATCCGCATGGACTGAGAAGTACAGAACACTGGCAGAATAGGAAGACAGTTTGTCTGGCCGCAGTGACAGGCCTGCAATCGATTAGACTGCTGTCCGTGAGTCACAAGGCAAATGCGATGACAGCAGTGACAAAGTTTTGCAGGACTGACAGTCCCTAAGTCGCCATAGTGATGCCTGAAGCCAGTGACTCACGAAGGAGGAAAAGTCCAAAATAGGCAGCCGATGCTAACAGTTCAAATGACTGAACAATCACAACACTGATCCTGCCGCCTGGCACTCACAACCCGATTACCATATTAATGTTCCATGGTATTTAAATAAATGCCTTGGAAAAACATGGTATATCATGGTACTATCGGAAAAAGTCTTTACCTGCATTCTTCTGTGCCATTTAAAAGTGACATGTGTGAGTGTTCAACTCCGTCGGTGGTAAATGCAGACAGTTGTCCATTTTAAAGTATCGTCGTGTTACTGTTTACAGAGTGAAAAGCCACTCTAAACGATTCAGTGCATGATTCATCCACTGTCTGGATTCGAACCGATTCAGAACATTTTCGCCAAACCGTTTGACTCTTTCATGGAAAAGAACCAAAGGACTGATTTATTCCATTCACGAATCACAAATTCCATTCACGAGCATCGCTGCTTACGATATGCATATGATATGATTGCAAACAGAGCTGGGTAGTAACTGATTACATGTAATCTGGATTACGTAATCAGATTCCAAAAATTAAGTACTTGTAATTAGAGTAAATTACATTTTAAAATACTCAGACTAGTTACTTTTTTATGGATTACATATTTACATATTCACACAATAGCAATAAATTATTCACAATTTATGGATTCTCTCTAATTCCTCTTTTTTTTATCTTTAATTTTTTTTTTTTCTAAAATAATCTACCGCTTATATACATTCAGAAAGTCCAGTTTTGTGGACATTCACACATAGACTAGTCATTAGTCAGGTGGTGACAGGATTTGACCGTTGAATTTACAAAAATCATTTCAGGTTCAAGAAGTGTTTCAACATTGCATCAACTACTGATGAACACATTCATTTTTATTTGAATTATCATTAGTAGGTTATTTAACCATGTATTATTATGTATTATTGAAATGCACAAATTCTCGTTATTTCTTATTTGCAGACATTCTCAAACTTTTTGTCATCTGAACCTCTTTCACCTAATATATTTACTTTAAAGGGGTGGTCAATCAGCAGTTCTGTAAAAGACAATATCTCCCTTTGCATTGAACTTTGAGCATCATAACTTTGCAGATGTTGTTTATGCTCAAACAGCAACATTACACACTAACTAAAGTAAAAAAATTGAATCGATCCGATACCAAGTAAATACAAGGCCAGTATCGCCGATACCGATACTTGTCATTTAAAAAAAAAAAAAACATACATTTAAATGACCAACAACAATTAAAAAAATTAACAATACTAATGTTGATGTGACTATATTCACCTTAAAGCTACGTGGATATTATTTGCCTTTCTAAAAGGACTTTGCAGGCAGAGGAGCCCAGAACATGAAAGCAATGCACAGTTTCATTTTAAGTATTTTCCTCCCATAGAAAAGAGTTATAAAAATAATTAACGTGGCTTAATAAATTAAGAACATAATATTAAAAGACAAAACTCAGTATACACCTTATTAATGTTGCAAACTAGATATAGGCCTAAAAGTTAGCATGTGCCCAGAATATGAAAGCAACTCAAAGTTGTCACATTATGCATTTTCCTCCCATAGAAAACCATTATAAAGAAAAGTTTAACGTAAGTGGCTTATTGAATGAATCAAGACAGTGATATGAAAAAGAAAGGATTGAAAGAATTTTCATATGTTATGTACATACTGTATTTTCTCTTTGTTTTATACATACTGTAATATTTGTTTGTTATTATTGCAATAAAAAAACTGTGATATGAAAAGGCCAAATTCGGTATAGTTTATAAAAATGCATAGGCCTATGTATGTACAGGTAAGCAGATGAACCCAGAACATGAATGCAACACGCCGAATTTCATTTTCTTTCATTGCAATATAAAAACATTTAATATGGTGCAATGGAGGAAGACAGTGCTAAAGACCAAATAAATAAATAAAGACTAAATTCGGTATACAGTTTGTTAATAAAATATAATATGTGGCAAGCAGCTGAGCCCAGAATATATATGAAACCATGCTAAATTACATGTTAAGCATTTTACTCCCATAGAAAACCGTTATAATGAAAATATTTAAAGTGGCTAAATGCATTAAGAAATAATATTAAAAGGCCAAACTCAGTATACACCTTACAGTGATACACAAAAAGGACAAATTCGGTATACAATTATATACAATATGCACTATGTGAAGGATTTCCTTCCTCCCCTTTTCATTTCTTCTGTAGCTCGGAGTTCTACCATTCCATCTCGCGCTGTATCCACTTGCGCTTGAGCCGCTGGGTCACGTGAAGGCATGACAACAAAACAGCGTAGCGATGTTTGCATACGAGATGTGAAAAGGGCGGAATATACACCCACAGACATGTCTACACTTTGTTGAATGTATTAAACAATGTGTTAAGTGTATAGGAGAAAAAATTAACTTAAAATATCGATCTTATCAGGCTAGTATCGATCCGATACCAACATTGGTATCGATACTATCGATATTAGGATCGATACGCCCACCCCTACTGTTCAGACCCTTCAGGACGTGCAGACGGGGAAAGCGAGCCGGCGCTCGTGAAGCTCTGCCTAGCATCCATCTGGCGAATCTCCGCTCTCTACCCAACAAAACAGACAAACTCCTTCTGCTCTGCCGGACAAATAAGGATTTCTCACACTCTGCTGCTCTGTTTCACGGAAACCTGGCTGAATGACGCCATTCCAGACAACGCGCTTCATCTGCCGGGCTTTCAGCTGATCAGAGCAGATCGTGACGCAGAATCGACGGGGAAATCACGCGGCGGTGGGACATGCTTTTACATCAATGAGAGGTGGTGTACAGATGTAACAGTATTAAAGAAGATGTGCTGTTCAGATCTAGAAGTGCTCTTCATTAACTGTAGGCCTTTCTACTGGCAGGGAGTTTTGCTCGTTCATTCTCGTGAGTGTTTACATTCCTCTGCAAGCGCACGTGAGCTCAGCTTTACAGAAACTTTCTGATCTGATCACAGAGACAGAACAACAACACCCAGACTCTATTTTAATCATTCTCGGGGACTTTAATAAAGCAAATCTCTCCCGTGAACTGCCAAAATACAGACAGCACATTACATGTCCCACCAGAGATATATTGGATCACTGTTACACAGCAATAAAAGATGCATATCACTCTGTTCCACGGGCAGCTTTAGGACTCACTGTTTGGTTCATCTTATACCGACCTACAGGCAGAAACTGAAATCAGCTAAACTTGTTTTAAGGACTGTTAAAGGATGAAGCAGAGCGGGATTTACATGCAAGCCTGTTTCTTTCTCACTGATTGGAGTGTTTTTGAAGCTGCTGCCACCGATCTGGACGAGCTCACAGAGACTGTAACATCTTATATCAGTTTCTGTGAGGATATGTGCATTCCTACCAGGACTCATTTAACTTACAACAACGACAAACCGTGGTTCACTGCAAAACTCAGACAGCTCCGTCAGGCCAAAGAAGATGCTTACAGGAAGGGGTACGAAGTCTTTTATAAACAGGCCAAATACACACTGGAAAAGGAGATCAGAGTGGCAAAGAGGAATGATTCTGAAAAAAATAAGGATTCAATTCTCTTCCAGTGACAGCATCAGTGTGGAAATGTCTGAAAGAGATCACCAGCTACAAGACACCATCCCCCAGTACTGTGGAGAATCAACAACTGGCAGACGATCTGAATGAGTTCTACTGCAGGTTTGAAAAAACACCCCACACACGCTCTGAACACCTCTCCACACAACCATTAACACCACCAGCAACCCTCCTCTCCCCCACACCTGCACTTCAGATCAGCAAAGACGAGGTGCGCCAGGTCTTCTGGAAACAGAAAAGGAAAAAAGCACCAGGCCCAGATTGTGTTATACTAGTCTGTCTGAAATCCTGTGCTGACCAGCTGGCCCCCATCTTCACACAGTTCAACCTGCCACAGGAGCTGCTGAAACAGTTCTACTCCGCCATCATTGAACCCATCCTCCGCACTTCAATAACTGTCTGGTTCAGCTCAGCTACCAAAACTGACCTCAGAAGACTACAGAGGTTAGTCCGGACTGCTGAGCGAATCATTGGTACAACCCTCCCCGCTCTCCAAGAACTGTACTCATCCAGAGTGAGCAAAAGGGCTGGCAAAATCACTCTGGACCCCTCACATCCAGCACACTCCCTCTTTGAACTGTTAATGTCTGGTCGACGCTACAGAGCTCTGATCACCAGAACGACCAGGCACAGGAACAGTTTCTTCCCTCTGGCAATCCATCTCATGAACACCTGACAATAATTGTGGAACACACACTATTTATTCACTTATTTATCGAACACACATACTTAGTCTACATTTCAATTTGCACATAATATACCTGTACATACAACTGTCTATTTGTATATTTTTATTCTTTATTTACTTGTTCTATTTTTTAATTCTTCTTTTTATTATCTGTGTTTTTTGTCCTGTCATTCTGTTGCACTGTGGAAGCTTCTGTCACAAAAACAAATTCCTTGTATGTGTAAACATACCTGGCAATAAAAGCTCATTCTGATTCTGAATACATCTGCATGTTCACGGTCCTCTGACATTGGTTAATGGTCACACGGTGTGCAGATAAACATAAAATATTTTCTTCTATTTTAGTAAGTGAATTATTTTGATTGTTATTTTAAAAATATTTAATTTAATTTAACATTTTTATGATTAAATTACTTGTTATCCTTTCATCAAACTCACAAACCCCCTGCAGTTCCTTTACGAACCCCAGTTTGGGAAACCTTGATGTTATATAGGCTAATGTTTAATGCACTTCATGTTGTTAATTACAAAGAAAGTGAGTGATGTGACATGCGGCCAAGTATGGTAACCCATACTCGGAATTAGTGCTCTGCATTTATTAACACACACCGTGAACACACACCCGGAGCAGTGGGCAGCCATTTATGCTGCGGCGCCCGGGAAGCAGTTGGAGGTTCGGTGCCTTGCTCAAGGGCACCTCAGTCGTATTGAGGGTGGAGAGCTTCCCCCATATATAGATTATCCTGTTTAAATCAATCTGATAAACTAGTTAGGTCAAAAGTAATCCAAAAGTAATCTGATTATATTACCTAAAATGTGCAATGTAATGATTACGTTACTGACTACAGTTTTTGTCATGTAATTTGGAATCAGTAACGGATCACAATTTGTAAGTAATCTACCCAGCTCTGATTGCAAATATATCTATATCTATATTTATACCTACCAGTGTCATATAGTGTAAGTAAATAAGTAAATAAATAAGTACGTAAACAATTCATATATAAATAACACTATGTATAAATATATATAAATCTATTTTATGTAGTCAAACTACTGGTAAATAAATACATTAATTCTACTCACACCATTGGTATGTATGTATTTATGCATGCATGTATGAATAAATAAATAAATTTGTTCTATATAATCACATCATTGGTATATACATAGGCTACCTGCACATACATAAATACAAACATTATTTAACATTATAATTTTTTACCCCCTATTTTTTAGACCAGTTTTCAAGCATCACATTTGCTTTATTTTGAATAGAGTTATGTATATGCATCTAAAGGTGTGTGTGACAGTGTGTTTTGTGGGTAGGGTCTGTGCTGGATTATGAGCTTAAATCATCCAGTTACCTCTGTCTGTTGACCTACTCTGAGCTCATAGAGGGGAAAAACCAATTAGTCTGATGAGATTCTTCAAATGCGTTTTTGCTCTCCAGAAGCGATGTGCTTCTTATCCACATAAATGCATCATTTTTGTTCTCTTATCTGATGACCAGAAACGCTACAATATAGAACATTTCTGCAAACTCCTACTTTCATCCATGCATCTTCATTCCAAACATCTTCATGAAACCAGCTTAAGTGTTCCCATACTCGTGCTTAACTTGATCTTCACACAAATCCTCCAACGCTGTAATTCCAGTGAAAGCTCAACAGAGCACAATGGCAATGTGCCCTTGTTCAGACAACTGTTGAGCAAACACAGAGACAAACACAAACAGTGCTTTGCAGGGCTCAAAATGTGTAATGTAGCCTTCCCATTCAACAACACAACCACAAGTTACTCATATCTGAAGTCAATCAACCCTTTTTAAAATAAGCAACCAACAAAAAAAGTTTGCCCTCTTAAGTAGCATCATTTTATAAATATCTCCAAACATAATTAACAATTTAAAAGGAGCTGTATTTTTCTGGCACAAAACAATGATCTTTTAAAGAATGAACCTCAAATAGAGTGAAAGCTTTATATTAAATTTAAACAGTAAACAGATACATTAACACTAAAAATAAAGAAAACAAAACACAACATTAATCATTTACAGTGCTGGGTAGATTCAAAAATGTAGTCTATTTCTGATTACAAATTACATGACAAAAATTGCAGTTAGTAACAATCTGGATTACACAATAGATAATGTAGTCTGACTACTTTTTGATTACTTTTGATCTAACTCATTCATCACATAGATTTGAATGGGATTATTGTGTAACATTAAACAAAAAAAAAAAAATAAATAAAAAATAAAAATAATATATATATATATATATATATATATATATATATATATATATATATATATATATATATATATATATATATATATATATAGTATATTCCATTCTTTGCTATCAACATGATGAAACACATTAAACATTATCAGAGCAGGGTTTCCCAAACTGTATAAAAGTGGTAGGTTCATTTAAAAAAAAAAAAAAAAATCCATTTTTAATCCATAAATGATGAATATTGCGTGGAAAATAAGTAATCATGTAATCCAAAAAAAGTAACTAATCTGTTTATGAACATTTTAAAATGCTATATATTCTAATTACAAGTACTTCATTTTTTGAATCTGATCTGAGTTACTATATGATATAGACAGCTTTAGTTTAGTGATAAGATCTTGTTTTTGGAAAAGTTGAAAAATGTAAAGTTGTAGTATTGCCAAACCACATATAGCTGCCTACTCCTCAAAATTGACTCTGTGCTGATAGATATTGGACTTCAAACTTAAGTTCACTGTAAATGAAGCTCTGGTTGAGATTGAACTAGAACTTCGAGTAAAACAGAGCTTCCCATGAAGGGATTGTTTGTGTGTGTGTGGATTTTACACATTTGCCATTAGGAAAACAAGATTATCTACCCATTGCCTGCTCTGTGAAGTTGAAAATCCAAATGTCAAATTTGCATACCAAACGCAATGAAAAAATAATTTTCTGAACCAGTATTTTTCTGTTTTGTTTTCCAGTATAAATATCTAAATATGCTTAGAACATGATAAATGTAGCCTACTTGAAAGGCAAAATTGCTTTCTGAGGGTATATCTTGATTTTCTTGTTATTTTAAAAAATCTACAGTATGCAAATGTAAATATTCACATGGAAATGTAAATCTGACCAGATATAATCCATCCATAAAGAAAAAAAAATCTTATTTTAAGCCATTTCAGAGCAAACACATAAATATTGATATGTTATGAATGTTGACTATCATCAAAAGGCTGAAAAATACCAAGTCTTCAGACTTGATATTCTCTTAATAGCTAGTTGTTTCATTAAACATAATGTTGATAACTAGCTATTATAAGAAAAGGCATTTGGGGATTTTAAAAAGGTTGGTTATCAGGTACAGCCGCATGTAAATAATATGCAAATAGAGTGAATAACATCTTGCCACTTCTGAGGGTGCTGGGAGGTTTGAGTTCACTGAGAGTATCAAAGTAAATGTGGGTCGACAGTATTAAAGTGAACCGACAACAGAGCTGAGAAAGAAACAGGTCAAATTGAACTGCAGTCCTTGGGATTAATCTGTCAAATTAATAGTAAAAGATCCAGCTGCCGATTCTTGTTTCAACTACATTTAACACAGCGTTTCAAAGACAGTCAATTCTGGTTTGTTGAACAACAGAAGCGACTGTCGAGATACTCAATCGGTGATCAGAAGAGCCTGTGTTTCGTTCTGACTCATGTCTATTTAAATGACAAAGAAAGGAAGAAAAATGAATACATATATGACTCATGTTGTCCTTGATGTTCATTTGTTCTCTAAAAGGCGAATTTACTCTGTCTGTCTGGGGACGTGATGCAATTACAGACAGCACTCTTTGCCTCTGACCTCTACTGTAACTGCCTCATTAGGAGATCTCACGAGCAGCGGGACACACCATTCGTTATCATCGCCATGGTAACAAACCCTGACGGCTCATGACAGGCAGTCATGTGTCATTCATCAAAAACTCGCTGTCACTCATGGCACTTCAATCAAGGGTACAACATCAAATGCTTAATGTCAGCAGAAAGCACTATCCATGAATATACTGCACTTTATTAGAGATATTGGGGACACAAAGTGTTTCATGTTTAATGCTTGAACATAACAAAACTGTACATAGCCATGCCCCAAACTTTGGTGCAAAAATGGCAAACCTCACAAAAAATTTATAGAAAATAAATGATGCATATAATATTTAATTTGACATCCTGAGCTCATCAATCAACATTTTATTAATGGTAAAATAAAGAAGTGGCCCTTTCACTGTTTCTTAAGAAAAAAAAAACTGTCTTCATTTTTCACGGCAAATGTTTCACTTTTTTAGTGTTGTAAATACTACATTTCACAAGAAAATACTATTGAAATATTTCATTAACTAATTGAATTACTAAAGACATTTATTTTTTAAATGTTATTTAAAATATTTTGATATAGTAATTGTTTTTGTTGTTGTTGTTGTTTATTGATTGAACATAATGAAAAAAAAAAACCACACAAACCAGGGTTTTAAGTTTAGTCAGTTGGCCGCAAATATGGAAAACCTCATGAAAATAAGAACAGAAATTAAATGACTCATACAATATTCAATCTGACCTCCTGAGTCTGATGAACAACATTTTATAAATGTTAAATTAAAGAAGTGGTTTTTATACTGATATGTTGAGAAAAAGGAAAAAATTACATTTTCATTTCATGAAACAATCTAGTCGAACAATAACCAACACCTGTCCTGGTCACATGTAAACTCATTAACTCATTTTAATTACTAAAACATACAAGTAATATTTATTTTTTAATTTTATAATATATATTTAGATTTTTTTTTTTTTTTTTTTTTGCTTATAATTTAATCCCTGAACAAAAAAAGCAAACTTCATAAAAATGAATAGAAAATACATGACTCATATAATGTTCAATTTGACCTCCTGAGTTTATCATTTTATGAGCGTTAAATGAAACAATTCATACTTTCACTGACCATTTGTTAAGAAAAAAAAAACTGATTTGCTTTTTCATGGCCAATTTATACTCTATTCATGCAACGTGTCAGAAACAATCTACAATCAAAGAAGAACAATCAAGTACCACCTAGTCAAATGATCCCCTTACAATTGCAATGTCCCTTTACATTTTTAAATACAAACTAAAAGACTGTGAAAAACACAGTGCCAAAATTAATTAATAAATAGGCCTATATGTAAATACGAAATGTGAAATTTCCAGACTCATACCGAGTACCTCCTGGTGGCACTCTATTCACCAATATCTCAATTGCCATTAATAAAAGCAGTTTGATCCTAAAGTCCTTTGGCTAAAGTGTGAGCTCATACCGGAAACTGTGGAGCACATGCAATCAGTCTACTGGAGTCTGGACCATCAACACAGGGATGCTGGGGCTCATAGAGCGTCTGCCTCTAACAATCTGACCTACAGCAACCACCGCTTTACAAGCCTGCCAGCTCAATGTCCCTCATCACCATCAAACCGCACAGCAATCTGATAAATTAAAGGGTTATTTTGGAGATCAGAGAGGATGGACCATAATTCAATCCCATTTTCTGTTATGCATTGGCCAACATCATGGGAAAACATGGCATGCTTCATAAATGACTAAACTGAAAGGTGTTTGAGGCTGAAATAAGCACAGTAATTGGCAAGCCTGTACATCTGGCCTAGAAGTTCTACAGGAGAAATTATTATGGTATTCTGCCATTAATTTCCATATAAAACAGACAAAAGGACATTTACATAATCATTTAATCTTTTAAAGTGAACTGATCATATAAAACTGGTCATAATTAAACAAACAAATATACAAAGTTTAACAATCAAGTTCACTATCAACAAGACCCAAGTTGATTTTGTGTCACATCTGTTATAAATAATTCATTTTAACAAGACAAGGCGGCTTAAAAACAATGACCGAAGCTATTGACAGCTATTATTTTAACAGGTTGCGTCTCTTTAAAGAGAGAGACAGACTAATGAAAAGACAACAGTTATATTAATACTCTACCACTATATAATAATTACTACTCCAGTAGCTCATGCAATTATAATAATTCAAAATTAAAACGGGCCTCACATAAGAAAATCAATTTTTACTTCATTACAACACTGCCATCTGTTGGTTTAATAACATTGGGCTCAACAAATGCACGAGGACCGAGTTTTGTGTGTGAGTTTTTTGTATCTTTCGGGAAATGTTCGTATTATAAATTGATATTGTAACTTATTCCTGTAATTTTATCAAACGTGACAGAAACCAACTAATCATAAAACATCACAGAGCTCAAAGTCATTGCAAATACTCACTGATAACCTGTTTGTGCTATTGTTTTCCCTCCAAACAAATCGATGTCACTTCCTGATGACGTTAAAGGAAACTGGCTTGTTTTTAGAAGGGATTTTACAAAATGCTAACAGGATGGAAAGAGATATTGAAAAATAAAGAAGATGACTAGTTGAAAAAACATTTCTAAGAAAACATGTTTTGTTTGAAACATTTAATTAAGAGAAATAATTAAGAAACACCTGGAATTTTTTTAAATAAATGTAGTGGAATTTATTTAAAAATTAGAATATTGTGATAAAAGAAAACAAACTATTATAATTTCCATCTTTGCAATTTAAACATTTTTATCCAATATATTATACATATACAATGGCAACATTAAAATGTACAACTAGAAGGAATAATACACATCTGTGCAACATGTCCAATTATGTTTGGACTGTGTTATTATTTGTCTATCTATACAAAATAACTAGTAAAAATAACTCAAACATGATTCCCTAATAACATCAGAGAAACAGAACAGATTCAAGATTTTTTTTTTTTTTTTTTTTTGAGGACACTAGTCTCTTCTTGCTCAACACTTAAAATAGTCCCTGTCTTGTTCTGACTTGACCGACATGACTCTTCTTTTAGGTGTGTGTAATATGTAGTTCAACTAAAAAAAAAAACGATTTTAATCTGTATAATCTCAGATCTCTTCTGGACACATTGAATGAGGAATGAGGAAACATATTTAACCTAAATATTGTACAGTCACTTTACTTGAAGTGTTTTTTTAAAAAGTATACTGTAATAATGTCCTTTTTACTATAAAATTAATTAATTTAATAATAATTGTTTAATATTACATATACGCGTGCGTGTGTGTGTGTGTACCTGGTACCTGGTATTCCCAATGTTATGGGGACCAAATGTATATATGTATTTCTAATGTATTTCTTATACACACATGGTCAGAATTGTTGGTACCCTTGGTAAATATGATCAAAGAAGGCTCTAAAAATAAACCTGCATTGTTAATCCTTTTGATCTTTTATTTAAAAAAAATCACAAACATCTAACCTTTCATAAACAATTGAAAATGGGGGAAAATCTCATTATAAAATAAATGTTTTTCTCAAATACACATTGGACACAATTATTGGAACCCCTAGAAAATATCTCTGAAGTATATTCCCATTCATATAGCATTTACAATTTTGAGCACTCCAGGGTGATTATGAACATGAAATTATCCACCCATGGCTTCCTGTTTCACAGAAATATAAATATGAGGGAAAACAAAGTCCACAGTCCCTTAATCATCCATCACAATGAGAAAAAACAAAGAATATATTTCTGATGTGCAGCAAAAGATAATTGAGCTTCACAAATTAGTGAAGTGGCTTTAAGAAAAGAGCTAGAGCAGTGAAAATTCCCATTTCCACCATCAGGGCAATAATTAAGAATTTCCAATTAACATAAAATGTTATGAAACTGCCTGGAAGAGGACGTGTGTCTATATCGTCCTAATGCACGGCGAGGAGGAGAGTTTGAGTGCCTAAAGACTCTCCAAGGACCACAGCTGGAGAATTGCAGAAAATAGTTGAGTCTCGGGGTCAGAAAACCTTTAAAAAAATTATCCAACATCACCACATGTTGCTTGGGAGGGTTTCATCCGAAATTCGTCGCTCATCCAAAAACAATCTCCTGCATATTCAGTTATCAGACACGACTGGAACTTCGAATGGACTGGCTTCTATGGTCAGATGAAACTAAAAAATTAGCTTTTTAGCAGCAAACACTCAAGATGGGTTTGGTGCACACAGGGATAAAAAGTACCCCATGTGTACATTGAAATATACTGCTGTATTTTTGATGTTGTGGCCTATATTTCTGCTGGAGGTCCTGGACATCTTGTTTAGACACATGGCATCATGGATTCTATCAAATACCAACAGATAAAAAATCAATAAGTGACTGACTCTGTTAGAAATCTTATAATGGGCCATGATTCTTCAACATTTCTTCTCAGGTTTTCACTGTATGATAACCAGCACAACTCTCTGTCTCTCATTCTCTCTCTCTCTCTCTCTCTCTCAATTCAATTCAATTCAATTCAATTCAATTCAATTCAATTCAAATGAGCTTTATTGGCATGACTTGCACAGTATTGCCAACGCATTGTCCATTACATGAATAAGGAACAAACGATTATATAATACATAGAATAAGAATAGATCTGTAAAATAATTAAGTAAATAAGTACATGTATACTTTTTTTTTTTTCTTCTTTTTTGTTTTCCTTTCCCCACAAACAAGAAACACGAAAAATATTCAAGACATTGTTAAAATAAATAAATAAAATAAAATAAAAAACCTTTGTACAACATCTAAGAAATGATCTTGCTTCAGTTTTGTCCACTGGCTGATAGTCTTAGTTTGTGACAGGCTGATACATATCTTGCTGTGGAATTTTCCCCTAAAATGTGACGGTTTTTCCGCATTTGGTAATGCCATAAGATTTGGTTGAAATATGCAGCTCTAATGTTGTGATAGTAATCACAGTGCAGTAAGAAATGTTCCTCTGTTTCCACCTCTTTCTGGTTTGTAGTCTCTTTTCAGGTGTAAATGCAGCTCCATCTTCTTTTGTATTGTAGTGGCATCTTTCCAATAGGCGATGTAGTTTTGTTTTTTGTAACTGTGTGATTTGGTTGGGCCGGATTGTGCTGTGCTGGTTTGGGTATAGTTTGAGTACCAGCTGTAAAAGTGCGCTCTTCTGCAGGTTCTGCTGCTGCCACTGCAGGGCTTCAGTCTGGTAAGAGCTCGGATCACTGCATTCGGGTGGGTATTGTCCTAATTCAGCTCTGCACAAGTTGTTTGGGGTTGCTCTGTTAACTTTTAAAATGTTTTTACAAATTTGAGTGTGCATAATTTCAATTTCTTCTTTTTCCCATTTAGAGAAATCTTGGGGTTTTTTTTAGGTCCCCATATCTCACTGCCATATAGTGCAATTGGTTCGATTATTGCTTTTAGGATTTTTAGCCATGCAGGTTTGAATTGGAATTTCATACTGAATTGTATTTTTGATCATGTAGAAGACTCTCTTGCTTTCAGTGCATTCACAGCCAGATTGAAGTTCCCTGTTGAGCTGATTTTTAGTCGCAGATAGGTGTGTTCATGGGTGTGTTGGAGGACCTGGTTTCTGAAAGTGTATTTATTTTCCTCACACCTGGGTCTCTTTTGAAAAATCATTATCATTGTTTTTATACATGGTGCTGATTAGATCAAACGTTTTCCCTCCAATCCTATTTTCCAGTAGTTTTAGAAAGAATCTTTCATGCCAGATTGAATCAAAAGCTTTTTCAAAGTCAATAAAGCAAGCAAAGATTTTGTATTTGTTTTGGTGTACATGCTTATCAATGATAGTGTGGAGGGTATAAATGTGGTCAGATGTTCTGTGTTTGGGCAGAAATCCAATTTGACTTTTTTCCAAGATTTTGTGGGTTTTGAGAAAGTTTTGTAATCGTATGTTAATAATCAAACAGAATATTTCCCCCAGGTTGCTACTGACACACATGCCTCTGTAATTGCTTAGCTCAAACTTGTCTCTTTGTTTAAAGATGGGTGTAACAATGTTGAATAATTTGGTTATTGCAGTTTTGATTTTGTCATTTGTGTATTTGATCATTTCATTTAATATTCCATCAATGCCACATGCCTTGTTGGGTTTCAGTGCATGTAGTCTGTCTATTAGCTCATTTACTGTGATTGGGAAATCTAGGGGATTCTGATTGTCTTTTAATTTTTTTCTTTCAGGATTTCTAATTTGGTTTTTATTTCATTTCGAGCAGGATTTGTCTCAATTGTTTTGTACAGATTTTCAAAGTGTGTCCTCCATATGTTCTTATTTTGAATGGCCAGTTGTTCCAGAAGTTATTGGTATTTATTGATTTCTCCATTGTTTGAAATAATTGTTCTGTATGCTCTTCCTTTTTTGCTTTTAGAGTTTGTTTGTACACTTTAAGAGCTTCATGATATTGAAGGCGGAGTTCTTGGTTGTCAGGATCTCTGTGTTTTTTATTTGAAAGATTTCGTACTATTATTCTAATTCTTTTACACTCTTCGTCAAACCACTTTTCATTGGTGTTTTTTGGTTTTCTTTTCGATTATTTTTTTCAAATTGCACATGGATGCTGATTGGTGGAATATATCTGCAATGTCCTTTAGTGCCAGATTTATGCCAGATTTAAGCGCGCTCTCTCGCTCTCTCTCTGTTTGTCTTTCTTATCTGGTTTCTTATGTCATCTTCAGGTGTCCTTCCAGTGTTTAAATATGAGGGTGTGGTTAAAGAAGGAAGGTAATTAGTAAAGAAAATCACTGTTCCTGTTGTATTTGAGCACATTCATTGCCATCAGCCACATATGCTGATACAGGTAAGAAGATTCAATGACCATTGAACCAAACTCTTATTTTGTTGTGTGTTATTATGAAGGTCAGTGATTAGAGCTAGATGTTTCATGTCAATGATAGTGATGACATGGTTTCTGTTCTTTCTTCTGGTTTATGGTTATCAAGGAACCACTTCTTTTGTCTGTATAATTGCTGTAGGTTATTTGTGATGGTTGGATAATCATAACACTGAGGATATGGGCGGAAACATACTTAAACTATTTTGTTTCCAGGGGGTGGAGGGAAGTGGGTAAGAGGGTAATTTAAGCTAACAAATATTCAGCCATAAACTTAAAGGAAAGATGGCTTGATTTTATTCTTTGTGTGAAAGGGTTATGATTTCTTCTGCAATCCAGATCCAGTTTGACAGCATTTCCCCATGCAGCGTGTACAGGCTTAGCACAGCAGGTTTTGCCCAAAGGCGTTCCAACAAAACTCTTTGTGTTAGTGGATGTGTGCTAATGAATCTTTAGCTTTAAAAATAAGTTTTTCTATTACATATCTTAAGGTAACTTGATCAGGTAGAATGTCAGGTAGGGTTTAAAGAAAAACTGTATGACTTTACAACTATGTAGACATTTCTAAACTTATGTGATTATTTAAGTTTACTAATGATGGGGATTTCCTGTAAACATACCAGATGACCCATATTACATTGTATGTGCTGTTGGTGATTACTATTTCAAGACAGTCCTGTTTTGAGTACATGCAATTACATATGAAAACAAACACTGACATGAAGATACTGGCATGGAAATTTCTGACAGATTTCTGGCATAGATAGAATAGATAGATAGATAGATAGATAGATAGATAGATAGATAGATAGATAGATGTTTAAAGTTACATATCTAAATGTTTAATATTAGTACCTTTTGAAAGGGGACTGCCCCAGTGACAGCTTTTCTACCTTTTTTCTGAGAGTGTAAATAGATAGACGGATTGATAGTTTGTCATATTGGTGTGTACTGTAACATCACTAGATGGCGTACTCCACACAAACACTGGCTGCAGGCTGCTTTGGGAAAATATACAAGGAGAAGTTTGGAGACACATGGGCTGCTCTGAAGAGAGTTCCTATAGGAGTCATCAGCAGACAACAGCTGGAGAGAGAATGCAAAGTATATCAGTATGTATCTTTAATATTTCTTCATTTTTAACTATTTTAACTGAGGTTAAATTATAACCATGAAGCACACTTTTTTAACACCAGTAATGCTCGGCATACAAACGTGGTGAAGCTTCTTGGTGAACCTTGGATAAAAGACTCCAAGTGGAACATTCCTTTGGAGTTCATCTTTGGGGAAGATCTTGAGACGACCATCTTCAAAGTACAACTTTCTAAAATACAGGTAAAGATGTCTACCACAGCTCAAAAAAAAAAAAAATCTGTCACCCTGTACTTACCCTTCTCTCAAACCTGTATGATTTATTTCTTTAGTGAAACAGATTGAGAAGTTTAGCAGAATGTCCTGATTTGGTGCTTTTTTCCATATAATATAATACTAATACAATTGATAATGTCAACAATGTATTCTTGTCGTCTTCAGCTGACTCCAGCAGTGAAAGCCACAATCATCACTGGCATGTGTGAAGGTTTGCTCTATCTGCACAGTAAAGACATCGTCCACCAAGACCTCAAACCTGATAACATCATGGTGAGACAGACACAAATGTTCCTCAGTGGGCCAAGAATCAAAAATGGGTTTTTATTTTACTGTTCAGAGATATCAACTTTGTCTTGGATGTTGCTCCTAAAGTTCCTTTGAAGAATTCAATGAGGAATGCTTGAGCTCATATTGAAATCTATGTCTTTCGATTACAGATTTTGAGATTATATGTCTCAATTTTCTCTCAATTGAATTATAAATAATAATAAAGAACTTTTTTTTTCCATTTGTGTGGTCAGAATGAGCTATGAAACTTACTTTTATCATCCTGTTTCAGGTGGAGCATCAAACCCATCGTGCTGTGATCATCGATCTAGGACTGGCTAAATTCTTCAGAAACGGACTCTCCTCTGCAGTAAACTTGGGCAATGAAGCATATTCAGCTCCAGAGATCCTGCAGAATAATGGCATTCGTGACAAGCGCTCAGATGTTTGGGCCATGGGTAAAATCATAGCTGAACTCTGTGCTAGGATCAGGTTACCAACCCAATTTGTGTCTCCTGTCAAGATTCGTGAAACTCTGAAAGACCAGCCATACTGTAATCCAGTGTCCAGGATGGTGGAACCCAGTCCCAATTACAGAAGTACTATGGCTGGAGTCATCACAGACATCAGGAGAGCTGCTTCAGCTCCACCAGCAGACATTAGACCAAAAGACATCACAAGAGACATCACAAGAGACGTCACAAGAGACATTACAGTGGCACGTGGAAATGACATAAGGCCAATTCAAAAGTGGTGTCCACCAGGACCTCCTGCTCCTAAAGTGGAGGTAAATAAACATCCTATGTTATATTATCGGCAGGATCCACCTCAGCAGAGAGAGCTGGGAAAGGCAATGGTAGCGGCTAGAGGAGAGGCCTTAAACAAGCAGCTGTCTCTCATGTCATTTCCTTGCCCTCTCCCAGAAACCGGAAAAGTGACTCAGGAACGCTACATTGAGGAGAAAGGAGCTCTAGAATATAAAGAGATTGTCACAAAGGGAGGGAGAATCGTTAAGTATGAGAAAGTGCAAATAACCAAAGATTCTTAAAAATAGCACTTGGGAATAGACTTGTGTTCTGAAAAATGTTGGTGAGCATTTTTGATTTTACATAGATGAAATGCTTTTTAAAAAGAAATCCCAAACTGGAAAAATATGATAGTGAAATTGGCTTTATTTTAGGGTTTTGACATTGCTTATATCTTGTTTATATTCATTGAACAGTAATTTTGTCTCATTTGATGTAAAGTATAAACCATTAAAATGTCAAAAACACCATAGTGGTGTTCTGTTTTTCTGGCATTAATAATTTGTAGTACTGTAGCACTGTGTTGAAATTCATTTGCAGAAGTATATTAATTAAGTAACCATCCAGTATGCAGACGAGTATTTAAATAAATAAATGCCTATAGTGATAGAGGCTATTTACACTAAGTACAAATAGCAATGGATTCTTCTGTGTTAAAAAAGGATTTTCTGCTATTTATACTTATTGCAAATAGTGGCAATTATCTGCACCTCAGTATTGTAGTACATTATAAAACAGTATGCAATTATAACGTATTGAGTGCAAATTATAATTTTAATTCAAATTATTAAATGGATGCCACCTTATTGGGTCAATAAAGCCCTCCCTACACCCTACCCCTACCCCTACCCGTACCCGATACTTTCTTTTCAACTTTTAGATTATTTCCTTATTTTTTATTGAAAACAAATGCCTTTCTAATGTGATATGAGATTTAAAAAAGGAGAAAAAAGTTCGGCAAAAGGCAGATTCGAACTCGGATCGATGGCGTCAATAAGACTACATTATGCACTTTACCATTTAGGTAGAGTTGACTAGCCACGTTAGTGGGCGGAGTTTGTGGGATCTTTACTGTAATACTTTAGGTTGGGGTGCACAAGAGGAGACTGTGTTATTATATATAGGCTGTTTTTGTTTATTATGCGCTCCTCCGTTTGAGTGAATAAAGCTGTGTAAGTCTGTCCTTGCTTTTTGAGATGAAAAAGTCTCATTATTTATGGACGCCTCTTTGTGATCATTCAGCACCACACCACAGAGTTAATGTAAATAGCCTCTGCCAACAAACTCCGATCTAATATTAGAATTTTGTTAGGCCTATGTTTTTTTTTTTTTTTTTTAAGTTATCAAAGTTATTTTGTTTTATTTTTATTATAGTTGACGAGCAATAGTCCAAGCAGAAGCAAACAGAGTACAAAACGACAAGACTAAAGAAAGATCCAAGGCGGGCTATAAACTTCACGGCTGGCAGAGAACAGACAATAAACGAGATTCACAAGCTAGGATAAAGATACAAATGATCTCAGGCAATAAACTAGTGATGTGATGTTCGACACCGAGGCTTCGAAGCCTGTATCAAAAAAACGAAGCATCTGCAGTGAAGCACTGTACCGGAGCTTGATTCATTTTGCCAAAACCACGTGATCTGTGACGTCCGAAGCTTCGTTTTCGTACACAACCACGTGACTGCTTCGTATTCTGTTTCAAATAACGCAAACCAACCACTTGTGCAGTTTGAAGTGTCACTCACTTATTTGATAAGAATGAATCGATATAGGAATAAATATTTGCATGTGTAGTTTTGTGCATGTTCATTTTGTATTAATTCCCGCTTCACAATCACTTCAGCTGACCATTCTGATAATCTTCTTTTATTTTGATCATTTATGCATATCATATATTCTTGCCTATTTTTTCCACAAATTTATTCACAGACTCATTTATTCACATATTGTGTAAAACAATGACTGACATGTAAAAGATTAATTTATATAGAGTTAATACTTTCTTTGCTTTATTTTCATAGCACAAACTGATTTATTTTTACAGTTGAGGGTAAGCCTCGGTGCTTCGCAAAGCTTCCTTTTTCCATCACTACAATAGACTCAGACTCAGACTCAGACTCAGACTCAGACTCAGACTCAGACTCAGACTCAATAATGTAGCTATCACTGGGAGAGCGATAATCACAAGACAATACTCAGCAGTGAGAAAGAGGAAGTCCATGGCTTATGTAGCATGCCTGATTGAATTCAGCTGTGTATGTGTACTCAGTGCATTCAGCTGTGTATGTGTAATCAGTGCAATGGATGATGGGAACTGTAGTTCGGAGTGAAGTGCAACAGTTAGTGTGGTGCAAGAGTCCATAGTAGTGAGCGGGTGATCTCTGGTGGTGAGCGAACGGAAGTGCATGAACAGGATTCGTGACAATAGTAATCAAAGTATTTGAATTTGTTAGATATTTTAGTCTCTCAATTTCTGATTTTACTGATTTTGTTTAATGTCATGGCATGCTTTTCAGTTATTACAGTGTTCTGTTTTATTCTTAATTGAACAAACAGTAGGCTATTACACTCTTCAGCAAATAAAATACTTTGGCTTATCCTAGGCATCCAAACTTACAGTAATGACTAAATGTTCTTGAAACCAAGTGACATTGCCGAAATTTCTTAAGATGGATCGAGAGATACTTGATCATTGCTTTCACTTTCAGTCTCGGCTGTCTCAGGAACTTTATCAGTTGCTCATCAGTGGGTGTTGTTAATTTGGGTCTTAAATAAAAGCTCAGGTAGTAATAGTATCCAGATCACTTTCACTGGTTTGAAGACTTTGGTAAGTAAACATATGTTTTTTTAATGTTTGTTTTGTACAAATGTATGTTTTTGGTAAATCTTTATAAAAACTGTATTCATTTAAAATGCCTGTAAAAAACATTTAGCATTCTTAATTTTGACTTTGTCCACATCAGCTGTAATGCCTGTTTACCACACCAACTCTAACAACTTTGGAGACAAATCGGGAAAAACACAGCACATGTATGTAAACAAAGTACAGTTACATCAGTTACTTGGAATTGATCCTTTTTTTTATTGACTGCCTAAAAAATCTGTTTGTAGAGTAATGTCAATGATTGCTTTTATTTAAACTTACAGAGTTCCATTACACATAACCTGATCCTCATTTTACAAACAATATGGATTTATACTCAATACAAAACAGAAGATTTATTCTTAGTATAAATGTAGAAAGAGTGTAATTTAAGAGAGCAAACATTCAGTTACAGTCTAGGCTTCGGGGCCTGTGCTGTTCTACAAGAACATTCAATACTTAGTTTAATTTAAAGGTTATAGTTAGGCGCCCACTTCTGTTCAAAGTTGGGTACTGCATGTAATGTTGTAGAGTCCTTTTATGACAACATCATAATCACGAGTCAGATCTTCAGCAGCAGCAGAGAAGACCATGCCGTCATGGCTGCTAGTACTTCCCGATTTAAGTTGATCCGAAGGCACATTCGTTTTACGTTATTCCAAGATCGACAGTAAAGTTGAAGAAAAGATTCCTTGCGTCTGTTGTTATTTGAAGGCGTTATTTGTCTGCCAAATCAAGCAGGGCATTTGATAAGAGGGCAGAACAGTAAAAAGAATATCTTCAGTGACCAACTTCAAGTTTCTGACTCCACGGCGGGGAGCAAGTCAGCTCAAATAACGTGATCTTTCTTCTACCATGTCCAAGTCAAGCTCCAAGCCTGAATCTCTGAGGCAGGCATCGAATGCATCATGTTCATCGTGTCACTCACGTGGCTCATCAGCTGTGAACACAGCCGCCGCAATGGCTAGAGCAGAAGCGGAAGCAGCTAAGGCAGAAATAGCATTTGCTAAGAAAGAAAGTGAACTGAAAATAAGACAAGCACAGCTTGAGGCATCATTAGAGACTTTAAGGCTGGAAAAGAGAGCTGCTGCCATACAAGCAAAGGCAGAGGCCTTAGAAACGGCTGCAGAGCTAGAAAGCAGAGGGAAATCAAGTGTGATATAGTTACCTATAGAGGACACAACAGAACGCACACAGGCATATATATCAGAACAGACAAATAGAGTTGTGGATCCACAAATGCCAGTACTGGATGGGCCTTTTTATGATAACGGAGGCATTATCACTTCAGGATTGCAACAAACACGGGCAACTGGATCCCACTTGCAGAAGGAAGGTCAGTGTACCTTTTATGCCACGCCACCCAAGTCTCAGCCTGTTAATGCAGAGAGCGTGCAGTACCCTGCCATTTCACAATCAGCGGATGTATGCTTTACATTCCCGGTTCAGCATGAGGCACGCTCCCCATTACCTCCAGATATCTATATCTATACCCACCATCTGCAACATTTCAAGGCAGCAAGGAAAGGCGCAGAGACAGGCGAGTGACACTTGACTATTCTCAGACTCAGTCAGCTACCCCCTCACAAGCTGGACCATATCAAGGTAATTCGTACGCAAATAATCAAATGTCCAATGTCGTCAAGTTTATGGCAAGACGTGAGTTTGTGTCTACTGGCCTTTACGCAGTTTAATGACCATCCAGAGACCTTTAGAGCATGGAGGGCATCCTTCATAAATGCCACTAAGGACCTTAACCTCTCACCAAGTGAGGAGATGACTTGCTAGTTAAATGGCTAGGGCGAGAGTCAGCAGAGCATGCGAGACGAATTAGAGCTGTTCATATTAATCATCCACTACAAGGGCTCCATCTGATCTGGGACAGACTTTATGAGATATATGGCTCACCGGAAATGGTAGAGAGTTCTCTCTTCAAGAGATTGGAGAGTTTTCCCAAAATATCGAACAGAGACAGTCACAGACTGCGTGAACTGGGAGATTTGCTCATGGAGATTCAAGCAGCTAAGCAGGATGGTGATCTGATGGGTCTTTCCTATCTAGATACATCACGCGGAGTAAACCCAATAATACAGAAACTGCCATTCAGTTTACAAGAAAGGTGGCTCACAGTGGGATCTAAATACAAAGAGGACTACAGGGTTTCTTTTCCACCCTTCAAGTTCCTAGTAGACTTTGTAAGTCAGCAAGCTAAAATACGCAACAATCCAAGTTTCTCCCTTACGACTGTATGGGAAGAGTCTCGCAGACCGAACAAACCTGTTTTTCCTAAAGCTGTTGCGACACACAAGACTCAGGTCTCTGCTGAGAATCCATCAGCTGCTAGTGAACTCAAAAATAAGGTAAACCCAGTGAAACAGTGTTTTCTGCACGATAAGCCTCACCCTCTATCCAGATGTAGGGGATTTAGGATGAAACCTATGGAAGAGAGGAAATCATTGCTCAAACAACAAGGCATATGCTTTAAATGTTGCAGTTCCTTGTTGCACATGGCGAAGAACTGCGATCAGATCGCTAAGTGTTCAGAATGTGGCAGCATTACCCACATAGCAGCGCTCCATTCAGGCCCAGCACCATGGATGATTGATCCAAAACCCTCTACATCGGAGGTTCACAAAGTGAGTGAGGACATGCCTGTGGAATAAGAGGTTTCTTCAGCTTGTACAGAGGTATGTGGAGACAGTCAACTCCCACGCTCATGCTCCAAGGTGTGTCTTGTGAAAGTATTTCCTGAAGAACACCCAGAGAAAGCAGTCAAAACATACGTGATACTAAACGACCAAAGCAACAGATCGCTCGCAAGATCAGAATTCTTTGATCTGTTCGGCATTACAGAGTAAAACATTGCCTATTGTCACGGGATGGGAGAGACGAAGACTCAAATGCTGGCAAAAGGAATCTTCTTTATTAACAATTTACAAAATAAACAAAAACACAACTGAAACCACCCCGAAGGGGAAAAAGCCAGAGAAAACACAAGCACTGAAAACAAGACATACACGAGGCACAGGGCAGACATAAATCACAGGCATACCTGGCAAAAGTGAGACAAACGAGCCCAGAACAGAAAACACAGGGAGCTTAAGTAGGGACGGCAATCAGGAACACAGCTGGGGCAAATTAAACAATAATGAGGTGAGTGGAGTTTGGGGAATTGAATCCGGGAGACAGTGACCTCTGGTGGTGGGAGGGAGCATCGTGGACCCGGATTCATGACAGGACCCCCCCTCTAAGGAATGGCTTCCAGACATTTCCAAGCACCCAACCAGGGGGATGGCCAGGCGGGAACGGAGCAGGGGAAGGGGAGGGATGGGGGCCAGGTCCATGTGCTGGTGGGGGACCTGGGGACTGAGGCAGCGCCGGCGGGATGGGGACCCAGGGCAGAACCAGCGGCCACCACAGCAGTGTGTGCGGAGCTGCCACCCTGAAACGGGCAATGGCTGGCTCCGCTGCTTCGGGAGCCTTGTGAACGGGCGCCGCCGCTGCCTCGGGAGGATCATGAGCGGGCGCCGCCGCCTCGAGAGGAAGGTGAGCGAACACCGCCGCCTCGGGAGAATCGGGAGCTTTGTGAGCGGACACCGCCGCCTCGAGAGGAACGTTGTGTGCGGACACCGCCGCTGAGGACCGCGAGCGGACACCGCCTCGGGAACCTTGTATGCGGACACCGCCGCCTCGAGAGGAACGTGAGCGAACACCGCCGCCGGGAGAATCGGAGAATCGGGAGCTGTGAGCGGACACCGCCGCCGAGAGGAATGTTGTGTGCGGACACCACCGCTGGAGGACCGCGAGCGGACACCGCCGCCTCGGGAACCTTGTGTGCGGACACCGCCGCCTCGGGAACCCTGTGTGCGGACACCGCCGCCTCGGGAACCCTGTGTGCGGACACCGCCGCCTCGGGAACCCTGTGTGCGGACACCGCCTCGGGAACCCTGTGCGGACACCGCCTCGGGAACCCTGTGTGCGGACACCGCCGCCTCGAACCCTGTGTGCGGACACCGCCGCCTCGGGAACCCTGTGTGCGGACACCGCCGCTGAACCCTGTGTGCGGACACCGCTGAACCCTGTGCGGACACCGCCTGAACCCTGTGTGCGGACACCGCCGCCTGAACCCTGTGTGCGGACACCGCCGCCTGAACCTGTGTGCGGACACCGCCGCCTGAACCCTGTGTGCGGACACCGCCTGAACCTTGTGTGCGGACACCGCCGCTTCGGGATCCTGTGAGGATCGTGAGCGCCACCGCCGCCGGGAACCTTGTGTGCGGACACCGCCGCCTGAGGACCGCGAGCGGACACCGCCGCCTCGGGAACCTTGTGTGCGGACACCACCACTGGGATCCTGTGAGGATCGTGAGCGCCACCGCCGCTGGACGATCGTGAACGGCCGCCGCCGCTGACGACGATCGTGAACGGCTACCGCCGCCTCGAACCCTGTGTGCGGACACCGCCGCCTGGAACCCTGTGTGCGGACACCGCCGCTGGGAACCCTGTGCGGACACGCCGCCTCGGGAACCCTGTGTGCGGACACCGCCGCCTCGAACCCTGTGTGCGGACACCGCCGCCGGGGATCCTGTGAGGATCGTGGCGGACACCGCCGCTGACGATCGTGAGCGGCTGCCGCCGTTTGGAACGATCGTGAGCGGCTACCGCCGCCTGAACCCTGTGCGGACACCGCCGCCTCGGGATCCTGTGAGGATCGTGAGCGCCACCGCCGCCGAGAGGAACGTTGTGTGCGGACACCGCCGCCTCGGAGAATCGGGAGCTGTGAGCGGACACCGCCGCCGGGAACCTTGTGTGCGGACACCGCCGCCGGGGATCCTGTGAGGATCGTGAGCGCCACCGCCGCCTCGGGAACCTTGTGCGGACACCGCCGCCGAGAGGAACGTTGTGTGCGGACACCGCTGAACCCTGTGCGGACACCGCCTCGGGAACCTTGTGTGCGGACACCGCCGCCTCGAACCTTGTGTGCGGACACCGCCGCCTCGGGATCCTGTGATCGTGAGCGCCACCGCCGCTGACGATCTTGAACGCCACCGCCGCTGGACGATCGTGAACGGCTACCGCCGCCTGAACTCTGTGTGCGGGCACCGCCGCCGACGATCGTGAGCGGGCACCGCCGCCGACGATCGTGAGCGGGCACTGCCGCCTCGAGAAGGCCTGAGATGAGCCCTGCCCCTCAGAGAAAAGCTCCGCGGATATCCCGCCGGTAGCTTTGTGAGCGGGCGCGGAGCCTTGTGAGTGGGTGCCGCCGCTCCCCTCACCGACATCAGCGGAGGATCCTCCACGCTGCGTCTCAGCCCGGGGCGCCCAAAGAAAGACCCCGAGACACTGGAAGTGGCTGGCCCGATCCGAGGAGGTTCTGGAGCAACAGCCCAGACTGGGAGGGGGGCACCCTCTCGCAGCTCCACCTCCTTCAAGTAGATGACGTGGTCGACCATCTCCCAATAGGACCACGATCTAGCTCCCCAGCTCCTCCCGGTTGACAGGCTCATCCAGGCCCGCTAAAAACAGGTGGATGAGGGTGCTCCCTCTAATCCCCAGCTCCTGGCCTACCTCAAGAGGTCTTCGGCGTAACACCCAAAAGGGCGATTGTCTTGTGGGCAAGGATGCGGCCCACTGGCTGGGGCCTGGTTCCTCTGTCGACCAGGAGCTGGGTACAAGAAGATTCCCATTGCCGCTGAGTCTTCAAATGGCTCGTTTGTACTGTCACGGGATGGGAGGCGAAGACTCAAATGCTGGCAAAAGGAATCTTCTTTATTAACAATTTACAAAATAAACAAAAACACAACTGAAACCACCCCGAAGGGGAAAAAGCCAGAGAAAACACAAGCACTGAAAACAAGACATACACGAGGCACAGGGCAGACATAAATCACAGGCATACCTGGCAAAAGTGAGACAAACGAGCCCAGAACAGAAAACACAGGGAGCTTAAGTAGGGACGGCAATCAGGAACACAGCTGGGGCAAATTAAACAATAATGAGGTGAGTGGAGTTTGGGGAATTGAATCCGGGAGACAGTGACCTCTGGTGGTGGGAGGGAGCATCGTGGACCCGGATTCATGACACCTATACTCTCAGAACATGTGCAGGCACAGTTGAAACAGAAGGCAGGCTAGCACGAGGCTATCAAGTGGAATCCCTTGATGGAAGCTTAGTCTTACCCTTACCAGTGCTTCTTGAGTGCAACGAGATTCCCGATAATCGCTCAGAAATTCCTACTCCAGAATTGATTAGTAAGCACAGGCACTTAAAACATCTTGCCAGGTACATTCCAGAGCCTGATCATCATGTTCCCATTCTCCTACTGTTAGGCAGAGACATTATTAGAGTCCACAACGCCCATAAGCAAGTGAATGGGCCACCAAATGCCCCCTTTGCGCAAAAGTTGGATTTAGGATGGGTTATTATTGGGGACATGTGCCTTGGAAAAGTTCATAAACCTACCCTAGTCCAAACTTATCACACCAGCATTCTGGAAAACGGTCAGTCTATGTACTTTCACCCATGTCCAAACAATTACAATATCAAGGAGAGCACTCAAAGACTAGCAGAACGAGACCTATTTCAGAGAACAAAAGATGATGAGAAAACAGCCCCGTCTATTGAGGACAAACTATTTTTGCAGATCATGGACAGAGAAGTCTATAAAGATGAGGACAATTCATGGGTTGCCCCACTTCCATTCAAGCAGCCAAGGCAATATCTTCCAAACAATCGTCCACAAGCTGTGGAACGCCTTAATTCACTTTTACGATCTTTCAGAAGGAAGCCAGAGATGAAAAAGAACTTTGTAGCTTTTATGGAGAGGCTATTCAAGAATGATCATGCCGAAATAGCTCCTTCAGTCAGTCCCAATGAACAGTGTTGGTACTTACCTTCTTTCGGCGTATATCATCCTAAAAAGCCATCCCAAATCCGTGTAGTCTTCGATTCAAGCGCTAATAATAATAATAAAGTGCATCACTCAACCAGGTTCTCTTGTCAGGTCCTGACCTCAATAACAGTCTCCTCGAAGTCCTCATGCGTTTTCTCAAAGAGCCTGTCGCCTTCATGGTAGACATTCAACAAATGTTCCACTGCTTTAAAGTTCGACCTGCAGACAGGAACTACCTAAGGTTCCTTTGGTTTCATGAAAATAACCTGGAGAATGAGTTCACAGAATACCGTATGAAGGTACACATATTTGGGAACAGTCCCTCTCCGGCAGTGGCCATTTACTGTCTTCGTCGTGCAGCTCTAGAAGGAGAAGAGGAATTCGGTCAAGACGCCCGACAGTTTGTGGAGCAAGACTTTTATATGGATGATGGATTGAAATCCTTACCCTCCCCAGAGATGGCAATCAACTTGCTAAAAAGAACACAGGACATGCTGGCAAGATCCAATTTGAAGTTACATAAGTTGGCTTCAAACAGCAAGGAAGTCATGAGAGCGTTCCCATCTGAGGATTATGCCAACTCGTTGAAAGAACTGGATTTAGGTGTCAGTTCACTTCCTATGCAGCGCAGTCTCTGCCTACTTTGGAATTTGGACACAGACTGCTTCAACTTCCATGTTCAAAATGATTGAAGGCCTTACACTAGGTGTGGACTGCTATCAGTGATAAACAGTTTGTACGACCCACTAGGATTTGTGGCTCCAATCACAGTTCAAGGCAAAACACTGCTAAGGGAACTGACTGAGGATGCTGCTGACTGGGATTCACCCTTACCTGAGAACAATACCAAGAAGCTACGGGCCCACATCATTGTCAGGTGCTAAGTTCAAGGAGCTCTCTGTGTTTTCTGATGCTTCCGAGAAAGTAATTGCAGCGGTTGCTTACCTCAAAACAGTTGACTCAGATGGTAATTGTCATACAGGGTTCATCGCAGGCAAAGCAAGGGTAGCACCACAGCCAGAGCTCACTATACCTCGTCTGGAACTCTGTGCAGCAGTGCTGGCTGTGAACATAATGGAAACCATCACAACAGAGATTGCGGTCAAATTCGATGAGATAACCTTCTATACAGATAGCCGTGTGGTTCTTGGTTATATTTACAATGAGAAACGTAGATTTCAAGTCTATGTAAGCAACCGCGTACAGAGAATTCAGAAAAGCACTAATCCAGGACAGTGGCATTATGTAAGCTCGGAGCATAACCCCGCAGATGTTGCGAAACGACCCATAGCTCCAACCAAATTGCAAGACACCATCTGGTTCAGTGGACCCGCATTTTTGCATCACCCAAGAACAGAGACTCTCCCTAAAGCACCCTATGTACTTGTTGATCCCGATCAAGATGCTGAAGTTGAAGATCTGCCCACTGACAGACTCAGCGCAGAAGCCCCCTTCACAAATGTGGGATTGGATGTGTTCAGCCCCTGGTCAGTATCTGCTCGTAGGACAAGAGGCGGCTATGCAGAAAGCAAAAGATGGACAGTGCTATTCACATGTCTAAATATCAGAGCCATTCATATAGAGGTGATTGAGTCCCTGAATAGCTCCAGCTTCATTAATGCCTTAAGGAGGTTTTTGGCAATCCGGGGACCCGTAAAACAGATTCGCTCTGATAGAGGCACCAATTTCATTGTAGCTTGTAAAGAGTTGCAAATTCCTTCCAATGTGGATGAGAAGGCGTTGAAGCAATTTCTGTCCAATCACAGCTGCATATGGACATTCAACCCTCCGCATTAGTCGCATATGAGCGGCGCATGGGAAAGGATGATTGGGCTTGCCCGCAGGATCTTGAATTCTATGCTTCTTCAGATGAAACTCTCCTCCAAACTCACGCACAAAGTACTCACCACCTTTATGGCTGAAGTTGCTGCCATTATAAACAACAGACCATTGATTCCTGTGTCAACCGATCCAGCAGATCCTTCCATCCTAACACCTGCCACACTACTTACCCAAAAGACCGGTGCCAGTTCAGTTCCACCTGGGGTTTTTGGAAAGCCTGACCTGTACAAACAACAGTGGCATATGGTGCAAAGCCTCGCGAGTACTTTCTGGGATAGATGGCGTAAACAGTACCTTGCAACTCTACAGCATAGACGAAAATGGCAACATCAACAACCCAACATTTCCAAAGGATGCATAGTTCTGCTCAAAGACTCTCAGTCCAAACGGAATGACTGGCCCTTAGGCATCATAACAGAAACTTATCCCAGTCAAGATGGGAAAGTTCGAAAGGTTCAAGTAAAAATCATTGGAAAGGATGGACCTAAATTGTTCCTGAGACCAATCAAGGAGATAGTACTCCTTATACAGGAAGACTCTGAATAGAATATTCAGACAAACTGGAGTATAGGTTTGGCATTCCTTGAATACCAGACGTGGAGTGTGCTGTTCTACAAGAACATTCAATACTTAGTTTAATTAAAAGGTTATAGTTAGGCGCCCACTTCTGTTCAAAGTTGGGTACTGCATGTAATGCTGTAGAGTCCTTTTATGAGGACATCATAATCACGAGTCAGATCTTCAGCAGCAGCAGCAGAGAAGACCATGCCGTCATGGCTGCTAGTACTTCCCGATTTAAGTTGATCCGAAGGCACATTCGTTTTACGTTATTCCTAGATCGACAGTAAAGTTGAAGAAAAGATTCCTTGCGTCTGTTGTTATTGGAAGGCGTTATCTGTCTGCCAAATCAAGCAGGGCATTTGATAAGAGGGCAGAACAGGGCCATTCCTATTGTAAATTTTGTGAATGCTGTTTCTCAATGCTTAAATAGTTATTTTTTTTATTTATTTAAAGGTATGGACGACATATAAATGATGATTCTGATAATTCACAGGTAAGGGTTTGTGAAACATACAAAAATACTTTCTTTAAAAACAACGGATTTTTTAGTTTTTTTTTTTTCATTTTGGAAGCATTTTTTTCACTAATTTTACTGGAAAAACCTTTCAATAAGCGCACTGACATATTTTCACTATTTTTTTACAGTCATTGTCAGACATCCACAGATGCACAGAATTTAACCTGATTATTTATCTTTTTTTTTTTTACAGTGAACAAATGAAAAAAATTTGTAACTAAAAAACTGTCTCTAAAACCCAGTCACACCATACATTTAATCAGTATGCAGATGCTATTAACCGCAACCCTACACAGAACAAGTGATTGGAAAATGGATGGATGAATGGATAGATGGAGATGATTATGAATATAAAATAAAACCACCTCTTGTTTTCTCATTCATCTTTCAGGTGAACAATATGATGGTTTCATCAAACTTCTTTAAGGGCGCCACAATCCTTCAGTGGCTGGCACTCAACGTCAACAAATAACATTCAAGAATGGCAAAGTGTTTTGTGCTGAAGAAGTCAAATATTACACACCTGATTAAGATCTGTTGCACATCACTCAATAATTCAGCAATATTAATTATTTTTTTATTTTTAATGCTGTGCTCAATTAAATATGATTTCTTTCAAACTGTTTACTGTTCTTTTGTTATCACTGGTACAGTTTCTGTAATTCTGTTTGAGAGGAAAGATTCTTTTAAAGACATGGTTTTTCCAGTCTCATGAACTTCAACTGAAATAATAAAATTTAAATTAATTTAAGTACTTGCATGCTGCAGTGCTATATGCTGTTTATCCTCAATGATTTAGTTTTTTTTTTTTTTTTGACGATCACCTGTCATGAAAGTGAATAAATTCAATTCTGTGTCCTTGTATCATGAAAAAATCAACATGACTGGTGACTCCCATCATCATCTGATATGTATGAAAATATAATTATTATAATTAATGTTTGCATACATATCACATGTCACTACTACCATTTGCATATAGCTTAATGTGGTCCTCTATTCATTTTCAATCCCATGCTTCAACCTTTTATTTTCAAAAGAGAACAAACTAATAAATATTGTTGTTCATTTTTATATAATAATATATACAGTAATATAATATATTGAAGTTGATTTGACTGAAGTGAGTGAAATAAATAAAATCTTGTAATAAAAGATCAAGTAATAAAACTTGAGTAATAATAAAGAAATCGAGTAATAAAAAGATCTTGCTGCTTTGTGTGTAATTGATACATTTTGGATATATACTGGGTGCCTACATTGCAAAAACTATTCTGAGCTCCAAGAGGAAAATGAGGTTGCTTTTTCATAGTTCAGCTGACATACTGGAGATCTCAAATATGTTTAATTTAAGTTTCTCGGATATTCTCACATAATCTCAGGTATTTCTCCTAAAAGTCCTTCCTCTGAGGAAAAAAAGGCAGATATGAGACAACTGTTACAGTATAAAGCCATGTTTTCGTATTTAAGTAGTATTTGTGTTGTATCTGTGTCAGTGGCAGTGCAAGGTAAAGTTTGGAATTGAACCACTAGATGGTGTGTTTGACCACAGACAAATGTATGAAAACTACTACATACTGTAAGTGCTTTAAAAAAAATACTACATACTGTAAGTGCTTTAAAAAAATACTACACAACTGTAAGCGTTTTTCTTTTTCTTTTTCTTTTTGTGTATTCTGTTCTGTTCATGCATCAGTAATATTATCTAATTTTCCCTTGATGTCACAACCAGTCAATGTGTTTTTCTACTTTTATTTTAATAATTTGAAGTATATCACATACTGTAATGGCAACACTGAACTGAGTGTTAGAATTAATTTACAGAGGTTTATTAAGTAGATTAAAATTAAGCAAATTACAAAAGAAATAAAGTCAAAATCCACACAGACAACATAAACCAGCAACCAAATACAACGGGTAAAAAGCAACTGCAACAGCAAATGTTACACAAATAAACCACTTCATTCATTATTTTGGAAATTAAAAAGGTACAAAAGCTGTCACCCTTTCAAAAGGTACACCTTTGTACCTTATTTACCCGTAAAGGGTGCATATAAGTACATTAAAGTTACAAATTAGTAAATAGTACAAGCAATGTTTCAACTACATATAAAATTATGATTAATTATCTTTTATCTAATTTTTATTTTATGTCTTTTATTGAATATTTTAGTCTCATTTCAAAACAAAAACTTTGTAAGGATAGATGTGAAGGTTAGTTTGATTATTTCTGGAGTGGGAAAATCTAAAGCAGACTTTAAACTCTGCCACAAAGTACAGTATTCTCTGTTGGTAAAAATAACTAGCTTGCTTGTAAGCTGATTAATATTAGGCATTTTATATGTTAATTCGTATCCTTTAGTTTCAGTCTTTGCTGCCTTAGGAACATTTCTTAGTGGGTGTGGATGCTGTTTCTAGCCACTTAAATAGATCTCTGCTTAGTCAAGTAGAATCCAGATCACACTGACCGCTTTGAAGAGCTGCTTGAACATTCAAAAAAGATTTGGGTAAGAAATATATACATAATATATATATATAAAACTATTATACAACTTGTTTTGATTCATATTTCTATCATATTATAACACTTTAATATACCCATAAAATGAACTAATATTTTTAAAATCTTTGTATTTTAAAAAATTGTATTTAATATTTAATGGGAAAAACATAATTATTATGCCATCTTACAGTCTTAACATATTTTCTGAAGAATGACATATTGCAGATTTTATGCACCAAAATTGCTTTTACTCATCAACAATATTGTTGAGACAAAACATTCTACTATGTATTCAACTATTTCTCTCTAAACATAAATTTAACTCAACAATATAGACAAAGTGCAAGAAAAGTTTTAAAAGGTGGTATTTAAAAGGATTTCCAATGTTTATCTTATTTCTCACATCAGCTGCGGGGTCTGCTTACAACACACTACAAAACACCCTGACAATGAGCTGTCGACACTGTGGGGGCATAGTGAGGAGAAGGGACAGCAGGTTAGTATGTGTGAATCAGTGGAAATACACAATAATCACTTGGAAAATACCATTTTTTATTAACTCAAAAGTCTGTTACAATTATGTAAACTTATTTAGCTCCATTTACACATTTACATCAATAATTTCTTAATTCAAAGGCATGGAGGGCATCATAATGATGAGATGGCTTTTCAGGTAATGGTTTTTTGAAACATCCCAACATGTGTTCTTTACCAACAATGAAGCATCTAAGAAATAATTTGGTAATTATACTGGGAAGAAAATAATTAAAAACCTACAGTAAAAACCTTTTGGCATGTTCTTTGTAAATGTAACAAGAATTTATGGTGCAAATGAACAACAGAGAATATTTTAGTGTCAAATACAACACTTATTAAGTTAGATTAATATTTTGTGCATATATTTAATGTATTTAAAACCATACATTTAATCAATGAAATAAATATGTACATGCTTATGAATTTGAAACCACCTTTTGTTTTCTAATCCATTCTCATCCTCTTGTTCCATTACACTTCTTCCAGAACATTAGACGTTCCTTTCCAAGAAATGGCGAGGTGACTTGCTGTTACCAGTTAGGGGATGGGCTTTATGGTCTTCAGAAAATCATCCTGGAGAATGGCAAAGTTGTTTACACTAAAAAAGGGATCTATTTTGCATCTCATTAAGATGCACAATAACCCAGATCAACTGTTTTACTCAATTATTCCTTTGTTTCTAATTTCAGTTATTTTGTTCTCTGCTTTTTATTTACTTTAATTTGTTATCACTAGTATAATTACTGTAATTCTGTTATATGACATATTTGTCTCATTTATCATCAACTGAAATAACAAAATAAAATACTTGTTGTGTGTGCTATATGCTGTTTAGCCTCGTTTTTATCCCACTTTTGTTTTACTCTTTTCTTTTAGTGGCTTTGCAGGAAGCTACATTGAAACATGATACATATTCATGTCATGGAACTAATAATATATACAGTATAATAAATAAATACATTATATACACAGAAGTACAGAATAACAATATTCTATAATTTTAATAACTATGGCCCGGTTTTACAGACAGGGCTTAGACTAAGCCAGGATTAGTTCATAGGTCAATTAGGACAGTAAGTAATTTTTATAAATGTGCTTAGGAAAAAAAAAATTTATTTCAGTTGAAGTTCAGACTTTAGTCTAGGACTAGGCTTAAGTCTTGTCTGTGAAACCGGGGATATAGTTTTTACAGAAAATATATACAGAGTCATTGAAATGTCTTTCATGACTCTAAATGCATTAAAAATGTGTTGTAACTTATAATACAAAACATCCTCCCAAAGTCTTGACAAGTTTTACTCACTCTCAGATAAGATTATCATTATCAAATGATTGGTAGTTGAAATACAAAAAAATAGAAAATAAAAGGATGTGTAGTACTGTATGTTACTGTTTTTTAAAACGTTTATTTTCACTTTCATGGAGAAAACAACAAACATGAATCCATCATCTCTCTCTTCCATACTAACAAGACTTTCCTGTGGATTTTTAAATCTGTGTGAAAAGTTTATCTTATCAACCTTCAGGGAAAAAACTTGACAACATTTCAAATACAAAGTTATGTCATTGCAGGTTCTGAAACCAAGAGAGTTGAGATATTGCACCACAAGATTTTTTTTTTTCCTGTGTCAAATGATGCCTGCAATGACGTACTTTGTTATTGTCAAAAACTCTGTTGAATGATAGACACCTGCTTTTCAAGTCCATATATGTAGTCTAAAATGTAATCAGTCGCGCATCTTTGTTTTTACCATAGAAGATGACTTTCCTTTTTGTTTTACTGATAGTGGGTGGCTACAGTGGTAAGGACAAGTTAACAACATTGACAAAAATTAAGTGTCCCCAACAAAGCAAGCCAAAGGCGACAATGACAAGGAACCAAATCTCCATCAGTGGCACAAATGGAGAAAAAACCTGAGGAGAAACCAGGCTCAGTCGAGGGGCCAGTTCTCCTCTGGCCAGACGAAACAGCATGGTGTGGAAATATGTATATATGTGTGTGTGTTTTAAATATTACAAAATGTACATACAGCACTGTTGATGCTTATTACAAAAGTTAGCTATAATCCTGTAACTAGTTTTTGAAGTAACATGCAGATGTCAAAGATGTGCTGATAATCAGGGGTAAACTAAACTCAACACGATGCAACTCTTTAAAATGTAATAGTGAAAGAATGTAGAAATTTCTAAACGTGAGATAAAATGGTAAACATTTTGTTATTAAAATAAGAGTGTTTATTCTTTCAATGATATATAATTTAGTAGGGAAACAATATGGGCAATTTATCATATTTCTTAAAAAACACTATATCATATTTGCGCCATAAATTACAAACAGTGTAAATAGAACACACATATCTAAAGGCGTTATTGATCATAATTTTTGTTCAGTATAAGCAAATAAAGAAATATAACATGAAAAAGTTCAATGTTTTTAATTACTAATTTTTTGTGTAGTAATGTTAAAAAGAGTTCCAACTGTACTTGGTCTATGCACTCACTTTATTGTTCTAGGGAAGTACCTTGTTTGATGAATCAGACTTCACATAGTACAAAATATCAGAATGTTAATTAATGCAACACTTTAAGAAGGAAAGTATGCAATTAAAAGCATAATTTAAATAAAATCAGAGAGACAGAAGCAGGATTCACTTTATTTTATATGAGCTTCCCAGCTGATGTCATTTCTCTGGAAAATATCCTTTGAACACATATTAATAAACATGCCAATGTTAATTTAAAACCTTGCCAAAAATAAATAAATAAATAAATGTTTGACAAAAGCTTACCTTTGTAAAATAACTAGCTAATTCCTGCAAAAACAATGAATAATATAAATTTGAATAATATATATATATATATATATATATATATATATATATATATATATTAATTAAACATGTTCTGTTAAATAAAATGTACTGTAGCCTACTTGCCTAAATATCAAACAAATTTTTTTTATATATATATAGTTCCATGGAAAAGCTAAGCTGAAGCATAGACAATTGTAAAGAGAACATATATGTTAAATGTAACATGTCATCCAGAGGTTACAAAAATATAGAAGATAGTATTCAAATTTACTGTATCAATGTGTAGTCATTAAACTAAGGGTAAACTTTCTGTTACAAAAATCCTCTTTCATTTAGCTGATTAAAGGTAATTTGCAAAAATAGAGCAGTTTCCAGTACATAATCACTTACATAATCAGCATTGCAGATCATGACACATAATTCTTTGCATGCAAAATATTTGTAAAAAAAAAAAGAAAAAGAAAAAAAGATGATTTGGGAGTGAGAATATGATGGCGTCACCACCACCCCAACTGTACCTCTTTGTTACTGTTAATACATACTTGAAACGTCTTAAGGATACTATACTAAAGATATTTTGAACTGAACTGTAGAAAGAGTCTAAAAGAGCAAATCTAATTGTTGCTTTTGGTTTCAGTTTTAGTTGCCTCAAGAACATTCCAAGTAGGAGGGGTATCTTTGGGTCCTAAATAAAAGCTCAGGTAGTTTCCAGATCACATTCACTGCTTTGAAGAGGCGACTAAACACAGAACAAAGACATTGGTAAGCAAATATAAAATTACATTAAAATTGTGAAAAAATGTATGTTTCATTATTTGTATCACATTAAAACACTGCATTTAATGTGTATAAAAAAAATAAGCTAATTACTTTTAAATATTAAGGTTTTTATTTTATTTAATGATTAATGGTAAAATCATTATTATATTTATAGGCATCTAACAACCATTTCCTAAAGATTCACTGCAGCACTGCAGATTTCATGTATGAGCTGGCATTGTCTAAATATAAAATTAAAAAAAATGTATGAAAGTGTTAAAGGTGGTATTTGAAATGTTTTCCCCTGTTTCTCACATCAGCCGAAACGCCTGCTTACCACACACTACAAAACATCTGCAACAATAAGCCATCGTCACCAATGTACTTGCAATCAAATGGCTATTCGGTTAGTACATGCATCAGTGGATACATTAATCACTTGAAAAATTAAAGGTTTTTATAATTGTCTGTACATTCTGTCTCTAGAACAATGACCATGAACAATTTGTTTCATTTGTTTACTGAGCTAATTTACTTACATGACTTTTTAATATTAAAGGAACGGAGAACAACGGATTGTCTATGTTAATGATTATGATGAAGATGAACAGATGCCTGTTGTACAGGTAATAGTATATTCAATTCAAGTTTAAATCAATTCAAGTTTATTTGTATAGCGCTTTTCACGATGCAAATCGTTGCATAGCAGCTTAACAGAAAATTAAAGTTTCCACATTATATTTAGTAATAGCTTATCAGTGGTGACTATCTCAAGTATATATCCCAAATATTTCCTTAATAAACAGTGAAGTATGTTTTAAAATTAGCTTAATAGGAATTTAACTGAGAGATGTCACATATACACTGCAATATATAGGCCTATATGAATTGTACAGACATTTCCATTAACCCTAAAACACAATACAATGCAGTGCAAATTCAAAATGCCTAGTAAAAATAAATACCAAAAAAAAATTTCAATGTCCTTTATTTAAAACCAAATAATGCCATATGTTTTATCAGTATGCTAATCTGTATGACTATGAAAATCAAACCACCCTGTTTTCTTTATCTTTCAGTATTCGCAGAACCCTGCAAATCTGATACAAGCATTCTTCCATGGTGAGCAACCTAATGTTCCAAGACATTCTTGCCGGAGAGTAGTGCAGAAGAATGGCCAATTTGTTTATGATGAAGAAGTCATATACTACAAATAAGATCAGTTGGAAACATGGCACCTAATAATTCAGCAACTGATTGCTTTGTCTCCATGATGATTTAAATGTTAATTCATTTACTTTCTTTACATATGTTTATCATAATTGTAACATGATTATTACTATAATTCTGTTTTACGTCTAAAAGATCAGCACTTTGTCTCTTAACAATCATCAAATAACCTTAATTTAAAGTACTTGTCAGGCTTCTGTACCATGCTATTTGCTGGTTTTAGCTATTTGCTATTTGCTTGTTTGACAGTAATCAGAGGTGAAAGTTAATAAATACTCATCAAACTTAGTTGTTTGTATGTTTATTATAATTGATGTTTTATTTCCCTCAGTAAATTAAGTGTTGTAGCATTTTCTTTAATTTTTTTTCCTGTTTTTGTTTTTTGCCATCCATCTGAATGTCTTAGTTTTCTTGGTCCCATGGTATAGCATAATAAATGACGGTATATTAAGGACAGAACAGAGACATTTAACAACATGGTTTGTTTAATTAAAACGTTACTTTCAGTTGCTTCAATTATGGTTTTTATGCGTACTGAAAAAAGGAGGTAAATAAAGTACTTCCAACATAACAGTATTTATTTTTGCTCTTTTCGCCTGCATTGCATTTAAGTTTGAGCACCATGTTGTGTTGATCAACACATGATTTCATGTTGCCTTTTTATTGGCTAGTCAGTAGATGTAGATTGTAGCAGCAAACACACTGTGAGATGGTTATCCTAAAATTCTAACAGTGCCATAAAATGATCGCAGGCTATCTTTGTTTGCAAGACCAAAGTTGTCTTTGAACCTCTTTCACAGTACAATGTAAGACCACCGATTAGGAACCATGACCACAGAAATCACCACAATTGTTTCACGTTGGTCATCTTTCATCTGGGGCAGCCTAAACCCATACAGTGTATACAGGGCATAAGACACACACACACATACACACACACACACACACACACACCTTTGTTTTTGTGAAATGTGGGGACATCCCATAGGCGTAATGGTTTTTATACTGTACAAACTGTATTTTCTATCGCCCTACACCAACTCTACACCTAACAGGAAACTTTCTGCTATTTCAGATTTTCAATACACTCCATTCTGTGTGATTTATAAGTGTTTTGAAAAGTGGGGACATGGGGTAATGTCCTGAAAAGTCACCTTCTCCTTGTAATACCTATGTCATACCCTCGTCATTATACAAATTTATGTACTCATTTGTCACAAAAACGCACGCACGCACGCACACACACACACTAGGGATGTGCATCTCCATAACTGAGGCCGATGCGATACGCAACTCGATGCATAGCAAACACTGTAAAAAAAACAACAACTAATTTTACAGAAAATAACCCTAATTTTTTTTACAGTAGTTTTCTGTTTTTTTTTTTTTCAAATTACATTCAAAACTTAGTTTAATTACAAACAATATCTGTAAATTAACAACTTGACTGCTATTTTAAGTATTATTCCATTAATGACAAATTACAGTAATTCTCATTTTTATACAAAAACATTATTGGATTATTTATACAGTATTTTTTCAGTTTTCTTAAATTATGTACAAATTTACGTAAAATTACAAAAATAATCTGCAATTAAAAAATGTACGTAGTTCATTATATTAAAGGTTTATCTCTATTCTATCAATTTAATGTTCTTTTTTGTAATTTTAAAGTAAATCTTATTGGTTTTATATTTAGGTCTATTTTTACATTCAAACTGTAATTTTATATAGAATATAAAATCAGCCTTAAAATCCACAAATCATGTAACCGTGCAATAAAAAATGTATTGCATTAAAAATGTTTTATTTTTATAAAGAAAAAAAATCAGTGAGTGTATAAAGTACAGTCTAATGTTATAAGAGAAATGTAACAGACAGACACGTGTAATCACAAGAATTTATTGCAGAAATGTCAAAAAGCAGTACCACAGTACAGTAGTTCAAATGACGATGTGTTGCAGTTGTGGTCCTCTCTGACGGAATATAATAGTTTAGTCCCAGGAGCAGGGCATAATTTAAGTTGTTAAACGCTTAAAATACTCTCCCGGGGCCTGTTCCATGATGGTAGATGAACAAATTCAGAGTTACAAGATAAGTTTTGAGTTGACAAAACCAAACCACTCCAATCTAGCTTTGTTGGTACCATGAAGCTGATAATCAACTTCCTCTGTCAACTCCCGCTTGATCCTGAGTTAATGGAGTGTGCGCACATGAATGTGTGACATCAGCTGCGAACAGCCAATCACAACACAGAGCAAGTGTGATTCACTTCTCGCGAGAGAGCCAGCGAGATTCAAAACTCTTTTGTTAAAAGGTTAAGAGATTAAAGAATATGAGGAAATTTAACGCATTTCCACTGAAGTACTTGTCCATGAAAGAGGACACATGAAGGAAATTATCTTGCTCTATCAGTGCAGTCAAAAGCGAAACTTGTGAAGTTAGTTTATACAGTTGATAATATAGCGATAGAGACTCGAACATGTAAGGTCACACGTAGCCATTTTTAAAGTGTTATCTATTGATTCTATCACATATTTATATTACATATGATCTGTATATATTAATATTCATTTAAAATAAATGCTTTATAATAATTGTTAAACTAAAAGTGTTTGTGTGTAGTAATAATAACATAAATCAAATTATAATTATATAAATCATATGTAAATTGTAATTATCATTAAAGCCAGACAATTGTGTTGTGTATATATATATATATATATATATATATATATATATATATATATATATATATATATATATAAAACCGTCGGGTGGGCACTCAAATGACCGGCCATCACACCTGACTCACACACCACCGTGAGGAGCTGCACCGCAGGACACAACAGGTGGGACAACAAAGGTAAGTATAAAAATCTCTTTATTCACTTTAAAACATTTCTTTAAAATGATTACTGTAGTGGCTTCAACGTTCTCTTCACCAGGATCCGGAGGAAAGAAGAAGTGCCCATGCTTCACAGCTTCAACAGGCTCCTTGTTGGACTCTCACAGCTTTAGCAGGCTCTTCACTGACTCAGACGGAGAAGAGGGTACATATACCTCACAGCTTTAGCAGGCTCTTCACTGGACTCTCACAGCTTTAGCAGGCTCTTCACTGGACTCAGACGGAGAAGAGGGTACATATACCTCACAGCTTTAGCAGGCTCTTCACTGGACTCTCACAGCTTTAGCAGGCTCTTCACTGACTCAGACGGAGAAGAGGGTAGATATACCTCACAGCTTTAGCAGGCTCTTCACTGGACTCAGACGGAGAAGAGGGTAGATATACCTCAC